>NC_072793.1:181303180-181928180 GCF_028583425.1 Eublepharis macularius
CCAGGGCCCAGCCCCCCCCCAGCCCCCCGCAGCCCCTCTTCCCCCTCCATCCCATTCATACGTGCTTTCCCTGCCCTCGCCCCAGATCCGTGCATGCCGCCCTGAACTCACCTCCCCTGCAGACGTGCAGAAGCCGAAGTCTCCCTCCTCCCGGGGAGGCCGAGAGAGAAGCGAGCCGCCCTGGACCTCCATTCCGCCCAAATCTCCTCTGCAGCCCCCCTCGAGGCCTGGGGAAAGCGGTCTGGCCTCTTTGTGCGCGCGGGGCCTTCTGGGCGTTGTAGTTTCTGCTCTCCCGGAGCCCAAACGCCATAAGGAAGCCCAAGGGGCTGGGAAGGGGAGGTTTCCCGGCTCCCCTGCCTCACTGGGTGAGGAAGCCTCCTAGGAAGGCTGGCTGCAGGAGAAACCAGGATTTGTTGTTCCCTTGGCCCTCCCGCTGGGAACTACACTTCCCAAGCGCCCTCACGGCCCCCCAATAAAGGGGCTGAGAAGGCAGGAGAGCTCAGCCGCTGGGGACTCTGCCTTTAGCAGCAGTGGGGAGGGGTTGGCTTAACATTATGCGGCTTAACATTATTCTGTGCCATGTTCAGAATTGGGCTTGAAGAGTGTTTTGAATGTCTGTCTGTAAACTGATCTTAAATAATCGTCGAAAGAGCAATGTCACCTTACTGATTTGAATGCATTGTGTGTTATTTGTATTAATGTATTTTTATTCGTTTTGCTTCTGTTCTGTTAGATCCCCTGACAAAGCATGCTGTGAAACACGAGAAGATCAAATAAGCAACTCTCTAATGCCCCTGGCTCCATTTTCTTCTTTTTGGTGCAATGTGCCAGGTTGTCTGAGGACTACAGAATTTGCTATAAGGGATTTTCCAGGGGTTTGTCCCTGTTACTTTCTAATTTTGGTAGGACAGAGCTGGAAGGGCACTCAGCTGATCAGTCCAGATGTTCTCAAGAGATCCCAGGAAAAAACAATGGTCTTAGAGAGCCCCCAGAAAGGAAAGTCACTCCCCCTCCTTGGAGCACAGTTTATTCTTTAAAGTTCAAGAAAAGACCATTAAAATTGGAGCATGAAAATCATGCAGCTAGAATTAACTGCTATAATTCTTATGCTTGACTTCTAAAGCATGAGAATTATAGCAAAATTATTGAGCGATGATCTCTGCAGCTGCTTCCATATTCTTCAGCCTTTCGATCCAGGCATGCAGTCCTTAGCTTGTATGACTGAGAGCCAAGCTGCAAGTGATGCCTGACACAGTTTGGATGCTTGTTAGCTTCCCTCAAGTTTTGTTGGGAAATGTAGGCACCCTGGTCTTGCAGCTTGGCTCTCCATTTAATTGAAGTTTACAGAGCGGCTGTCTATGGGAGGGAGAACATGCGGTCGGGAGGGGAGTGCAGGCGTTGGACTTTTGCTGGGCACCCCCCTTCCCCTCCACTGTGTGTGTGTGGGGGGGGGGTTCTGTAAACTTCAATTAAATGGAGAGCCAAGCTTTAAGACCAGGACACCTACATTTCCCATCAAAACTTGAGGGAAGCTGACAAGCGTCCAACTTGTGTCAAGCATCACTTGTAGCTTGGCTCTGAAAGTGAGGGGAGGAGAAAAGCAGCTCTGGGGAACGGCCCCAGTCCACCAAGGGCATTAAACACTGAGAACAATACCTTGAACTGGAATCAGAACTCAATTTAATAGTATCTGCAGTTAATTCTAGCTGCATGATTTTCATGCTCCCAATTTTAATGGTCTTTTCTTGAATTTTAAAGAATGAACTGTGCTCCAAGGAAGACTTGTTGGGGCCAAAGGCAACTGAACTCTACAGCTTTGAGAAGAGTCAGACAGCTAGGCCAAAAATGCAACATTGTCCAAGAGGAGAAAGAGAACCAACTAATAGACAGTTTCAGGGGTCATTTCATTGAGAAAGAGCTGGAGGAACTTATTAGCATAACTCATTAGCATATGCCACGCCCCTTGCCATCACCAGAAGTGTCATTGGCATAAGTGATTTGCATATGCCACACCCCCTGATATCAGGGCCTGTCGTGTGGCCTGTCAATCCTTAGTTGCCCTGGTCTTTCCTCTCTGGCCATGGGATTGCTTCAGGAATCTCAACAGGCTCTGAAGGAGGCCAAGCCCCCTCAGGCCCAGAGTTCCCCAGATAGTCCACCCATGCCATCAGGACCTCCAATGCCTGGCTGATGCTGAGAACTAGGAGAAGGGTCATGATCAGAACGTGCGTGCCTCTGCTTGCTTTTACCCCCTCGAGAGGAAAGGTGAGGGCCCTCGTGCTTATTCCCCCCACTCCTGCCAGTAGCAGCCCCAGCAAGGGGAGACAGGGGAGGCCCAGTCATTCCCATGGAAGCCTGCTGCTGCCTGCCCCCCCCCCCGGCAGGCCTGCACACTATATTTGCCCCCCTTGTGGCCCTCCCCTTAGTGCCCTGTGATGTGCTGCTGCTGCTGGCCTGCCCTTGTTGGGCGAACTTGTTCCTTTTGGACCCCATGGGGGCAGCTGCTGAACTCCTCTTCCTGGTCTAGGTAGAAGGACCATCCGCCTTTGCCCTCTTCCCCCCCAGCTCCGTCTGATTTCTGCTGAGCTCTTGGGACCATAGCCTCAGCCAGTGAATCTTGCAAAGAGGAGGTGAGATACAAACGATGCTGTGCCTGGCCAGTGATGCTGGTCTTCTGATGTGCTTCCCCCTTTGCTCTTCTGCCATGCTGGGGTGTAAGGTTCAGCTATCCTCATGCCTACAAGAACGGCGCTCCCACCCGACTCCAAGTGTTCTCGGGTCAGGGAGCCATTTCTCTGCTCCTTCGCCACTTGGCTGCCCTTTCTGCTCCCACCTGACTCAAGCGCCGCCTGGGTTGGGGAGCCTCATTGCGGGGAAAACCTAGGGAAGAGGCTCCGCTCAACCTCTCCCTGGCTTGCTGCCTGCTCGCTGCTCTTGCCATTCCCCCCACTCTTCTTCTTCCTCTGCGCCTTGTTGCTTCATCTCACAAAGCCAGGAGCTGAGTGCTGAGGCAGGGGCGGCTCCTGCTTAAATGTGTAGCTGCCAGACCAGAGGGAAGACTGCCTCTGCAAGGTCCGGCAGCAGGCTCCGCCTCCAGCTGCTTGCCTCCCAGCCGCCGCTGATTGGACAGCCAGGATTTGAAATCATTGGCTGCCGGCTTGCCAGTGACACTGAGCAAGCCGGCATGGCGGCCGCCATGTCTGGCCGTGCCTGCGGCAATAGACAAATAGATTTGTCTATTGTATCAGTCAACATGTGCATGGCCACAGTTTGTGCCACAAAAATCACACACCTCCTGCTCCAGGGTGCTGCCATGGCACAAAAACATGTTTCCAAGGTACAGGACAGGTACTCAGGATTTTTATGGGGGAGCACCCCAAACTCAACATCAAATCACATCATATCAATGGCCACAGAAAGAAACTCAAAAAACACAGAACTACCAAACACCATGCCTCCAAAATAACAAGAGGATAATTAAGATGGAAAGACCCAACCCAAATGGAATCAGGTAACCAAAAAGGTTGAAAGAAACAAGCCAAAATGAACAAAATACAGAAAACGGTAGAAAAAAATAGGGGAAAATCTAAAAATATTTAATAGGCTGTAGAACAATTTAAAACGTATTGAAAACGTTATCTATTATGGTTGTTGTGGGTTTTCCGGGCTGTATTGCCGTGGTCTTGGCATTGTAGTTCCTGACGTTTCGCCAGCAGCTGTGGCTGGCATCTTCAGAGGTGTAGCACCAAAAGACAGAGATCTCTCAGTGTCACAGTGTGGAAAAGATGTTGGCAGGTCATTTGTATCTACTCAGGAGGGGTGGGGTTGAGCTGAGTAATCCTGTAAGAGTTTCCCAGGGTGTGGAATGCTAATGGCGGGAGGCTTCACTGTATCCTGAGGAGGTTCTTTTGCATATGGATTGGTGCTTGATGTGCTAATCTTCTCTGCAGGGCTATTGTCGAGTATAGAGTGTTTTGTTAGCCTGGTGTTTTTCAGGACTGGAAACCATGCTCTGTTCATTCTTATCTATTATGTCTGGTTCGGACTCGGTTTAGCTTAAACAACATCCGCCACCCCTCTTTCCCAGTGCTTTGATTGACTTTCTCTCTTTCCACTTTTAGGTGCCAGAAAGAGCATTAAGAAAGAAGGGGGGAAACTACCCACCATTTCTGGTTGCAGATTACAGAGGCGCCTTGGCCCCCAGAGCATTTTTTCAGCACCAAAGACCTCCAGTTCCCCCAAAAACAGAAACTCTTTTGCAGAACGTTTTCCGAAGGATCACAAATGAGAAGAGTATCACAGCTAGTTCTGTCTCGATTACCATTCAAGACCTCCTGTAGTCCATCCCAGGAGACAAACACTTTTTTAAAGAAGTCACTTCGTACCTCTGCTTAAGTCGAATGGCCCTTCTTCCTATGAGGCTCTCTGGCCTGGAGCCAGAACTGCAAATATGTCTCCGCTGGCCATTCCACAGACCAGAAATAACTGACAGACACGGCCCTGGGCAAGCCATGGAGTGAACAGAAGAGTAAAGGGTGTCAGGTCTGTTGCCCACTGTCCCTCCATCTTGTTATTCAGTTTATGATATGTTGCAATAGCCTCTTGCACCTGCTCCCTGTTGCTTTCCAGATTCCGAGACGAGCGAGCCCTTATCTTGGATGGCTCCCCGCAGCGGCCTTGGGACAGCTCCTTCCGTCCCGCTACTGATTGTGTTCAGCTGGGAGAGCCGGAGAAGTGGGGGAACATGTGAACAGACTGGTATAATGTATCCTGTACTCAATGCGTCATTCTTAACAAGAGAGCTGTGTACAGCCGGACGCCTTTAATTGCTTCTATGTAACCTATGGACATATGTACAGCGAAGCCTATGATATCTCAATAAAGACCCATTTACTCAAGAGAGCTTGGATTTCTTGCTGCAAGGGTTGGGAGTCAACTTCAACATATGCTGTCTTCTATAGACTGACAAAGGGGCTGGAGTCTCCAAGAACCTCACTGACAGCCACCAATTGTGGCGCAGTGCCCCCTGACGACAGCCCAGTGACTGACAGAAAGAAATGCACAGCTACAAACCCCTGAGGCTCACAAGCAGCGCACCAAAACACAGACAGGAAAGAGAATAAGCCCATTTACTCCCAGGAAGACTGATGGGGCAAGCAACAGCACTGTGGCATGGGACCCCCGGAGCATGCATCCCCGCCTGCAGCCAAGTTCCCTTTTGCCAGGCAAAGAGAATACAGAGCCTGTGACAAAAAGCAAGCGAATATGCGGCCGGATGAACAAGTAGTGCAATTGCATTCTCCCTTGTTATTCTCATTTTGATCTCATTCCTGGCACAACAGGGAATCATGGTTCATGCCAGGGGGCAATTTAGAAAAAGGGGCCCCAATCACTAAATTTTGGGCTTATTTTTACTCATTTGACCTCCCACCCCCAGCCCAACCCGTTGCCTCCATGTCCCTCCAGAAATGAAATCATGGGTTGTGCCAGGGGGCACTTTGGTAAAAGTGAGCCCCAAACACTAAATTTTGGGCTGATTATTACTAAATCACCCCCCGGCACAACCCGTTGCTTCCCCATCAAACTCGGACTGACATTATTCCTGGCATAATGTGGGAGCGTTATACCAGGAATGATACTTTGGGCCGTGCCAAGGCCCATTTAGCAATAATAGGCCCAAAATCTATTGGGCAGATTTTTGCTAAAAAGCCTCCCAGTGCAATCTGTCATTTCTGTGTTGCTCCGGAAATAATATCATTTCCAGCATTATGGGGGAATACTCTGGAGTGCATTTGTCTGCTTAGCCCTTCATTGCCCTGTTCCTCCATCTTTCTTCCTGCTGGACAACTGAGAGGCAGGGGTGGGGGTAGGGCAGAGGCTGGGGGCAAGGCCAGGGGATTCTCTGCCTCTACCGGGAGACTGGCAACCCCGAGGGGGCTGTCTCTGTATCGGCATCTGCAATTGGTGGTGTTTGTTTCTTCCAATTACACGGCCATCATCAGCACACAGACCCATGATTTCTGGCTCTTGGTAGGCTCCTGGAAGACTCTGCCATATTTGCTTTGCTGCTCATAGCTTGTTTTTGTCAGTTATTTCCCTTCTGCAGAATGGCCCTGGGCTGCAACTTGTGGCTCTAGCAGCATACTGGCGAGAGTTAAAGGAGAGGTGCCCTAGTGACTCATGCAGAGATGCTACACCATGCATGCCTCCCCAGTAAGACTGCCAACTCTGGGTAGGGAAATTCCTGGAAATTTGGGGAGTGGGGCCTATGGAGGGAAGGGTAGGGGAATGGCCTCAATTGGGTATGATACCATACAGCACATCTTCCAAGCAGCCTTTTTCTCTATGGGATCTTACCTCTGTTCCCTGGCGATCTTCAGCCACCACCTGGAGGTTGGCACCTGTACTAGCCAGCCAGTAGACTAGCAGGATATCAACAGAGGAGAGAAGCAAAACAGAGAGGAGGAGGAGGAGGAGGAAGAGGGGAGTGCCAGCCAAGGGTCCTCCTCTCTCCCCGCGGAGACCATTGGGGCCGGAAGGAAAGGGGGGCAGGCACCTGCCTTTCACATCAGTCTTTTGGATGACAGTTCTTCCTATTCTAGATCTTTTTACTATTTGATCGTGAATGTTACCGCATTTATTAATATGGTTGCATTTTTATTGTTGTTGTTAAGGTCTTTGCAATTGTTCTAATTGTGTTTGTAAATATTATTGTAGCTCCTTATTATATTTCTTTCGTTTTTGTTATTTGAATTAAGCTACTGACACCTTTTAAAGATATAAACTTTTTATGAGAAACATGAGTATTCAATACCCTTATTCAGACCATTGGGAACCAACTGATTTGTTTAAAAAAATCCACTCATATGGCAGCAAGACTGTGGGATAGAGCTCACACGAGAAGATAGAGAGCATGTTTGGACATCTGCATTGCTTAATTCCTCTGTCACCAGTGTGCGTCTCCAAACCTATAAGCTTATCCACAGGTGGTACCTCACTCCCCAAAAGCTGGCGAAAATATATCCCAGCAGATCTCCACTCTGCTGGAAAAAATGCGGGGAGCAGGGTACGTTCCTGCACTGCTGGTGGGAGTGTAAAAGTGTTGCTGCCTTCTGGAAGGCGGTTCTCCAGGAAATTTCCCGTATCACGACTTATGTGATACCCCCAAGCCCGGGACTTGTTTTCTTGGACCTTTGGGGAGATCTAGATATTCCTCATCTGCGGAAGGCATTGGTCAGAACTCTCCTTGTAGCTGCAAAAACCACAATTGCACTCAGGTGGAAGTCGCAATACCCACCCACTCTTGACATATGGTATAGAATAGTGTGGGACCACCTTATAATGGAAAAGATAACAGACAGAATTCGATCATTGCAAAACCCCTCCAAACCTACACAATTTTACGCACAATGGTACCCCTTTCTGGAATTTTTATCTCAAAATGAATGGCTGATCTCTAAGCTACCTCACTATGCGATTATAAACCCCGAAATTTGAATTATGGATTTACTCTGCGACATACTGGATGTGCCTGTACATGATTCTCCCGATGCTGTTGTGATTAGCTTGCTTACCACTGTATTAGAATCCTGTTGATTATGTATAATATTTGCACACTTGATTATTGCCGACTGTTAGTGTTTTGATGTTTATGTATTGTTGTATCTGAACATTGTTACGTATGATATCACCCTTTTTCTACGCATTTATTGTTGATCTTGTTATTTGTTACACTTTCAATAAAATTTTTGAAAATTAAAAAAAAAAAAAATCCACTCATTGGCTGTTGAACAAGCTGAGAAAGTGGAATCTTGAAATGGAAAATTGGTTAATAATGTCAGATGCCTCGACAGAAAACTTACAGACATTACAATTTCTACAAGCAAAGTGACCCATTAGTTTAGACTCAGAGGGTTCCACTTGATTCTCTTGATATTTGGAGTATGCCAGTATGTCTCTCAAGTTCCTAGTGTGTCGAAGGGACTAAGGCTCTATGACGGAGGAGTCAGTTCAGAGCAAGACTTCCTTCCTCAATCTGTCCAGCACGAACAAGATCAGCTCAGCAAGCATTCCCCCCCCCCTTTTCGTTCTCCACTCAGGGCAATCTCAGCTCTTCCTCTTATTTGCTCTTTTGCCAAGACCAGAGGAAGAAGCTTCGGGGTGGAGATCTGAATGGCTTTGAATCGGTGGCCGCTCCTGGTCCTGGGGACTGCTGCCCTGGTCCTTTCGGGAGGTTGCTCTGGTGAGTACCAAAGAGGCTAAACTTCTACCCTTACATGCAGGAGAGGGAGGGCAGAATTTGCACTCAGATTAATGTCCCATGAGAGAGAGAGAGCATGTTGTATGCAATGCATTTAATGGGAGCACGTGACTGGATATTTATTTAGTTGCATTATTGATTAGGCCCAGAGCAGGCGGCAATGCCCACCTCCCCCTGCCTTCATCCTGCTGGGATCAGTGACGAAGGAGGAGGGAATGCCTGTCTGCCTGCCCCCCCCCCTTTCTGGAGATTGTTGTATTTTTTCCGCACAACAGGCTTTGATACTAGTTCCAGATAAAACCCAAACAAACCCCCAAATTTCAACCCATCCCCAATCCACACTTTGGGGTTGAAGAGAATACCGGGTGCTGGAGAAATGGGAATAGAAGGCAGTGGGCTTCTCCATAGGGTCTGGCTTGGCTGTTTCACTCTTCCTTTCCCCCTTCTGCAGCCTCCATTGTTAGCATTTCTTTGCTCGGCTGAGTGGGTGGAGTGTGAGGGAGGGCCCTGGCAGCGTCTTTGGAAAAGAAAGGTCTTTCCCAACTCCGCTTTTAAGCAGAGATACTTGGGACTGCATGCAGGAGGGCGCTTGCTAGGTCGGGGTCATGTGGTTATCTCCCTTAAGTCTCAGCAAGAACAGAGAGACATCCGCTGAGGCTGATTCAAGACAGACAAAGGGAAGTACTTCACACAGCACTGAGTTCACTTGTGGAACTCACTGCCACAAGATGTGATGACAGCCACCCGTGTGGAAGGCTTTCAAAGCGGAGTGGACAAATTCATGGAGGATGGGGGCTATCAATGGCTGCTAGGCATGATGGATATCTACTTCCAGTACCAGAGGCCGCATGGCTCTTTGTATCAATCTCTGAGCCAACCTGCTCGTGGGCTGGCTAGAGGCACTTAGTTACTCACTGTGTGCACAGAGCGCTGCTCTGGATGGTGGGCATTGCCTCCTGCTCTACTCCTGATCCCAGCTGGGTGGAGGCAGGGGGTGGGCATTGCTGCCTGCTCCACACCTGCTCCAGGCCTGGGCTTCCCGCTGTGGCATGCTCTCTCGATGTCTGGCTACCTCATCTGGGTGTCCCTCCATAGCAGCCCCCTCTGGAGCCGCACCAGTGTAGGAAATGAGTTGTCTTGAATTTGCTTAGCCTTTTGTATTGTGTGATGTTTTATTTTGACTGGAGCCCACCTGTTTGCTTTGCTTGCCAACCCTATACCTCAGCTAGGGTTACCAATGTCCAGGTGGAGCCTGAAATTCCCAGAATTGCACCTGATGTCCAGACAACAGAGACCAGTTCCCGTTGAAGAAATGTGCTGCTTTGGAGGGTGGACTATATGCCATTATAGCTTACTGAGATCCCTCCCCTTCCCAAACTCCTGCCCTCCCCCAGCTCCACCCACAAATTCTCCAGGAATTTACCAACCTGGAGTTGGCAACCATATACCTCACTGTGCTCCCATTGGATTGTGACTGCTAGTCAGACTTCCTTATATACTACACTGATTATACTGCCAGGGGGAGCTAAAATAAATAGTTTCCTTCTGCTCTTGAGCATCCTACATAAAATTGCCTGTATGCAGAGCAAGTTTTGCAAATCAAGACAGGCACAGCCTTTTTTATTAATATAGCCTTTTATTAATAATATTAATTCATTTATACCTGATCTTTTTCCTGGATGTGGACACTAAACAGTGAACATGATTCTCCTCTCCTCTGTTTTATCCCCAGAACAACAGCCCTGTGAGGCAGGCTAGGCCAAGTGGGTATGGTTGGCCTATGGTTACCCAGAAATTCATAATGTGGACCAGAATAATCCAATTGCCTTAATTTTTGGCATTGCAACTCCCAAGACCACCCTGATTTGGGTGGCCCGTTATCAAACACTTAGTTTTATGTTCCAATTAGCTGTGCTGGTGGATGGGAAACAAAGATCCTTTTTAGTGTTATAGATTTTCAAAGCTCATTGAGCCAAGAGGAAAAGCAGAGTATAAATGTATTAACAAATAATTTTGAAAATATATATCTGCAGTGATAGTTCTCACTCTATGAAGAGAGAAGAATGATGGAGTTAATGGCCTCTTTGTGGGATTGGTGAGGTGGATTCCGAAATGGCAGCTTCTGTTTGGGCTTCCAGACTCACATTTTCAGCTCTTCAAGGACCCAGTCCCCAAGTCTCTCAGCAAGAAAGGTGGGCTATTAATAAAGTTAGGTATTTAACAACAACAACAATTCAATTTATATACCATCGTTCAGGACAATGCCCCTACAGAGCAGTTTACGAAGTATAGTAGCACCTTCAAGACTAACCAACTTTATTGTAGTGTAAGCTTTCGAGAGCCACAGCTCTCTTCGTCAGATGCATGATGATCTGCCAGTGCCACATGCATCTGAAAAAGAGAGCTGTGGCTCTCGAAAGCTTAAGCTACAATAAAGTTGGTCAGTCTTAAAGGTGCTACTGGACTCTTTACTATTTTGCTACTACCGACTAACACAGCTAACTCCTCTGGTTTACAAAGTATGTTATTATTTTCCTCATAACCATCACCCTGTGAGGTGGGTGAGGCTGAGAGAGCTCTGGAAGACCTGTGACTGACCCAAAGTCACCCAGCTGGCTTCAAGCGGAGGAGTGGGGAATCAAACCCGATTCTCCAGATTAGAGTCCTGCCACTCTTAAACACTACACCAAACAGCCTGAGGCCGTTTGTGCGGACAAGGGTCCCTCAGTAGGAATCTGAAATGCTTCTCAGCTACTTCTCAGCTAGTCAAAGAGGATGGAAGAGGGGGAGGGATGGCAGCCACTTTCAGAGCTTTCGCTGGCTGTGACTCGTCTGCTGCTTCTGTCAACAGGTGACCGCTGCAAAGATGGCGGAGATGAACGCCTATGTAGCCATCCCTGCTCCGGGGATAAATTCTCATGCAAGAACAGTCTCTGCATCTTCAAAAATTGGTCCTGTGATGGAGAGAATGACTGTGGGGACGGCAGCGACGAAGCCAACTGCGCTTGCACCAGCCACCCGTTCACGTGCAACAACGGACGCTGCATTGACTCAGATTTGATCTGTGACGGGAATGAAGACTGTGGGGACGGCAGCGATGAAGCCAACTGTGCTTGCACCAGCCACCAGTTCAAGTGCAAGAGCGGGCGCTGCATTGACCCAGAGTTGGTCTGTGATGGGGATGATGACTGTCTGGACGACAGCGATGAGAGCGAAAATCTCTGCGCTATTCAGGGTGAGGATTTGGGTTGCGCAACTGGCTATTGCTCAGCTCAAATGCGTCTACTTCATTTTTGCCCATGGGGGGGGGTTAGCCAACTGCCAGCAGACCACCCCCTTTCCATGCCACCTCTTTTAAGCAGTGTGCAGTCGGAGTCTAGGGCCAAGCTACGAGAGACGAATGACGCAGGTGGGACACTCGTCAGCTTCCCTCAAGTTCTGATGGGAAATGTAGGCGTCCTGGTCTTGCAGCTTGGCCCTTCAACTGCTCTCCAACGGACTTTTCAACTGTCACTTGTCCAACATTCCGCCAAGCTGCCTACATTTCCCGCCAAAACTTGAGGGAAGCTGACAAGTGTCCAACCTGTGTCATTCGTCTCAATCTCAGAACAATCCAGCTTACTGTGAAGTCTCCATACCTTTAACCTCCACCTGGCCAATGTCCATCACCTGCAAAGAGCCAGGTTTCAGCTCCTTCAGCTACCAGCTCAAACCAGCGAAAGTGACCCTCCTCCCTGTGCCAGGAGGTTTTATTCTCTACCCTGACAGGTCCAAGGGGCAGGTCAGAGAGGCTTTTCCTGAGGGGTCCAGCAAGAAACCTTTCTGGCATTTTAGTCCTCCGTCTCTGTCCCCCGCCCCTGCCCACCACCTAGAATTCTTCTGGCCTCCCCTTTGCCTTCAGCCAGGTGGGGTATCAGTATGACTGTCGACCCTGGATGCAGCTTGGAAAGCATTTGGCTTTCTCCTCTCCCTCCTACTTGTTCTCAGCAAACAGACATTTTTTAAAAGGGGTGAGGGTTAACACAGTCTAAACCTACAAATAAAAAGCATTTCTCCACATGGGGCTATCCCTCAAATCAAGGCAAGGAGCAACACGACAGGGGGTGGATGATATGTCAGTCAGGGTTCCTGCTCCCACTTCTACCTGCAGGTTCTCGGTAGTTCCCCTTCTCTGTTTTTGCAAGTCTTCGCTTCCTCCTTACTTTGGTTCTCCCTCCGTTCTCATGATCGGCAGCCTAACTCCAGCTTCCCCATCTCTCTCTTCTGAGTTCCTGAGAGTCATACCTGAAAGGGCTCCATCCTTTGCGCTCCACTTGATCACGTAGAACCAGTTCAAGCACAGACACGGGATGGAGAGCTATGTGATCGAGTGGAGCGCAAGTGAACAGGGAGGAATACATGTGAGTCTGTTCACGTGCCATTCAAGTGTAATTCCTCACTTCTAGCTTGGATCTTCTTCCACGCTGGTCCTTTCACATTCTACTTGTCCCTTTATTATTTATTGCCAGAATCTGCCTCCTTCCCCAAAACATTCAGGGACAGAGAAGAATACTATTTTGTCACTTAGGATAGAGCTCTTCACCTCACTCACCTACCCACGCCCAGCTCTTTGTTTATGGTCTGGCCTTTACAGATCACAGGAAGTGGGGCCTACAGGTAGTTTGGGTGAGGGGAGGGGGTCTCTTTTGCTTCAGGTCCCCTAACTCTACCCTTCCTGTTCCCTTTCAGGCTCTGCCACCCACTCCCTCTTCTATTTCATCACAGTGGGGACAGAGCTCAGCCAGGGGGTGCCCCTATTCATGGAAGAAGGCTACGTGGACGACCAGCCCATCGAATACTTTGACATACAAACAGGGAGGATCCTTCCTCGGGTACCGTGGATGAAGGAGAACCTGCGTCATCAGTACTGGGAGACGCTGGTCCGGGATATGAGGAGAAACGTGACGGAGTTTACATACATTCTCTTGATGATGCAGAAGCGCTTCAGTGGGCCTGGAAGTGAGTGGAAGTGAAGAGGGGCGTGGGTTTCCTACTCATTTCCCCCTGTCTTTGGAGACTGGGGGTGTCTGTCAGGTGGGAAGTTGTATCTCTAGAGGGAAACAGCTGTTCACTTGATGCTAATTCCAGAGAGGTCACCGCATTAGCATGTTGCAGCAAAAATATTGCCTTTACTCAGGTGTAAGACTGGGGCCATTTCCACACATGTTGAATAATGCACTTTCAATGCACTTTAGTTATCCTTTAGAAGTGGATTTTTTGTTCCACACATGGAAAATCAGTTATAAATGTTCACTAAAGCGTATTGAAAGTGGATTATCCAACGTGTGTGGAAGCAGCCTAGGATTGCTGGAGGGTGTCAACAGAAATACTGGACAGGCTTGATAAAAAATTGTCAAAATCCCCTCCCTCTGATATGCATGTTTATCGGCAACCATCTGTATTGCCGCTTATATTTTACACTAGATTGCGTGGCTTTTATCAACTTTTTAGGCATGAAATGTTGAGGTCAAAAATAGTGGAATACATTTTTGTCTCATTGCCAGGGAGAAAGACTTCCAACAACTTAGGGAAAAGATGCCCTGCTCCTTTAACAGAGCCTCAATGAAATGCTCTGCCATCAAAAGCTTCAACTGCACATTTTCACAGGCCAAGCTTTGCGATGTCCACAAAAGGCAGCAGTCATTTATAAACGTATAAATTGTAGGAGGGGACATTGATCAGATAGCACAGGGTCTGTTGGCTGTGAAAGAGTTTGAGCAGTGCATTTAAGGCAAAACTGAACGCAACAGGAAAAGTAACTCTTGTCTAATCCAATGACTAATGCTAGAAACGTTAAAGAAATTAGAAAACCATTTTCAAAGACCTCCAGGGGCATTTTATTTCATGAGTTTATAATCTGCAGGAGGACTTACCTTTTTAACTCATGACTGCTAAGTTTACTCAGGACTGTTTGGTGAGGGACTTTATCCAAAACTTCTTGGAAAGACCAAGTAGGTGATATTTACTAGATCACCCTTCTACATGTTTGTTCACTTTCTCAACAATTGCCAAAAGGTTCGGGAGGCAGGGCTTCTCTTTCCAAAAGCCATGCTCTTTCTGGCCGTTTCCACACTGCTTACCTTCCCTCGGAACAACCCGGAACGTCGCGCAAAAAATGCGGAAGATTGCATTTTCTTGCACGAGATTTGCACGACGTTGTGCAAATCTCACATGAGAAAACGCGATCTTCCGCAATTTTTGTGCAACGTTCCGGGTCGTTCCGAGGGAAGGTAAGCAGTGTGGAAATGGCCTCTTTCTCCCTGGGTCTTGTTTGTTTAGGTGCTTAATAAATCTCCTAACAGTTTCCACCAATCTACTTTGAGTTTTTTCTCCATCTCCTCCCTATCAAGTCTTCACATTTCTATTTAAAATTATCTGCTTGGGTTTGCCTTCACGTGGTTCATTGCAGGAGGGCAGGGGGAATATTGTGTTCTTCAGTCCTATCCATGGCCATCTTCTGGTTTCTTTCCCAGGGTTGCACACCCTACAGTGCATCCAGGGCTGTGAGCTGAGCGAAGATCAGACCAAAAGAAGATATTATCACCTGGAAGCCCATAATGGGAGGGAAGTGAAGACCCTGGACAAAGACAGCCCTTCCAGGAAGAGAAGGAGAGACGAGCTCCTCTGTCAGCTTCTTAAAGAGCGCATCCTGCCCATAAGGGAATGCATTAAAGCACTGAAGAGATTCATGGACTATAGGAGCAGAGCTGTGCAGAGAAAAGGTGAGAGGAGAACATACTAATCCTTTCTAGAGTGAGCAAAGCATCTTTCCTTTATGGAGTGGGGGGCAGATAGATGGGGAATATATCACATATGACAGAGAACAGGGAGGGGAAGAGGTGTCTTTTTACATCCCCTGAAAGCAGAAAACTAGCACAACAGGGGAGAAGCTGGGACTTGATCTTTCTTTGTCCTGTGCTTTTCTGCTTATGAATGTATTTCCCCAATCCTTGAATGTCATCCATGCAACACCAGTTTAGACCGGCAAATTCCCTTCCTTCCTTCCTTCCTTCCTTCCTTCCTTCCTTCCTTGCTCGCTCGCTCGCTCGCTCGCTCGCTCACTCGCTCCCTTCCTTCCTTCCTTCCTTCCTTCCTTCCTTCCTTCCTTCCTTCCTTCCTTCCTTCCTTCCTTCCTTCCTTCCTTCCTTCCTTCCTTCATTTTTCACTCTTCCTGTGAGTGGGCTCAGAGCAGATAACAGCTTGACTGGTGTGTCCTGCACCTTCAGCAGATCTGCATGGAAAGCATGCCGGAACAGAGTGAATGTTTGGCTGGGCTGGACCATTTTGGACTGCAGGGAGGAAGGCACATCGGACCCCCCTCCCTTTGAAGGACAAAAAAGAACCATGCGTATCTGCACATGCTCTGAAATTCTCCTCCTTACTTTGGTTCTCCCTCCACTTCTGTGATTGGCAGTCTAATTCCAGTTTCCCCATCCATCTCTGCTGCGCTTGGACACAGAGTCATCCGAGGCCCTTCTGGATCTACCAGCACTTCTCCATCCTCACACCCCCATGATGTGTCCATCCCAGGGGAGAGGGGGGAATGATTTGGCTGGAGGAAGCTGGCTGTAGAATCCAAAATACAAAGGAGAAGGGAGACAGTTTCATGCTTAGGATTTATCTTAGGACAACCAGAGGTTTCACCTGCCAGGGGCTGAAAAGACTTTGGACCTTTTGCCAGGAGGCCACCAACTGTATGCATTAGGGCCACACAGTCATTGTACACCCAATACTCTTCTATGGGGAAGGGGGGGGCAGTCCTTCTGAAAGCAGCTCTCCTATATTTGGGGGCAGCCTAATCCACCTCCCATCCAAATGCTGCCCTGCCATTTATTTCTTTTATACAAATCATTTATTCTGTACAGTTTGCAGATGTCTACCTTTGGGGATACTGAGTTTGGAGGAGAGGAGGTCGAGGGGAGACACAGTGGCCCTCTTGAAATATTTAAAAGGGTGTCACTTAGGGGAGGGGAGGGAGCTGTTGCTGTTGGCAACAGAGGATAGGGCTGGAAACAATGGCTTTAAACTACAGGAGGGAAGGCACTGGCTGGACATTAGGAAAAACTCATTTGAAGATGCTTCGCGAGGGTTTTGCAGCTGCTCTGCAAAGAGAGAACCAGAGAGTCACATGAGTGCAGGAAGCTGCCCTGGTGAATCAGACCCCCAGTCCATCAAGGTCAGTGTTGTCTGCTCAGACTGGCAATGGCTTATCAGGGTCTCAGGCTGAGCTCTTTCCCATCCTCTTCTGCCTGATCGCTTTAAGTGCATTTGCCAGGGATTGAACCAGGGACCTTCTCCATGCCAAACGGATTCTCTGCCTCCATGCCAGAGCCCCTCCCCAAGTCCCACCTGGAAGGGAATCTTTTGTTGCCTTCTGATCTCCCAACCTGTCCCTCGCCGGCAGACACCCTTCAGTCTCTTTCTAAAGAGGGCCTGGATAATTGTGGATCGGGTGGCAATATCTACACTCACCTTAACCCAGTGGAGTCGACGGGCATAAGTCAGCAATACAATCCCGTTTCGTGTGAAAACACTTTGTTTCAGGCTCTCAGTACCACGGCAATTTAATCATAGCATGACTTCAAAATTCATCACCCAGTGTAGTAATTTTCAATGGAAAGTACCCGTCACGGCAATTTTCAATGGAAAGTACCCATCATGCCCATCAGCTCCACTCCATTCTTGACCTCACCTACTTATGATATGATTACATCTGCGTAAAGAAATGATCATGTAAGTTTGAACACTGCAAATTTTATTGACTCTGTATGTCCCCTGTACAAAGGGAGTTTGATGTTGAACTTTTCTATATATACCCAACAACCTGAAAGAAAGAAGAAAATGGATTTTTCAAAAACAAAGTCCTCATATGTATAAATATTGTATTTGATATTATGACTTAGTCTCACCAGTGCTGTTGTTATAAATATCTCTCCTGTATGCTTGGAATAGCCGGGTAAATTGTTTCTGAACTCTAGGTCAAAATTTGTTGTGTATTTAGCCTATAACCTGTAAATATAACTTTCTGCACTTTTGCACTTTAGATTAAATTAAAACTTCTATATAAGGTACTAAACCACTTTTGTTTCCTACAAGAGGCTGTGTCCTCTTTATCTTTATCTTTGTGGTTGTAGTGGGAGGAACCCCCCTTTGTCTCGCCGCTCCTAATATCAGCTGGTTGAAGGGGGGGCAGACATTGCTACCTGCCCTGCTTCTAATACCAGCTGGGTAAGGTGGGGGTGGGCATTGCCACCTGCTTTGCTCCTGATCCCAACTAGCTGAAGGGAGGTGGGCATTGCCACCTTCTCTGCTCCTAATACCAGCTGGGTGAAGATGGGGCGCAAGCATTGCTACCTGCCCCACTCCTAATACCAGCTGGGTTAAGGTGGGGGTGGGCATTACCACCTGCTCCACTCCTAATATTAGCTGGGTTAAGGTGGGGGTGGCTATTGTCACCTGTTCCGCTCCTAATACCAGCTGGGTGAAGACAGGGGGTGGGCATTGCCACCTTCTCCGCTCCTAATATCCGCTAGGTTAAGGCAGG
Source organism: Eublepharis macularius (assembly GCF_028583425.1). Taxonomy (NCBI): domain Eukaryota; kingdom Metazoa; phylum Chordata; class Lepidosauria; order Squamata; family Eublepharidae; genus Eublepharis; species Eublepharis macularius. The sequence goes on from NC_072793.1 coordinate 181,321,024, forward strand.
GGTGGGCATTGCCACCTGCTCTGCTCCTAATATTAGCTGGGTTAATGTGAGTATTGCCACCTGTACTGCTCCTTATACCATCTGGGAGCCAAGCTACAAGTGACGCCTTACACAGGTTGGACACTTGTCAGCTTCCCTCAAGTTTTGATGGGAAATGTAGGCGTCCTGGTTTTACAGCTTGGCTCTCCATTACAGCTGCAAGACCAGGATGCCTACGTTTCCCATCAAAACTTGAGGGAAGCTGACAAGTGTCCAACCTGTGTCAGGCATCACTTGTAGTTTGGCTCTGGGTGAAAGCAGGGGGCTGGTATTGCCACCTGTTCCCCTCCCGATCCCAGCCTGGCCTTCCTGCCACGGCATGTTTTCTGGAAAACATTTTGCCTTGCCTGGGCTATTCCCTCCATGGCAGCACCAGGGTATAAAGTGAGTTGTCTGAAATATGCTTACTCAATTGTATAGTAGGATTAGGAATACACAGTCACTGCACACCCAATACTCTTTGTCTTGTGTGATTTGGTCAACAGGTGAATTTCCTATATGCATCCATGATCCATAGACATGAACCACAACCTTGATTTTCTGGGCTGCTGATTTGCACACATGGAGGTTGTACACTCATAGAAAATCCACAGATTGATCAATTTACATGAGACAGCACCCACGGGTTTTGGGTGCATTGCGGAGGGGAGGGGAGAATCTCATGCTCATAATACACATGGTTGGCAGGCAGTTTTTATGGGGAAAGGGTTAAAATGCAATAGGATTAAGGAAGGCCCTGAAGGGCAGGGATTCTTGGCAATCAAATTTCAGGCTCCTTCACTTGAAGTGAAGACTCTCCTATGGAGATGAGTAAGCGGGCTTTCACATTACACCAACAGATGTCGGTCCATCCCTAAAAAGTTCATGATATGACAATATTCATAGTTGAATGGGTTTGTTGTGCAAGTCACAAAAAACAGGTAGCTGTTGCATTTCAGCCAATTAAACATGCATTACAATGCTGGTAAGTCCCCTTTGTGGAATGTGTTAACATCTTGGGGGGCCCTGCACAGAAGCACCCCATCCCACTGATTAGAGCACAGCTCTCATCCTACCAGCCAATGGAGAGATGTTCCATTAACCCAAGTAATTGCTGCCATTTTTTGTAGAACCCCCTACAGTGGAGGTGACATACAAGAAGGACCTGGAAGCCCTTGTCTGCCGGGTCTACGGCTTCTACCCTAAGAAGATCAGCGCTACCTGGTGGAAGAATGGGGCACTTTGGGAGCAGGAGACTCTCCGCAGGGGTGTCGTCCCCAACTCAGATGGGACCTACCATGCCTGGCTCACCATCCAGATTGAGCCTAAAGACAAGAGACGCTACCGATGTCATGTGGAACATGCTGCCGTGTGGGGGCCACTAGTTGTGGTCTTGGAACAGCCTGGTGAGAGATTGCAGGGAGGGATGCCAGTAAGGGAACCTACTGGCTGTTAAGTCATCCTGAAGGGCGGTATATAAATCAAATTATTATTGTTGTTGCTGGTGCTGTTGTTGTTGTTGGTGGTGTTATTGTTGTTGTTGTTATTAACAACCAAATAATTTCACTCTATATGTCATATCATCCAAAATCCAGCCGTTGGTGGTTGGCAATTTTAATTCCGTTATGTTGACAATTTTAATTCCGTTATGTTGTAGGCCTGTGAGATCCTTTCTGAGGTTGGGAATGAGCCTAAATGTGACCACACAGGATCTGTTCTTGCTATACAAGAACAGTGTTCGCCCTGCTAGCTGAGGGAGAGATGCTGGTCTCACAGGAGACAATGTCCCCATTTCCACAGAGCCCCCAGAAGTGAAGGTGACGCGCAAGCTGCGCACTAACCAACTGGAGACCCTCACATGCCAGATCTACGGCTTCTACCCCAAGGAGATCAACGCCACCTGGAAGAAAGATGGGGAGGTCTGGAAACAAAACACGCTCCGTGGCAATGTCACTCTCAACTCAGAAGAGACCTACCAGACGTGGCTCAGCATCGAGATCAATCCCGAGGACAGGGAATGCTACCGGTGCCGCGTGGAACATGCTGGCCTCCTGGAACCTCTTGATGTAGCCTGGCAGGAGCCTGGTGAGAGACTGCGAAGAAAGGAATGGGCAGTGGCTGCTGTGGGTATTAGGGGGGTTTCCACACAGGGACAGTGAAGGGTCTCAAGTGTCACCTGGTGCAATGTTTTAGTTCAGTTCTTGAGGGCCTCTGCTGACACATCTGCACTGGCCCCGGATATGTTTTCAGGTCCAGTGAGAACCAGAGACACATACATTTTCTTAAGAATGGTAGAAGCCCTACATGGCCTAGGAGCTGGTTATCTCAGGGGACACTTCTTCCTCATCTGAACCCCATTGACAATGTTGAGCTGCCAGTGACCAACCCACAAAAGAAGCGTGGCCTTTTTGGTTACGGACCTACAGCTTTCAAACACCCTCCCTCAGAAAACTTACATGCCCACTTCTTTGTTGCCTTTTGGGGGCAGTTCCAGTCCCAAGTTTGCACAACATATACGAAATCTAAAAAAAATTTTTTTTAAAAAAATTGGGGGTTTAACCACTCCACCCCAAAGAACAATTGAAGCAGCATCTGTATCTTTAAGAAATGGATGCCTTCTGAGATCTCAGTGAACATTGTGGAGGTTTCTAGGCAACCGCAAGAATACTGCCAACCTTCAAATCTTGGTTTCTGTCAGTAAAAGACAGAGGGAGGGGACAAGACCCTTTCAAGAGGTATTTTGCCCTGTGAATCCATCCCTGTACCTTTCCTTCCTGCCTGGGCAACTTGCTACCATACACTTTGCATAAGTCACCCAGGTTGGCTGTTGCTAAAGTTCTACTTAATGCAGAACGTCTCCCAGGGAGATGCTGTCAGGGCGGGGCGGGGGGGGGGGAAGCTGAGAGCCAGTCTGGTGTAGTAGAATGTCTGACTAGGGTCTGGGAGCACCAGGTTCAAATCCCCACTCTGCCATGGAAGCTTGGTGGGTGACTTTGGGCCAGTCTCTCTGCCCAGTCTTCATGACAGAGCGCTTGTGAGGCTAAATCAGAGGAGAGTTGAATGATTTAAGCTGCTTTGGCTCTGTATTTGGGAGGATGCTGAGATGTAAGTGAAGTAAATAACTACTAAATCTGAAGGGTTGGCGGCAGATAAAGAAAGGTTGGTTGGTGAATGGGCAGGAGAGAAGGAAGCAGGTAAATGGGATGGAATACGAGGGCTTCCAGGAGTAGCGAAAGAGAAAATATTTATTATTTATTTTAAATGTTTTTTAAATTGCCATCCCAACCAATTCATGGTCCCTGAGAAGGGAGACAATACAAACATTAAAATGAGATTTAAAACACACATAAATATATAAATGCAATTAAAATACAAGCATGTGAGTGGAAGGAATGATGAATATATAAAGATGGTTCGGGAAATGAGTAAGGGAAATGAACAAGTCCTTACGGTTCAATTGGGGTTACTGACGGGTGATATTGATGTTTTAATGGTAATCTGAATTAAGAATTTGATGGATATAGTGGTTGGTCAGAAAAGGGAAAACAAAACCACAGAGGCGCAAATTTTTGCGCATTACAAATTTAACAATTGAGAGGGGGTATGTTCTAAATAATAAAGCAAGATACTCCTCATCACTTTTACAGACTATGATAACAACTCCTAGTAAACCTCTGGTGTATGCTTTTAGTGTACAAAGCGGGATATTGGATGGGCCCATGGATGGGGGGGGGGACGTCTTTCTGGGAAAAGAGAGGGGGACTCTATTTGGGTCCTATCTTACTGTTCTGGCTTTGCAGTGAGGGGAGATTCTCCCAAATGCCCTTTGAATCTAATAACCAAGTCAAAACAACATTCTTGAATAGGAATATAATGCAAAACTCTAACAGGACACAATCATCAGAAAGCAATAAAAATGGTCTGAGCAGGTAGTACAAGTATTATGTCATGACAGTAGTGGGGAAGGCCTTTTTAAAGAAACGTTTTGCGCCTTTCTCAAAAGGTCTGCAATGCTGGGCTCTGGTGAGCCTTTTTGGGGAGGAAATTTTCTGAAAACGGGGCTACTACAGTAAAGGCCCTGTTTTGGGCATTCAGCAGTTTCACAAGGGGAGCCAGTTTCTTTGATGCTCCCCTTTGCGAAAAAGTTACTGGTGTTGCATTCTTCAGGGACTCTTGCAAAATTTTCTTTCGATGCACAGAAAAGTTTTTTGGGATTTGTGTCAACCATTTTTCTCCGTTCCCATTTCAGACTCAGCGTGGCCCATTGTGGGGGGTGTCTTGGGGGCTGTGGCTGCCCTTCTGGTTCTGGCTGGGATCCTTTGGTATATCAGTAAGTAAACTGGAAACGTGATGAACTGAGGAAGGGCAGGGGGGAGTCATTCCGAGGCAGAACCCCGACCGTGGCAGTCATTGCTCCCCCAATGTGGTGAGGCTCAAAAACCCCTCCCTCTTAAAAAACATTGTGGACATCAGTTGGAAAGGCCATTTTGACCACTCTCTGCTTTCGAAGCAGCTTCTCTACCTATGGTTAGATAATCTGCTACTGCTGAACTCTAACATCTGAGTTATAGCTAGAGATACCTGGCGGCTGGCGGGAGAGCTGTGGGAAAGGACACGGGGCAGGGGCTTTGACATTGACTACGGTGTCATGTCACTTCTAGTAAAAAACTTGGAAGTGACATAAGCAGCTCCAGGAATTGCTGGAGACGCTGTGGTCCCTACTGGTTGTTAGACCTTCCTATGTCACTTCTGTTTGTTGTTGTTGTTTTTTAAACCTAGAAGTGGTGTGACGCTGCATGTGATACTTCAGGGTTTAAAAAAATTCTGCCACTGCTGCTAGGAGTGGCTTCAGGCAATGGGGTGGAGGGGGGAGGAATGGAACCCCTAGTTACAGCTCTGAGTACCAACTCTTGAATTGAGAATTTCTTGGAGATTCGGGAGTGGAGCCTGGGGTGGGTGGGGTTTGGGGAAAGATCTCAGCAGTGCATAATACCCTGGAGCCCTCCCTCCAAAGAAGCCATTTTCGGCAAGGGCACTCTTGGAGGTTACCAAACCCTCGTTACAGTCTCAGAGGCCTGGAATGCCCACTCCCCTAGCATAACTTTGGGTTCTGAACTTGGCAGTCAAGGCCCAGTGATTTCTATCAGTTTATATACTGCAGCATAACTATATAAACAAGACTACATTCCAAACACTGATGATGTGGGTGAGATGTGGATCGAGGGGGCCTCCTTTTCCTGCTGAAGGGGCTCCTTTCGGAGCTTGGCTGCTTCCCTGATATTGATGGATGAGAGGGGCGTCTCTCCCCTCCCTCTTGGTAGATCTCCGCAGGAACAGTGAAAGCTCTAAATTGTTCTCCAGCTCCTTTGGCATTTCAAGGTCTCTCTGTTGATTTCCATTAGTGGAACCAGTTGCCGACCACGCTGCCTGCTCTAGATCTGGTGGCGGCAGAGAGCTGCATTCCAGCCCTTGGGGTGTGCCACGTGCACATTTAATTGGGCCTCTGTTGTCCTCCCTGTTTCCGAAGGAAGTCCCAGAGGCAGCGGGTTTATGTCAGAGCGAAGCAGGGGGTGGACTGCTGCCAGGAAAGCAGAATTAGCCAGACCCTCTTTAGAAAGAGACTGAAAGGTGTCTGCTGGCGAGGGATAGGTTGGGAGATCAGAAGGCAAGAAAAGATTCCCTTCTAGGTGGGACTTGGGGAGGGGCTCTGGCACAGAGGCAGAGAATCAGTTTGGCATGCAGAAGGCCTCCGGTTCAATCCCTGGCAAATGAAGTTAAAGGGATCAGTTAGGATGGGACAGGAAAGTCCTCTACGTGAGACTTTGCAGAGCTGCTGCCTAAGTAGAAGTGGTCTAAGTAGAAGACACTGACCTTGATGGACTGGGGGTCTGACTCACCACGGCAGCTTCCTGCACTCATGTGACTCTCTGGTTCTCTCTTTGCAGAGAAGCCGCGAAACCCTCGTGAAGCATCATCAAGTGAGTTTATCCTAACGTCCAGCCGGTGCCTTCCCTCCTGTAGTTTAAACCCATTGTTTCCAGCCCTATCCTCTGCTGCCAACAGGAACAGCTCCCTCCCCTCCCCTAAGTGACACCCGTTTAAATATTTCAAGAGGGAAACCATGTCTCCCCTCAACTTCCTCTTCTCCAAACTGAACACCCCCAAAGATACTGCAAACTGTATAGAATAAATGAATTGTATAAAAGAAATAAATAGCAGGACAGCCTTGGGACAGGAGGTGGATTAGGCTGCCCCCAAATATAGAGCTGCTTTCAGGACTGCCCCCCCCTTCCCCACAGAAGAGAGATGAGTCTGTGAGCAGAACCACAAGTGACAAAAGGCACAGGTTGGACACTTGTCAGCTTCCCTCAAGTTTTGGTGGGAAATGTAGGCGTCCTGGTCTTGCAGCTTGGCTCTCTGACTGCTGTCCAATGGACTTCTCAACTGTCAGTTCTCCAACATTCCGCCAAGCTGCCTACATTTCCCATCGAAACTTGAGGGAAGCTGGCAAGTGTCCAATCTGTGCCTTTTGTCACTTGTGGTTCTTTTCTGTGTTGCTCTTCAGGTTGTGAATCATGAAGAGATTCTTCTGGCCCATAAAATGAATAAACTGGGGGTTGGGCTATAAGAGGTAGTGGAACAAGAAAGGCCAGAAGAGGAAGAAAACCCATATAGGCCGTTTCCACACACGTTGAATAATGCACTTTCAATGCACTTTAGTTATCCTTTAGAAGTGGATTTTTTGTTCCACACATGGAAAATCAGTTACAAATGTTCACTAAAGCGTATTGAAAGTGGAATATTCAAAATGTGTGGAAATGGCCAACGTCTTTTCCTAAGACTGATGATAAATTGCCTGGGAAGTTCTGGGCCCTGATTCTCTGAAGGATGCTGGGAAGAAGATGGAAGAGCAGCTGCTGGAAAGGATGGTTTGTCAGTGCTTCCTCTCTGTTAGGCTTGCCAGATTTGGGTTGGTAAATTTCTGGAGATTTGAATGTGGAGCCTAGGGAGGGCAGGAAGGAGCTCAGCAAGCCATAATGCTATAGAGTCCACCCTCCAAAGGAGACCATTCTTGCAGGGGAACTGAAGCTCAGAGCCAAGCTACAAGTGACACCTAACACAGGTTGGACACTTGTCAGCTTCCCTCAAGTTTTGATGGGAAATGCATCCTGGCTGTCTGTTTAATTGAAGTTTACAGAACCCCCCCCCCCCCACACACACACCCAGAGGAGGGGAAGGGGGTGCCCCGCAAGAGCCTGACACCTGTACTCCCCTCCCAATCGCAGAGACGGACAGACTTCCACTCTGTAAATTTCAATTAAATGGAGAACCAAGCTGTAAGACCGGGATGCCTACATTTCCCATCAAAACCTGAGGTAAACTGACAAGTGCCCAACCTGTGGGAGGTGTCACTTGTAGCTTGGTTCTCAGTTGTAATTCTGGGAAATCTCCAGGTTCTTCCTGGAGGTTGGCAACAGTACAGAGGTGGGGGCTAAACGATCTGTGTCTGACTCTCTGATTCTGCTTTTGCAGAGAAGAATAGCGGCGACTTCAGAGCAACCTACAAAGCAGCATCCAGCGAGTGACCTTTTCCTGCCCCTATGAAATGGTACCTCCATAAGGGTGGGGGTCTGGGCATTAGGGAGATTCTGAACCGATGGAGAGGCTGTGGACACCCACACAGCTCCCTTTGCATTAAGTGATCTGATTCTATAGCCAGACCGTTCCATTTGTTTGTGAACTGGGGGGGGAGATTCATCTGGCCCAAAAAAGCCAGCAGGGTTGTGGACCAGCACTCTTGACCAGCCCATAAAGCAAGTGCTGGTTTGAAGGCTGCCATGGGTCTGGGAGGGGCACTGGAAGGAACAGTGCCTGGAAATCTTCTTCCACTTCTGATGGAACCTACGCCCATCAGCCAAACCTCTCCAAGCCCTGCCAGAAAGGAAACACCAAACCAGGTGTCTCAGATGCACTTCTGCAGTCTGGTCCAGATGATTTCCCACCCAACTTATTGTCTTGGTCAGCCATTGTTTTGTTTTATGTACAGAGGCAAAGAGGTCTCACCAGAGACAGATGGAGTGAAGGTGGGTACCCCCATCTCCCTCCATTCATCAACTCCCCTTTTTTCCTCTCCTTTCCTTTCCTCTCCTTTCCTCTCCCTCTCCTTTCCTTTCTGCCTCCAACCTCAAAAGCAAGTGTAAGGGAATCCCATTCGGGAGGCTGGAATTCTGGCTCTTCCCTGAGCCTGAGGGCAAAGAGAAAGAGACCTCTCAGTGCCCAAAGTCCTGTGGGGAGAATGCACAAGACCTTCCTCTAGATCCTGCCCTCTGCCCTCCCAGTTCAAAGAGGGTGCAGACCCCCTTCCTCATCCTTGCTTGGACCTCACCAGACCCTCCTTTCCTCCCTGCCAAAGGTCAGCTCTGGCGCTTGTCAGGCTTGTCTCAATAACTCCCAGCCATGTATGGGATGAACCATGCTTGCACTGGGAACACTGAAACCACGGAAGCCACCTGGAGATGCCATCACAGGAGGTTTTTCTGAGACCTTCCCAATACCCACGGCAAGCACAGGAAGGGGCACCCACAGCCCCATGAGAACCTTCTAGAAGGAATAAAAATGTCGTCTATCACAATCCTTATCTTTGCAGTCCTCTTTCTTCGTCATGCTTTGCCATGCCTCAAACAGTTTCACTGCACTGTTTTCCAAGAGTTTATTGGAGGTCTATGTTGTCTGATGGGAGTTTTCATGTTTTATAATCCAACTTGAATCTCAGTGAGAAAGGCAGGCTATAAATGTTATCATATCCCCCAATGCTCAATTGTCCAGGAGTCCTAAAAGAGGTAAGAAGTTGGGAAGGGGTGCTATATGGAGAGGGGGAGAGGCCCAGTCCCCAGGGGCATTCTGAATGGCAGTGAAAACATTTAGGGGAATGCCTCTTCTTCCTGGCCCCCCACCTCAGTCTCAAGCAATCCATCCTGGAAATGCAACGGTTAAGGGGAGATGAGTCAGACCTGACTCTCTGGTGTCTGGAGTTTATTTTCCCTACAAACTCCTCTCTGGGCAGCAAGTCTAGGAATCTCTGGGTGGAAGAGCTGAGAGACCTCTTCCCCTCAGAGCTTATGAAAGGCACTGCCAAAAGATTTGGCAATGGCATAGGTGGCTGTCAAAAGGGAATCCTTAAGAATCTGGATTCTATGATGATGATAAGAGTCAAAAGAGACGAGACATCCGATGCGTGGAGGACACCCGTCAGTTTCCTGCAAGGTTGGAAGGGAAATGTAGTGAGAAAGAACGTGGAAGAGATTCTTTCTCTAGGGGTCTCATCTAGTCTGCTTGGCTGCGGAGTGCATTTAGGGGAGCAAGGGGAGCCCACTGGCAGCAGCGAGAGGAAGCACGTTCTCCTCGCTCCCTTGCCCTCTATCTCTTGTTGGACAGAGAAGATTCACTCTTTTTGTAAAACGGTTGGAAAAGAAATGAAGCTTTTGGCCCTTAACTTTTTAGTTAAGGGCCCTTAACTAAAAAGTTGGCCCTTAACTTTTTAGTTGCTGAATTATAGAGTCTCCCCGGTCCTCTTATTTTAAGATCTGGCAGATTCCTCCCAGAGGGTTTGCTGAACTAAACAGTCTCTCCCTCCCCACCCCCTTTGGGTGAAACCTGCAAGGGGGGGGGGAGAGACTGTGTAGTTCAGCAGCTGTTAAAGGGAGCTAGCCAAAAGCTTTTTTCCCTCACCCCTGCCTTTACAAAAAGAATGGATCCTTCTCTCTCCACAGCGATCCGATTCAGCAGCTCTTTTAAAACTACAGCTCCCAACTAAAACTGCGACCCCCCCCCCATACTTAAACAGCATGTGCCAGGCGTCACTGTGTGGGGAAAGAGATTCCCCGCAACACAAACACAGCACACAAAATGGCATTTCTGGAAGAAATCCAAGCCCGAGCACTTCCTCGCTAATTCCCTCCGCTCGGACAGCTGATTCTGCTCCTTTGCAGGGGTATTGAAAGGTGGGCTGAGATCCCACCGGACACCCTTGGGGACTTGATTCCTGGAATCTGATCACCTTAGAGATCTCCCTCTTTTAACTCTGCAGACTGATCCCTCTCATCATAAACACCTCCAGGCTGAGCTGTCAGCTCTGCAGGTGCAAGAAGGATGGAGCAGAGAAAACCCTCATCTCCTCCGAATTGTCTCTTTTCTGGATTCATCCGTTGCCTTTTTGTGGACTTCGCCTCTTTTAAGCTGCCGGGAAATGGATCATGCTAGAGTTTGGAGGGATCCTGATTTCCCTCTGGTGGGGCCAGCGTGAAAATTCATCTGCATGGGAAGAAGAGCAAGATTTGGGTCCAGTAGCACCTTAAAGATCAACTAGATTTCCAGGGTATGAGCTCTCAAAACTCCCTTCTTCAGATAGATGGAGTGGGAAAAGGTAGGAGTCTTTTTAATCCAGGCTGCAGGTGGGAGGGATATTGCAAATGAGAGTGTCAGTAAGCAGGCTATAATACACGTAGTTGTTAGCTTAACAGAGTAGGGGTGTGAAGCACAAAAAATTAGCATTTGTTGTGTGAGCAAAATCCGGTCTCCAGATTTAAGCCTGGGGGGAGAGAGTGTCATTTTTCCAAATCTGCAAATAAACTCAATTTCAGCAATCTCGTGTTGTGGTTTTTCTTTGACTTTTCTCGGTTTGAGAACTGCTACTCTTAGTTCAGTGATCGAATGAACTGGCAAATTAAAATGTTCTCCAATGTTCTTTCCAATGTTCTTTGGATGTTGTGATTTTTGATATCAGATTTATGTCTATTTATTTATTTGTTATTTCAATTTATAAACCGCCCATCCTCAGGGGCTCTGGGAGGTGAACAACAGTTAAAATCAATAAAAACAAGAAAACAATAATTCTAAAATCAACATAAAATAAGCAATAATAAAATTAATTAACCAAATACATTAAGGTGCAATGGTGGGGAGAACCCCCCACCCCAAAGGTGGGAGGCCGACATGGCACCGCCCCCTTCAACCACCAAATGCCTGGCGGAACAGCTCTGTCTTACAGGCCTGGCGGAATGATAATACGTCCCGCTGGGCCCAGGTCTCCATTGACAGAGCGTTCCACCAGGCTGGGGCCAGGACTGAAAAGGCCCTGGCCCTGTTTGAAGTGAGGTGGGCTTTCTTAGGGCCAGGGACTACCAGTAAACATCTATCCGCTGATTGAAGCAGTCTCTGGGGAACATACAGGGAGAGGCGGTCCCAAAGATATGCCGGTCCCAACCCGCTCAGGGCTTTAAAGGTAAGAACCAACACCTTGAACCTGATTCGGAATTCAACCGGAAGCCAGTGCAGCTGGCGCAGGACAGGTGTGATATGTGACTGGTAGGATATACCAGTCAGGACCCACGCCGCTGCATTCTGGACCAGTTGTAGTTTCTGGATCAGACCCAGGGGTAGTCCAGCGTCGAGTGAGTTATAGCAATCTAGCCTGGAGGTGACCATTGCATGGGTCACTGTAGCCAGGTCCTGGGGCGTCAGGTAAGGGGCAAGTTGCCTGATCTGACAGAGATGGAAAAATGCAGACTTGGCAACCGCCGTGACCTGGGCCTCCATCGACAGGGAGGCATCCAGGAGCACACCCAGACTCTTCACCGGGTTCAGTTTCAGCCTGCTGTTTCAACCATGCCCTCACAGCCTCCAGAGCTCGGGCCAGATTGTCTGGGGCTGTGTCTGGCCAGCTGTACATCAACAGGAAAAGCTGGGTGTCATCCACGTATTGATGACAGCCCAGCCCAAACCTCCGCATCAACTAGGAAAGGGGGCACATGTAGATGTTAAATAACATCGGGGAGAGTATCGCCAGATTTATTGTTTTTAGAAGGGACCTGTTTGTCCAATATAGAGAACTGAAGGGCATCTGAGCTAGGAGAGCCCGTGTGTAGAATGTCTGACTAGGACCTAGGAGGTGCGGGTTCGAATCCCCAGTTTGCCATTGAAAGTTTCTGCCTGACCTTGGGCCGGGCACACATTTTTGTAAGGATCTGCCAACAAGCTTCCTAAAAGACTCCACTGGATTAGAAAAGCTTTACTGGAAAGTTCTAATATCATGATCTTGCAAGGGTCATTGTCAGGAATGAAGCATTACCAAATATCATGAATATATATCATTCACAGGCTAGCATTCCCCACCTCCCTTCCTAGAGGCTGCCTACTTCTGCTGGGAACTATCTGCACAGAGGAGGGTTCAAGGTTGTATCGGCTCCATTCACAGAATCACGGAAGGAGCTATAGAGACCATCTAGTCCAACTCCCTGGCCAATTCAGGAGGAGCCTAAACCATCCTGGACAAATATTCATCCAGTCTCTTCTTGAAAACTGCCAATAAAGGGGAGCTCACCACGTCCCTAGGCAGCTGATTCCACCTTTGAACTACTCTGACCGTGAAAAAGTTTTTCCTAATATCCAGCCGGTACCTTTCTGCATGTAATTTAAGCCTGTTGCTTCGGGTCCTACCCTCTGCTGCCAACTGGAACAGCTCCTGGCCCTCCTCCAAATGACCGCCATTCAAATATGTAAAGAGAGCAATCATGTCCCCCCTCAATCCCAGCGGCTAAGAACCAGCATAGTCCAAAAGAGAGAATTCCAGGAAGAATTCACATCCTGGGAGAGTTGAGAACGAAAGCTGCAACAGATAATCATAACATCATAACCTCCAGCTTCAACCCACAGGCATGGGTATGGCAGATGCTGCCAGCATCTTGACACATTCTCAGCCTAACCTACCTCATAGCTTTGTTGGGAGGATAAAATGGAGGCCACTTTGGCTCCCCACTGGGGAAAAAGCAGGGTGGGACTTTTTGTTCTAAATCTATTATGGCCTACAGTTTGTCACAAAAGGATAATCTTGGAGGCTGTTGCTTCACCCAATGTTACTTATTGCAACTCTTTTGTTAGGAGGTAGGGCTGGGGTTGCCAATTTTGGGGCAGGAGATTCCTGGATATCTGGGGGTGGAGCCTAGCGAGGGCAGAGGGACCTCAGCAGGGAATCATGCCAGAGGCCAGGTGTCAGTCTATGGATGACAGGCCATGGCAGATAGACCCCTGTTCCCTCACAGCAAGAAATCCATGATCTTGGTTAAAAGGCTTTATTCAGGAATCAATTCAAATCCATAGATATGTCCATAGGATTACTCAGAAGAAAAGCAAGCTGATAAGCAAGTTAACGGGAATATCTAGAAGTGTGAAACCCATTCTTCTTATAGAGCACAATTACTCGTCCCCCCCTCCCAACAGTAATACATAACTTTTGGCGCAAAGCAGTCTTGGGTACTCTTCGCATAGTTTACATATCAAGTCTAGACACTGGGAAGGCATAAGATTAAAGTTGAAACACCGTGATTCATGAGAACGAACAGTTTACAAGGTCAGAAGCCCTGGGAGCTTCAAAGCAGTTAGATAAGGCACCTGCGTCTTCAGTAGGCCTGTAAAAACAAGGCAATTTATGACAATGGCAATAGGACATCAAGGTACAGCATCAAATGATGGTTCACAGTAACAGCAACGGTTCATTGTAACAGCTCAGCTTAAAATAATGGCATGGATGAGGTGCAGACATGACACCAGGTTACCAAGGAGCTGATTTCTCCAGTGAAAATTAGGAGACTGAGACTGGGTAGGGAGGCCATGAAGAAACTAGAAACAATAATTAAGGAGAAGGAAATAGTGGTGGATAATTGAGATCAAGATAATTCATATTGTATTGTCGAAGGCTTTCACTGTGACACTTAGAGATCTCTGTCTTTTGGTGCTACACCTCTGAAGATGCCAGCCACAGCTGCTGGCGAAACGTCAGGAACTACAATGCCAAGACCACGGCAATACAGCCCGGAAAACCCACAACAACCATAATTCATATTGTTCTTGCTCCTTTGTTAGAGGGACCTCACTTCCGCATGTGGTGACATATACAGCATTAGGGGTGTGCTTTTTCTGAGACACTTGTAAGAAAAGGGCGTAACATGAGACAAATTCATCTCCTATTTAGATTTCGGAGACTCTTTTTCAAATCTATGGAAGATACGCTCTCTTAAGAGAGACCTGTCTTTCTAGCATGAAACGTGAGAAGTCCAAGCATCAGATCTTTCACCCATAAAACAAGTAGAAATCTTCGAGTTAATTGTTTTATTTAAAATAAAACGTAACTCTTTTCATTAGGCAAGAACTTGACAGGTACAAACAGATGCCAATTAAGCCTATCATCACAAAAAACCCACATGCAATAAAAATAATTTCCTAAACTTTACTAATTATATGAAGAAAAAACAGACTTTAACTGACTGGCAGAATCCTAGGCAATGTCTGGACTCCCCCAGCAAACACAGATCTCTGATAAAGTTTCTCCCCTGTGTGAATTCTTCAGTGAGAAGTAAGGTGTATACTCAAACTGAAGATTTTCCCACACTCCAGGCATTTATATTTTTTATTCCCTCTGAGAATTTTTTGGTGGAAAATAAGGCTTTTAAAGTCACTGAAGCTTTTTCCTCATTCCAGACCCTTAAATGATTTCTCCCATGTGAATTCTGTGACGGGAAGTTAGAGGATCTTTCCATCCAAAGGCTTTTCAACATTTCAGAAATTTATGGTTTCTCTTTCATGTGAATGCTTTGGTGGGCAGTAAGGCTTCCACTCTGACTGAAGCCTTTTCCACACTCCAGGCATTTGTACAGTTTCTCCCTGTGTGAATTCTTTGGTGGGAAGTAAGTTTGCTTCTCTGACTGAAGCCTTTTCCACACTCCAGGCATTTATATGGTTTCTCCCCCACGTGAATTCTTTGATGGACAGTAAGACTTCCACTCTCATTGAAGCCTTTTCCACACTCGAGACATTTATATGGTTTCTCCCCTGTGTGAATTCTGCGGTGGGTGGTTAGGTGTCCACTCCGTCTGAAGTCTTTTCCACACTCCAGGCATTTATATGGTTTCTCCCCTGTGTGAATCCTTCGGTGGGCAGTAAGGCTTCCACTCTGATTGAAGCCTTTTCCACACTCCAGGCATTTATATGGATTCTCCCCTGTGTGAGTTCTTCGGTGGGCAGTAAGGCTTCCACTCTCGCTGAAGCCTTTTCCACACTCCAGGCATTTATATGGTTTCTCTCCTATGTGAATTCTGCAGTGGGCGGTTAGGTGTCCACGCCGTTTGAAGCCTTTTCCACACTCCAGGCATTTATATGGATTCTCCTCTGTGTGAGTTCTTCGGTGGGAAGTAAGGTTTCCTGTGTGTCTGAAGCATTTTCCACACTCCAGGCATTTATATGGTTTCTCCCCTGTGTGAATTCTGCGATGGGCGGTTAGCTGTGTACTCTGTATGAAGCCTTTTCCACATTCCAGGCATATATATGGTTTCTCCCCTGTGTGAATTCTTTGGTGGGCAGTAAGGTTTCCCCTCTGACTGAAGCATTTTCCACACTCCAGGCATTTATATGGTTTCTCCCCTGTGTGAATTCTTTGATGGGCTATAAGGCTTCCACTCCATGGGAAGCCTTTTCCACACGCCAGGCATGTAAATATTCCCCTTGTATTATGGGTGTTCCATTGTATAGTTGTATCTGCTGTTTCAGAAAGTCCTTCTGCACTTCCAGGGCACTCTTCTCTATTGTCTCCTTTGGACATTTTCTGAAGGGGTGGCATTTCTTGAGAATTGTCACCTTGGAAAACATCACAATTTTCCCTCTCATTAAGTGGGTTTGTTCCCTCCACCACACTCAGCGCACCACAATATTCAATGTTCTCTTCCACATCGGAATACGTGTATTCTCTCTCCATCACTGGATATTCAGTTGCCACCTCCCACACACCATCTGCAGAAAAGAAAGAAAACTGTGGCATCAACACACATACATAGAAGTAACACAAATAGAAGTAACACAACTGACCTTGAGAATGGAAGGGTTCAAATGATTGATGTCTGGATACTTTCAAGCCTATGTTGGGAATGCTAGATGATATTCACCTATCCCTTGTTTGTGACAGTTAAATGGAAAACAGCACTTTAATGGGACACAGATTGGTGCAGAGATCCTTCTTCGACATGAACTGCAAGTCAGAGGAGCCAACCCAGAATGTAGCCACAAGACACTAAGTGTGTACCCAGAGAATGGACTGGTTGATTCTTTGGTCTTCCCAGCTCAGTGGGGGATGATGGAATTGGGGCAGTGCTGAAGGCCGTGTGGATTTTCTGCCTGAGGTGTCTGACCCACAAACTTCTCTCTGGTCGTAAATGGAAAGATATGTCCTGCAATCCTCAGAAAGGGACCCCACGGTTTCAGAACAAAATCTTGATCACCTTCTCTTTCAGTACAACAAAGGAGCAGTGGTCCAATTAAAGTCTTCAGTTCCAGCACCTCTTTTTTTTAGCAATAAAACAGAGGAAGGAAGAAGCGACACAGAGAAAAATACAGGGTCCAGCATACACTCAAGAAGAGAACCGGACCTGGGGAAGGACTTCACTCTCCCTTCACCTCCAGTTCCGCCCCCCGCAGGCACAGGGCCCCTGTGGATCCTCAGTCTGGGCTACATCCAGCTCAGCTCAGACCTTCACGGCTAACTCTGTGGCACTTTCGCTGAGCACTCCTGGAGGCTCCTGCACTCCCCAATGAGGGAAACGGCCCTCGAGAGAGAGGAGGCCCTGCTCAGAATCCAGGACAGAAGTCCTCCTGGTGGGTGATGGAGATTTGCTCATCTCAACTGGAATCCCCCATGACTCTCCCAACCTCACCCAGTAACCTGCTCCTTCCTCCGTATTTCAGAAGCCAAATGCAGCTGCCAGAACTGGGTAATGTTTGCAGTGTGAGCAAGAGGCAAGGCCCAAGCAGAAGAAACCAAGCAATGTGTTCCAGATAATGAGGTTCTTCACTACAGGCACAATATAGTAAATATAGTTTCAGGACTCGCATACAGACTCAGAAAAGGAAAATGGAAAGGCCGCTGACTGGCTTGATTCTTACAAGCTGTATGCATCTGACGAATTAATCCAGTCCTTGAGTTTTGGAGCAAAGAGTCTGCTAGTACCAGCTAGGCCAATAGAGAGGGGTTAACCGAAAGAGGACATGACCTGTTATCCTGCCCACCTCCAAAATCAAGGCTATCCAACAAGATAAACGTTTTTCAGCCCCAAAGCTGGTCTCTCTTCATATAATCCTGCCCTATTTATCCTCATCCATCACAAACATGAACTTTGGTTGGGAGACTCAAGCAGCTTTCTGACTCCGTGCTCCAAACAATCAGAAGTGGAGAATCCTACTTAGGGCCGAAAATATGCTTAGAAAGCTACAATTGTCTCTCCAATATGCTGGATTTTACTTTGGATGGTAGATCTTACTTTGGCAAATATCTATGGACCAGGCTCCTGAGAAACACTGACAAGACCGCTCTGTGCTGGGGGACTGGGGAGGAGGGAAGGTGTGGGCATGAACACATTGTTTGGAGTGGTGTTGTGTAATTTCTCTGTGGTACAGCATAAGCTTTCCAAGCGCAAGGTCTGTGGTTCAATCCCTGGCAACTCTAATTAAACGACTCTCAGGGGTAACAGGGCCGGGAAACGGCCGTGGCAGAGAGCTGCTGTCTGGAAGAAACAGAGCTCAGCTTTAAAAAATGGATCGGAGTGGGTAGAAGATGGAAGCTGCCTATCTTCAGACACCTTTCAGTCTTCACAAGCCTTTAAGTACTTCAGAGGATAAACAAGTGTGAACATAAGAACCCGGAAACCCACCAGCCCTTGGAAGGAACCACAAGCGACACGGAGACCCACTACAGACCTAGGCAGGCACCGGCCACTCCCTTCTCCTCTTCATCAGAGAACCCGATAAGTAGCTCCTCCTCTTCCTCCAGCCTGGATATGAGGTCCGGTTTGGCAATCAGAGTTCCTTCCATCAAAAAAAGAACCCCAGAAAATTATTATTGTTTCTTGTGCTTATCAGTTCAGCAATTCCAAGGCAGGTTCACTCCATACCTCCAGAAATACACAACAGGCAAGCAACAGAGTTACTGGAGGGGCAGGGAACACAGTGGGCCGTGAATCATCCATCCACTATTGGCAGTTCTGCTCCTGCTCCCAACCCAGTTGAGACAGAAATGCCAGCTGAGAACTCAGTCAGAGGCACTGAAGCCGGCAGACTTCCCTCCACGGCCATATCTCAGCACAGGTAAGGCAGGCCTGCCCCGACCTAGAGGGCACAGGCTAGCTTGATCTCATCAGATCTAAGTTCTTGGATGGGGAATCTCCAAGGAAGCCCAGGGCTGCTAACCACAAACAGGCAATGGCAAGTCATCTCTGTTCCTCTCTTGCCTTGAAAATCCTCTGGAGTTTTGTTAAGACAGCTGAGACTTGATGGCATCTTACACACACTAAAACACTCACCCAAGACAAGGCCCAGCCTGGAGGGAAGCCCCTGCTTAGACCCTCCCATTTCCCCAAAAACCTGGCATCTCTTGGCACCTTTTCTGATGCCCTCTCATGCGATCCCAGAACTGCTAAGCAGGCCTTTCTGTCCGTAAGACACAGCAAAACCCCTCAAACGTCAGAAGAAGGATCATGGAGGGGGGCAGCGATCAGCCATCAGCCCCAGGACACAGCCTGTCCACGTCCTTCCTCATTAAGGACCCCCCAGACTCTCCTCAGAGCATGACGGAGACAGCTCAGAAGAAAAGGACCCTCACCCAGAGAGGCCACGTTCCCAAAATTCTCCAGCATGACTTCCTTGTACAGAGATCTCTGGGCCGGGCTCAGCAGGCTCCACTCCCCCATGGAGAAATGCACAGCCACCTCTTCGAAGGACACTTGACCCTGAAGAAGAAAAAGGGAGGAAATAATAAAAAGAAGAGGAAGGAGGAGGTGTTAGCAATGTATGGACCAAGGTACGGCTAAATCCTACGTGTAGGATTGGACCTTTTTGAAAGTTTTTCCATACAGGGGTTGTTATTAAGGCAACAGAAAAGGAACACAATTTCGATCAGAGGAAGATTGTGAGTCAAAATGACTGACCAGCCAACGTCATTCTATTCCACTTCATTTTCGTTCCTTCCTTTCTATTTACGATCTCACTGTTGACGAAGACTGAAGCCAGTCTATCAGTTTTTGTTGTTATAATGTATGAATGTATTGTTATTATAATGTGTGTAATTCTTGTTATAACGTGTGAATAGTGAGCTACTGGACAGCTATGTGATTTTTTTTATTCAGTCATTGAAATATTTATGCCCCACCTTCCCACATGGTTCCAAGCATCTGACAAAATGATTAAAAACTATACAAATGAAGACCAAGATTAAAGTCCAACCCTTTCAAAATTAAATGAAGCCTGACCTTCACACCCCCTGAAAAGCCATGACTTGCAGCCCCCCTTGAAGATCTCCAAGGAGGGGGCAGGAGCCACGATGGAAAAGACCTGAGCTCTGGTTGATGTCTTTTATCTGTATTTTACATTTTTCATTGTTTCTGTTATGGGTGCTAGTTGGATTCATTTTATATATTTTTTTCGCTTCCACTTCCTTTGCACTTTGGTACTTCATTGGTTGGCAATTTGGAAAGCAACCATTTTTTCTTTCTTTCACCACAATATGCCACCATTTTCACGGCTGACTCGAAGCAGCACCTCCTCCTCTCCACCCAGTGAGATCCCTCTTACCCCTGAGATATATGAATGGCATTTTTATAGCCTGGATACATGAGAAAGAAGGACTACAGAAATTCCACCAGGACTTTGTTGCCAGGGAGCCCCCCCCCTCCTGCTCTGAGGCCTGCCATGAACTGTGCCAGTTTCCTGCGTTGTTTTTTTAAAGTTACACCAAAGACTCTGCTCTAGGGCAGCACTGCCCATGCCTGTGTCCTGACTGCCCTTCTCCTATGGACTATGCTACATATGCCTGTTTCCTGCCACTACTACAGACTATACTGTTTGTACACTGTTTCCTCCTTCCATGGACGCTTGCCTCACCTGGGCCCAGAGCCATGCTGTTAACAGCACAGTGCCAGCCGGGGAGACCCTCCACGAGCCTGGCCAGGTGCCCCCTGGTCAGTTCCCACGGGGAGTCTCTCGCAGGCCAGCCGCCGAGCTTGCCCTCCCTACCGGGCAGCCTGCTAGCAAGCCCCAGTCATGCCCAGGCGGAAGCCATGTTCTCTGGCAGCCAGAAGACCAGCCTGAACAGCCTGCTTGGAGAAGCCATTTCGTGGAAGTGTGCAGACCATGTCCACAGTGGCCCACCTCGCCCTGCTCTGCATATCTTGATAGCCGCCCCCGAATGGAAGCTAAAGTGCTGGCTGCCCTGGGCACTTCATGGTTGCATTTCTTTACAGCCTCCACATTCCAGGGCTGATACCATTCAGACAACTCCAGCTTCCTGGAAGATCCAATCAACCCGCCCAGCATTCCCCCTCCCTCCTTTGTCCCCTCTTCCCGAGGTGTCACAATCATATATTCAGATTCTAGGGTAGTTATAGAGCCATTAAGCCTTTGTTTCCCCCGTGAGAGCCACAGGGAAAGGCACCAGCCCCAGGTACGTTTTGGGGTATTTAAGCTGGCCTCCCTGGCCATATGGTGCGCGTGCCATGCCTATCCTGAACCCCTGCTGCCTCTCTCTTTGGATCTAGTGCAGGCATTAGATACCATCATGTCTCACTGCTACGTCTTTCTTCCACGCCGCGACCAGGTGAGTATACTCAGTTCCATCGTTCTCAAGTGGGCTCTACTGCTAATGCAACTATCTCTATTTTCCTACTCTTTATTTCCTAGTTCCTTGTATGTACCTTGTGTGTGTGCGCTATTGTAGGCATACACAATATTACTAGTAAAGACACGTTTATTGCTATTAGTCTCTCCTCTTTATTGCATGAGTGATCTGGAGAGGGACCCTGGTATAGCTGGTAAAGATCCGCACTAATTTAAAACCCAGACTGCAAGCTAATTTCCCCATTAAAATACTAGTTCTGGTAACAACTTCAGCGACTTCCTCTCTACCACCAGTCAATCCACACGAGAAGCACAATTTCTAGACCCCCACTATACAAATGCAGGATGGAGGCACAAGAACCACCTTAGAGAAGAAACCTGCTGATTGCCAAATGTATCTGCAGGCCTCCGGCAACCATCCCAAGCACACCAAACCATCCACCATCCACAGCTAAGCTCTACGCTACAGCCACATCTCTTCCAATCCCTCTGACAGAGATGCTAACCGGCAAGATCTAGAACAGATATTTTGGGGATTGCTGATCTAGTAAGGAAACAGATCAAAAAAGCCAGAATGATACCAACAGATAATCTGCAAGAAGATGGGCCCAAACAAAACAACATGCCCACCGGTGGCCACATGCAGCTCTCAGCTCAAACCAGTTCAACTCACCATTAATGACCTGCAATCTACGCTGGACTGTGATACTCCTCTCTCACAGCCATTGGGAGGCAGACCTTTCCTTGCCCAGAGAAAACTTCTCACTCACAATAATGAACTTCCTAACGTGGACACGGACTCTGGGACCAGGGCCTGCCATACAACAAAATCCAGACTCTGTCTCTGTATTCACCCTAACAACGTAATCTCTGGACCTCACAACACCACCCCCAGCATCTCTGGTTCATTCATTGATTGCCTTCCAATGTTACCTATGCCATCAAGTGACAACAACGCCCTTCCACTCTCTAGAACAGACAAACAGGTCAGTCCGTGTGCAGAAGAATAAATGGACATGAATCTGACTGGAAAACCTGCAACACTCAAAAAATCAACAGGAGAACATTTTAATCTTTCAGCAGCGCTCAAATAGAGAAACTTTAAAAGTGGGAATTATACTGTGAGATGCAGGAACAACTGAGTTCATTCACAAATTCAGAACAATGAAGCTCCCAGGGCTGATCAGAGACATGGAATTCTTACCTCACCACAGAGGCTAATTGTCTGCCTTACATTTCATATTGGACCTCACATCCTACCTCCCTTCTTTGCAACACTCTCTAAACCGTCTGACTGGGAAAGAAAGACTCAGAGGTCTCCATGCCTGGTTGCACCTGAAGAAGGAAGGACTTGACTTTCGAAAGCTTCTACTGTGGAAAATCTTATTGGTCTTTGAGGTGCTACTGGACTCCAGCCTTGGTTGTCCACTGCCGAACAACAAGGCCACCCATATGAAATTATCAATCCATCCAGCTTCCTATATTGATTTATTTACAAGAGTTTGGCATTTTTGCACCTGGCCCTCAACATTGTAAAATGGGCTTCTCCCGGGCAGCTAAGAAGAATCTCTCTCTCTCTCTCTCTCTCTCTCTCTCTCTCTCTCTCTCTCTCTCTCTCATACACACACACCCCTTTTCTGAATCATTCAACATCTAGCCCTCCACTATGGTTGCCAATTCCAGCATGCAACATTCCTGGAGATTGAAGGGTAACGTCTGGGGACGGAGCTCAGTGGGGATACAATACCATAGAGTCTGTCCTGACAACTGTATTGAAAATGTCAGTAGTGATTCCAAGAGAAATCCAGACCCCACCAGGAAGCTGGTAACCAGTACTGTTTTATTCTCTATCAGAGCTTCTTTGCAGATGTAAGCCGAGACAAGCTGTGGCTAGAACTAAAGGCAAAAAGCCCGATCCTTTGAGCCTTGGAACTCAGAAGGAATCATTCCTGCCCTCCATTACAGGTCTCTCCCCTGCCCCCCCCCCTTACCTGCGCTGGCTTCATGGCGGCTCCTTCCACTTCACCACGTGGAGGAGAGGCTGGAGAAGGCATCAGGGCTGCTTTTGGGCTACCTGCGAGGGAGAGAAATGGAAAACTCTTTATGCCACGCCCACATCTTCTGCGCCAGTGCCCACAGCGAGGCTCTTTCTGGATTTTCTCCAGAACACAATTCAATGTACTGAATCCAGAGCCTTTACCCAGACATCTTTCCTCCCAGTCACCCCTTTTATTCGGAGGAAGGTCCAACTGTCCTCATCTATTCATCCCGTCCCCCTGGCCGTTTTCCTCCCAACCGTGCCAAATCATTTACTGGGCACTGAGGCCCTGCGGGGAGCCCTTGGCCCTGCCGAAGCCCCCTAGTCCATCACCCCTCCAAAGGAGGTCCAGACCCTCCACCCTGCCGTACCCCTTGAGGACAGGCCAAGGGCGGAGAGGCCTTGAGGGGCTGGGGTGGGACTGCAGGGTTCAAAGCAGTGTGTTTTGGGGGGGGGGATTCCAGACCTGGATTTGGCAACTAGACATGTTCCTTTGCATCCTGGGAAAACTCCCCGCAGACAGAAAACTAGCCTTGCAAGGAGAAATTTTGTGCTCACTGTCCCTGCTTGTCTGAATTAGGTCAGAGAACGACATCTTCAAGGCATGCTGGATGGGGGCCTTTTCTCTTTTCTTCTGACCAGCACCTCAAACTGCTGGCCCTGAAGAGATCATATCCCTGGGTAACCACTCCTCCCTCCCCAAATCTCCCATCTCTCCAGCTGCTCTGCAGCCTTGACCCATCGCCCCCCCCTCCCCAGCCCCAAAAGGCAAGCAGGACCCTTTCCTAGTTGTGAGATTTTATTCCCCTGCTCTTCTTTGGGCACTGCAGAGTGGAGCAAAGGAGACTCAGGGCAGAGGAAGGGGCTCTCCCCAAATCAATCGCCCCCTCCCCTTTTCCTCTGACTTGGCTCTAGCATCCCCCCCCCCAATATCATCTCCTCCCCGCAAAGCCCCTCACCAGATTCCCATTCAGCCATGCAAGCAGCAGCGCGAAACAAAGAAGGGACTTTTGCAAGGGGGGAGGACAGGAAACGGGTTCTGCACAACCCCCCCCCCCCCGCCGCGATGCCTCTCTAGGACTGCAGACTCCCTTGTTTTAACCCTTGGAGAGCAGCTCCCCACTTAAGGAATGACCCGGGAGAGAGAAAGGAAAGGGGCCTCCGAGGCAGAGAAATCCCCTCTCCAAGGGTTAAAACAAGAGAGTCTGCAGTCCTAGAGAGAGGCACCTGGGAGGGGGGGGGGGTTGTGCAGAGTCGTTTCCTGTCCCCCCCCCCTTGCAAAAGTCCCTTCTGTTTTTCCCGGTTGCTGCTTGCATGGCTGGAAGGGAATTGGGTGAGCTCAGAGGGGCTTTGTGCGGGGGGGGGGAGGCCTGCAATGCAAGAGCCAAGGCAGAGGAAAAGGAGGGGGCGATTGATTTGGGGGGAAGAACCCCTCCATTCGGTTTACACATTCCCCCTCCCTCCACCGTGGGTTTCCGTTACTCACTCTGCAGTAACCAAAGAAGAGCAGGGGAATAAAAACCTCAGGAATATTAAAGGGTCCTGCTTGCCCTTTGGGGCTGGGGGGGGGGGCGATGGGTCAAGGCTGCAGAGCAGCTGGAGAGATGGGAGATTTGGGGAGGGAGGAGTGGTTACCCAGGGATATGATCCAGAGTTGCAGGATCTCTTCAGGGCCAGCAGTTTGAGGTGCTGGTCGGAAGGAAAGAGAAAAAGCCCCCATCCAGCAGGCCTTGAAGATGTCAGTCCCGGACCTAATTCAGAGGAGTTAGCCGTGTTAGTCTGTAGTAGCAAAACCAAAAAGAGTCCAGTAGCACCTTTAAGACTAACCAATTTTATTGTAGCATAAGCTTTCGAGAATCACAGTTCTCTTCGTCAGATGCATCTGACGAAGAGAACTGTGATTCTCGAAAGCTTATGCTACAATAAAATTGGTTAGTCTTAAAGGTGCTACTGGACTCTTTTTGATTTTGACCTAATTCAGACAAGCAGGGACAGTGAGCACAATTTCTCCTTGCAAGGCTAGTTTTCTGTCTGCGGGGAGTTTTCCCAGGATGCAAAGGAATATGTCTAGTTGCCAAATCCAGGTCTGGAATCTCCTCCCCCTCCCCCCCCCACACACTGCTTTGAACCCTGCAGTCCCACCCCAGCCCCTCAAGGCCTCTCCCCCCTTGGCCTGTGCTCAAGAGGTACGGCAGGGTGGAGGGTCTGGGCCTTCCCTAGAGGGGAGAGGGACTTGGGGGGTTCCGGCAGGGCCAGGGTCTCCCCGCAGGGTCTCAGTGCCCAGTAAATGATTTGGCAAGGTTGGGAGGAAAACGGCCAGGGGGACGGGATGAATAGATGAGGACAGTTGGACCTTCCTCCGAATAAAAGGGGTGCCTGGGAGGAAAGATGTCTGGGTAAAGGCTCTGGATTCAGTACATTGAATTGTGTTCTGGAGAAAATCCAGAAAGAGCCTCGCTGTGGGCACTGGCGCAGAAGATGTGGGCGTGGCATAAAGAGTTTTCCATTCCTCTCCCTCGCAGGTAGCCCAAAAGCAGCCCTGATGCCTTCTCCAGCCTCTCCTCCACGTGGTGAAGTGGAAGGAGCCGCCATGAAGCCAGCGCAGGTAAGGGGGGGGCAGGGGAGAGACCTGTAATGGAGGGCAGGAATGATTCCTTCTGAGTTCCAAGGCTCAAAGGATCGGGCTTTTTGCCTTTAGTTCTGGCCACAGCTTGTCTCGGCTTACATCTGTAAAGAAGCTCTGATAGAGAATAAAACAGTACTGGTTACCAGCTTCCAGGTGGGGTCTGGATTTCTCTTGGAATCACTACTGACATTTTCAATACAGTTGTCAGGACAGACTCTATGGTATTGTATCCCCACTGAGCTCCGTCCCCAGACGTTACCCTTCAATCTCCAGGAATTTTGCACGCTGGAATTGGCAGCCATAGTGGAGGGCTAGATGTTGAATGATTCAGAAAAGGGGTGTGTGTGTGTATGAGAGAGAGAGAGAGAGAGAGAGAGAGAGAGAGATTCTTCTTAGCTGCCCGGGAGAAGCCCATTTTACAATGTTGAGGGCCAGGTGCAAAAATGCCAAACTCTTGTAAATAAATCAATATAGGAAGCTGGATGGATTGATAATTTCATATGGGTGGCCTTGTTGTTCGGCAGTGGACAACCAAGGCTGGAGTCCAGTAGCACCTCAAAGACCAATAAGATTTTCCACAGTAGAAGCTTTCGAAAGTCAAGTCCTTCCTTCTTCAGGTGCAACCAGGCATGGAGACCTCTGAGTCTTTCTTTCCCAGTCAGACGGTTTAGAGAGTGTTGCAAAGAAGTGAGGTAGGATGTGAGGTCCAATATGAAATGTAAGGCAGACAATTAGCCTCTGTGGTGAGGTAAGAATTCCATGTCTCTGATCAGCCCTGGGAGCTTCATTGTTCTGAATTTGTGAATGAACTCAGTTGTTCCTGCATCTCACAGTATAATTCCCTCCTTTAAAGTTTCTCTATTTGAGCGCTGCTGAAAGATTAAAATGTTCTCCTGTTGATTTTTTGAGTGTTGCAGGTTTTCCAGTCAGATTCATGTCCATTTATTCTTCTGCACACGGACTGACCTGTTTGTCTGTTCTAGAGAGTGGAAGGGCGTTGTTGTCACTTGATGGCATAGGTAACATTGGAAGGCAATCAATGAATGAACCAGAGATGCTGGGGGTGGTGTTGTGAGGTCCAGAGATTACGTTGTTAGGGTGAATACAGAGACAGAGTTAGGATCTTGGTTTATGGCAGGCCCTGGTCCCAGAGTCCGTGTCCACGTTAGGAAGACCATTATTGTGAGTGAGAAGTTTTCTCTGGGCAAGGAAAGGTCTGCCTCCCAATGGCTGTGAGAGAGGAGTATCACAGTCCAGCGTAGACTGCAGGTCATTAATGGTGCGTTGAACTGGTTTGAGCTGAGAGCTGCGTGTGGCCACCGGTGGGCATGTTGTTTTGTTTGGGCCCATCTTCTTGCAGATTATCTGTTGGTATCGTTCTGGCTTTTTTGATCTGTCTCCTTACTACATCAGCAATCCCCAAAATATCTGTTCTAGATCTTGCCGGTTAGCATCTCTGTCAGAGGGATTGGAAGAGATGGGGCTGTAGCATAGAGCTTAGCTGTGGGTGATGGATGGTTTGGTGTGCTTGGGATGGTTGCCGGAGGCCTGCAGATACATTTGGCGATCAGCAGGTTTCTTCTCTAAGGTGGTTCTTGTGCCTCTATCCTGCATTTGTATAGTGGGGGTCTAGAAATTGTGCTTCTTGTGTGGGTTGACTGGTAGTAGAGAGGAAGTTGCTGAAGTTGTTACCCTAACTAGTACTAGTAATGGGGAAATTAGCTTGCAGTCTGGGTTTTAAATTAGTGCGGATCTTTACCAGCTATACCAGGGTCCCTCTCCATATCACTCATGCAATAAAGAGGCGAGACTAATAGCAGTAAACGTGTCTTTACTAGTAATATTGTGTATGCCTACAATAGCACACACACACAAGGAACTAGGAAATAAAGAGTAGGAAAACAGAGACGGTTGCATTAGTAGGAGAGCCCACTTGAGAACGATGGAACTGAGTATACTCACCTGGTTGCGGCGTGGAAGAAAGATGTAGCAGTGAGACATGATGGTATCTAATGCCTGCACTAGATCCAAAGAGAGAGGCAGCAGGGGTTCAGGATAGGCATGGCACGCGCACCATATGGCCAGGGAGGCCAGCTTAAATACCCCAAAATGTACCTGGGGCTGGTGCCTTTCCCTGTGGCTCTCACGGGGGAAACAAAGGCTTAATGGCTCTATAACTACCCTAGAATCTGAATATATGATTGTGACACCTCGGGAAGAGGGGACAAAGGAGGGAGGGGGAATGCTGGGCGGGTTGATTGGATCTTCTAGGAAGCTGGAGTTGTCTGAATGGTATCAGCCCTGGAATGTGGAGGCTGTAAAGAAATGCAACCATGAAGTGCCCAGGGCAGCTAGCACTTTAGCTTCCATTCGGGGGCAGCTATCAAGATATGCAGAGCAGGGCGAGGTGGGCCACTGTGGACATGGTCTGCACGCTTCCACGAAATGGCTTCTCCAAGCAGGCTGTTCAGGCTGGTCTTCTGGCTGCCAGAGAACATGGCTTCCGCCTGGGCATGACTGGGGCTTGCTAGCAGGCTGCCCGGTAGTGAGGGCAAGCTCGGCGGCTGGCCTGCGAGAGACTCCCCGTGGGAACTGACCAGGGGGCACCTGGCCAGGCTCGTGGAGGGTCTCCTCGGCTGGCACTGTGCTGCTAACAGCATGGCTCTGGGCCCAGGTGAGGCAAGCGTCCACGGAGGCAGGAAACAGTGTACAAACAGTATAGTCTGTAGTAGTGGCAGGAAACAGGCATATGTAGCATAGTCCATAGGAGCAGGGCAGGAAACAGGCATGGGCAGTGCTGCCCTAGAGCAGAGTCTTTGGTGTAACTTTAAAAAAACAACGCAGGAAACTGACACAGTTCATGGCAGGCCTCAGAGCAGGGGGGGGGGGGCTCCCTGGCAACAAAGTCCTGGTGGAATTTCTGTAGTCCTTCTTTCTCATGTATCCAGGCTATAAAAATGCCATTCATATATCTCAGGGGTAAGAGGGATCTCA
Organism: Eublepharis macularius; assembly: GCF_028583425.1. NCBI lineage: Eukaryota > Metazoa > Chordata > Lepidosauria > Squamata > Eublepharidae > Eublepharis > Eublepharis macularius. Next base: position 181,349,403 of record NC_072793.1, read on the forward strand.
CTGGGTGGAGAGGAGGAGGTGCTGCTTCGAGTCAGCCGTGAAAATGGTGGCATATTGTGGTGAAAGAAAGAAAAAATGGTTGCTTTCCAAGTTGCCAACCAATGAAGTACCAAAGTGCAAAGGAAGACACAGTGGAAGTGAAAAAAATATATAAATGAATCCAACTAGCACCCATAACAGAAACAATGAAAAATGTAAAATACAGATAAAAGACATCAACCAGAGCTCAGGTCTTTTCCATCGTGGCTCCTGCCCCCTCCTTGGAGATCTTCAAGGGGGGCTGCAAGTCATGGCTTTTCAGGGGGTGTGAAGGTCAGGCTTCATTTAATTTTGAAAGGGTTGGACTTTAATCTTGGTCTTCATTTGTATAGTTTTTAATCATTTTGTCAGATGCTTGGAACCATGTGGGAAGGTGGGGCATAAATATTTCAATGACTGAATAAAAAAAAATCACATAGCTGTCCAGTAGCTCACTATTCACACGTTATAACAAGAATTACACACATTATAATAACAATACATTCATACATTATAACAACAAAAACTGATAGACTGGCTTCAGTCTTCGTCAACAGTGAGATCGTAAATAGAAAGGAAGGAACGAAAATGAAGTGGAATAGAATGACGTTGGCTGGCCAGTCATTTTGACTCACAATCTTCCTCTGATCGAAATTGTGTTCCTTTTCTGTTGCCTTAATAACAACCCCTGTATGGAAAAACTTGTAAAATGAGACCACCTGGAACAGTCAAGAAACCTGACTGATGAGCTTCAGCAAAACTCTTCTCAAAGTAATTCAAAATACGTGACAAGATTTACCCTTTTAACATTCACCCTTACAGATATTATCTACATCTTTAGATTGAAAAGGGAATCAAAAATTTTTTAATTGGTCAAACCACCCAGCTTCTGGGTGGATTCCAAATCCCTGTTCCAGTCCAATGCTGTCTTTGGGGCATTTTGACATTATTCAGAGTAAATATTCTGCCCAGTCAGACCAATTCTATGCGTCTGACTTTTGGCAGCCAGGTGCAGGACTTCCTCTCTGAACCAACGCGTTCTTTTGAAGAGCTGACTTTGCTTTGGGCCTAGGAAGGCTTATACCTTCGAACAGCCAGATGTTCAGGCCATAAAGGAGGATGGGAAGCGAACCCAGGGAGCTTTGCATTCCAACAGCCTGCTGTTCAGGCCCAAGGAGCCATAAAAAAGGGTGATAAGTGAACTCAAAAACTTTCAGAAAGGTCCAATCCTACACGTGGGATTTAGCCGTACGTTGGTCCATACATTGCTAACATCTCCTCCTCTTATTTTTATTTTCCCCCTTTTTCTTCTTTTTGCAGTGTTTGGTGTCCTTCGAAGAGGTGGCTGTGCATTTCTCCAAGGGGGAGTGGAGCCTGCTGAGCTCAGCCCAGAGATCTCTGTACAAGGAAGTCATGCTGGAGAATTTTGGGAACGTGGCCTCTCTGGGTGAGGGTCCTTTTCTTCTGGGCTGCCTCCGTCATGCTCTGAGGAGAGTCTGGGGGGTCCTTAATGAGGAAGGACGTGGGCAGGCTGTGTCCTGGGGCTGATGGCTGATCGCTGCCCCCCTCCATGATCCTTCTTCTGACGTTTGAGGGGTTTTGCTGTGTCTTACGGACAGAAAGGCCTGCTTAGCAGTTCTGGGATCGCATGAGAGGGCATCAGAAAACATGCCAAGAGATGCCAGGTTTTTGGGGAAGTGAGAGGGTCTAAGCAGGGGCTTCCCTCCAGGCTGGGCCTTGCCTTGGGTGTGTGTGTTAGTGTGTGTAAGATGCCATCAAGTCTCAGCTGACTTAACAAAACTCCAGAGGATTTTCAAGGCAAGAGAGGAACAGAGATGACTTGCCATTGCCTGTCTGTGGGTAGCAGCCCTGGGCTTCCTTGGAGATTCCCCATCCAAGAACTTAGATCTGATGAGATCAAGCTAGCCTGTGCCATCTAGGTCTGGGCAGGCCTGCCTTACCTGTGCTGAGATATGGCTGTGGAGGGAAGTCTGCCAGCTTCAGTGCCACTGACCAGGGCCGGATCGAGGGGGGGCAGGGGGGTAGTCTGCCCCCGGCGCCGCCAGGGAGGGGGCGGCGGGAGCAGCTCCCAGAGCGTGCAGGCGGCAGCATGGGCAGCCGCGCTGCCTTTCGCTTGCCCCGTGGGACATCAAAATGATGTCATCACGCAGCGTCAGGAGCGCGCGTGTGCTGTGTGCGTGCGCAAGGGCCGGCAAGCATTACCCTGGGCACTGGGAGCGCTAGATCCGGCCCTGCCACTGACTGAGTTCTCAGCTGGCATTTCTGTCTCAACTGGGTTGGGAGCAGGAGCAGAACTGCCAACAGTGGATGGATGATTCACGGCCCATTGTGTTCTCTGCCCCTCCAGTAACCCTGTTGCTTGCGTGTTGTGTATTTCTAGAGGTATGGAGTGAACCTGCCTTGGAATTGCTGAACTGATGCGCACAAGAAACAATAATAATTTTCTGGGGTTCTTTTTCTGATGGAAGGAACTCTGATTGCCAAACCGGACCTCGTATCCTGGCTGGAGGAAGAGGAGGAGCTACTTATCGGGTTCTCTGAAGAGGAGGAGGGAGTGGCCGGTGCCTGCCTAGGTTTGTAGTGGGTCTCCGTGTCGCTTGTGGTTCCTTCCAAGGGCTGGTGGGTTTCCGGGTTCTTATCTTCACACTTGTTTCTCCTCAGAAGTACTTAAAGGCTTGTGGAGACTGAAAGGTGTCTGAAGATAGGCAGCTTCCATCTTCTACCCACTCCGATCCATTTTTTAAAGCTGAGCTCTGTTTCTTCCAGACAGCAGCTCTCTGCCAAGGCCGTTTCCCGGCCCTGTTACCCCTGAGAGTCGTTTAATTAGAGTTGCCAGGGATTGATCCACAGACCTTGCGCTTGGAAAGCATATGCTTTACCACAGAGAAATTACACAACACAACTCCAGACAATGTGTTCGTGCCCACACCTTCCCTCCTCCCCAATCCCCCCGCACAGAGCAATATTGCCAGTGTTTCTCAGGAGCCTGGTCCATAGATATTTGCCAAAGTAAGATCCACCATCCAAAGTAAAATCCAGCATCTTGGAGAGACAATTGTAGCTTTCTAAGCATATTTTCGGCCCTAAGTAAGATTCTCCACTTCTCATTGTTTGGAGCACAGAGTCAGAAAGCTGCTTGAGTCCCCCAACCAAAGTTCATGTTTGTGATGGATGAGGATAAATAGGGCAGGATTATATGAAGAGAGACCAGCTCTGGGGCTGAAAAACGTTTATCTTGTTGGATAGCCTTGATTTTGGAGGTGGGCAGGATAACAGGTCATGTCCTCTTTCTGTTAACCCCTCTCAATTGGCCTAGCTGGTACTAGCAGACTCTTTGCTCCAAAGCTCAAGTACTGGATTCATTCATCAGATGCACACGGCTTGTAAGACTTAAGCCAGTCAGCGGCCTTTCCGTTTTCCTTTTCTGAGTCTGTGTGCGAGTCCTGAAACTATATTTACTATATTGTGCCTGTAGTGAAGAACCTCATTAGTTGGAACACATTGCTTGGTTTCTTCCGCTTGGGCCTTGCATCTTGCTCACACTGCAAACATTACCCAGTTCTGGCAGCTGCATTTGGCTTCTGAAATACGGAGGAAGGAGCAGGTTACTGGGTGAGGGTGGGAGAGTCATGGGGGATTCCAGTGGAGATGAGCAAATCTCCATCACCCACCAGGAGGACTTCTGTCCTGGATTCTGAGCAGGGCCTCCTCTCTCTCGAGGGCCGTTTCCCTCATTGGGGAGTGCAGGAGCCTCCAGGAGTGCTCAGCGAAAGTGCCACAGAGTTAGCCGTGGAGGTCTGAGCTGAGCTGGATGTAGCCCAGACTGAGGATCCACAGGGGGGCTGTGCCTGCCAGAGGCGGAACTGGAGGTGAAGGGAGAGTGAAGTCCTTCCCCAGGTCCGGTTCTCTTCTTGAGTGTATGCTGGACCCTTTATTTTTCTCTGTGTTCCTGCTTTCTTCCTATGATTTATTGCTAAAAAAAAGAGGTGCTGGAACTGAAGACTTTGATTGGGCCACTGCTCCTTTGTTGTACTGAAAGGAAAGAGAAAGAGTGATCAAGATTTTGTTCTGAAATTGTGGGGTGCCCCTCTGAGGATAGCAGGACATGTCTTTCCATTTGCGGCCAGAGAGAAGTTTGTGGGTCAAACACCTCAGGCAGAAAATCCACACGGCCTTTAGCACTGCCTCAATTCCATCATCCCCCATTGAGCTGGGAAGAGCAAAGAATCAACCTGTCCATTCTCTGAGTACACACTTAGTGTCTTGTGGTTGCATTCTGGGTTGGCTCCTCTGACTTGCAGTTCATGTCAAAGAAGGATCTCTGCGCCAATCTGTGTCCCATTAAAGTGCTGTTTTCCATTTAACTGTCACAAACAAGGGATAGGTCAATACCATCTAGGATTCCCAACATAGGCTTGAAAGTATCCAGACATCAATCATTTGAACCCTTCCATTCTCAAGGTCAGTTGGTTTACTTCTAAGCTCTGTTTTTTGTATGTGTGTTGATGCCAGGTTTCTCTTTCTTTTCTGCAGATGGTGTGTGGGAGGTGGCAACTGAATATCCAGTGATGGAGAGAGAACACACGTATTCAGGTGTGGAAGAGAACATTGAATATTGTGATGCGCTGAGCACAGTGGAGGGAACAAACCTACTTAATGAGAGGGAAAATTGTGATGTTTTCCAAGGTGACAATTCTCAAGAAATGCCACCCCTTCAGAAAATGTCCAAAGGAGACAATAGGGAAGAGTGCCCTGGAAGTGCAGAAGGACTTTCTGAAACAGCAGATACAACTATGCATTGGAACACCCGTAATACAAGGGGAACATTTAAATGCTTGGAGTGTGGAAAAACCTTTCAACGGAAAGATAGTTTAGCTTCCCATCACAGAATTCACATGGGGGAGAAACGATATAAATGCCTGCAGTGTGGAAAGAGCTTCATTGTTAGAGGAAACCTTACTGCCCACCAAAGAATTCACACAGGGGAGAAACCATATAAATGCCTGGAGTGTGGAAAATGCTTCAAGCAGAGTGGAACCCTTTCTTCCCATCAAAGAATACACACAGGGGAGAAACCATACAAATGCCTGGATTGTGGGAAAAGCTTCACTGAGAGTAGAAGCCTTACTCGCCATCAAAGAATTCACACAGGGGAGAAACCTTATAAATGCCTGGAATGTGGAAAAGAATTTCGACAGAAAAATTCTCTAACTTCCCATCATAGAATTCACACGGGGGAGAAACTATATAAATGCCTGCAGTGTGGAAAAAGCTTCCGTGTCAAAGGAAGCCTTACTGTCCACCGAAGAATTCACACAGGGGAGATGCCATATAAATGCCTGCAGTGTGGAAAATGCTTCAAGCACAGTGGAACCCTTTCTTCCCATCAAAGAATGCACACAGGGGAAAAACCATACAAATGCCTGGATTGTGGGAAAAGCTTCATTCGGAGTTCAGCCCTTACTTCCCATCAAAAAATAATTCACAAAGGAGAGAAACCATACAAATGCCTGGATTGTGGGAAAAGCTTCAGTAATAATGCAAATCTTACTCTCCATCAAGCAAATCACATAGAAGTGAAAAAGTACAAATGTCTGGATTGTAGGAAAAGCTTCAGTCATCATCAAAGTCTTACTACCCACCAAAGAATTCACACAGGGGAGAAACCATATAAATGCCTGGAGTGTGGAAAAAGCTTCAGTAGTAGCGGACAACTTACTGTCCACCAAAGAATTCACACTGGGGAGAAACCATATAAATGCCTGGATTGTGGGAAAAACTACAGACAGAGGGGAAACCTTACTACCCACCGAAGAACTCACACAGGGGAGAAACCTTATAAATGCCTGGAATGTGGAAAAGCCTTTGGACGGAAAGATACTCTAACTTCCCATCACAGAATTCACATGGGGGAGAAATCATACAAGGGCCTGGAATTTAGAAAAAGCTTCAGCGACAATGGAAGCCTTATTTTTCATCAAAAAAACCATGGAGGGGATAAAAAGTATAAATGCACATAGTGTGGGAAAGGCTTCAGTGATAGTAGATGCCTTTCTTACCATCAAATCATTCACACGGGAGAAACCTTATAAATGTCTGGAGTGTGGGAAAAGCTTCAGTCAGAACACAAAACTTACATTCCATTGAAGAATTCACACGGGAGAAACCTTATAAATGCCTGGAGTGTAGAAAAAGCTTCAGTGAGAGTGGAAATTTTACTGCTCACCGAAGAATTCATACAGGGGAGAAACCATATAAATGCCAGGAGTGTGGAAAAAGTTTCAGCTGGAGTGGAAACCTTACTACCCATCAAAAATTCATGCAGGGGCAAAAAATATAGATGCCTAGAGTGTGAGCAAAGCTTTAGCAGGAAGAATTGAATGAATTCCCATCAAAGAATTCACACACAGGAGACAGCCTGAAGTATTCAGATATTTTCATTCAAAGCAGAAACCATACTTCCCTTTAAAATAACTCATACTAGTGAAAAAAACTAGAGATTTCTGTAGTGTGGAAACACATTGCATCAAAACAAATTGTATCAGAAAACTAGAAGTGAATTCAATTATGTGTACTATTGTCGAAGGCTGTATATGTGTACAATATAATATTCAGAAAAACTGATTAAATGATTTGTAGATTAAAACTATATCCCTTTTTTCTCAAAAGGTTAGTTTTATAAAGAGAATACCACTGTTTACATTTTATAAATTGAGTTTTTGTATGGAATAAATACAGTTGTGGGAGCCTTTCTAACCTCAGCAGGAAGCCTCTTCTACTCCACAGGGGCCTGAAGAGAGAAAGCTGCAGTACAGGTAGTCGTTGCTCTGGCCTGTTAGCGTTGCTCAGGTGAGCGGAGCGGTTGCAGCATATCACTCTGTAGATATGTGGAACCGAGACCCTGAAATATTTTGAGGTATCAACCGGCACCTGGAATGGAACCTGACAACGAAACAGTATGTATAATATGAATTCATTGCCTAAATTTTAATAGTAATCACGTTCTGACATTCTGCAGCTACTAGCATTTCCATCTTCAAGGGCAGATCCATGAAGAGTGTGTTACAGTAGTCTGGCTACTTCGTTACTCTGGCTGGATCCACATGGCCAGATTGGCAGGTCACGGTAAAAAGCCATCCTGGATGTATAGAAGCAGATATATATTTAAGCTGAGTCTACTGTTGTAATTGTTTTTGCTCTGAGGCTGGAAAATCAGTAAAAGAACTAGTTAATTCAAGCTTTTGAGAGCACCAAATACAGCTGATCAAAGATACTTGTCATGTTTTAGTAGTTGGGAAACAGAGCTCTCTTAGTGTGTTAGCAGGATATCCAGCATTTTCCAGTGAGGAGGGGGAGATTAGGTCACCCAGCTCACCTGAATGCTTCCCAGCCATCCCTCCGAAGACAGATTGCTAGGTAAGATCTGATGCAGCTGCAATGTGGCTTGAATCCATCCGGAGCTCTGCTCAGGTGAGCGGAGCTGTTTTAGCAGCTCATGTTGGGCCCAGCCCAGCTAAGGGGAAGGGGCACAGGCTGCCTTGAAGGTCCTGTTGCAAATAGCAAACCAGATAAGCTGCCACCAGCTCCCCAGTCTATCCCTAGGCTAAGGAGTTAGGGAGCAAAGCTCCAGAGCGTGTTAAGGAATTAGTCAAGCAAAGCCTACCTTGCAAGGGTAAGCTTGCAGGCAGAGTTCACAGCCAAAGAATAATTGTTTGGTAGGTGGATCTCAAGCACACACCAGGTGAGTTCAACAAAGGCTTTATAACAGTGAGGCTTCAGAGTCTTAATAACCCACACAAGGTAAAAATATAAAGGTTTATTAAGTCAAGGTGCAAGGTTATAACACACATGACACAAAGTGAACACAAACAAAAAAACCTACAGCAGTAAGCTCTACATACCACACTGGATTCTTAGGAGGCAAAGCAAGTTGGTTTCTCAAGCATAGCAAGCAAAAGTCCCTGGTAAAGGGTGCACAAAACAGCAAGGCAAAAGATGGAGCTTCAGTCCTTCTCATCAGATAGAGCCAGAAGCAGAAGAGCATGGGCAGAGTTCTGAGGTAGACACTCACCAAAAGCTTTTTTTTATGTTGTTTAACAGCCAGGTTTTGCTGGAACCAAAGCGAGGCAGGCCTGAAACCACACCCGTTCCTAGCTTGACTACATCACCTGGCAAATGCGAAAAGGGACGTGTGGCAAGTCTGCAGCTCTTGGCACACGACCCAAATCTACAGGTGTGAAGTGAATTACCAATTAGCAAGAACAGCTTATCTCAACTGAAGAACAGAAGCACAAGTAACTTACCGCTAGCAAAAGGCCTCCAAGGTGGGAGGGAATTTCTCTAAACAAGGAAGCCTCCAAACCAGTTCTCAAAAGGGCTTCCCATATACTCTTAAACGTAACGTTTTTTCTTTGCAGGCTCAATTCAAAGTTTTGGCAATCTCATACAAAGCCCTTCCTGTCTGTGCGACAGCCTCACTCCCTCTGCTCCACCATGGCAGCTTCGCTCGTCTGAACAGGGCCATCTTCAGGTGCCACCCTGCTCAACTGCAGGGCGGTATTTGCAGAAGGCTCTGTCCAGATGAGTGAAGCTGCCATGGCAGAGATCCCTGCAGCAACTGGGACCAGTAGAGAGACAGAGAGAAGCCATGTTTCAGAAGCAGTTTAAAGGGACAACTATTTTCCTGTGGAAGCCATGACACGCCAGCGCTCGTCACAAACTGTTTTCCAGATGGGCCTCTTGATATGTAGATGCCAGAAACAAAGACCGTGATGCAAGGCACCCCCGGATCGCTGGTAATCCTACATCAAAATAATCACTTCCACCCATCAAACCTGGGGCCATCATAAAAATCAATCACTCCTCTCTGTCCTTTCATCCATCCTGAAGTGTTGCCATGGACCATCATAAAACCCGAACATTTCCCATCCACTCTTGCTCTCTGTCCTTTAGATATTCTTGAGGTGTCACAAATGCAAACATTAGATTCCAAGGTATCCATCCTGGATTTCCTTTACTCCCACTAAGGGGGCACATTAGTTGTTTTTGTTAAATTTCCTGAGAACCATTTGACTGGGCATGAAACCCACCCTGACTATTTAAGGGAGATGCTCAAACCCCTCGGGGGCTCCTCCTACCTAGTATAGAGCAGGCATCCCACTAGACACTCTGCTCCTTGCTATTGAATCTCTGCTTCTCATCAGGACAGGTGTGTATTGCCCACCAACAATATTCCTGCTAATGCAACCGTCGCTATATTTTTCCCATCTTTATTTCTTAGCCTTGTAGTGAATGTGTGTATGATTCTTGGACTCTGTAGGATCATAAGTTATTAAGTAAAAGCCTTGATTTATTGAAATACTGGTCTCCTTTCTTACTGGGTGTGCAGAAACTCTGACCCTGGTATATACACACAGGTTATGATTATGATCCCGAAATACATGCCAATTGCCTGTTAATTCCCCATCTTTGAGGCAGTTTGGCTAACACTTTTATTTTTTTCATATTGTGGATCTAGTAGGTATTTTCAGGTCGTACTTTACAGTGAACCCCAATTTTTGATATACCTTCTTGTCCCCCCTAAAAAGGAGATTCAGTGCACAAAACAGGGTTTCTGGAAGAAGTCCAAGCCCGAGCACTTCCTCGCTAATTCCCACCGCTCAGACAGCTGCTTCTGCTCCTTTGCAGGGGTGTTGAGAAGGTGGGCTGAGATCCCACCGGACACCCTTAGGGACTTGATTCCTGGAATCTGATCACCTTAGAGATCTCCCTCTTTTAACTCTGCAGACTGATCCCTCTCATCATAAACACCTCCAGGCTGAGCTGTCGGCTCTGCAGGTTCAAGGATGGAGCAGAGAAAACCCTCATCTCCTCCGAATCGTCTCTTTTCTGGATTCATCAGTTGCCTTTTTGTGGACTTCGCCTCTTTTAAGCTGCCGGGAAATGGATCATGCTAGAGTTTGGAGGGATCCTGATTTCCCTCTGGTGGGGCCAGCGTGAAAATTCATCTGCATGGGAAGAAGAGCAAGATTTGGGTCCGGTAGCACCTTAAAGAGCAACTAGATTTCCAGGGTATGAGCTCTCAAAACTCCCTTCTTCAGATAGATGGAGTGGGGAAAGGTAGGAGTCTTTTTAATCCAGGCTGAGGGTGGGAGGGATATTGCAAATGAGAGTGTCAGTAAGCAGGCTATAATACACGTAGTTGTTAGCTTAACAGAGTAGGGGTGTGAAGCACAAAAAATTGGCAAAAGCCAGTCTCCATATTCAAACCTGAGGGGGGAGAGTGTCATTTTTCCAAATTTGCAAATAAACTCAATTTCAGCAATCTTGCGTTGTGATTTTTCTTTGACATTTCTCAGTTTGAGAACTGCTACTCTTAGAACTCCAACACTGAATGCTGTCAATGAATGATGTGGGAAGAAATGTTTCCCTTTTTTCTCCTATTGGATTCAATGACAAAAGCATGAGCATTACTAGGGATATGTTTGGGTTTCTGATTCAGGTTTTTAACCTGAATAGGGCCCGATTCGGCTAGATTCGGTATTTCCAAATTGGCCCCAGCATTGCTGAGCCAATTCAGAAATACCGAAGCAAAGCATTCTGAAAGCTTCGGAGCATTTTGGAAAGCTTCGGGCAGCAGCTGCAGCACGTTTCTTGCTGTTTGCAAACCGCAAGAAAAGTGCTGCTTTGAGCTTCCTGCCTGTTTTTACCCAATGGGAGTGGGGAGGAGGGCGTTGTAGTGACAAAAAAGAATCGGAAACCCGAATCTTTTTCGGGCGTACACCCCTAAGCATTACTAAAGATCTTCTGTGAGTTCTAATGGAACAAAATCCCAAGAGGGAACAATCTCCTCTCCCCCTCCACACTTTAACCTCATGTCTCCCTTAATGACTGTGTGGTCTGGAAAGACTATGAAAAATATTTCCATACAGACAATCCTGTATGAGCCAGGCTGCAGACTCAGAGGCCCACCTGACCATCATCCTTAGGAATTTACCCGTTTCTTCTTCTTATTTCATTTTCCCCTCTTTCCTGACAGTGCTCATCAATTAATTCTTGCCACTGGGGAATCCTGCATGTGGAAAAGGAAAAGCTCCAAGCACGTAGTGCTTCAGTGCTTCCAGATGCAAATGGCTCTGGTCAAAATAAAAACAAAGGGTTTACCATCACACAGCTAGAATGTTGGACCTAATACGACAGCCGGGAACAGTCAAAAGGCAAGAAATTTTTCTCTTCCTCTTTGCAGCAGGAAGATCAGAAGAACCAGGGATTTTTTTCGGGGGGAACACGGGGGAACGGAGTTCTGGAACCTCTTGAAAATGGTCACATGGCTGGTGGCCCCGCCCCCTGATCTCCAGACAGAGTGGAGTTGAGATTGCCCTCCATGCCGCCGAGCAATCTGAACTCCCCTCTGTCTGGAGATCAGGGGGCGGGGCCACCAGCCACGTGACCATTTTCTTCAAGGGCAACCCACTGAGTTCCACCACCTCTTTTCCCAGAAAAAAAGCCCCGAGAAGAACCCTGAGGGGGAAATATCCAAGGGGATATTATAAATTCTCTGGATACAGAGAAGACGTTTCCTTCTCTCTTTCTCTTCTCTGTGGATGAGCACAAGCCACGGAAGGCCAAACGTTTACTTAGGAACTCCATCTGGCTCAAGAGGGACAATGCGCCAGGCATGAGAATTAAAGTAATGCTGGACTTTAAACTGCGGCCACTTCAAGAAATATGAGCCTATCATGATTAAACATTATTTAGGATAAGTACTGAGGGGACCACATGTTTTCAGCCTTTTCCCTGTAGCCTCGCTCAGCATGAATGCTTGAATAGTGCATGTAGACTCATTTAATTCTTTTACTCCATCTATTATGAACTAGAGGCTCTGCCCATGTCCATCCCCATCCCCATAACTCAACCCACTCACACTATTTAATAGTACTTAGAATACAGAATGGGTTCTTATGTCTCCTTCCAGAAGAGCTGCAGCAATACTGGATGAAGCAACACCAAGACAGATTATTTATTTATGGTCTACCTCACTGAGACTCAAGTCTGTACAATCAACGGGACAGGACATCCAACGCTCAAGGCAGGAGGGTTTTGATTGCATAAGTGAGAAACCAGACATCTGAAACATCTGAAATTCTGGCATGAGACGTTAAACACAGTTAAATACACTAGGATCGTACTTACAGCAACAGACAACAAGAACGATACTCGGATATATCAGGTACGAATTCAAATCAGAAATATACTGTACTGGAATTTTTTAGGCTACTAACTAGGTCCAAAACAATCCAGAAATATTCGGGTGTGTCAGGGAATACCCTTTTAATGCTCCCAGGGCTGTTTTTCTTACATTTTTCTTTTTCACAGGGTTTTTTTTCCTGGGAAAAGAGGTGGCAGAACTCTTGAGAAGGAATTGAAGAAACACATGGGATTCTTTGAAATAATATTATTTTCACGCACTATTGCCGAGTATTTTCAAGAGGTACTGGAACTCCGTTCCACCCTGTTCCCACTGAAAAAAAGCCCTGAGTTTACAGGACTCCCAGGCAACAAGAGAGAGAAAGGAGGGAGAGAAACGAGAGAAACAGCTCTCCCAGGCAATGAGATCAGACTTCAGGGGGAGCAGGAATTGTCTGCCCAATCATTATGATTTTCTCATCCCTCCATGGCTCTTAGAACATAGGCAAAGAAAACAGAAGGCATGAAGGCTACACTCCATTTCATCCACACCAATAGAACCACAAGGGTCTCTGGGGATAATAGTATAATTATTATGATGAATTTAATCCTTTTCAAAGTGCTAAGTGCTAAATATATGCAATATTAATCCAATAGACAACTACTACATAATCAAATAACACAAATATCACAGTAAGCCACTGAATAATCATGCAACAAGAATGCAGTTAGTCCATATGAAACTAGTTAGTCCATATGAAATTCCATAGTAAACCATTCATTCGCAGAAACTCCAAATCCTCTGGTGAAAAATACTTAATTTTGTTTCTTCCTTCTTCTACAGAGGTGTGTGCAAATGTTCGTTCATCAATATTAACAAAGTGGCCTTCCACACTTCGCTTGTAATGCAAATAAGCATGATGGCTGAAGAGCACAAATGCTGATAATTGCTTCCAGTATACAGCTGGCTGTATACTGGAAGCAATTATCACCTTGTTAATATTGATGAATGAGCATTTGCACACACCTGTGTAGAAGGAAGAAACAAAATTAAGTATTTTTCACCAGAGGATTTGGAGTTTCTGCGAATGAATGGTTTACTATGGAATTTCATGTGGACTAACTAGTTTCATATGGACTAACTGCATTCTTGTCACATGATTATTCAGTGGCTTACTGTGATATTTGTGTTATTTGATCATGTAATGGTTGTCTATTGGATTAATATTGCATATATTTAGCACTTAGCACTTTGAAAAGGATTAAATTCATAATAAAAATGATACTATTATCCCTGGAGACCCTTGTGGTTCTATTGGTGTGGGTTATCTTTTCTGGTGGAGCTCTGTTTTGGTTAGCCTCCATTTCATGGCTAGATTTTTTGGAGCGCTATTGTCACTTTTGCTCTGGTCTCTGCCATGGGCAGACCGTCTTGTTCTGTGCCTACATGCCAGACCTCATTAGGATGGGATTTCTAATTGGCTTGTTTTAAAAATATTTCAAGTGTTTCTGAACTTTCAGTTTTCTGGGGTGGGGGAGGGTGTAGTGGGGGGGCATTAAAAAGTTGTTTTCCTTGGTTTTATTTTGCATTGTTTTATTCTATCCTCTTGGCTTGCTTTAGAATTGCTTTGAATTTTCTCTCTTTCTAAGACATTCTGAATTTTTAAAGGGTTTGTTTCTGGGGTAGGGGAGATTTTCAGACTTGTTAGAAACTCGTTTAGCACAAAAACACTAGATGTTGAGTGTGTATTTCTCGGCTTCCCCTTCTTAATCCTTTGCAGAAGGCATGATTGCTCCCCTGCATGGACTTCAGGACGTCTGGTAAGGTCAGGATTGCAAGTGAAGCTCTTGCTACATCGGAAGCATTTGTATTGTTTCTAACCTCTGTTGGTGCTTCGATGCAAAACAAAGTGACTTTTAAGATGGAAGGTTTTTGCACACTCTTCGCTTTCACATGGTTTCTCTTCTATGTGGATTCATCAATGGACAATAAGCCCTAAACTCTTGAGCAAAGCTCTTTCCATGCTCAGTGCATTAATGTGGTTTCTACCCTGTGTGGATCAGTCGATGGTCAGTAAGCTCTAACGCCAATCCAAGATCATTCCACATTCCAAGCATTTATGTGATTTCTCTCGTGTGGATTACTTGATGGTAAACAAGACTCGACTTCTGTCTGAATCTCTTTTTGCAGTCCAAACACTGGAAGGGTTTCTCTCCTGTGTGAATTCGTTGATGAACAGTAAGGTCTGAACTCCGAACAAAGCTCTTTCCACACTCCAAGCATTTATTTCGTTTCTCTGCTGCGTGGCTACGCTGATGATCAGAAAGGGTGTCACTGCGAGCAAAGCTCTTTCCACACTGCAAACATTTATATGGTTTCTCCCCTGTGTGAATTCGTCGATGGGCAGAAAGCGCGGCATTATAAGAAAAACTCTTTCCACACTCCAAGCATTTATATGGTTTCTCTCCTGTGTGGATTCGTCGATGGGCAGAAAGTGCAGCATTATAAGAAAATGTCTTTCCACATTCCAAGCATTTATATGGTTTCTCCCCTGTGTGGACACGTCGATGGGCAGTAAGCTCTGAACACCGAGCAAAGCTCTTTCCACAATCCAAGCATTTATATGGTTTCTCCCCTGTGTGGACTCGTCGATGAATAGTAAGAGCGTCATTCCGAGCAAAGCTCTTTCCACACTCCAAACATTTATATGGTTTCTCCCCCGTGTGGATTAATTGATGAGTGATAAGGTTGGTACTCTGAGCAAAGCTCTTTCCACATTCCAAACATTTATATGGTTTCTCCCCTGTGTGGTTTCTCCAGTGCATATCAAACACTGATTGATAAATGAATGTTTTTCCACACGCAGGACAACTGATCCTTCCATGGTACAGCGGGGCGTCCTGGGATTTAGCATCTTGAGAAGCGGAAGATTTATTCCCCCTCTTCCGTTTTGTTCCAGTGCTTCCCCTTTGCTCTTTCCCTTCTAGTGGGAGCTGCTGAGGTTCTCCCTTCAACTTGTTCTGGGGACAATCAGGTTCTGTTATAAAGAGAAAAGACTAGTAAGACCTTAGAGCAAAAATGGAATCAAGGAGAAAAAAGGCTGTTAGCTACTCTTTGATAGCAACAGAACAGAAATTACCAGAAGAGAAGACAAATCCTGCCACATATTAATTGGCTATTAATTTGTCCTGCAGTTTCATCAGAGACAGGGGGACTCAGTGGGACCTCAAAACTCTTATCAAGGAAAGAAGTCTGCTAATTGTTCATGAACAGAAATTGCTCAAAGGGGAGACAAATATTAATTGGCAGTTGATTTGTCCTGGAAGGGACTTTCATCAGAGACAGGGGGACTCGGGGAGACCTCAATGTTGGTAGGAAGTGTCTCTCTGAAGGCCAGCAGAGCAAAATCTCTCAAAGTGAGAGACCTTGGCTCTGCTCCTAACAACAACAACAACAAATAAATTTGATTTATATACCACCCTTCAGGGCAACTTAACACCCACTTAGAGTGGTTTACAAAGTATGTTATTATTATCCCTACAACAAATCATCCTGTGAGGTGGGTGGGGCTGAGAGAGCTCTGGAGAGCTGTGACTGATCCAAGGTCACCCAGCTGGCTTCATGCGGAGGAGCGGGGAAACAAACCCGATTCTCCAGATTATGGTCCGGTGCTCTTAACCACAACACTACACTGCCTCTCTGCACCAAACTGGCTCTCCTCTGCCTGTGAAATCTTCCAGAGATGCCGGCTGGCCACTGTGGAAAAGGGGAAGATGGACTAGGGGGAACTCTGGCAGAACTCATCCTGTATTCAGACACAGAACATTCATTGGACAGCCAGTTCAGAGCAGAGCTTTATGCCTGAACTACTGAGATCCAAGATGAGCTCCCAACTTGTAGAGCACACAGGAGTTGTCTTGGGCCACTTCAGTGTAGTGGTTAAGAGCGCAGGACTCTAATCTGGAGAGCTAGGTTTGATTCCCCACTCCTCCGCTTGAAGCCAGCTGGGTGACTTTGGGCCAGTCACAGCTCTCTCAGAGCTCTCTCAGCCCCACTCACCTCACAGGGTGATTGTTGTTGTGGGGATAATAATGACATACTTTGTAAACTGCTCTGAGTGGGCATTAAGTTGTCCTGAAGGGTGATATATAAATTGAATGTTATTATTATTTTTCCTGCTCTTATTGGCCTCACAGGGTCATCCGGGTGACTGGAATGGAATCTGAAATCCTGCTTGAACTTCTTTTAAGGGTAAGTTTTTGCAGGAAAACACAAATTAAGGGAGGACCTGTTGCCCCCCAACATATCCCCTGCCCTGGACTCATCACAGGCCAGGTCCAATCCCTTCTCTCCAAAGCACCACTGCCCATCAGAAGAGACCTTATTGGTCCACATGGACAACACTTGCCTAAATGGGGCAAGTGTATGTGAAGGCATGCTCCCTTCCATATTGTCCCCATCCACATTCCAGACCACCTTGCACACCCTGCTCTGTGTACCCCTATATACAGAGATGTGGTCACCACAGATAGGGCATTTTCAGTGGTGGCTCCTCTTCTATGCAATCCCCCCTCCCCTTGAAGCTTGCCTGTAGCCAACCTGTTAATCTGTGTGTGAACTTATACTTACAGAGGATCTTTTAACCTAAAAGACAGCAAACATGGCTCAGAGAGATGTTCTTGTAAAGGACAGGGACTGCAGACTATTCTACTGGATACTATTTGTTTATATGTATATGCTCCTACTGGGTAGATGTCATGTTTAATTACTTATGCTTTGTTTCAGAAATCTTTCCTCTCTGTTTGGATTTATGCTTGTTTTCAAATTTAAAGTGTTCATTGAATATCCTAAGTGTTCATTTTATTGCATTTTGTTTATTGAATGCCCTAGGTGTTGATTATTTATTTATTATTTAAACTTTTCAAATAAATTTGCTAGCCCCTTCATTAAATAGAATGCACAATAAATTCTAACACATCTTCCTCATCGCACTTTACCTCAGTGCTAACTCTTTACAATACCAGATTACAATAATCTCACCAGTTTCCAGGTACAATATAACAACAGAATGAGGCGGCCATATTTAATCTAAGCTGGAACAATCAAATGAAAGGTTTTACACTAAGTATTCTTTAGACACACTCAGAAAATGAGGTAGAGGACAACTTGTAGAGAGAGAGCACAAGGGAGAGCCCAGAGTACCTTCTTTCCTGTCACTCTAAAGCTCTGCTCCTACATTTATACTTTTATTTGTGGGTCCACCTTCCATCATGTGATCCTTTCCCAAAAATCCTGCATAGGGTCTCCATAGGTGACTTGACGGCACATAACACACGCACATCCTATCGTTATATTTTCTGTCTTTCTAATAACAACGCTGACTTTGTTCACTGCTCTGAGTGTGGCACTAATCTGTCTAGAAGAGTGGTATATACGCACATTGTTATTATTACTACTACTACTATTATTATTACTATTATAAACGATGGTGAAGGATCCTGAAAATCTTGAACGCCTACTAACAACCAGAATGCTTTTCAGTCATATTCCTTTGTCTATTTAGGATATTTTTTCATCCATCCCTTCCTCAAAGGAGCTCAGAATGGAAAACTTTGTCTTTCCTTCCCTCCGGCCTAGTATGTCAAGAGAGGGCCTGCCCCTCTGATATGAAGAGCATCCCGGCAGGCAGGAATTCAGCAAGGGAAGCTCTTTGTGGCACTCAGCAAAACTTCACCCACTCAGTTCCTGTTTATCTTGGTTTCTTCTGCTGCACTGGGGCCTCCCATCCCTTTCTCTTGTATGTGCAGGCCACGCCTAAGCCTCCACTCAGGCAAGCAGAAGAGATTTTTCCTATTTATCCCTTCTGCTGCCTTCCTCTCTTCATGACAAACTGTATAGATTGGAAAGTTACTCAGCACTGCATACCTCGAAGAACAGTTGAGCCTTCTCAGTCTTCAGTGGGCCATTGGGGGAGGAGCAGGTGTTCTAGTTTATAAACTCCCATACCTGGAGAATCCCATTTTAACTAAGAAACCCCTCCCTTGCCTGCATGTGGACCCGCTCCACTCCCTCAGCAAGAGTCTCCACTGGAAGAGGCATGCTAGAATCTTCAGTTGAAGGTGGGATTTCTGCCTTCAATATCTGTGAATTAGAGCGGAACCACAAGTGACAAAAGGCACAGGTTGGACACTTGTCAGCTTCCCTCAAGTTTTGATGGGAAATGTAGGAATGTTGGACAAGTGACAGTTGAAAAGTCCATTGGACAGCAGTCAGAGAGCCAAGCTGCAAGACCAGGACGCCGACATTTCCCATCAAAACTTGAGGGAAGCTGACAAGTGCCCAATCTGTGCCTTTTGTCACTTGTAGTTCCGCTCTTAAAGGAAAGGGGAGGCTTACCCGAAGAGGCCACATTCTGACAACTGTCTTCCATAACTTCCTTGAGAAAGCTTCTTTGATCCGGATCCAGCAGCACCCACTCCTCCTCTGTGAAATACACGGATGCCTCCTCAAAGGTCACTGGACCCTGAAAAAGAAAAAATAAACCCCTCTATCCTCATAGCTAATTTAACAATTCTTCCCCATCTAAGGGGAATTCAAAAGAACTAGAATTAGATGTTTGCTTTCAGGATTCAAACTTCTACCAGGCCTTTCATTTTTGTACAGCGATCGGCACAGATAGCAGCCAACGAAAAGGAGGGGAGAGAGAAAGAGAGACAAATTGGGCGGGGAGGCACTCAGGGCACGATCCTCAGTTCCACACTTACCCCATCTGGCTGCACGCAAACTTCTTTATCTCTGCCACAAGGAGATGGCAAAGAATATACTGTTGCTGTCAAGGCACCACCTGGAAGGATAAAAGGTAATTGGAAGACATTCCCCAACCTGCTCATTTGTTTCATATCTTGTCAGTAAATGTGCAGGTGAGAAATCTAAATATGCTAATAAGTTTGAAGAAGGTTGTATGTCCAGTAAAAACAAGGTTACTAAAGGGTTGCTTTTAATTAAGGAGGTGATCTTTGAATATCTTTAAAGGATGCTTTTAGATTAGAAATCGTTATTCAAGGATTTATGTTTTTATGCTTTGAGTGGGACTTTTTTTAAAACCAGGTTTTCATTCATAACTTTCAATCTTTTGTTTTGTTATGTTTTTGTCTTATGTTTTTTGTCTTTATGTTTTTCAGTCTTTTGTTTTGTTATGTTTTTGTCTTATGTTACCCTGGAGAGGTAACATAAAGATTCTCTAAATAAATAATTATCTTTATCATACAAGAAAGCAGAGCATCCAGTGATTTTGGAGAGCTTGCTGACTCATCCAGAAGAGATCAGAGTTCTACTGTAGATTGCGAGATGAGAAGCAGATTTCTAGAAACCCAAAATCTTCCATTAGCAAGGGCAACACAAGTATGGCACACTGCAGACGTCACCCAGAAGTTACCCTCTGGTAGGAAACTGTTGCACTGAGTTTATAGGAAGAACTGTACCTTCAGTAAGTGTGCACTTCTGGAGGTAAGTAGTCTCCTGTGCAAGCACCGAGTCATTACTGACCCATGGGGGGACGTCGCATCATGGCGTTTTCTTGGCAGACTTCTGTTACAGGGTGGTTTGCCATTACCTTCCCCAGTCCTCTACACTTTACCCCTGGGAAACTGGGCACTCATTTTACCGACCTCAGAAGGATGGAAAGCTGAGTCAACCTTGAGCCGGCTACCTGAACCTGGCTTCCGCCAGGATTGAACTCAGGTCGTGAGCAGAGCTTGGGCCGCAGTACTGCAGCTTACAACTCTGTGCCACGGGGCTCCTTTACACTTCTGGAACAGCAAGAAAAACCTACAGGTCATGTGGCAGTATGCCTGTAACCGAGCAATGCTGAGCTTACGGAATGAACAAAAACATGCCGAAAGATGGGCCATTTTGCTAGAGTTTGGAGACAGCAGCTGAACACAGGGGGAAAAAACAGTGGAATGTGCGTGTCATATTCCAGGAAAAACTCCAGTGAAGTGAAGCTTCCACAGGATAAGCAAAAAAGCTCCTTTTGAATAAATGGATGCCCTGACCTGGATGGCCCAGGTGAGCCTGAGCTCAGATCTCAGAAGCTAAGCAGGGTTGGCCTTGGTTGGTAATTGGATGGGAGACCTCCAACTCAGACGAGGGTTGCAGAGCCAGGAAATGACACACCACCTCTGATAGTCTCTTACCATGAAAACCCCACCAGGGGTCGCCGTAAGTCAGTTTTGACTTGAGGGCACCACACACAAATAAATGATCACCCCTCTGGTTAACACTGCTAATGAAGCAGTGTTAAACTATTGACTCTGGCTGGTCAATATTGCAGGAATTTTTTGAGCAGACTGGAGAGTTCAATTGCCAAAAGCAGCGAGGGATTTTGCAAAAGAAATGCTCTTTAATCGCTTACCTGTTTTTAAAAAATCCTCCGGTGCTCCTTGCAGAGGAAAGACTGGAGCAGGAAGTGACTGTGTCAAGACACGTGATTCTCCTCTAGGGAGCCTCTCTAGGAATTAAAATTCCATCTCTAGGAATTGAAACTCCCTCCATTTAACCCTCTCTAGACTCTCCAGAAAGCAGAAAGGCTCTTGTCCTTGCAGAGGCTGCATCTGTTTACCGAGCCAAGCATCATTGGAGCTTCCTTGCAAACTGTGCAAAGGGAAGAGAGGATTCAACCCATTTTTCCACCCCAGCTGATGGAGTCGCGGAATGCAGAGCAACCTTTCTATATATGTCAGAAGATACCGTCTCTCATTCCCTAAGAAGAGGTGGAGATGCTTCTGGCCAGGCTCACTGCCTTGAGTCACGTAGAGCATCGCCTATGGATTGCCTTTGGAGAGGAGATTTCTTCTGGCTGGTGTGGCTTGATTTGGAGTGGGGGAGCAGGTGTTCCTGCCCTCCACCCTCAGAAGAAATTTTAAGTTTTGTTTGCATTGCTTTTGGCCAGTGCTTCCTCTTCTGTGTTTGGCTATTGGCTTCTTTGAATTTCTTGTCCCCAAAGGAAGCAAAGAAACAAGTAGGATAATGGGGGCAGCCTATTCAGGGGCCCACAGAATTAGACCTCATGGTCTCATCCTCTTGAAACTATTTTTGGGGCAGGGGTCTTAATGCATTTTCACAGGAAGCACTAGGTTGCCTGCAGTTTTGGGGATAGATCAAGAAGGGTAGCCGTGTTAGCCTGTCTGTAGCAGTAGAAAAGAGCAAGAATCTAGTAGCACCTATAAGACTAACAAAATGTGTGGAAGGGTATGATCTTTCCTGACTCACAGCTCACTAGTATCTGAGGAAGTGAGCTGCAACTTACAAAAGCTCATACTCTACCACAAATTTTGTTAGTCTTGTAGGTGCTACTGGACTCTTGCTCTTTTTTACTGCAACGTTGGTGTCATTTAGAGCCAAGCTACAAGTGACGCCTTACACAAGTTGGACACTTGTCAGCTTCCCTCAAGTTTTGATGGGAAATGTAGGCGTCCTGGCTTTACAGCTTGGCTCTCCATTACAGCTGCAAGACCAGGATGCCTACATTTCCCATCAAAACTTGAGGGAAGCTGACAAGTGTCCAACTTGTGTAAGGCGTCACTTGTAGCTTAGCTCTTAGTTGAAAAATGGTCTTCCCTGCAAACTTCCCCATGATGAACAATATCGCCTGAATAATTCTGGCATCTCAAAAGAAAATCCAAATCTGAATCCTGAACCAGTATCAGAGGACTCCAACACCAGTATTTATGTTCTTTATTTTTGTTTTCTAATTCTATTGATAATGATTTTTTACTGTACATATCCCTAACAAATAGTGTTACAGCTGAAAGCAGATTTGTGTGTGCTTGTGTGTATATAAGAGAGTGATTCCCCACTTCTCCCTCCTTGTCCCTTGGTTCTGCCGCCACCAAACCTATTCCTGCCTTCGCTTCACCAGTGAGTTTGGGCACCAGTGTGATTGTGTATGCGCACAGAGTGTGTGCACAGAGTTCCTCCTGTTTGCTCCTTGCCCAGCAAAATGACTCTTTGTGTGCGTGTGTGTACATACGCACGCATCGAGCTCTTAAGTGCATGGGAGGGGGTGTATTTTGAACACAGTCTGCTCCTTTAAAAAGGGAAAGATCTTTTATTTCATTACAGCTTGGATATACAACAGAGCACAGAACACAGGGAAAATAGTATCACTACACTCACCAACACTAACTCATATAAAGAGAACCAGACTGCCAAGCCCCGTTTCTACAGTGTTTCCTTTGAACACGGCCAGATTTCCAACATGATTATAATCTTGTAAAGGGTTATCATTGCAGTAAGGTGTATTCAATAGGGTTGCCAGCCTCCAGGTGGTGGCTGGAGATCTCCCGGAATTACAACTGATCTCCAGACTACAGAGATCAGTGCCCCTGGAGAAAAGGGCTGCTTTGGAAGATGGATTCCATGGCATTATACCCCACTGAGGTCCTTCCCTCCCCAAACGCCACCCCTTCCAGGCTCTCCCCCCCCCCAAATCTCAAGGAA
This sequence comes from Eublepharis macularius, assembly GCF_028583425.1. Taxonomy (NCBI): domain Eukaryota; kingdom Metazoa; phylum Chordata; class Lepidosauria; order Squamata; family Eublepharidae; genus Eublepharis; species Eublepharis macularius. The sequence continues at coordinate 181,372,129 of NC_072793.1, forward strand.
TTTCCTAACCTGGATCTGGCAACCCTAAATTTGTTCATTTTGGTGCTAGTCCTCTTCTTTGAGGAACTAGTGGAGAACATATGTATCTTTTTAGAATGTATGTGTTTTCTGGAACTACAGGTATCCATTCCTTGGTTGAGAAACTAGTGGAGAATTTATCCTCCAAGGTTTATAAAACTGTTGAAACAAAGGATTGGACCCAGTTGCATTAAAATCTTCATTGCTGAATGGCTGCAATAAAATAGTCGAATAGCATCTAATTTGTGTCCTTTTTAAATGGGATTTTTCTTCTTTTGTGCTGTGGATAAAAAAGATCTCTTGTAACTGGAAGTTTGCATAAAGAGGACCCAGCAGTTGCCTGGCTAATTGTTCTTAGGAAGGCTTTCCCATCAGCAACCCAGCTCTTGCTTTGCTCTGAAATAACCCCTGTTGCCACTGACATAACCTTCCTTTTGCAGCACGGAGGACAACTGAGGCACAAACTAAAAGTGACGGGTGGAGGTAGATTGAAGACTTCAGAGTAACTGGAAATGAGACCTGGCCCCTCACCACTCCCATCTCACCCACACCACCATGTGTCCTCTTAGGTATGGAACATGTGCTTGTCTGTCTGTTATTTGAAAAGAACATGCAAAGCCAGTAAAAATCATAAGGGTTTCGTTTCACCACAGTGGGTGGAGGATCCTGATTCCAAGGCAGAGAATGGAGCAGACACGCTTTCTAGTTGATGGCCACAATGCTGGTTATAGCAGAAGGGCCAGTTACGGTGCTTTCAGTAGGCTCCAGTATTGGAGTGTACAGCTGCTACTGCCAGGAATGTGCCCTAGAATGACTTCTCCCCACTCCTGGTGCATTGCACTCCCTGTTTACTTACTGATGTACCAAATGATCCCAGCCGACAGCAAGAGGGCAGCCGCAGCCCCCAAGACACCCCCCACAATGGGCCAGTCTGAAATGGAAAAAAAGAGCAAACTGATTTAACTGAACCTCAAGCAAGCTCGGGTGATTATGAGGGAGGCTTTTACATGTATAAAAAGGAGAGTCTTCAAACTCCCTGAAGAGAGAGAGTCCTAGGTGTGTGGCGCGTCTCTCCTTTCACAAAGGGAGGTCTAAAAAGAACATTGACTCCCCTTGTGAAATTGCTGAGAGCAGGGCCCCTTGGGTCGCGGTTCCACTTTGATACAGTTTCCTCCCCAAAGATGCTCTCCACTTTGAGGGAAACTCGCAAAACCTCTCTTTAATGGGACCTTTACACTGTACTGGTATGGTAAGATTTGAGTCCAGTAGCACTTTAAAAACCAATAAGATTTTCAGAATATAAGCTTTCGAGAGTCAACGTTCCCTTTGTCAGATGTATCTGTTTCCATCTGCCTGTGCCCTTTCCAAAGGAAGTTAAAGTCTCTGTGCCAGGCATAATTCATCCATAAATAAATCTGAGAATCTCCCAATAGGCTACCACTTTTAGAAGGATCATGGGAATTGCAAAGTCAAAAATAAAGGGAATTGGAACACCTGGGCCGGAATTATCTGCACAGCCACCACCCATGTGATTTGCAATGGAAGCATAAGTCATCTGAAAATTAAAAAATGGAAATTGGGCAATGGGTTTGGGATGATCACGGAGGTTGCAGAGCCCCAAAAGGAGGAACCATCCTGGCCCAGGTTATCTCCAGAACAGCCTCATGTTATCAATATTAATAAAAGAATGTGTGCATCTGTTTTCTGGCAGGCATAACGCAACAGGGAATAAGCAAAGATGATAAAAAATGGCCACTAGTAGGGATGATCATGGGAGCTGCAGTGCAACATTTGAAGAGGATCAGAGTATCCTGGCCCATTTATTTCCAGAACGTCCCTCTGCTATTTGCAGTGACAATTTAAGTGCTAGAAGCCAGGAACTTGGAAGCAGCATGGCAAGCTCTTTACAAAACGAAGGCATTTACTTGACAACTTCTCTGGGCTCTGCTCCAAAAGTCCTTCCTTTCTCAGTGACTGTGTATTTCCTTAATTAATAGCTGTCTTGACTCTTTGAAGCATCTTTTTTTTTTACAGACTTCTGCCCAAACTGAAGTCTTCTTGCAAGCTGAAGCAAAGCCTCAGCTTCAGCTATGCAGATTAAGAAGAAGGTGGGAGGTTTGAATGGTTTGTAAAGGAAAGAAAAAGCAAAGTGCACACACACATTTCTACAGTCGCAATTACTGTTAAAGATATTAACTGCTAAACAATCAACTTGCAATACTGGCCATTTCTCCACATCTTAAAAATCATGCAATACTCACAGGATGCTTCCAACTTCCTCGCTAGATTTGTGATGTTACCGAGAGGCAGGCAGTGATGACTCCATTTTTGTGGCACCGACATCACTGCCTGCCCCGGGTGACGTCAAAATTCGTGTGAGGGAACTGGCAGCATCCTGTGAGTATTGTGCGATTTTTAAGACCATGGGAGTTCTTTGGGGGACGGCATATAAAGCTATGCAGCTTATGTGGGTTCATTGTTGACAGATCTTTAATTTAATTTAATGTAATTTAATTTAATTTAATTTAATTTAATTTAATTTAATTTGCAGTCCACCTTTCTCACTGAGACTCAAGGCATATTACACAGTTAAGTCAATGCAATCAATAGGACAAGTTGTCCAATAAGTGATATAGTAGGACGAGAATCAGTCGTCTGAAACAAAGTGCAAAGTATTAGATACAATATGCTAAGCAATGCAGAGAAAGTTAGTACATAAGTATAAAAAAGATGTGAGAGTAGAGTAATACACGTACATACTATAGTTTACTATCCTGCTCCCGTCATAAAAGAGCCTTCCTGAACTATTTTGTCATAATATAGGCCTTTCTAAAATGCCTACCCGAAGAATTCTGTTTTACAGAGTTTGCAGAATGACGGAAGCATGGAAGCCTTTCTGATGACTCCCCCCACCCCCACCCGGGCAGCCCATTCCATAGGGTGGGGGCCACAACAGACAACACACACGTGTGAGCAGCTGCTGATCTTCACTGGCAATGAGTTCAAGCAAAGGAGGAAGCATCCCATCAGGCAGCCAGCTCCCAGGCCATGTAGGGCTTTGACCTTATTTAGAATCATTTATTTAAAGAATGAGTACGCTACCTCTCCAGAGACCTGATCACACTGGGCCTGGAAATGCAAAAATGTGTCACAATAGATGTTACAATGAAGACTGGCTCAAGCTCCTCGGAATTAAGTCCAAACATTTAGCACTAGCTAATGCTTTAGTCCCTCCGCTCTCCTTGTGTGAAAACTCCCAATTTCCACAGCTGCCACTAGCCCTTCCCTTTCTGCAGTCTCTCACCAGACTCCTGCCGTGGTACCTCCATACGTTTGAGGAGCCCAGCATGTTCCACGTGGCACTGGTAGCGTTCCCTGTCCTCGGGATCGATCTCGATGCTGAGCCAAGTCTGGTAGGTCCCTTCTGAGTTGGGGGTGACGTTGCCACGGATCGTTTTGTTTCCAGGCCTCCCCATCTTTCTTCCAGATGGCGTTGATCTCCTTGGGGTAGAAGCCATAGATCCGGCACGTGAGGGTCTCCAGGTGGTTAGCGCCCAGCTTGTGTGTCACCTTCATTTCTGGGGGCTCTGCGGAATGGGAACATTGGTCCTGGTTATACTGAGGTAAGATTACTGCAATGCAACCTACGTGGGGCTGCCCTTGAAACGTGCATGGAAATGTCAATTGGTGCACAATGCTGTAGACTGGAGTGGGTCATGTGAGCCATACGACTCCAGCCTTGGCTCGTTTATACTTGCTCCCAATCGGTTTTCAGACCCCATTGAAAATGCTGGTGTTGACCTTTAAAGCCCTACATGGCTTGGGACCTACATATCTGAAGGACCACCTACTCCCTTATGAACCTACTCAACCACTATGGACATTTTTGAAGGCCCTGCTTTGGGTGCTCCCACCTTCTGAGATTAGGTGGGTGATTGTGATAATTCTCTTAGACTATGACTATCATTTCCACGAGTTGCCCACTGGATGCCTCCAGAGCTTTAAGGTGAATATTACACAGCCCCCATCGGTCCAGATCTCTGTAAATTGAAGGGCACAAAGTGAACAGAATGCAGCAATGTGGTTCTTTCTTTCATGGGAAGGACTCTGAAACAGAGACTGTAGAGTAATCTGGAATCTTGCTAGCCCTTTACTTAACTCACAGTTCATTTTATCAATATTCATTTTAATATACTAAACCAATAGGCACCTACAACCTATCTTAGGCAATGGCAGGCCATTAGACCAAAGCAGGACTGGGGAGAGTAAGGGCTGGCTTTTGGAAGATTTGGGAGTGACACACAGACTGAAGTTATCTGGTCCCCCTACTGGCTTCCCTTCCAGCAATCTCTCACCAGGCTGTTCCAAGACCTCAGCCAGTGGCCCCCACACGGCAGCATGTTCCACGTGACATTGGTAGCGTCTCTTTTCTTTGGGGTCAATCTGGATGGTGAACCAGGTGTAGTAGGTCCCATCTGAGTTGGGGACAACACCCCTGCGGAGAGTCTTCTGCTCCCAAACTGCCCCATTCTTCCACCAGGTGGCGTTGATCTCCTTGGGGTAGAAGCCGTAGACCCGGCAGACGAGGGTTTCCAGGTCCTTCTTGTATGTCACCTCCACTGTGGGGGGTTCTACAAAAAATGGCAGAAATTACTTGGGTTAACAAAATATGAGCAAGTATCTGAGGAATGGAGCTTGACTGTCGAAAGCTTAGACAGTGGAAACTCTCATTGGTCTTTAACTGGACTTGATCCTTGCTTGTCAGTTCGCCATAGTTAGCTCCCGATATTCACACCTGAAAGGGCTTGTTATGCAAGTCACAAAATTAGTTGTTGCATTTGAGCCAACTGAGGGCCAAGCTACAAGTGACAAATTACACTTGAATGGGAAGTGAACAGACTGACATGTACAAGTGGAGTACAAGTGGAGCGCAAGTGAACAGGGAGGAATACATGTGAGTCTGTTCACTTGACATTCAAGTGCAATTCGTCACTTCTAGCTTGGCCCTGAGTGTGCATTACAACAATGGAATGTCCCCCATCCTAAAGCAGCGATCAGGGCTGGCTGGGCAATTTTGCAGCCATTAAAGCACATCACTCATCCTGCCACTCAATCAATTCCTTTTGGGCCAAAGAGACTTTTGATGAGAGAAGGGTCAAAGAAGGGAAGTTCTGCAAAATTTCAGAATTTTATTTGGTAGATGCTCAGAGGCAGGCAAGGTCTTGCCCGGCCTTCCTATCTTCCTGCTACAGCACCACCCGGCAGTGTAACACAAAACAACTGCAAGGGCTGAAGTTACAAAAGGGCACCTTGATTTCTAAGATAAATGAAAGAGAAAGCGTGCTCAAAAAAGAGAATAAGAGGAAACAACAGCTATAACTTATCAGACAATCGTAGAATTGGAAGGGGCCTTACACACCATCTAGTCCAACCTGCTGCCCGATGCAGGAACAGCCTAAAGCATCCCCGATACATATTCATCCAGCTGCTCCTTGAAGACAGTCAATGAGGGGGAACCCACCAAATCCCTAGGCAGCCAATTCCAGTGCTCACTTACAGAATGAACTTTGGAAAAAGAAATTCCCCAACCCTCATTTTCACCTTTTCTTTATATCCTTGCTCAGGTTGATGTTTGTACAGACTGTGTGTACTTTTTTCAAACTTTATTTTATTTTGAATGACCAAAGCCTGATCTCTGTACCCGCACTATGCCTATTTGGTCCCACTTTCCAAAGAGTTGTAAAGGGGAGGGGTGGTAGTTGAGCTTACCATCCCTGAAGCATGAAGGCATGAAAGGGCGATAGATTATCCCCGTGCTAGCTGATATGACCAAAATGGGACACACAGCACCTAGACAGAGCCTTTTAAAAGCAAAGCAGATATAGAGGGATAGATGTATTTATTCTCTTTCAGATGTGTTGGTGGCAGCATATACTACACGGAGAGAAGCTGACAACTCCTCAGCAGGCAAATACTTAAGATGGCAGTGGCAATTTCGGGGCTCCCTGGACCTGAGGAAGTGGGCTGGTGAGACCATTCCATCACACTCGGTTTCCCCAAAATAAAGCTAAAACGTGTTGTGTTAAGAGAGCTTCCAGCAATTAGCCTTACGAAAGGATTTGAGTATTGCACTGGTTGGTAGCAGCACGATGCAAACGTATGTTTTTCAAAAATGGTTTTGTATGGCACTCCTGAGCATGCAACAAAACATTTCAAAAGGCAGGTGGAGAATCATGATGGCGGCTTGTCAGCAGAGGGAACGCAATCCACATCTGGTGTGAAAGTGATTGAAGACAAGGATATTAACAGGGATTTTTTTTAAAAAAAACAGATTACTCTGTGCCATGTAAAATCACTGCTGCAAATGGGAAACAATCACACTTGGGACGGGGCCACTTTGGAAAAAACACCTCGTGTGGAATCAGCCCTGGTGAAGTGGGATCTTCCGCTTCAAATTCCAGGGGCAGGGATGACATTCTAGAATTTCCCTCATCTGTGTGTTTGGGGGAGGGCAGCTTGTGAGAAGAAAGTTCACACAAGACAAAAATCATTTCAGGTGGGTAGCTGTGTTGGTCTGTAATAGAAGAGCGGGACCCGAAGAAGGCAAAAACGTTTTCTAGGTTCAGGGAATGAGAAAATACAATACAAAAATATAATTCTCCGCCACCATTTTTGTCCAACATGGCAAATACCTTATCTTCAAGACTATGAAGAGATGGCATAAATATGTTCTAAATAAACAAATAAATTCTACCCTGTGTGTAAAGGTGACTGTTCACTTTAGGATCCACTGATATTTTCTCCACTCACCTTTCCTCTTCAGAACTTTATCCCCATATTCCAGGTATTCTTTCAGCATCTTAATGCAGTCCAAGTGGGGGCGGAAGATCCTCTTATGAGTCCAGTAAAAGAACTCCTCTGCCTTTCTGTTTTTCGAGTGGGCCTCTGCGCTGAGGTGCTTGATTTCTCTCCCATCATAGGCTTCCCGGTGAAAGTATCTCCTTTTGGTCTGGTCTTCAGTCAGCTCACAGCCCTGGAAACACTGAAAGGTGTGAAGCCCTGGAAAAGAAGTGAGGAACTGGATTTGCAAAAGAAGCTGAGGTTTTCGATGTATTGTTGAAGGCTTTCACGGCCGGAGAACGATGGTTGTTGTGGGTTTTCCGGGCTGTATTGCCGTGGTCTTGGCATTGTAGTTCCTGACGTTTCGCCAGCAGCTGTGGCTGGCATCTTCAGAGGTGTAGCACCAAAAGACAGAGATCTCTCAGTCTTTTGGTGCTGAGAGATCTCTGTCTTTTGGTGCTACACCTCTGAAGATGCCAGCCACAGCTGCTGGCGAAACGTCAGGAACTACAATGCCAAGACCACGACAATACAGCCCGGAAAACCCACAACAACCATCAAGCTGAGGTTCTTCGATGTATTGTCGAAGGCTTTCACGGCCGGAGAACGATGGTTGTTGTGGGTTTTCCGGGCTGTATTGCCGTGGTCTTGGCATTGTAGTTCCTGACGTAGTCTCAGTGTCAGGAACATTGTAGTTCCTGACACTGAGAGATCTCTGTCTTTTGGTGCTACACCTCTGAAGATGCCAGCCACAGCTGCTGGCGAAACGTCAGGACACTGAGAGATCTCTGTCTTTTGGTGCTACACCTCTGAGGTTCTTCTTTTGTGGAAGACTTAGAGCGGAACTACAAGTGACAAAAGGCACAGATTGGACACTTGCCAGCTTCCCTCAAGTTTTGATGGGAAATGTAGGCAGCTTGGCGGAATGTTGGACAAGTGACAGTTGAAAAGTCCATTGGACAGCAGACAGAGAGCCAAGCTGCAAGACTAGGATGCCTACATTTCCCATCAAAACTTGAGGGACGCTGACAAGTGTCCAACCTGTGCCTTTTGTCACTTGTGGTTCTGCTTTTAATTCATCAGAAAATAAGGGGAGGATTTGAAAATTGGCAACCAGCTGCAAGGTGACGATGGGATTGTCACTGCCCAAAATGAAGGGAAGTCCGTACATCTCAGCACAGATTAGCTTCATATACACAACAACCCTGTGTGTTATATGGAATGGATGTGAAAGTTTACTCACAAGAAGCCAAGAAATTGGAGGCCACATAGACAAGAAGTGTGGAAAATATCCCCTCCTTTAAAAATCAAAGTGTGTCTGTGTGTGTCCATTAAGAACTTCCCTGAGATATCAGAACCAGTGTGATGCACTAATAAAATAAAAATCTCCATTAAATAAACCTAGTGTGATGCAGTGGTTAGAATGACAAACTAGGATCAAATAGATCCAGGTTTGAATCTCCGGTCTGCCACAGAAGCTTGCTGGGTAAACTTGAGCCAGCCACACACTCTCAGTCTAACTTACTTCATAGGGTGTGGTTGTGAGGGAAAATGGAGGGCAGGAAAATGATGCATGTTGCTCTGGGTCCCTGTTGTGGAGAAAGTCAGCACAGACAGGGAGGGTGGAAACTAACCTTTTCAAAACAACTTCCCTGGCCTATCAGAGCCTGTGTGGTATAGTGGTTAGGGTATCTAGGAATTAGGAGCCCCAGATTCAAACTCTGCCATAAAAGCATGCTGAGTGACCTTGGGCCACTCAGCCTCACCTACCTCACAAGGTTGTTGTAAGAACAAAATGGAGGTTAAGAGAACAGTGTAAGCCGCTTTGAGACCCCATTGGGAAAAAAGGCAGGGTATGACATTGGTTACAAATCTAACATTGGCTACAGTTCACAAAAAAAGGGAAGATCACTTTCGCGGTTGCTTCATCTGGTATTGCAGCAACTTTTTTGGCAGGAGGCAAAGCAGCTCTTTTGGTATTCATACTATTGTTAGACATGGTGAGGTGAGCAGAGGCGGGCCTCTATTTTTAAATTAGACATAAAATAAAATCTATATTGAAAGGGGCTAAGCTAATTTAACACCTATTGGGGTGGGTAAAAAGTCATTTTGCTTTACAAAATAATACAATCAAACCTGTTAATGAAGAGTAACTCAGGGATCTCCGGTAGGAGTCTGTCCCTCTGTGAAGTCCCCTGGTTAAAGAATGTTGACTTTGGGGTCAACCTCAGAGTGTCCTTTGTGACTGAGAGTCTTTCCCACTGAACACAGTCAGCATCCACAGCCGTTTTCACACTACTAACCTGCTTCTGTGATGTTGCGAAATGTCACGCAAAAAACGCAGAAGATAGCGTCTTCTCGCAAGAGTTTTGCGTGACATCGCGCAGAACTCACGTGAGAAGATACTATCTTCCGCGGTTTTTTGTGCAATGTTTCGCAACATCATGGAAGCAGGTTAGTAGTGTGAAAACAGCCCATTTGTATAAAATTTGTGTCCATTCTTCAGCAGATAGGCTGACCCACTTTGTCTACCATAACACACTGTTGCTGCCCTGGAATGTCACAGGTGGAACTTCAGGCACTTTGCAGCTTCTTAACCCCACTGTTCACAGTATTCTTTCCAGACAGAAAGACGGATAAATTGATAGATGCCCCTCTTCAGTTCCACTCACCTCCAGTTTGATTGTAGCGCTTCTGTAGAAACCCCAGGTGGCCCCTGAATGCCCCCTCATCATACATTGTACTGTTGGTCTGCTCCTCCCAGTACTCGTTGTTCAGGCTGTCCTCCATCCAGGATGCCCGAGGAAGAACCTGCCTAGAGTTGCTGTCGAAGTATGTAATGGGCTGACCATCTATGTAGCTCGTTTCCATGAATAGGAGCAGCCCCTGGCCCAACTTGGTCACTGCTGTGCGGAAATAGAACAAGGAGTGCACAAAGGAGCCTAGGAGGGAAGGGAAGGCAGCATGAGGGGACCTGTAATCAAGAACCCAGACCATCTCTGAGAGCCAAGCCACACGTGACAAATGACACTTGCCTGGCAAGTGGACAGACTCACGTGTATTCCTCCTTGTTCACTTGCCCTCCACTTGCGCTCCACTTGATCACGAAGTGAGGGCAAGTGAATAAGGAGGAATACACGTGAGTCTGTTCACTTGCCAGGCAAGTGTCATTTGTCACGTGTGGCTTGGCTCTTAGTCCCCTCTTTATGTCCCAATCCCTTCTGTCCAGGAAGAAAGCGCACACCACTTTCTGTTCCATCTCACAGAAAAGGCAAGTTAGGAGAGGGTGAGGAGAAGGGGTCTGTCTTAAGTATAGAAGACACGCTAGAGGAGGGAGGAAATTGGTCCCCAAGAACCCCAAAGAGAGACAAAACCGTATTCCCTTGTCCTGACATTTTTGGGGAAGGAGGTAACTAATAGAAACTAGCAATGGAATTGGGGAAAAGAGTAAGCGAAGGTGAAATGAAGAAAGGGTCAAGGTGAAGACTGCAATTGCAAAAAGGGAGACGGGGAATCCTTGATCCAGCATGGATGCTAGTTTTTCTGCAAAGTTACCAATGTGACAGAGTAGTCTAGTAGTTACAGCAGAGGAACAAACATCTCGTGGCCCCTTACATGCCCAGAGTTAGGCTGATCGCATCCTTGGGGTCAGGTAGCAATTTTCCCCAGGCCAGTTTGGCTAGGCATCCTAGTGGTGCTTTGCCATCAACTGGTCTTGGAGTAAGGGTCACTGTGTGTGTGTTCAGTGGGGCATTTGTGATTTTCCTGCATTGTGCAGGGGGTTGGACTAGATGACCCTATAGGTCCTTTCTAACCCTGTGATTGTATGATCCACACAGAGCTTGTGCTTATCTTTAGCAAGGAAATGTGAGTCCTTATTTTAGGAACACCGCTCAGGATAGGAAAGAAGCAGAGCGTTCTGTTCTAACTATCTGAACTAGGATGCCAACAGATGCAGGAGGCACGACGTGCCCTCGTGGCTGCAAGGTGGAGAAGAGAGAGAGAGTGAGGAGAGGAAGATGGGATCCTCACCCTGAATGGCACAGAGGTCCTCGCTCTCATCAGTCTCATCCCGACAGTCGTCCTCCCCATCACAGATCAAACTCAGGGAAATGCAGCGCCCGTTCTTGCATGCGAACTGGGCGCTGGTGCAAGAGCAATGGGCTTCGTCGCTGTAATCTGGACAGTGGTCAATCCCATCACAGGCCAAGCCTGTGGGAATGCAGCGCCCGTTCTTGCATGCGAACTGGTCACTAGCACAGGTGCAGTTGGCTTCATCGCTGTCGTCTGGACAGTGGTCAATCCCGTCACAGGCCAAGCCCGTGGGAATGCAGTGACCATTGTGGCATGTGAATTCGTTGCTGGAGCAGGAACTGCTGCAAGCTGCTCCGTGGCTCTCGTCCCTGCAGCCATTGCCTGTAAACAGGAGTAGGACATGAGCAAGTGGCTGCTAAGTCCGGATGGGGTTGCCATTCAACCTGCCCCCCCTTCCAAACGACAAGCAGATGGAAAGCCCCCTTGTCTAAACAACAGGGCTCAGGCTACATTAATTAATTCATTAATTACCTTTATGGATAGCCCACCTTTATTTGTAATTTGCCAATGTCCAACTGATGCTACAAGCGGGAGACATTTGGGTCCTTGTTTTGAATTGGTTTAAAATTATTAATGATGTGAATACACAGGGCAACACAGAGTTTGGCTGGCAATCCGTTGCGTGTTTTAACTAACTTTTAAGGTATTATATATTTACACATTTATACTCTCCATTTTTCAGTGTATTGATGCATTTGTTATTGGTACACGGAACATTGTTTAAAATTGTACACTTGTCACCTATATTTTTGCATATTGTGGGTTCGGGGGGTGTATTGCATTGGTAGTTTACACCCATATTTCTTTATACACCTTTTTTGTATTTTTGGACTTTGTCATTGCATTCTAGCTCTATAGCTCTCTGTCCAAATCTCCTGGTGGTGCAGTAGAAGTGCTGAGTCGCTGCCTGTCAGCTGTGGTCAATTGGCTGAAAGTGAAGACATTGAAACTGAACACAGACAAGACAGAAGTGACACTGGTTGAGGAGGTCTTGAAGGTCTTTGTGCTCACCACTTTTGAGGGGGTTCAGCTGACCCTTGCAGTCTCCGTTAGGAGCTTTGCGCAGCTGCAAAAAATGTCTTCTAGTTTTGCCACAAAGATACCCCCCCACACACACACTTCTACACAGCCAATCAAGCCACTGGGTAACAGAGATTTGACTACTGTAATGCACTCTATGGGAGTCTCCCCTCTAAGTCAGAGACTCCAGCTGGTGCAGAAAACTGCAGCATGATTATTAACAAGAGCTAGATGGAGCATGCATATTATTCCCATTTAGCAGCCAGTCCTTCAGCTACCGATCAGTCACAAGTCTCAATTAAAGGTACTAGCTATCACATATACAGCCCTTCATAGCCTTGTTTCTTTATATCTATGAGAGGGGAAGTCTCTCAAAGCTCTGCCATGACAGCTCAGCTCAACAGGGTCTTCAGTAGGTGCCGCCTGGCAAACGGACAAAATCAACAGCTGCTCATATGGGCACATTCTCCATCGTGCCTCCCGCTTTATGAATAGCCTGCCTGAAGAAATCAGGGAAGCTCCCACTCTCCTAGCTTTCTGCAAACTATGCAAACCCGAATTATTTAGGAGGGCTTTCTTACACGAGCAATAAGGCTGTGCTGTAAGGTTAGGCTGAGTGTGTGACTGGCCCCGGGCCACCCAACAAGTTTCCATGACAAAGTGGGGATTTGAACCCGGGTCTCCCAGATCCTAGTGTGACATGTTAACCACTATACCACACTGGCAGTCAATGCAAATCAAGGCAAAACAGTCAATACATACTGTGCAAAGTAGTATTGTCCACATGCCGTTCCCTTTATTAAAGTATCTTCTTCTTGCACCGTCGTGTTATAGTATAGCCCTATCACCTTTGTCATTTCCTAAAAAAATCAGTTTTGCATAGTTTGCAGAATGCCAGGAGAGTGGAAGCCTTCCTGACCTAATCAGGCAGGCCATTCCATAAGGTGGGGGCCACCACAGAGAAGGCACATGCATGGGCAGTTGTTGGTTTTGCCCATTTTCTGGGTGGCACCTGTTCAGATAAGTGAAGTTGTTGAGGCGGGGCATAGGAGGTGGTGCTGCAAATATGAGAGACCAAAGCCAAGAAGGACTCCATATGTAATAGCCAATACCTTGAATTCAATCTAGTAACTGATGGGCAGCTATTGCTGTAACTGCCGAATGGGTACAATATACAGGCTTTGGATGGCTCCAGTACTGTGCTTAGATAGTCAGGAAAACATACTGACCAAACGTAAAATGTTCTCTCATTCCAGGACAAAGATCCTCTCTTATTTTCCCCTGGGAACGAGATTTGAGGCTGTCCTGGAGGGAAAGTGTTAAAATATGACCTTCCCCACCTTGCACAGGGCCTTTATCTGGGTGCAGAGTCTACCCTCCCTCCTTGGTATGTGAGGGCTGGAGTTTAGTCTCCAGCGGTACAACTCACCAGAGCAGCCTCTCAGCAGGACAGCCAGCCCCAAGGCCAGGAGTGGCCACTGAATCAAAGCCATCCAGATCTCATCTTCAAGTCTCTTCCTCCGCTCTCTTCATTCCCAATCCGTTCATCCAGTGGAAGAACTCTCTCGAAGGACGAGCTGCAGTTGGTGAAGGTGGAAAATCAAGAAGAGAAACGCACTGCAGTCAATGTTTGCTGAGCACATCTCCTTTCTACTGGACAGACTGAAATGGGAAGAGGAAGGAAGTTTGCTCTCAACTGAGGTCAGAACTTCTCTGGCACATTCTTTTCCAGTAATGGATTAAGTAAGGCATGAATAACTGTTCCCTTTAGCTGCTCAAGAAAACTGCCTTGGGTCAGTGACTGATTTCTAATGGGCCCTGGGCCTCACCAATCTGCCATTCAAGGTGCTGCTCAGTTGAGTGTATGTGGGACTCTGGGAATCTTGGCAGCCAAATCAACAGCCTCATTCCTCTCCCAATTCAGAGGAATTTATTTTCCAAGCAGAAAGGCACATAAATCCTAGGATAGCCAGGCCTCCCATTACGGCAGGAGGTCTCCTGCCATCAACCATGGTTGACTGTCACAGGCAATTCTCCTGGCAGGAGAATTAAAAAAAAAACTGTTGTTACATGCAGCATGACGTCACTTCTTGAGAAAACCAGGATATCCTATCACGTTCCTCGAGGGATTGCCAGAAATGTCTCACTACCAGTTTTTTTTCTGAAAGTGATATTATGGCTTTCATGTTGCCAGTGCCTCCCCCATATCTCCTCTTCCAAAGCTCTTTTGGATTGCCAGGCATACCAAACCGACTTCAGAGACTTATATGTACTTTCATAAAGGAATATGGAGTTTAGCATATCCATTCAGGGCCTGCCAAAGGGCTTTTGGCACCCTAAGCCAGCTGGCCAGCTCAGGGTCTCCCTGAGCCACTACCTGGTCATTCGGCCTAAGTCCAGCCTGACAACCAGCAAGAGACTGGGGATGAGGACATGGAGAGGCAGTCATCGGCGACAACATGATGTCTCTTCTGGGGAAACCTAAAAATGCCTCTCTAGTAATCACCAGGTTCCTATAGAGGACTAATGTCATTTCCAGGTTTTTCCTGGAAACCATAGAGTTTCTGGCCATTTCCTAGAGAAGCATGATGTCACTTCTAGTTGAAAACAGGAAGCTGCATCACATTAACACCAACTGGTTTTTTTTCTTCCTTCCTCTACACTTTGGACTGCCTATGGACAAAGCCCACTGGGGTAGGAGATCTCCCAACCCCAAAGGAGAAAAGGCTAGTCTGGCCTGGTCTGATGTGCCCAGAGGTGTCCCGGAGACAGCTGTGAGACTGGAGTACTAAGAGATTGTAGACTTTGGATGTTCCAGATTCCCCCCATCCTTTGGGTCCCTAGGCAATAGCCTAGGGAGCAACCCCTGCCCCTGCATCCTTGGAGCCAGTTACAAAATGAAAGTCTGGAAGTCTGCAGGCAGCAGCTGGGTAGGTAAGGATTTTTGCATGCTGGAAAGGGTTTGTTGTGAAGACACTTCTCAGACATAGCCAAGAATCGGAATGCACCTTCCATAATACCTTTTATTATTGGGACCAACCAAACGGCATATAACAGCATGCAAGCTTTTGAGTTCTCTAGAACCCTTCATCAGGCTGGATGGTATAAAAGACTGAAAAAAATGAGATTTTTAAATTAAAAAAAAAATAACATTCCACCTGATGAATCAAAAAGCTTACACACTCCTATATACCATTTGGTTGGCCCTAATAAAAGGTATTATGGGAACCATATTCTGATTTTTTGGATTTTGCTTTGGGACTCACACAGCTTCTGGAGACTTTCCCCATTTGTGATAGCTGGACAAACCAGGCCAGGTCTGCTGCATAGTGTTTGGAACTTAACTTGAAGGAGGACCAATCCCAAGGAATTTATTTTGGCCAGCCAGGTCATAGTTCTAGAGCAGCTAGGAGCAAGGACTGCCTTCACCACAAGGCACCCACGGCAAACCCACACATCTGGAATTAGAGAACGGAGCCCCTGTGACGTGGCTTCCCCAAATGCTTGAGCCCAGTCATTTCTCCTTTTTTGAAAGCCAATGCAGACAGCTTCTTATAGCTAGGAGCTAACGCCAAGCCTGGGAGTGAAAACAATCCAAATAAAGGGGAGGGTAGCCAGGGGGTTAGAGGGCCACCTTTGTTCAATTCCAGTCTAGGGTTGCCAGCTTCAACTTGGGAAATTCCTGGAGATCTGGGGAGTGAAACCTGGAGAAACCTGGAGAAAGTGGGGTTTGGGGAGTGAAAGGACCTTGGCATGGCATAATTCCATAGAGTCCACCCCCCAAAGTAGCCATTTTCTCCAGGTGAACTGATCTCTGTGGCCTGGAGACCAGTTGTAATTCCGGCAGATCTCAGCCACTACCTGGAGGCTGGCAACCCTATTCCAGTCCCTGTTATCAGCAGCTAGAAATATTTTGGATTCTGTGGCCAGAAAACGCTGCAATATTTATGCCATGCAACAGAGCTGGATTTCAAAACTGGAAAACAATTCAATAAAAACCATGTAAGGCATGGAAAAATTTCAAGATATGTTAACTATACCCTTATAGCACTATTTAATAGAAATGACCTGCTGCACAATGCCTGATCTCATTTGGCAGGCCATTCCCCCAGGAAGGAGTCACAACAGAGAATGTTCTATCTTTATCAATTTGCAAGGTGACACCTTCAGAAGGCTTTGTAGCCCAAATGTCATGAACTCAATCACTGATATCTCCAGGTAGATAGATTTTGGATAACACGGTTGGTAAATGTCTCTCACTGTGTGATACTTGGTACAGCCGTTGCCAGAACAGACCATGCTCGGATCGACTGACCGATGTTCTGCCAGTGACCTACAACAGTGGACTAGGCAGCTTCCATCTACAGAGGACTGAGCAGAGAGCAGGGTTGCCAAACTCCAGGTGAGGCACGGCAATTTCCCAGAATTACAACACATCTCCTGTCTACAGAGATCAGTTCCCCAGGAGAAAATGGGTGCTCTAGAGGATGGACTATATGGTCTTACACCCTTTTGAGTTTACTCCTCTACCAAATCCCTGCCCTTTGCAGGCTCCACCCCCAAAACTCCAGAAATTTTCCAGTCTAGCGCATCCCTAGTACAGAGGCTGCGTGCTCCTTGCACACTCTTTCTTCCTCACACACAAAGAGTTTACAGCTGGTATTGCTACTGCTTGCAAAGGTTTTGAGATGTGCCGCCACTTTTCTGCCATCTGTAAGTTAGCAGAAAGAAGATACCCTTGAACCAAGAATTTGATGAAAGAGTCCTCAATAACACGTAAGTATCCAACTATATAAAAAAACTAGGCATATTCAAGACAACTCACTTCCTACCCTGGTGCTCCTCTGGGGGGCACTGCTGTGGAGGGAAGCCCAGGTGAGGCAGCCAGCCCTCCAGAAAGCATACAACTTAATACAAGGAATAATTAATAGAATTATACTAAATCCAAATGCACAATGTATTTGTGGCTATGACCATAAGGATATAGTATTTCATTGTTCTAGAACAGAGGCTTTAGTACGCACTGTTTGCTTAGCTTCTCAGCCGCCACTTTTGACTATGTAATAGCATACCTTATGACAAATTGGGAAACAAACAAAGAATACAGAGTATTAAACTTGGTGGAACTGTAACCGCCCCAGAAGAGGCGGTTTCTTCAGATGAAACAACAGGGAACGGGTGCTGGCCCTGATTGCCAGGCGAAGGGGTTACGCCCTTGGGGACATCTTGGATCTTTTCCACCTGTAAAGCAACAAAAAACATTATTTTTATACAAAAGATTTGAGCTACTTACCTTGGAGACTTGCTGATGGGACGTTCTTCCTTTGTGGACTATACAGAAACATGTTGCTCTGACCATGAGGATATAGTATTTCATTGTTCTAGAACAGCGGCTTTAGTACGCACTTTGCTTGTAATTCATTGCTATTAATTGGTGTTTAATTCTTCATGTAAATACATTGCACATTTGGATTTAGTATAATTCTATTAATTATTCATTGTATTAATTGCTGTTGAATTTATTACATAATTAATGATTGTTTGGTGATTTTGTTTCCTTCACTTGTAGTTTTCTACTCTTGTGCAATGGTATTAGGAGCAGAGCAGGTGGCAATGCCCATCTCCCATCCTAACACAGGTGGTATTAGGAGTGGAGCAGGTGGCAATGCCCATCCCCCACCCTAACACAGGTGGTATTAGGAGTGGAGCAGGTGGCAATGCCCATTCCCCACCCTAACACAGGTGGTATTAGGAGTGGAGCAGGTGGCAATGCCCATCCCCCACCCTAACACAGGTGGTATTAGGAGTGGAGCAGGTGGCAATGCCCATCTCCCACCCTAACACAGGTGGTATTAGGAGTGGAGCAGGTGGCAATGCCCATCCCCCACCCTAACACAGGTGGTATTAGGAATGGAGCAGGTGGCAATGCTCGCCCTGCTCCTTCACCTGACTGGGATCAGGCACAGAGCAGGAGGCAATGCCCTTCTTCCCTTCACCCAGCTGGGATAAGGAGCAGGTAGCAATGCCCACCCCCCTTTACCAAGCCTGTATTGGGCATGGAGCAGGTAGCAAAGCCTACTACCCCTTCACGTGGTCGAGATCAGGTGTGGAGCAGGTGGCAATGCCCAACCCCCTCCTTCCGTGACGGAGGAGGGATGCCTGCCTGCCCGCCCTCCCCTTTCCAGAGCCTGTCGTCATTTTTCCCACAATAGGCTTTGTTGCTAGTTCCTAATAAAACCACAATAGAAACAAAAAAGCTAAATATATAACCATAGAAGATACATTGATGACTCATCAACAGCAAAATAAAAAATAGCAGAACACAATACAAGTCCAGTAGCACCTAAGAGATCGATAACATTTGCCAGGGTATAAGCTTGCGTGAGTCATTTGGTCAGATAAATAGCATGCTCTCATGACTTTCTTCTCCATTTCCTGAAAGTCACAGTTTAAGAAGAAAACATGTCAAAAATATTCACTGAAACGGAATGATTAATGTATTTCCTTAAATGTGTGTGTGTGTATTGCTCAATAAAAATTTCCTCGCTTCTTTTTTGCTTCCTCTTTTCTACTTCGACTTTTCAGGGAAATATCAACTTTCAGATTGAATTAATAAGTACCTTTAAAAAAAAAGATAAAACACCTAAAACACACCTTCAGATGTCAGCAGTATTTTAAAAAATCTTTTATAAGGCAACGTGTTTTCTTCTCTCAGTTGCTAAGCCTGCTTGCCTCTTACCCTTTTTTTAGACATTTCGGAGCTGGCATTCTTGCTCACAGAGTACCGATGTAAAACTGCTTTATTCAGGAACAGGGAGGAGAGACTGGCAGGAACATGATGGCTGCCAATAACACAAACAATATCTGAAGCATCTTGGCTGTGCTTCCGTTTAGCTCTTCCTGTCTCAGGTACTTCCAGCCCTTGGGTGTGAGTTGAAGGGCAGGAGCCAAAGCATTCCTGGCCCTTTGGTAGCGGCTTGTGCCTCATAGCCTGGACAACTGACCTGGGCCCAGGATAGTTGGTTCATGTTGTCTCACTACAGGAGCCTCAGACAAGCACTGGAGAAAGCCAATGGGACAAGACTGAGAGCCAAGCTACAAGTGACGCCTGATGCAGGTTGGACACTTGTCAGCTTCCCTCAAGTTTTGATGGGAAATGTAGACATCTTGGTCCTGCAGCTGTAATGGAGAGCCAAGCTGTAAAACCAGGATGCCTACATTTCCCATCAAAACTTGAGGGAAGCTGACAAGTGACCTACCTGTGTCAGGCGTCACTTGTAGCTTGGCTCTAGAAAAGGGGGCCAATCAGGAAGCAGGAGCCCCTAAGTCCTTTCTTCTGTGTGGAGTTCCTGTTCACTGCAGTTTCTGGGCTGCTTTTTTGCTCCTCTAGAGTGTGAAGGGAGGGGTGGAGAGGTCACTTCCAGCCCCCTCTCCCAAGATCAGGAGATCAGGACTGGAGGGGAGGAAAGAGACCAGGCTCCCCCTGATTGCCACAAGCAGAGGAAGAGGGCAGAAAGTCCCAGTGAGCAGGGAGTTTTCACGTGATGCAGAGAGAGATGGGTGGGTTGCCAAGTCCAGGGCTGGATCCTCCCACCCCCACCCCCTGTCCTGAGACCAGGTAGTCCCACTCCAGCCCCTCAGGGTCTTCCCCCTCCTGGCCTCTCCTCAAAGATGGGGCCGTCAGGACGGTCTACGAATCCCTCAGAGGGCAGGGGGGAGAGGGGCGTCTGGCAGGGCCATGGACTCCTCAGAGCCCAGGGATGGATTTGGCTGGGATGCTGGGAGGAAACCTGGACAGGGGTGGGGCAGAGGGATGAAGAAGAGAAACATTCTCTATAAGGAATGGCTGGAGGGGAAATGTGGGACTAAAACCTCCAGATCGTGAATCAAAAAGTGATTTTCCTCCATCTTTCTTTCTCTCCCTCCCAGGCGGACAGAAAACACCACTGATGCTGTTACACAGAACTGTGAACTTTTGCACCGAACCAATTTGAAACAAAGGAATGAGACTGAACACGGGCTGGAAAAGTTGATTTATATATTGCAGTATAGACACAACCTCAAAGCAGGCCTCCGTGTATTCTAGTAAGACAAAGGAATACCTGATCTTTTATACCTTTTGCTTACATCTCTAAGAGCATCACTTTACATAGTGGTTAATTACTGGTTTTCACATACCCTTGACCACCTATATACACACTGATTGGTTTTGTTCACTTTGCACAATTATTCTCTTCATATTTCTGCAAGCATTGTGTAGCCTATCGTATTGCTAAATTGCATCTTTTGCCTTGTTTGGTTTAACACCAACCCCTTTTCCAACACTATGATCTACTCAGTGCCAAACACGTATCTTTCAAGAGAGGAGGGAGTGTATGCTCATCTCTTATCACTTCTGGAGAGAAAGTCAACCTTGGAATGTTTTTAACTGCTCCACTATGTGGCAAAATAGAAAACTTTCTATTGTACCCATGAAGGAAGCTGGAAGGAAGGGGGGGAACCACTTTACACACAGGCCACTTATGATTCCTTTTATGCTGGTTCCACAATGCCTTCTCCGCCATCTCATCCAAGTGGATAACTGAAAAGGGCCACCATGAAGCCCACTCAGGCAAGCACGGGGGCTGGGGGATTAAACGGGGAGGATGCACAGCAGAGGGCAGGAACAGTTCCTCATCTTTTCCACACTGTGACACTGAGAGATCTCTGTCTTTTGGTGCTACACCTCTGAAGATGCCAGCCACAGCTGCTGGCGAAACGTCAGGAACTACAATGCCAAGACCACGGCAATACAGCCCGGAAAACCCCCAACAACCATCGTTCTCCGGCCGTGAAAGCCTTCGACAATACATAGTTCCTTCTCTCCTTGCCCTCGGTCTTTTATTAATTGAGGTGACATGACAGATGCTTCAGAGGCCACAATGCTGGTAAAAGACTGGCGGTAGGAAAATGACAGGAGAGGAGTCCTTTTTCTCTCTCCTCAGCACAGAGCATCCCAGAGCTTAGTCATGGAAATGGCTCTGGCCAAAGTCAGAAGAAAAGTTTCGCTATCTCACACCTCTGCTAGAATGTCACCCCTGAAGGAGAAAATAGACAGGGACAACCGAATGGCTAGATTAGGAGTCTACTACAGGGTGCCTGTGGGTGCCATGGTACGGCCAGCATCTTTCCTGGCACCCACTAAGTGTCTTTAGAAAGTTACTGAACCACATGTTGGTCCCAGTCGATAAAGAGCAAAAACATTTGATGTTAAATACAATTACAACAGCTAGGATTGCATATGCAAGACTTTGGAAAATGACAACTATCCCAACACAAGATGCCACTGAACTTAAATCTTGCTGGCCTATACTGGTTAAACATTATTCAGGCTAACTATAGAGTTTAGAGGTGTTTGAGTTATTATTAGTATTAGTGTTACAGAATTAAGACAAAGAAGTAAAATCAGAGGCAAAGCAAATTGTTCAATCCCACTCATTATCTCCATATTCCTCTTCAGAAGAATGGATGAGTGTGTTACACTTTTTGACTCTCATGTTCAAAGCGCTGATCTATCTTTCTTCACCTTCATGGCTTCTGTATAACCCCCTCTTTGGGACTGAGAGGACACAGGCCAGCCGCAGAAAAGATGCCCAGACTTCTTTGGACGACTAGGAGCACCTCTCTTCCCCCTCCATCTGCTGCCGAAGAGCAAGAAAGACTCTTCTTTTTCCACACAGGCCACACTTTCAGTCAAATAGGGTCAGGAGGCAGGGGCAGCAGTGTACTGTGGTCCATGGGTTCCCAGGGTAGGTGGTGGCGACCCTCACCTCGTGTGCGTGCTCCGGCCCTGCGCAATGACTTCACTTTGTGACATCATCACGCTGGAGCACCCCCTCTCCCAGGAGCACTCCCATAGTTCGGGACACTCCCTGTCCCTTACCGCTTCGCCGCAGCTGCCCACACCGCCACTGGGCACCAAGATGTCACCAGCAGCGTGGGCATCTGCAGCAAAGAGGTAAGGGGTGGGAAGGAGAGTGGGGAGGCAAGCCGCCTCCCTGCTCACCTCTCCACCTGCCACACCGCCTGACCGCCCAGCTCGCAGGGCGCTGACAAAGGCAGCAGTGGTGAAAGGGCAGGGAGGTGTACCACCTGCTGCGCCCCAGGGGCAACCAGCTCGCTGGGCGCTGAGGCAGGGAGCAGCACCAAAGGGGTGCTCTGGGAGGGGGGGCATGGATGTGCCGCCCCCTCCCTGCCTGCCACGCTGCCCGAGCACTGGCAAAGGGGCAGGAAGGCAGGTCGCCTGCTGCGCCCCAGGGGCAACCAGCTCGCTGGGTGCTGAGGCAGGGAGCAGCACCAAAAGGGTGCTCTGGGAGGGGGGGCATGGATGTGCCGCCCCCTCCCTGCCTGCCACGCTGCCCGAGCACTGGCAAAGGGGCAGGAAGGCAGGTCGCCTGCTGCGCCCCGGGGGCAACCAGCTCGCTGGGCGCTGAGGCAGGGAGCAGCGCCAAAGGGGTGCTCTGGGAGGGGGGGCATGGATGTGCTGCCCCCTCAAAATTTTGCACATGGAGCAGCTGTCCCCTGACTCCCCCCACGTTATGCCTCTGGACAAGGGTCCCATTCATGCAGCCTCTATTGCCAACCAGATGCCCCTCACATATTGTGGCCTGCAGAGCTGCCCTGCTATGTTCCCTTCTGTGCAAGACGTCGCCCCTCCACAGCCCCCCTTTGCTCACCTACCCATCCTCTCCCAAGGTGCTGTCTCAGGGAGTCCCTCTGATAGTCTCATGCTCAGGGCCCCATAAACATGGACTCCCCCCACCCACCTGAGGGAAGCTGCACCCAAAGCCATTTGGACCAGGCAAGAACGCCAGTCAGCCGATGGCCTCAGTCTGCAGAATAAAAGTGGGAAGGAGAGCGAGGGAGGGCAATCGGAAGACC
This sequence comes from Eublepharis macularius, assembly GCF_028583425.1. Taxonomy (NCBI): domain Eukaryota; kingdom Metazoa; phylum Chordata; class Lepidosauria; order Squamata; family Eublepharidae; genus Eublepharis; species Eublepharis macularius. The sequence continues at coordinate 181,395,022 of NC_072793.1, forward strand.
TTGGAGGGAAGCCAGACCGGGCCAGATGAAAAGGGCCTGGGTCTGGGAGAAGTTCTCCTGCCCCAAACCCCACTGGACCCCACAAGAGGCCCCTTCAGCCCTACCACAGCTGGGCATTGTGAGGATCCAGCAACTCTCTGGGGCCAAAGGAACCTTTTCATTCATGGCTGATTGCAATGCCACTCTTTAAATCTACTGTACTGCCCGATCTGTTTGGAGGGCTGGGAGGGAGAATTTCCTCCCAGCTCCCCACAGGTGGATGATCTAAACAGGCAATTTTTGAGACAAAAAGGCCTTTTCGGTTTTTTTTAAAGTGTTTCTCAGTAAGCTTCAGGGCATCTAACAGGACAAAAACAAAACGAATACACACACATTAATACAAACAACACACAATGCATTCAAATCAGTAAGGCTACATTGTTGTTTCGAAGATTATTTAAACTCAGTTTCCAGACATTCAGATCACTTTTCACGCCCAGTGTTGAGCACGGCACAGAAGACCCCGCACAAGGCAAAGGCCAGCCCCGCCCTCCTGCAGCGAAAGGAGGACTTCCCATTGGCTGAGCTCTCCCTCCATCTCAGCTCTTTTATTTTGACGTCGCAAAGGCACCTGGGAAACGTAGTTCACAGCAGGAGGGTCAAGGGAAGAACAAAACCTGAAGACGCGGGCAGAAATCCCTCCTTCCCCGCCGCCTTCCGTCCCTCTCCAGCTGATCTCTCCTGCAGCGGGCCCTCCTAGGAGGCTTCTCCGAGGCAGGAGAGCCGGGGAACCTCCTCTTTCCACCTCTTTGGGGCGGAATGGAGGTCCAGGGCGGCTGGCTTCTCTCTCGGCTTCCCCGGGCGGTGGGAGACCTCGGGTTTTTCGCATCTGAAGGGGAGGTGAGTTCAGGGCGGCATGCACGGATCTGGCTCGAGGGGAGGGAAAACACGTGTGAATGGGATGGAGGGGGAAGAGGGGCTGGGGGGTGGGGGTGAGCCCTGCCTGCACCTGTCCCTCTGATAAATCACCTTTCCTAGGAGCAAAGTGGGGAGTGATCCCAGTCAGTAAATGAGGCAATTATGAAATTGTGTTGAAAAGGAAACAGCCCCATAAGCCCCCTGTCTGAGTTGGCAGAGTTGCTAGCAGACAAGGAGTTGGAGACCCCGAGACTTATCCTTCTGGGAGACTTCAACATCCCTGCTGAGCAAGGCAGACGAAGAGAGGCCCTAGGCTACTCCACTTGTGAGGCCCCTCCCAATCCCCCACCCTCAGGACTAGAAGAAAATGGAAGAGTGTTATAAACAAAATTGAGTGAAGCCAAGGATGATGCCGGGTATTTAAAAATCTACAATTTCTCCTCTAAAGGACAGAAGATGTTATTGTTAAATACCATAGTGATGGTAAAAAAATGCATACATGTTAAAATTAACACTGAAAAACTCTTGCAATAACTGAACTTTGTAAACCTTTTGTGGAATAAGCATTAATTTTTAGGAAAATGAAGTTGTAATGTTATTCTTTTTTAAAAAAACTTGACTTTACAAATTATATTGCCTGGGAAGTGTAAATAATATTGTCATGATTACCTGACAGTGTGACACTTTTAGAATCAACTTTATGTTGTCATTAAACAGTTATGTCGAAGGCTTTCACGGCCGGAGAACGATGGTTGTTGTGGGTTTTCCGGGCTGTATTGCTGTGGTCTTGGCATTGTAGTTCCTGACGTTTCGCCAGCAGCTGTGGCTGGCATCTTCAGAGGTGTAGCACCAAAAGACAGACATCTCTGTGACACTGAGAGATCTCTGTCTTTTGGTGCTACACCTCTGAAGATGCCAGCCACAGCTGCTGGTGAAACGTCAGGAACTACAATGCCAAGACCACGGCAATACAGCCCGGAAAACCCACAACAACCATTAAACAGTTAGTTTTAAAATACGTATTAAGAAGTAAACTACAACCATCAAATACAGTAAGACTAAAAATGGTTTTTTCTAGCCTTCCTCATAGTAAAATCATCCAAAACTTCATCAAAATTTGTCTAAATTTGTCACTTTCAATGTATGGAATGCTCAGTGCGGACAACCTTTCTTGAGACATCGTGGCCCTTAATTCATTTTTAATTCTTTTGAGTCTTGAAAAACTCCTCTCTCCCGAGCAGTTAGTGACCATAAAGCTAAGAAACAGCCACAAGATTGCTTCCACATTAGGAAAGGCCATCTGAATTTTTTCCTTGTATATAATTTGATAAAGATCTGTATGAGACAGAGAGTGCTCTTCTGTAAGCCTATGGCTTTGTCTCATGTACAGGTGAAAGAGCAAACGTTCATCAATATGTTTCTGGTCAATATCTTCTTGGTATGCTTCCATCAACAGTTCAACACCTTCCTGTATTTCTTGCTTAGATGCTGTCAGATTAGCAAGAATGGAAAACAATTGTGAAGCATCACTGTACACAGTACTTCTTTTTAAATTGGCTTCCAGTGCATCCAATATAGGAATAAAGGATTTTATCCTAAACTTATCTCTTGAAGAAAGTGTATCTAAAGCATTAGGTGCACTTCTGTCATTTCTTTGCCGTTCCCTTACTCTCTGTCTCCTTGTTTTGTAGTTAACATTTGGCAAAGTGGCTTTTGCTTATTTCTCAAGCTCATCAAAATCTTCTCTAATTTTCCTTAAAAAATCCAGAGGTGAACTGTACAAACTTGCACAAGAACTCGATAACAGGTCTGATTTCTGAAGGGCTTTGCTGACCTTGTGAAAATGACCCAGCATAAACACAAGTTCCAGTTCTTCCATTTTCTGCAAAAGATTGTTAGCTTGAAGCCTGGTCTCCCCCTTCCCATTAATGTCAGAGTGCAAATGACTGAGGACATCAGTGATAGCACTGTAACTTTCCAAAACAGCTTCTGTGGCTTTTGTGTGTGCGTCCCACCTAGTATCTGACAAATATTTAGGCACTTTAGACTCAGGTGGCAAAAATGATTTTAGAACTGCCCATCTCTTTGTGGAGATGAAAAGAATGTATACATTTAATTGATAATGCCAAAACAGTTCACTGCATCAAGGCAGCAATCCACAGCTGAACGATCCACCAGATTTAAAGAGGTGACCTGCGCATGGAAGAAATCTTGCAAATTGTTTTTTTTGATGATTTTTTGCTGCATACCGTTGTACTTACCAGCCATGTTGGCAGCGTTGTCATAAGACTGCCCACAGCATTTTCTAAAGTCAATTTCAAGCTCAGTAGTAAAATAGTTGGACAATAAATCAGTCATGCTTTCTCCTGAGTGGTCTTTTAGCTCGAGGAAAGTTAAAAATCTCTCAGTTGGCAAGCCATCTTCAGGTGATACATATCTGATCATTAAAGTTAACTAATCAGTATGTGAAATGTCAGGAGTGGAATCTACTGAAAAGCTAAAATATCCAGTTTCTCACATCAGCCAGAAATCCATCCTTAACTTTTTTTGCCATGAGTTGAATAATTTCCTCACATACAGTTTTTGACAAATAAGAGGGATTGCCTGATCCAGAATGTCCATACTGATTGATATGAACAAGTAAAAATGGATCAAATTTTGCCACTAGTTCTAAAAGACCAAGATAATTGCCATTATTTGGAGATCCAAAGTGTTCATTGTCTCCTCTGAATGATAAGACTCGTTCTACAAGAGTGCATATTACAGCAATAATTCTCTCCATGACATGCTGCTCTGTCTAAATATAGACAAAGGCCATGCCTCCTTATTGCTCCTCCAGGATCTGTCTGCAGCCTTTGACACAGTAGACCAGGCCATCCTGTTGAAGCACTGAGAGACAGAAGTGGGCTCTTGAAAAACCTAAGCCCTTAAACATGCAGAAGCTAAACCAAAAGAGGTGTGTGGCCAGATTTGGTGGTAAGAATTTTCAGCACATTCTGTGCCTTCCTCTGGAGTGTGATTCCCATGAGCGTCACCGTCCACAAGACCTCTGAACAGGCAACTGGTCCGATGGTTGTTTTGGAAAGGAGGGGACATTTTCCACCCTCCCTGCCTGTCCTGCCTCCGCCTTCCTGGCCTTTAGGAAGGAAACACCCCCCCCCTTCCAGGGCAAAAGTGCGGAGGGACATTCTGGAGAGAACCTGGGCCAGGATGATCCCTTTCCCTTTGTTTTTCGCAGTGCAGCTCCCACAGGAATCCTCTTATTGGTGGCCAATTTTAACTCTCCTGGTCTTCATTTTCTTTTTGTAGATTGGAATACGCCCCCCACCCACTAATTTAGTAATTTTTTCAATATCTTTCTCTTCACCCCTTTCTTTCATTTGAGAGCTAAAATCTGTCCAGATGATGCAGTAGCTTCCTTGTTGTTGATGGCTGTGTTGTGCAAGCAGCAGCCATTCATAATGTACAAATATTAGGAAACATCTCTGACAGGCAGCAGGTTTGCGCATGGCATTCGGTGCCCTGAATCTCTCACCTGCCAAGCCCCAAGGATCACAACCTGGGGTCAGTAATCCATGGGTTTGTTAGGGAGGAAAACTGAATGAAAGACAGGATGACCTTATGAAGGTCAATTTATGTTTACAGAGCCAGATGCAAGCTTTAGAGTAACACAGGAGAATATTTCAAGCAGAAACGTTCTGTGCAAATGCAGTTTACATGTATTTCTTCAGTAAAATTTGCAAGATAGTGCAATAGAAAGCTGCATAATTTTGTTAGGGTTTTTAAATATTTAATTGAACTCAACCAACAGAAGGCCAGTTCTGTGCAACATCTTGTGGTTGTATTTCTTTGTGACTTTCTGTATCTTATACATGTCAGAGACGGAAAAACAGGATAGTGCTGTTTTCCTTGCCATCTGTTTGATGTTTGGTATTCACTTGATCAAATGGCTGGCTGGTGGGATTCTGCTTTCTTTCTCGAATGCTCAGGAAGGGAAATAGATGATCAAGGGGGCAACATTTTCCTCTTTCAGAGCTCCCAGATGTCCTTTGAGGAGGTAGCCGTGTTCTTAACAGAGGAGGAATATGCTCTCCTGGATCCAGGCCAAAGAAAACTCTACTGGGAAGTGATGCAGGAAAACTACGAGACCGTGGTGTCTCTGGGTAAGGAGCCTTTCCTTTTATTCCTAACTACAGAAGGGAAAAGAGGGGAGTAGGAGGCGCATTTTCCTTTAGTCCTCTTTGATTTCAAGACTCAACTTCATTGGCCACAGAGAAAAGATTGGAATTCCAGCCCTGGGGATATTACAGACCTTGAAAAAGAAAACATTCAATACATTCATGTTGCAGAGAAATCTGTTGATGAAGGGGGCTCTGATCAGGTTGATATGTTAATTAGGTTCAGGCTAGCAAATCCCTGCAGTTCATATTTCATTCTTTGGTCTTTGTATTTTGACATGGATTGGCTCTATAGGAGTCCTCTCCTTACATGATTGAAGCTGAAGGGAGGAGGACGGAACTGGTCTTGCTGATTAGACAAGGGCAGAGGAGGGGCCCTGGATCTGTAGTACAGGCTTTGCTTGTTGAACGTCACTGGTTCAGTCCATGACCATTGGAAAGGGGTTTAGAGAGGAGGGTCTTTGTTTGGGCTGAGAAAGTACCCTGGCTGAGGCCCTCCTCAGGCACCCCCCCCCCAGTGGACTGGAATCTGCTGGGCTTGATGGAAAGTTCCAAGCAAAATCGTGGCGGAGGGGAAAATGTGTGTTTCCTGTGAGTCTTCGTTTGCGTCAGAAAGTTGAGGAGCAAGGAAGGTTGGATGCTGCTGCCAGGTTCCAAGTGATGAACGGGGATTTTTGAGTCAGAACTGCTTCCCCTTTTAACATTTCTGCTGGTCCTGGTGAGAGCAATGGGTGCTGAGCCAATCTTGGGCCAAGCCCATAATCACATTCTCCGAGAGTATCAAGTATTCTCAGATCCTTTAATAGGCCCAGGATGGATGAGGAGGGCAGTTGGACTCCCTTCTCTCCCCTCTTCTGCAGTTCCAGAAATGTCTCTTAGATGGTTTGGAAGAACAGTGTGGACTTGGGCCTTCTACCTCCTCCCTACCTGCCCCAGACAGGAACACTTTATCCTTCATTCTCTTGGAATAACAAATGTTACTGCAATCTGCCACTTTATTTCAACTGCCGATGGATAAAACACGCCCAAATATATTGGAAACCAAGCCTCAGAACATAATATCAAATGAAGAGCATTGTGTGATTGCAGTCCTGCTCTGCAGTAATGTTTGTAATAAACCACACCAATACAAGAGATAAAGTATCGGGAGCACTTCTGTTCTGGTTTCTGAATGTGGTTGTGTTTCATTATATTGTATGTTTGACCACTCAGTAAGGCCTTAGGTCCAAAACGTGTCTGGTCTGCCTTTGTTTTGATCTTTGAACCATACCATCATCTGTGTACGGAGAACTTTTTTAGCAATTTTTAACATGTGCATGTAGCCTGCCATTCAGACTTTACTTTTTAAACTTGTTTTTAACCTATATTTTGGGTACATCTTTCTACATAAGAGGGAAGCCGTATTCCCGAGAACACATATTTTATCCTGGTGTGCGATTGTGTCGTGGTGGTGGATTGGCCAAACGAGCCACCCTGTTCCTCCGGAGGGCGCCATGGTTCCTGGGTTTTCTAGGACTTGTTGTTGTTTTTTAAGTCTCTGTCCATAATAAATACCTTTGTGGAATGTATTTTACATTTTAGGTTGTAATTTGGCCCTTCCATTTCCCCCCTGCTTATTCTACACTTGAATTCTGTAGCTTGCTGAAAAGAACAAGAGTCCAGTAGCACTTATACAACTAACAAAATTGGTGGTAGGGTATAGGCTTTCATGTGTCACAGCTCACTTCTTCAGATACAGGGAGAATGTGAGCCCATCTATCAACTTTGCTCTCGTATAGATCCCAGCAAAACCATCAGAGAACATCAGCAATACCCTCTCAGGTTCACTATCCTGCTCATCCTCTAACGTGATTTATGCGATCAAATATCAGCAATGACCTTCCACCCTCTACATTGGACAAACTGGCCAATCCCTTCAACAAAGACTTCATGGACATAAGCCTGACATCAAAAATCACAACATTCGAAAACTGGTGGGGGAACGTTGACATTCAATCCAGGACATTCAGTTGCTAAAAGTATCAGTTGTCCTGCAGAGAAATTTCAAAGGGAGATTAAACGGAGAGACTCTTGAATTGCAACTGAAATCAAAGCTCAGGTCAACGCATCCCCCTGGATTGAATAGAGATCTAGGCTTCCTGACTCATTACCAATGCTGATTTTTCCACACTCATTACCTCTGCATACCCCACCCTATCCAATCACATTTGCTATTGTCATTTACTGGCTTTTGTCATTCAGCATCTGATATCACACTCCAAAATATCAGGACAGGTGGACTCACATTCTAGCTGTACCTGACAGAAGCAACCTGTGACTCACGAAAGCTCATACCCTACCACAAATTTTGTTAGTCTTATAGGTGCTATGGATTCTTGCTCTTTTCTACTTCTATGGACAGATGAACATGGCTACTCATCTTGACAAAGCTCATTGTGCTGATGTGTTTTCTTTTGAGTTAACGCTTACCAAAGACAGGGAAGTGTCGCTTCTGTTGCCTGTTCCTGATCCCAACCGGGTGAAGGGGGGTGAGTATTGCCACCTGCTCCGCTCCTGATGCTGGCCAGGTGAAGGTGGTGGGTGGGCACTGCCACCTGCTCCGATCTTGATCTCAGGTGGGTTAAGGGGTAGGGCATTGCTTTCTGCTCCATGCCTGGTTCCAGCCAGGTGAAGAGAGGCGGCATTGCTTCCTGCTTCGTGCCTGATCCTGGCTGGGTGAAGGGGGATGGGCATTGCCACCTGCTCCACTCTTGATCCTGGCTGGGTGCAGAGGGGGCAGACATTTCCACCTGCTCTGATCTTGATCCCATCTGGTTGAAGGGGGGGAGGGCATTGCAGTCTGTTCTGCTTCTGATTCTAGTGGGGTGAAGACAGGTAGTGGTCATGGCTACCTTCTCCATGCCTAGTTCCAATTAGGTGACGGCGGTGGGCAGGTATTGCCACCTGCTTTGCTCCTTATTCCCACTGGGAGAAGGCGGGGGCAGGCATTACCACCTGCTCTGCTCCTGATCCTAGCTGGGTTAAGACCGGGGTTGGGCATTGCCACCTGCTCCGCTCCTGATATCAGCTGGCTGATGGAGGGCTGGGCATTGCCACCTGCTCCACTCCTAATATGAGCTAGTTTAAGGAAGGGAGCGGGCATTTCCACCTGGTCAGCTGCTAGTACCAGCTGGGATAATGCAAGGGTGGGCATTGCCACCTGCCTCCCTCCTAATACCGAAATGTGAAACTAAAAGATGGCTGCTTCCATAGAAAGCTGAAGCAAACAATGGGAAACTCGTCCCCCGGGTAGCGCAAAACAATCCTGAAAGCTTATAACTGTTTATATGAAATTTTTTTATATTTTTTATATATTTGTTAAAGTACAAGTGCTATAAATTAATTTAGTGTGCATTCATACATACATAAATAACAATTCATCAATTATAATAATGACAATTCATCACATCTACAAGCAACTATGAGAAATCCTCCCCAGTAGAAGAACGGCAGTAACAGTCCCTGTGCCAATACAATGTATTCTACCGGAATGACCGGGTACGAAAAAGTTCTTGTCCAAAGCTCGTCTCCGTTGTCCTTCTTTGTAACAATCATTTATTCGCTGAATCCTCCCAGTAAGGAATTGGCCGTGGGATTCTAGCTGGTAAAAAGAGTCCTCCCCACGCTCAATCTGGGGCCGGCTATACTCCACAGATTTCGTTACATCTTCATCAAGAGCAACCTCTCTGTACAGAATATATACAAATGTATTCACACAACCATCTTAACAATCTGCCCATTTCAACTCCCGTCTCACATTTCATCATAAATTCACTCACACGGCATATACATGGAGAATTCACTGTCTGGATATCCCGGTGCAGGCGGCAGTGTTTTCTATCGCGCACCCGCCCGTTGTTCTGTGTTTGAACAAATAGCAAAATCAATTAGCAAAATCAATTATACCATGACCTCTCTCTTAAAGTGACCCCCCTAAATTGTGATTTCTCTTACAGAAAGCAGCTCAAAACTAATTCGTTATTTAAGCCTCTTGGTTGGATCGTGTCTAACTTAAATATCCAAAACGCCTCCCTGCGGAGAAGGGTTGTTTGTAAAGAGCCCTGCACATCTCAAGAATAATGATTTCAAAATCATGAGCCAAATGTCCCTTCTCTTTAAAGTGTGTTGTCAACGGAGCCTCCTGAACGTTGTTCCAGATACGTGAACTATGTTCAAGTGCTCTGACCTTAATTGGTCTCAACGTGCAGCCAACATATAATAAATCACATGGGCATTGCAACGCATGTATCACCGCCTTAGTATTGCAATTAGCAAAGTGTTTAAAGGTGTACTTCTCATTTTTGAGTATCACTTCCTTAGATTCCCTTAGGTTCTTACATATCTGGCAGCGGCCACATTTATAATTGCCAAATGGTAACTGTTGTTGTTGAAGAGCACCAGTGACAGCCACATTAGCATTGACCAGACTGTCTCTCAAGCTTTTAGTCCTACGGAAACCGACCAATGGCGGCTTCTCACATCCTTTGATGTCCGACAATAGTCTCCAATGGTGATGCACAGCCTTCTTAATCCCCATGGCCATTGGGGTGTAAACTAAGGACCACACAATCCTATCCATTTCTCCCGTTGTTTTGGGGGTAAACAAGGACTTCCTCTCTACTGCACAAGCCTTCCCCCAAGCCGATTGTATCACCCTCAATTGGTAATTTCTGCGGAAAAAATTCCCTCCTAATACCAGCTGGGTTAAGGCCGGGGTGGGCATTGCTACTTGCTCCACTCCTAACACTAGCTGGGTTAAGGCAGGGGGCAGGCATTGCCACCTGCTCACATCCAGATCCCGGCCTGGGCATCCAACCATGGCACGTTTTCTGGAGGGACCTGGTGCCTTTCCTGGGCTTCCCTCCACGGCAGCGCCCTCTGGTGGTGAACCAGGGTATGAAGTAAGTCATCTGGAATATGCTTACTCAATTATATAGTAAAGTAGTGAGCTTAACAAGTGTTTCCCTCTGGTTTCCTGAGTTTCCCATAGACTCTTTGTTTAGGATCATTGCTTTTTTTCAAAGAAAGAAAGTTTCTTGTTTGTAGCTCCCCTGTTTTGATGTCTAGTGCAGTATGTACATATGGGCAACGACATAAAATTGGGTGGGCATCTCATTTTGTTCTCCCCCACTACCCTTTCTCCTTTTCCTGGTAACTTCCCTTCTTCCCACCCATCAGCCAACCTACCTTTATCTATCCTCACCTCCATGTATAGCTTTCCCTTCTTCCATCTCCTTCTCACTATTTCTGAAAAAACTGTGTTTGAGTTGTAAAGGGTTGCCAACCCCTGGCCAAGAGTTTGGAGAAATGCTGAACTGTGCCGCCATGCAAAGGGCTAGCTATCAGCCATGCAACCCCCCCCCCCCCACCCCCAGCCCCAGAGATGTCCAAATGTGCAGATCAAAGCAGTGATGTTTCCAGAATTCCTGATCTCAGACCCTCTGATTTCCCCCCTCACTTCTTCTCTACTTGCAGGCACTCAGGAATCTGATGGCTCTTCCGATCCTACAGTCATGGGTCATCAATCGACCTTTTGGTCCTCTTAGATATGGCTGATCAAACCTTCTTCGATTTTATTGTCTCACCTCCGGAGGCAATCTTTGAGTTATTGTCATGAGCAAAAGACCCCATCCTTCCCAAAGGATGGGTTTTACCCTATAAAACAGGCTGCTTTCTGACCCAAGTGTGTGCCTCCTCTTAGATCCGACACAGGCACGTAGTCTGAGCCCCCGCCCCCCCAGTCCTGTCTAGGAAGCGCAGGTCGTCTCAACACTGCTTTCCTACAGACATCCCCTTTCTTCTAGATTGATAACCATAGCTGTCCCTAGAAGTGCTTTCCCATTTATTCACTGTTTTCTGGCTAGTTCTCTATGTGTGTGTGCATGCGTGCTGTGGGTATTCTGTGAAATTGTTCTTTATTACTTACTTTAATAAAAACCACTCCTGTTGAACATCCACCTGTTCACTAAAGCGATCACTAGAGGAATGATCCTGCTATACATTCGTGAAGATTCTGCAGTTACCCTCCCCTTGCTGCCTCTCATTGTACCTAATTTCCTCAACGCTCAAGGAGATCATCTCTTTGGGTAATAGTTGAAGTGATCAGCTGCCATGTGAGGCAGCCAAACTTCTGGCCAGGAGATGGCATCCGTCTTCCTGCCTGTCCAGTCAGCATGTGTTAAAGCGTGGGCCTGTTATGGCCACAACCCCCCCCCAGCTGATTATTGAGAGTGACCAAGTTGGGAAGGCTGGCAATACTAGGATTGCCCAGCAACAGCCAAAGAGGGCTGTAATGATTTCAAGAAATGGGTGCATGTGTCTTTAAATGTTTGGTGAGATAGGTGAAGTGTGGGGGTGAGAGAGAGAGATGAGTGAGTGATATGATTGGTTGATGACTGAGAGTGTGGGCGGAGCAAATGCAGTTTAGACTGAGAGTGCCTGGTGAAAGGGGGGAGTCAGAAGAAAGCAGGCTAGCTGTGTGCTGCCTGAATATGTTGGAGTGTTTATGACAAAAATATAACCTGTGTGGAACCTGAACTGAGCATGTTTGTGAAAGGACACTCAGTCAGGGAACAAGAGGCCAGCTGCGTGCTGCCTGAGGAGTTTCCTGTGAGAGAAATATAGAGCCTAGAGAAAGAGGCTAACTGTGTGTGAAGCCTTACAAGAGATCCGTGTGAATGAGTTTGGATGAACTAAGAACTACTTTTATGAGACCAATACGCTTCTTAAAAAATAAACTTTTATTTTGTTTTGTTATATCCCAGAGTAGCAGTCATTGTTATCTCCCATTCCTATCCTCAGGGCCACATAGAACCACGAAGAAGCCTGACGCTTAGGAATGTTACCAAAGGGAAAACTTAAATAGAATATATTGGAATTTAATATTCCTGGTGGCAGCTAACTACCCAGAGGGTGTGAAGGGAAAAATTAAAAGAAATATCTACCCCCCCCCCAAAAGTAAAGGTCATAACAAGGGCATTTTAAAATAATAGTTACAGGCAGGGCTTCTATTTTTGAGGCGAGGGAATAATCTGCTAATGATTCTTTTAGATTCTTAATTTTTTTCAAATTATTTAATGTGCAAAGTAAAAAAGAAAAAAACCCCTCACACTCGCCCCCAATGCTGGCAGATCTTACTGTATAATTAAGTGTATTTCAAAGACTCGCTTCCTACCTTGGTGCACCAACAGAGGACGCTGCCATCGAGGTAAGGCCAGGCAAGGCACCAGGTCCCTCCAGAAAATGTGCTGTGGCAAGAAGCCCAGGCCAGGATCAGGATGGGAGCAGGTGGCAATGCCTACCCCCCTCCTTCATCCGTCTGGTATTAGGAGTGGAGTAGATGGCAATGGCAACCCCTCACCATAACCCAGGTGCTATTAGATGCGGAGCATGTGGCAATGCCCACCCCCACCTTAACCCAGCTGGTCTTAGGAGCGGAGCAGGTGGCAACGCCCACCGCCTACCTTAACCCAGGTGCTAATAGATACGGAGCTGCCATCGAGGTAAGGCCAGGCAAGGCACCAGGTCCCTCTAGAAGATGTGCCGTGGCGGGAAGCCCAAGATCAGGAATGGAGCAGGTGGCAATGCCCAGCCCCCAAATTAACCCTGCTGGTATTACTAGCAGAGCCGGTGGCAATGCCCAACTCCCACCTTAACTCAGCTGGAATTAGGAGCAGAAAGACTACACAATGAAAAATCACCCGGGTATTTAGAAAAATATTCAGTTGTTATTATGTAACAAAAGGACAATCACTATGTGAAAAATTCTTTTTCTTTCCATTTCTGTCCAACCAAAAAGCAGCCCTAACTGCAACCAGCTAAGCGGCAGATTTCATCCTCATGACTTCCTCAGGGGCTGGTGGACCCCTAAATCACATGCAAAAGTATTCAGTGAAGAATCTGGCAACACCGTATTGACTAATATCCTCTCTGCATACCGCAGCCCAACCTTCAGGAAGACTGCAGGGAAGGCGAGGAGAAGGCTGTGCTGTGCTGATAGGATGCTGAACGCCAACCGTCTCTCTCAGTCCAGGCTCGACTACTTGTCTCAGAGACATGTCCTCATGTATATGGAAGATGCAGTAAGCTAGCTGCTCGAAAGCAGAGAGGATATTAGTCAATACGGTGTTGCCAGATTCTTCACTGAATACTTTTGCTTATGATTTAGTGGTCCACCAGCCCCTGAGGAAGTCATGAGGACGAAATCTGCTGCTTAGCCGGTTGCAGTTAGGGCTGCTTTTTGGTTGGACACTACTAATAACATCTGGGAAGACACCTGTATGGAAAGAAAAGAGAAGAAAAGACATCAAATATATTAAGGATCATAAGTGTGTTACCAGAACTGCTTTTTATAATGGGGAAATTAGCTTAGCAGTCTGGAACTAAAATTAGCGCGGATCTAACCAGTGTTTACGGAGGTGCCGATTCCAGACACTCTAGTGACAAAGAGGCAGACTACAAATAGGTTCAATAAACACGTGTATTTACTAATAGTGTGACGTAAGCCTGAACTTGCACATATATACAAGAAAGCATACAAGGACTAGGAAATGCAGAGTAAGAGATACAGAGACGATCGCATGAGCAGGTACCCACGATGATAAGGGCGATACTTACAATCCTGAAGCGGAGCAGAGACAGGACAGCGAGGTGGTTCAATGCCAGCAATGGATCCACAGACAGACAGCAAGGGGTCTTGATAGGAATGGCGTACGCAACATGTGGTCTGAGGGACCAGCTTAAATACCCCAAAACATACCCTGGTGCTGGTGCTGTACTTGGTGGTTCTCACAGATTAAAACAAAGGCTCTAATGGGTTACTGAATGGCTTAGATGGGACACTTTAGGAATCTGATTGTGTTAAGTGACACCTCAGGAAGAGGGGACAAAGGAGGGAGGGGGAGATCCGAGCGGGCTGAATGGATGTTCCAGCGGACAGGGCTTGTCCTGATGTCATCAGCTCTCGAATGTGGAGGTTTCTTTCAGATGCATTCTTTAAGTGCTTGGGATGGTCGGCACTTAGCTTCTTCTCCGGGTCGGCTCCTAAGATATGCAGAGCGGGGCGAGGTTCTCTCACTGCGGACGTGGTGTGTCCGCTTCGCCGAAATGGCTTCCCAAAGCAGGCTTCTTCTCTTGGTCTTCTGGCTGCCTAAGAACATGGTTGCCGGCTAGGCATGGTGGGGGCTGGTTAGCAGGTTGCCCGGTAGCGAGGGCAAGCTTGGGGACCGGCACGCGGGAGGCTCCAGGCGGGGACTGACCAGGGAGCGCCTGGCCAGGCTCACTGGAGGTTTTACAACTTGTTTTATTGCACTGGAATAAGCGGGCTTGTTTTTAGGCTAGCAGGGGAGCCGGGGAATTCTTCTCAGCCCTCCTTCCCGCTCGGCGGGGCGGGGCTGAGATGCAGGCCGCGGCGGGAAAGTGCTTCCTGGGCTGCAGCCAACTGTCCGTCAGAGATGTTTGGGGAGGGCGTGACGCGGGGGAGCAGCCATGCCCTGGACGTGCCTGTGGGAGAAAAAGACACATGTGGGCTTTGCCTCGTTCCACTGGCGAGGCAAGCCCCACACTCCGCCATCCGGGAGGATGCACATAGTCGAGGGCAGCAGCGACCAGCTGATGCATGACAGTCTGACGAGGATGCACTCAGCCTTGGCAAGCCTTTACCTTTACGGGAGGGAATGAGCTGGTCATAACAAACACCTGGTCACATGTGGTTTTCAGGGCGCCTGCCTCTGAGGCGGCCGGGGCAGCCATGGTCGCCCCCCACCCCTGCTGGGCCTCACCCAAAGCGGCAAGTGAGCGGGTGGGTTCAGGTGAATGGGCGGTTTGCACTAATCTGCGGAACGGGCCCCCCTCCCCCCTCCCTCCTCCTCACCTGTCAGCGCTCCGTCACTCATCACCAGGCAGGAGCTCCAGAGGGTACCTGCAAGGAAACAGGAGAGGCTGCGGTTAGTTCACCAAGTGTCATTCCCTTCTGTCACGGAAGGGTTAATTTGTTTGTGCTTAGTTGGAAGCAACTAGCATGCATGAGTCCAGTTAGATGTTGAGTCGTTCTTCCTGTCAGAGTAAAAAGGGAGTTAGCCAGACATTTGCACTTCTTCCCTTTTACGGGAAGTTCCCCCACTTTTTCACGAATTTCCCGGAGTGCATTCCGTGCCTGCCACCGTGAATGCCCTCACCCCCGTTCGGTGTTCAAAGGGGCAACGCCACGCAGTACATGGACAGAGGAACAGAGCTTCCGGCCAAGTGCTCACTTACCTGAGGGGTTTGGCCGGTGCTGGCCAGATGTTTTGTAGGGCGCGGTCACAGATGATTGGGTGTGGAGAGGGGGGCTCGTCCACGACGGGTGCACACGCTGATTGGTTCCCGGGATAGTTCTCATCCTATGCTCCTTCGGTCCATGGAGGCGGGGCGGGGTGCTCGGAGAGGGGGCATGTTTTTCGCTGTTCCATGGGCGCCTATGGGCTATGCCTTCTTCTTCCGTGGCGTAGCTTTTTTGCGCTGCTGTGGGTGTTCCCGCTTCTGGAGGGGCTTAGGGAGCAGACTGACTTTGACCCCCCCCTCCCCCACGCCTTCTCACACCGGCGCAGGGCTCTACGCCGCTCCTCTGCCTTCACCCGGCCACCTGAGGCTTGCACTGGTGCCGGCCCGCCGGCAGGCCAGAGCTGCGTCCCAGCGCGGGCGGAGGGCCACTTACGCAGGCGTAAAGACCAGATACGCTGTCGCAAGCCTTAGTTCAGTTCCTATTCACTTTCCCCGCCCCTCTTAGGATTGGGCTGCCTGAAAGCACTTCCCGTGGTAGATCAGCAAGGATGTATATGGGTTTGCCTTCGCCTTTAAATGATCCCCTTACTCTGGCTTCTTCCATTATCTTCTTTCTTGTCCTTTGGTCGGGTACTTCTATGATAATATCTCTTGGGTGTTCTTTACTTTTATTTTGTTGATAAGGTCCCACCCGGTAGGCTTTTGGGATGTAGGGGAAAACTCCTTCCTCCAGCTTTAGTTGTTTAGCTAGCCAGTTAGCAATGAAGCTTGTAAGATCTATGTTGTGCGTATGCAGTTCATCTATCCCCCGTATCTTAATATGATTTTGCCTGGCATTTATTTCAAGTTTTCTTAGTCTGTCTTGTTGTTCTGTAATTATTCTTTGCATATCAGTAACGTCTTGTTGGGCCTTTACACTCACATCCAAAGCTTTGTCGGCTTTATGATTAGCCCTTTGTAAATCGTGTTTTATGTCAGTGAATTGTGTAGCTATAGGATTAATGAGTTTAGTCATTTGCTCCACAATGTCTTGTCTCAATTTTGCAAGTTGCGGGTCTAGATAATTTTCTGAAGGGTTTACCTTTCCCACGTTGTCATTTGCAGCGATTTCCGCCGTTTTGTCTTTCTCCGCTCTGCAGCGTTCTGTCCCTGCCGGCCCTCCTGAAACCACGAAGAATGCTTGTAAGTTTTTTACCGCTTTTGGGTCGCTTTTCTTTTTCTTAGAGGAACTTGTGAGCATTATTTTTCTTTAAGTTATTTTCCATTGTAGTGAATACAGTCGAGGTTTGGGGTCGGGAGGGCTGGAGCGCTCTCTACAAGCGTCCATTCCTCTCCGCCACGACGCCACAACCCCCCCCAAAGGAAGTTTTTGATCGTATTCATCGTGTGGGGAAGCAGATGGCCGAGTGGATGAGGCCTAGAGATGTGGTAACGTGCTTTGGAAAATATGCATTAAAGGAGAAAGTGCTTAAAGACATGAAAGCCTTGAATAGACTTGATAAATTACTGTATGAGGATAAGAATGTGATGGTGTTTGAGGACCTATCACAGGAAACAATTGCAAGGAAGAAGAACTTAAGAATGTTTACTAGGGTGCTGCAGGAGAAGGAAATGAAATATAATTGGAGAATAGCACCCTTTGCCTTAAGACTGCTATGTAAAGGAGAAACGTTGGTTGCAGAAGATCAAAAGCAAATGGTGGCTCTATTCAAGCATGTGGGACTGCAGCTGCCTAAGGACTATAAGCAACTTCCTGATGGGGAGTCAGAAGAAGACAGTGATTTGGAAGAGGAGATGGAGAGCACTCAGAAACACAAGAAGAAAAGAAAAAAAGACGGGATTTCAGAGAAAGGGCTAAGGATAAGAAATGAAGGATTAATGAAGAAGGAAGGAAGAATAAAGAACCGGATAGCTCAGCATGGACAGCTTTCTGTTTATATTTAGTGGGACTGGTGCCTTGGTTCCTCCCCCCAGTATGGTTGCATGGGGTTGCTGGATGGTTGGCGTGAGAAGGGGGATGAATGGGAAGGGGAGGGGGGAATGGAATATGGTTGGAATGATGTCGGTATGGTTGGAGTGTGTGATTGTGGAATGGTTGGTAGTCTGGGGTAAATGGGGTGGATGGGTGGATTATGAATGGAATAAGGAAGGGTATGAATGCATATTGGGAGGAATGTCATATACAAGAGATATGCCAAGAATTCTGGCATATCAACCTTCTCTTGGTTGGGCAGAGGGGGATTGGGTGGTTAGGTGTGGGGTAGATTGGCACTGTCAGGGGGTGGTGGTAATGGGATGTGGGGGACAAGGATGCCAAGCTGGTGGAGAACAGAAGAGGAATGGGAAAGAGCAATGGTTAGTAGTAATATGACAAAGAATGTAAATATTATATGTACAACTCTTAATGTGAGAGGGTTGGGGAATTTGGTGAAACGTGAGAGAATTGGAAGATATATTTTGGACTTAAAATCTGATGTGGTGTTTCTGCAAGAGTTACACAAGGGGGCGGGAGAGAGAGGTGAACTTTCCTGGTTTTGGGAAAGGAAAGAAATTTATTGCTCCACGCTCCTCGAAAAGTAGAGGGGTGGGAATAGTAATAAATTCCAAGGTTGATTTTGTTGAGGATAAAGTATTGAGAGACAAGAATGGAAGGTTTATTTTTGTTCAGGGTCACCTTGAGGGAGAGCCGGTGGTCTTAGCTTCTATTTACCTCCCTAATGTGCACCAGCTGAATGTATTTTATAAGTACTTGCGGAAGCTTAATAATTTCTCGCCTCATATTAAGATAGTAGGGGGTGACTTTAATATTAATTTGCAAGGGAAAAGTAGTTTTAAAAAAGGAAAGGTAGGGAAATTTAAAAGAATGTGTGGGAAATTTGGTTTATTGGAACTCTGGATGGAAATGTATCCTAATGATGATTCATATTCATTCTATTCTGGTGCACATGGAACTTATTCAAGATTGGATGGTATTTTAATTTCTCAGGAAGTAAGGAGTTGGGTAAAAGTTATGGATATTGGAATGATTAAGATTACAGACCATGCCCCTGTTTCAGTGTTTTTGCAAGTAGGTCATTTTAATAGGCCTTATTTTTGGAAGTTTAACCCATGGTTAGTTGCAGATGAAGTAAGCAAGGGTAACATTAAAAAAGCAATAGAATGCTATTTTGTGGAGAATAAAAAATCAGATACGTCATTGACAATAAGATGGGAAGCAATGAAAGCTACTATTGGAGTATGTATGCAGAATCTGGTGAGATTGAAGAAAGGTAAAGATAGGAAGATTAAAGAAGTAGAAGAAGAAGTTAGGGTATTGGAGGAGAAATTTAGGAAATCTAAGAAGAAGAAGGATAGGGAACAAGTTAATAGGAAAAGAGAAGAGCTGAATGTATTAGATGTTAACCGGACCACCTTAAAATTATGGTATAGTAAACAGAAGTATGAGTTTGAAGGGAAAGGAGGGAAAATATTAGCAAATAAAGTTAAGAATCTCCAGGTAAGAAAAAATATAAGGACGATTAGGGATGATAAAGGGGAGTTGGAAACTGAACCTAAAAAGATATTGGAGAACTTTTTAGATTTTTATAATAAACTGTATGCAAACAAAGGAATTAAAAATTATGATATAGAACAATTTTGCGAGGGAGTGGAATTCACAGAATTGAGTGAGGAAAGTAGATGGGAACTAGATAAGAATATAATGGAAGAAGAAGTTAAGATGGCCATAGACTCTATGAACGTGCATTCTGCACCCGGATTAGACGGGTTCAATGCAGTGTTTTATTAGCATTTTAAGGACATATTGGGGCCACATGTGACTGAAGTGTTTCAGGGAATTCTGGACGGATCTACCCCACCAACATGGTTAGAGTCGAGGTGGGTGTTAATCCCTAAATCGGGGAAAGACCAGACTCTAAGGGATTCATATAGGCCAATTTCTATCACCAATATGGATTATCGAATATTTACAGAAGTTATGGCAATGAGGCTTAAAAAATGTATAACACAATTGATAGCGAAAGATCAATTTGGGTTTATGCCTCAGAAGTATTTGGTAGAAGTGGTTAGGAAGGTGATGGGTATGGTCTATTTAGCTAAAAATAAGGAATTGCCTCTTACGCTTATGGCGTTGTATATTTATAAAGCGTTTGATTCGGTGGATTGGACGTATATGAAAAATATATTTCAAAAGTATAAATTTGGGGAGAAATTTCAAAACATGATTAAGGCAATATATACCAAGTCCAAGGCGATGGTAGGAGTTAGTGGATCAGCAGTGGGGTATGTTCAAGTATTGAGTAGTACAAAACAGGGATGCCCTCTATTTCCTATGTTATTTATTTTAGCGCTGGAGCCGTTGGTGCTTAAATTAAAAAAGAATAAAGGAATAGTAGGTTTTGAAGTCCCAGGAAAAGGGAAAGTAGATGGGAATCTGTTAACATTGTATGCAGATGACATGATGGTGACAATTAAGGATTTGGAGTCCGCAATGGCCCAGTTAAAAATGGTATTACAGGAATTTGAAGAGGTGTCAGGGTTGAAAGTTAATTTTTCAAAATCTTCAATGATGTGTTTTAATGTTAAACCGAAAATACAATTAGCAGCTGCTAAAACGTTGGGGATTCCTATAGCAAACAAAATGGTGAAATACTTAGGGGTTAATATTCCTAGGAATGATAAAAAAATATTTGAGTATAATTTTAAAAGAATTTGGAGTGGAATTCAAGATAAAATGAGAGCTTGGGGGAGGAGGAAAGATTCAATTAGTACAAGGAATGCGATGGTTAAAATGTTTTTAGTTCCTAGGTTGACTTACCTTTTCTATGTACTACCTTGGCATATACCAGGATATATATTGAAGAAGTGGCAAGGAGCTATAGATAGATTTGTTTTTGCTTCTAAGAAACCAAGGACGGCGGGTAGGTATAGATATTATGGAATAAAAGATGGGGGGTGGGGGATTCCCAGTATTAGTTTTTATTACGATGCATATCAATTAAGGCATCTAATGATTTGGTTGCAGGGCGAGTTAGGAGAAGGTCTTGGTTGGATAGAACGGGAAAATTTTGAGGTAGTAGGGGGAAAGGAAAGTTTGTTTGATAGGAGGAAAAGGAGGAAGAAGATAGGCGACAAATTATCAACTTTTCAGGGATCCTGTTGGGTATGGGAGAAGTGGAAAAAAGAGCTCACCCCGGGGATATCACCTCTTACGAAAATGTGGTATTATGATAAATTTGCCCTGTTGAGGGGATCAATGTCAAAGGAGGTAGGAGATAAATTAAAGAAGATGACGATTATAGAGTTGAAAAAGGTGTGGGGAGCAGAAGGATGGTGGAAGAGGAGAATAATATTTTGAATTAAGATTAATTGGCTGCAAAAAACCCAAATTTCCTCATTGTTGAAGGAGGAAGAAATTAACGATATTGATAAAAGATTAACTACTCCCTTTGAAAAATTAGTGAAAAGAGTATGGAGAAGTTAAGACAAAAATAGTTTCAAAATTGTATAAGGTTTTATTAGGCATAGGGGAATCACTGAGAGAATTTTTGAAGGAGTATTGGGAAATAGATATCCAAGGTAAAATTAGGGATGAAGAGTGGGAAATGATTTTTAGGTTACCTCCTTTAGTTACTACTTCTAGGTTAATGCAGGAGCAAGGTCTGAAGACGATACAGAAATGGTACTATACACCGGTTAAGTTATATTTCAAAATTGAGGAGTAAAAATTGTTGGAGGAAATGTGGAGAATTGGGAACATTCAATCACATGTGGTGGGATTGTCCTTTAGTAAAAAAGTTCTGGGATCAAATTAGTATGGAAATGTCGAGGATAGTGAGAAGAAGGGTAAGAATATCTAAAGCAATGGCACTTATTAATCTGGATGGAATAGGGCTAAGGTTAAGAGAGGAATCTAAGTGGATAAATTTGATGTTAGTAGCAGCAAGACAGGTTATAGCAAGGAATTGGAAAGAAACTGAGGAATTGACAATTAATCACTGGAGGGGAAATATGAATAATATAATAGTTTTAGAGTACCTTACGATGAAGATACGTAGAATGAATGGGTTAAAGGTTAGGGAACAAGAGGAGAATTGGTTTAGAAGGATGGTGAGGTAATTAGAAACATTTAAACAATTTGGGATGATTAGTCGGTTAATAGGAAATTGAGAGGTTAATTTAATTATAAGGCTAATTGGAATGATCTATAGAGCAATAGAGTTGTACTGGGAGTATTTGTGAATATGAAATAACATTGTATGGAATAATATTTATGTATCTACTGCCCGGAGGTCCCTACACGGGTGATGTCTGTGACGGGTGGTTATATTCGGAATAATAAAACAAAGTATTTTATAAAAAATAAAATAAAATAAATATCCTCAAAAATAAAGGAATCTTTGATTCGGTTTCGTTTTCGCAGCCATGTCGGACGCTCCTCTCGGCAGGTCCGAGAGGAAGCGGCCGAGCCGCCTGGCCGGGCGGCTGATCTGCAAAGGTTAGCCCCCAGACTCTCAGGCAGGGAGTCTGAGTCCGGGACGCGGCGGGAAGAGCCCTCTGACAGATTGAGGCAGGGGGTAAATCGCCCGTTTGTCCCTATGGAGGCCGGCAGACGAGCGCGGCACCCAGTGTGCTGCCGGGCTATTGAAAACGGCAAGGAGCAGGATTAGGCGAAAAG
The DNA here is from genome assembly GCF_028583425.1 of Eublepharis macularius. Taxonomy (NCBI): domain Eukaryota; kingdom Metazoa; phylum Chordata; class Lepidosauria; order Squamata; family Eublepharidae; genus Eublepharis; species Eublepharis macularius. Next base: position 181,417,072 of record NC_072793.1, read on the forward strand.
CCTGTAAGTAAGCGAATCCCTTCTGTTACTACAAGCGCTGTGAGGAGTGGTGGGGTCTGAAGGTTAGAAGACTTGGATTTTTCCCCCCTCATAGAGTCTCGGAAGATTGGCGGTTTCCCCCCCCCCTAAAATGGCAGCAAGAAAGCAGAGTCCTTCTCTTGGCAAGTCAGTTACGGCGGCCTTGCAGAGGGGCGAGACGCTTGAAGAACTGGTTAAAAGAGCAGTTAAGGAAGCCATAAAACCCTTTGTTGACAAGCTGAATGAAACAGATCAAAGGGTGGGCTTAATTGAAAGCGATGTGAAAGCCATTAAAGAAGCAGCGGGGGGGGGGGGCAGAGAAGTCTGCCCGGGAAAGTGCGTCACTTACGAGAGCAACGAACAGGGAATTAAAGTTGGTGGAAAACCAGCTGATCGGACTGCAAGTGGAGCGAACACCAACCATTTTGCGCCTCCAGAATGTTAAGGAGGAGGAAAAAGAGGATTTATGGGATCTTGCCTCGGAACTTTTAGCGACACCCGCGAGGGCAACTAAAGAAGAAGTGAAAAGCGCCATTTTGGGAGTCCGTCGGGCATCTTCAAAATATGCAACGAAGCGGCAGCTGCCTCGCGAGATTGTTATCGAGTTTTCATCTAGGAGGGTCCGGGACAGTATCCTATATAATTCATATAATGCGGAATTGGACTTTCTGGGAAATAAAGTCAAGATATTGAAGGACGTTCCATTTCTAGTGCGGAAGAAAAGATTTAAGTACAAGATGTTGGCAGCTCTTTTGAGGGAAAGGGACATGAAAGATAAAGCTTACAAGATTAATTCGGAAGATCAGCTAAGGGATTTTGTGGATAAAAATTCAGTATTTGGACCAGACACCAAGCAAAGAGAAGAGGATCCGAAGCCTGAAGGGAGGGGGGAGGTAATGAGCGCTCCGGCGGTAGCTGCGCAGAGGGAATTGCGCCCGAGGCCCAGGGGAGGGAAAAAGATTTAATTTGAACTGTAATTTGTAATTTGTATGATCAACCACTCCGTCACTATCTTATTAAGCTATTTTTTTACTGTGGCAGTATGAAGGGAAAGCATTGAAATGTAGCGTTTAGTGTTTGTAGATTGCCTTCCCATTTCTCTCCACACCCCCCCTTCCCTTTCTCTTTTTTCTCCTTTCCTTCCCATCCCTTGTGTTATTGTAGTCTTTTGTAGTTACTGTTTTGTAGGTTATGTATGTATGTAGTAGTCTTGTATGTTAGATATTGAAAAATAAAAAATATTATTAAAAAAAAAAAGGAATCTTCTAATACAAAATTAATATGAGTAATTACTTCCTCCGAGAAGGATTGAATAATCAACATGTCCAGAACATACGATAAAGAGACACAACTTGTAAGTTACAACACCAACTATTGAACACTGTACTTAATCCTTTACTAAGAAGGCACAGTGGTGTACAATATACACTCAACCTAATTTTTTGCTGAATGAGTTGCAGCTTAATTTCCAAAGATCCATGTCCCATTACTTTGGCAGAATTGGATGATCTAGTTCACAAGATTGTCATTTCTTCCTATCCAGAGACTAAGGGTGATGCCTGGTGACCAAGTGTCACCGCCTTACCCTCTCGTATGCAGCATCCCCAAGGGGGTAATCCTCTCCGCTATGCTGTTTATTATCTTATGCACCCCCTCACCCAAGTAGTGGATATTACTGTTTGATTAGGTATCTTAGATCTGCTCTATTGTTTATATTGTTTTTATTGTATATTATTTATTATTTTGTAGTTTTACATTTTAATGCAGTGATTGTAAACTAAATATGAACAATAAGTGTGATGCAATGGCAAAAAAAGCACATTTAGTCTTGGGTTGTATCAAAAGGCCCATTGCATCGAAATTGCTGGAGGTCATAGACCTTCTCTATGCTGCCTTGGCCAGGCCGCACCTGGAGTACTGTGTGCGGTTCTGGAGGCCTCACTTCAAAAAAGATATGGACAAAATGGAGAGGGTGCAGAAGAGAATGACAAGATCAGTCTGAGGGCCTTGGGAATGTTTAGTTTGGAGAAGAGGAAATTGAGGGGGAACATGATTGTCTCTTTAAGTATTTGAAAAGCTGTCGTTTGCAGGAGGGCAAGGAGCTGTTCCAGTTGGCAGCAGAGGATAGGACTCGAAGCAATGGGCTTAAATTACATGCTGAGAGGTACTGGCTGGATATTAGGGAAAACTTTTTCACGGTCAGAGTAGTTCAAAGGTGGAATCAGCTGCCTAGAGAAGTCATGAGCTCTCCTTCATTGGCAGTTTTCAAGAAGAGGCTGGACGAATATTTGTCAGGGATGCTTTAGGCTCATCCTGCATTGGGCAGGGGGTTGGACTAGAGGGTCTCTATGGCCCCATCCAACTCTTTCTGAAACCCATCCTGAGCCTGGTTGTGGAGATGGAGGGCTAATAAATAGAATAAACTAAATTAAACTATTCCATTCATCTCTTGGACACTGCATACCATATTTATTAATCCTTTTAAAAATTTCCATATTGTTCTACAAACCTAGGGTGTTTTTATGTTTATCTGTCCTCTAGAAACAAAGCCTGTTGTGGGAAAAATTACATTGGGCTCTAGAAAGGGGAGGACAAGCATGTGGCCATTGCTGCCACCTCCATACCTCATTGCAACTGGGTGAATGGGGGTGGGTGGGCATTGCCACTTGCTCTGCTCCAAATTCTGGCTGGGTAAAGGGAAGAAGGGCATTGACTCCTGCTCTGCGTCTGATCCGAGCAAGGTGAAGGTGCAGGGTGGGTATTGCCACCTGCTCCACTCCTGATCTCAATTGTGTGATAACACAGGCGGGCATTGCCACATGCTTCATGCCAGATCAAGGCAGGGTGAACAGGGGGCAGGAATTGCCACCTGCTCTGCACCTGAACCTGGCTGGGTGAAGGGGGGGCGGGAATTGCCACCTGCTCTGCGACTGATAAGAACTGTGGGATGGGGGAGGGCATTGCAACCTGCTCCATGCCTGATCATGGCCAGGTGAAGGGGTGTGTACATAGCCACCACTCTGGCCTGATCCCAGCTAGGTGAAAGAAGAGCATTGCCACCTGCTTTGCTCCTGATCTCGTGGTTAGATATTATATGGTTATAGCAGGCCCCCGGATCGCAGTGTAAAGAGTACTATTCATACTGATTTTACTTGCTTACACATATTTTTACCTTTTTTATTTCCTCCTTTTTCTGTTTTGTTTTCTTTCTCTCCTTTGCAGCTGCAGATGTGAGGGAGATAGCAAGTGAAAAGGAACCAGGAAGGGCAATTGCGGAAAGAGATGAAGATCTGGAAGGAGAAGCAAAACCGGGGGACCAAGTGGTACAAAAGAAGGAACAGAGAAGCAAAATGAAAGCAAAACAGAAGCCTAGGAAGAAATTGCTTGCCCATCAGAGCAGATATACTCCTGAGGTCACTGGCCAAGATGAAATTCAGAAGAGAAAGAGAAGGCATAAGGGTCCCATGAAAGTCAAAGCGTCGAAATGCAAACTGAGAGTTAAAATCTGTCCGAACATTACAACATGCTGGAAAACGTATAAATGTTTGGAGTGTGGAAAGAACTTCTTTCAAAATTACAAACTGAATAAACATCAGAGAATGCACACAGGGGAGAAGCCCTATAAATGCTTGAAGTGTGAGAAAAGCTGCTCTCAGAATGGCCACCTAACTAGACATCAAATTCTTCACAGAGGGAAGAAGCCTTGTAAATGCTTGGACTGTGGGAAGAGCTTCTCTCGGTATAGTATCCTAACTAGACATCAACGTGTTCACACAGGGCAGAAGCCATATAAATGTTTGGAGTGTGGCAAGAGCTTCTCCCATAATGGCTCCCTAACTGTCCATCAAAAAATTCACACAGGGGAGAAGCCTTATAAATGCTTGGAGTGTGGGAAGAACTTCTCTCACAGTGGTAACCTCTCTATACATCACAGGATTCACACAGGGGAGAAGCCTTATAAATGCTTGGAGTGTGGGAAGAGTTTCTCTCGGAGTGGTAACCTCACTATACATCACAGGATTCACACAGGTGATAAACCATATAAATGCTTGGAGTGTGGGAAGAGCTTCTCTCAGTATAGTAACCTAACTATACATCAACGTGTTCACACAGGAGAGAAGCCATATAAATGCTTGGAGTGTGGGAAGAGCTTCTCTAACAATGGCACACTAACTCAGCATCAAAAGGTTCACACAGGGGAGAAGACTTATAAATGCTTGGAGTGTGGCAAGAAATTCTCTGACAATGGCAAACTAACTCAGCATCAAAGGGTTCACACAGGGGAGAAGCCATATAAATGCCTGGAGTGTGGGAAGAACTTCTCTCACAGTGGTGACCTCTCTATACATCACAGGATTCACACAGGTGATAAACCATATAAATGCTTGGAGTGTGGGAAGAGCTTCTCTCAGCATAGTAACCTAACTATACATCAACGTGTTCACACAGGGGAGAAGCCATATAAATGCTTGGAGTGTGGGAAGAGCTTCTCTCGGAGTGGTAACCTCACTATACATCACAGGATTCACACAGGTGATAAACCATATAAATGCTTGGAGTGTGGGAAGAGCTTCTCTCAGCATAGTAACCTAACTATACATCAACGTGTTCACACAGGGGAGAAGCCATATAAATGCTTGGAGTGTGGGAAGAGCTTCTCTAACAATGGCAACCTAACTCAGCATCAAAAGGTTCATACAGGGGAGAAGCCTTATAAATGCTTGGAGTGTGGGAAGAACTTCTCTGACAATGGCAAACTAACTCAGCATCAAAGGGTTCACACAGGGGAGAAGCCATATAAATGCTTGGAGTGTGGGAAGAGCTTCTCTCGGTACAGTAACCTAACTAGACATCAACGTGTTCACACAGGGGAGAAGCCATATAAATGCTTGGAGTGTGGCAAGAGCTTCTCCCGGAATAGCTCCCTAACTGTCCATCAAAAAATTCACACAGGGGAAGATGCCATATAAATGCTTAGAGTGCGGGAAGAGTTTCTTCCAGAATGGCGCTCTAACTTACCATCAAAAAGTTCACACGGGATAAGCCATATAAATGCTTGGAGTGTGGGAAGAGCTTTTCTAAGAAAGGCTCCCTAAATAGCCATCAAAACATTCACATGGAGGAGAAGCCATATAAATGCTTGGAGTGTGGGAAGAGCTTCTCTCGGTACAGTAACCTAACTAGACATCAACGTGTTCACACAGGGGAGAAGCCATATAAATGCTTGGAGTGTGGAAATAGCTTCTCCCAGAATAGCTCCCTAACTGTCCATCAAAAAATTCACACAGGGGGAGATGCCATATAAATGCTTAGAGTGTGGGAAGAGTTTCTTCCAGAATGGCGCTCTAACTTACCATCAAAAAGTTCACACAGGGGAGAAGCCATATAAATGCTTGGAGTGTGGGAAGAGCTTCTTTCGTTATGGTAACCTAACTACACATCAACGTGTTCACACGGGAGAAGCCATATAAATGCTTGGAGTGTGGGAAGAGCTTTTCTCAGAAAGGCTCCCTAAATAGCCATCAAAACATTCACATGGAGGAGAAGCCATATAAATGCTTGGAGTGTGGGAAGAGCTTCTCTCACAATGGTGACCTCAATAAACATCACAGGATTCATACAAGAGAAGCCATATGAATGCTTGGAGTGTGGGAAGAGCTTCTCCTGGAATGGCAACCTAACTCGCCGTCAAAAAGTTCTCACAGGGGAGAAGCCATATAAATAATTGGAGCGTGGGAAAAGCTTTTCCAGGAACGGGGGCCTAACTTTGCATCAAAGGATTCACACGGGAGAATCCTTATAAATGCTAGGAGTGTGGGAACAGCTTCTCTGACACTAGTACCCTAACTAAACATCATAGGATTCACACAGGGGAGAAGCCATATAAATGCTTGGAGTGTGGGCAGTGCTTCTCAAGAAATCGCACCCTAACTAGCCATCAAAAGATTCACACGGGAGGATCCATATAAATATTTAGACAGTGGGTAGAGTTTTCAGTGAGCAGGTTTACAGTAGTACTCAAGATGCACACCATGAAATAGCCATTCCATCACCAGATTATGTTTTATGGTAGCTTACCTTGATGAGGATCATCTCTCTTCTTAATTTCCTCTTTTTTCTCCATTTCCCCGCCATGCTTTCTGTTAACATTAAATAAACTTATACATTCATCAAGGTGGTCACATTAATTAATGCTTCTTACTTCCTCTTCCAAAATAAGGAGCCCTGTTTTTTTCCGGTAGGTAGAATGGCATGTCCTATCTACTAAGAAATCGAAGATTTCGCATATGTGATCACATAAAAATATGATTAGTCTTGCATTTAGCTGATTCTTCAGATTTTCAGTCATGTGACATTCTACGAAGCTAAGAGGGATGCTCTGTTGCAGTTCCAACATGAACTTCATGCATCTTTAAAAGTTGAGAAAATGTTAAGCGAGTAGGTTATGAATGATTACACACTTCTAGCAAAGAAAGGATCATTTATCCTGTCCGCTATTTTTAATTGGTTGTCAAAAGATAAAATGAACATCTGCGTTGTTGTACAACCTGCTATCAAAGTACAAAGTTCACTAGAATACACGTATAGTTATAGAGTATAATATACTCCAGTTAACATTATTGATAACTGGAGTATATTATCCAGAAAAGAAGCATAATAAAAACATTAGTAGACCGTGCAAGACGGATATGTGAACCGCGCTTTCCCAACAAGGAAACTAATCATCTAAACCACGCACTTCAAGCAAATGGCTACGCCAGAAATGAAATCAGAAGAGCGATTAATCCAAGGATGAACAACTAAGGGAAAACAGTCTCCCACAGGAAAAGTGTTTTTGCCATATATCAAAGGAATCACTGATCAGATGGGAAAGCTTATGAAAAAGCACAACTTACAAACAGTATTCAGACCCACCAGAAAAATACAACAGATGCTACAATCAGCAAAAGACAGTATGTCAGGCCTGCTATCCAAAGTAACGCCATCTTGTTTTCTGATGCTTCAAGAAAAAGCCATGTGACTCATGGCCCCGCCCCCTGGTGCCCAAAGACTCCGCCCTGGCTGCCTGCTCCTCTTTCTTTCTTTCTTTTTTTCTTTTTCTTTCTTTCTTTCTTTCTTTCTTTCTTTCTTTCTTTCTTTCTTTCTTTCTTTCTTTCTTTCTTTCTTCCTTCTTTCTCTCCACATCTCTCCTTCCTTCCTCTTTCTTGCTGCCCCACCCTGCCGCCTCTCAGCTGTTTGGCGGGCTCCACCAGCAGCAGCAACAGCAGGGTTACTCTGTGCCTGCTTCTCTGGCCTTTTCCCTCCCTCCCTCCCTTTCTCTTACTTTCCTTCTGTTTCCCTCCCTCCCTCTTTCCACATCCCTCCTTCTTCCTTCGCAGCTGTCTGGTGGCCTCTACCGAAGCAGCAGAGAACCTGGTTCCCCGGCCTTTTCCCTTCCTTCCTTCCTTCCTTCCTCTCTCCCACCCTTACTTTCCTTCTCTCCTTGCTTTTCTTTTTTCCCCTCCCTCCACATCTCCCCTTCCTTCCTTCCTTCCTTCCTTCCTTCCTTCCTTCCTTCCTTCCTTCCTTCCTTCCTTCCTTCCTTCCTTCTTTTTTGCTGCTGGGCCCTGCAGCCTCTCAGCTGTTTAGTGGGCTCCACCAGCAGCAGCAGTAGCAGGGCTACTCCGTGCCTGCTTCCCTGGCCTTTTCTCTCCCTCCCTTTCTCTTACTTTCCTTCCCTCTTTCTTTATCTCCCTCCCTCTCTCTTTTCACATCCCTCCCGCCTTTCTCCCTGCCACCTCTCAGCTGTTTGGCGGGCTCCACAAAGCAGCAGAGTGGCTGCTTCCCCAGCCTTTCCCCTTCCTTCCTTCCTCTCTTCCACCCTGTCTCTTACTTCTCTCCTTGCTTTTCTCTTTTTCTTTCTCTCCCTCCCTCCCTCCACATCTCTCCTTCCTTTGTTCCTTCCATTGAATTGTTTCAGGAGCTGAGGGTGGAAAGGAATGAGCCCACAGTGGGAATTTTAGATTAGAACAAACTAAGGGGACTTTGTATGGCAGAAAGTTGTAAAACTATGCGTAGTGTGGGAAGACTGAACTTTTCTCCCTTCCCCAAAACATGAGCACTTGGAATTGCTCTCTCTTAGTTTAACTTCTTTACAGGGTTGGTGTTATGGGAGTAATTCTCAAGTGACATACATGATGTTACATATTACTTGTAAGATTGCACGTGTTCTGGTCCTCAGTTTCTCTTGTAAAGTGAATGCATGTTGATTTTCTCACAAAGAGGTGTATCCGTGCAGGGCAGGACTTGCGGGGCCCCTGCTGTTCAAGGGGAACATTGTGGGTCCAACATGGCAGGCAGAAAATCCACACTGGCTGTAGCAGCAGCACAATTCCATCCTCCAGCACTGACCTAGGAAGAGCAAAGAATCAACCAATCGATGGACTGAGGACTAACTTTGAGGCCTATGGCTACACTGTGGGGAGCTCCTCTGACTCTGAATTCAGGCCAAGAAGGAACTCTGTGCCAATCAATGTCCCACTGGAGTTCTGTTCTGCATTTACTTTGACAACATGGGCCTCTATCCACATTGTCTAGCATGTCATTGGACCAGAATCCCATTGCTTGACTTTTGAAAGTATACAGACACCAACCCTTTGAATCTTGCATTCTTTACTATGCATTCCTAAGGGTGGGGGGTGAAAAATGCACAGGGTTGCACGGGTGTATATGACACTTACTTTGGTGTAACCATACTTTGCTGGTGGCCACTCAAGCCGCACTATTGTGGCCAGGTCGCCACCCGCGAGGACATTTCACAGATGGACAGAAGCGGAAGTGTGGCATAAGGTCTCGCACTGACATGAGTGGGTGGGGCAGGGGGCAGACCATGAGTTATTCTGCTTCCAAAGCTGCCCCAGGCCCAGGAATGGCCACTGCAACAGCGCACAGTTACACCTTGAATAAAGGTGGAGTAGCAAGTAGGTGCCCATTGAACGGGAAAACTTGGGTCCCTCTCCTGGCTCCCAGCCCTACTCCCACAACCTGATGAGGCATAGTGTAGGAACTACCACAAGGACCAATCTGTGTACACTTCTAGGGTGGGCAATCCCCCCCTTCCTGTGCCCAGTTAGCTCCCTGGGCACCTTACTTAATCTCCAGTGGTGCCACCCTTGAAGTCAGGTAAGTGGGCATGAGGCTGGGGGCTCTGCCCAGCAATCACCTGCCACGGGAACTTTGTGCGTGAGGTGGGAGAGTGGGTATTCATGGTAGTAGGTCATCATGAGTTCACTGAGAGGACTTGGCAGAAAATTGGGAGCACTTTGCACTCGTTCAAGGGAAGAAGAACAAAATACAGATTGTCTGACTACTACTCAAGTTCCCTTGTATGTTTTCTGCCTCTTGAGTCCTAGTTCAGGAAGGGGCAAGGGAGCACTGACAGGTGAGAAGAAGCTGGGGTGGCAGCTACCCTGGCTCACTGATGAGTGCCAGCCGTCCCCCCCACCTGAACCCCTTCGAACGCCAGCCTCTGCAGATGAAGCTCACGGGGGGGGGGAGGGGTTTGATGGCAGTACTTGCCTGCCACTAAAACTCTTGCCTAGAAAACTGCTCTTGACACAGCCATGCCCCGCCAGCTACCCATTTGGGGGCTCTGATCAGACTTCTTTAGATGGGACTCCTCCTGGCAGAGGAGGAAGTGCAGCCACAGGTTGGGTTGGCTGGGTGTTCGTAACTCCCTGTCGATGGAAGGTGCTCAGGCCCTTCACTTTGTCCCTCACAGGATGAAGCCATTCCAACGCACAGCACTTTCTCACCAGAGGGTCATACTTCATCTGGTTGTGGGCTGGACCTGTGATTAGGGGTGTGCAATTCGGTATTCTGATTAGGTTAAAGTTACTGAATCAGGGCAGTTTTGGTTTTTTTCAGTATTACCGAAACTTTTTTTTTAAAAGAAATTTTTATTGGTGAGTACATAAATTTTACATAAATACCCCATATTACCTAAATTATAACAACCCCCACCCTTTCCCCCCTCCTTATAGACTTCCAACAGCTTTCCAACCCTTAACCCATCTTATTGTTTAAATTATTTTAAATTATATTCTTCTAAATCTTATATATATTATATCCCTTATTCTAAGCATGTTCAAATTCTTCTATATCTCAGATTCTCTAATATATCCATTCTATACCTAACTGTTTAACCTATCTATTTTTAATACAATCTTCTTAATAATAATATTAGCTTAGATTAATTAATAACTAAATTTCCCCCTTAATGGTAAAGTTACTTCTCTCTCCCCTTCATAAAATCACAAATTAATAGTTCTCAAACTGCCACAGTCCTCCTTTCACATCCCATTTTTTTTCTAGATATTGTTTCAATTTCCCCCAATCTGCAATATATTCTCCTGGATCAAGATCTTTCAATTTTCTTGTCATTTTGTCCATTTCTGCCACGTACAACAATTTGTAAATCCAATCTTCTATAGTTGGTATTTCTTGCACTTTCCATTTCTGCGCGTACAAAAGTCTTGCTGCTGTGGTCATGTAGAATAACAATGTTCTATACTGCATTGGAACATCTTCCATTCCCAAGTTCAGTAGCAACAATTCTGGGTTCTTATTTATTTGGGTTTGCAAAACCTCATTAATTATTTCTATTGTATCTCCCCAGTATTGCTTAGCTACCTCACAAGTCCACCACATAAGATACAATGATCCTTCATGTTTTTTACATTTCCAACATTTATCTGACATATTTGCATTTCCAAGCGCAATCTTCTTAGGTGTTAAATACCACCTATGCATCATTTTATATACATTCTCTTTAATATTGGTGCAAGTTGGAATCCTCAGAGTGTTTTTCCACAAGTGTTCCCATGATTCCATTGTTATTTCTTTATGAAAGTTTATTGCCCACTTCACCATCTGGACTTTGACTGTCTCGTCTTCCATATGCCATTTTAAGAGTATTTTATATATTTTTGAAATGGCTTTTTTACCTTCTTGGACTTTGGGGGGGCCATGTTATGCCCCCCCAAACAAGGTGCCCCATCCTCCTACACTTCCCATGGTTCTCTATGGAGAAAAATAAGTCATCTTTCTAGGTGGCTTGGGGTGGCATTTTGCAAGCAAAATGCAACCAACTTTCAGGGGACCTGCTCCCACCTGTTCTCCCATCCTCCACCAAGTTTCAGACAGATTCCACTTGGGGGGGGCATTTTTGGCCTCCCAAAGAAGGTGCCCCATCCACCTCCACTCCACTATTCTCTATGGGGGAAATAAGAGAGGCTTATCTGGCTAGGGGTGGCGTTTTGCATGCAAAATGCCCCCAAACTTCAGGGGACCATCTCCCACTGTTCCTGCCAGCCTCCACCAAGGCCCAAGCTGATCCCACTTTGGGGGGCCATTTTATGGCCTCCCAAAGATACTGCTCTTCGCCCCCCTTTCTCCATTATTTCCCATCAAAGCTTGAGGGAAGCTGACAAGTATCCAATCTGTGCCTTTTGTCACTTGTGGTTCTGCTCTCAGTTCCTCTGATTCCCCCCCTCGCTTCTTCTCTTCTTGCAGGCCGTCAGGAATCTCCTACAGTCATGGATCACCAATCGACCTTTTGGTCCTCTTAGATATGGCTGATCAAACCTTCTTCGATTTTATTGTCTCACCTCCGGAGGCAATCTTTGAGTTATTGTGATGAGCAAAAGACCCCATCCTTCCCAAAGGATGGGTTTTACCCTATAAAACCGGCTACTTTCTGGCCCAAGTGTGTGCGTCCTCTTAGATCCGACACAGGCACATGGTCTGAGCCTTCCCCTACCCCAGTCTTGTCCAGGAAGCGCAGGTCGTCTCAACACTGCTTTCCTACAGACATCCCCTTTCTTCTAGATTGATAACCGTAGCTGTCCCTGGAAGCGCTTTCCCATTTATTCACTGTTTTCTGGCTAGTTCTCTATGTGTGTGTGCATGCGTGCTGTGGGTATTCTGTGAAATTGCTCTTTATTACTGACTTTACTAAAAACCATCCCTGTTGAACATCCACCTGTTCACTAAAGCGATCACTAGAGGAATGATCCTGCTATACATTCGTGAAGATTCTGCAGTTACCCTCCCCTTGCTGCCTCTCATTGTACCTAATTTCCTCAACGCTCAAGGAGATCATCTCTTTGGGTAATAGTTGAAGTGATCAGCTGCCATGTGAGGCAGCCAAACTTCTGGCCAGGAGATGGCATCCGTCTTCCTGCCTGTCCAGTCAGCATGTGTTAAAGCGTGGGCCTGTTATGGCCACAACCCCCCCCAGCTGATTATTGAGAGTGACCAAGTTGGGAAGGCTGGCAATACTAGGATTGCCCAGCAACAGCCAAAGAGGGCTGTAATGATTTCAAGAAATGGGTGCATGTGTCTTTAAATGTTTGGTGAGATAGGTGAAGAGTGGGGGTGAGAGAGAGAGATGAGTGAGTGATATGATTGGTTGATGACTGAGAGTGTGGGCGGAGCAAATGCAGTTTAGACTGACATGTCTAGTTAGGCGGTAAGATTCAGAGAAGCTCTTCCCACACTCCAAGCTGAATTGGAATTCATATGCAAATTTGACTCTGTCAAGCTGGGACTGAATAGAGACTATGGATGGTTATCACATTATCACAGGTAACAGATTCCCTTTACAGAGGCGTGGTCTGGGGGAGCCCAGTGACGCCTGGTGTGGGCTTTCGGGGACCACAGTTCTCTTTGTCAGATGCAGCTGGCAGGGAGAGCTGTGGTCATCCAAGGCTTATACTACATAGGAATTGGATACTTTCACTGCTACAAACTAATACGGCAAACTAACTGCACACCAAAAGGAGATGTTTACATTTCCAAGCAAAGGAATGTTTTGACTGCCTCCATGCTAATTGCATTCTGTCTCCTTGTGATATATGTCCCCTTCTTTCTCCCCTCTCTCCCCTCCTCTTCTGTATTTGACCAGTTCGGATCATGCATCTGACGAAGAGAACTTGATTCTCGAAAGCTTATGCTACAATAAAATTGGTTAGTCTTAAAGGTGCTACTGGACTCTTTTTGATTTTATAATCATGTGATCATTTTATAATTAGTGCTGTTCAGGGGGTCATTTCATAGAAAAAGAGCTGGAGGAACTCATTAGCATAACTCATTAGCATATGCCATGCCCTCTGACATCACCAGAAGTGTGTCAGTAACACGACTGATTTGTATATGCCACACACACCCCTGACATCACCTATCCTGGCTGTTTAGGAACCCAATCCTGGCCATTCAGATGCGAAATTGGACCCAAAATGGCAAAAAAGGGCTGAAAAGGGGCCCAAAATGGTCAGGATCGGGCTGCTGCTGTGCTGGAGAGTGATCCACTACCCGTCAAAGGCCTGATCCGGGCTGTTTCGGCCCCAATCCAGGCCAAAACGGGCCCAAGATGGCTGAGGGTCAGATGGGCAGGGCCACCTGTCATGTGACCTCTTCAGGGAACTGCCAGAATTGTGTTCCTGTACAGTCCCCTTCGAAATGAGCCCTGGTGCTGTTGTGGGTGGATAAAATGTGCTCTCAGAATAACACAACCACATTTCCGGACAAGGTGCTAATATTGCATCCCAGGAGGGGGCAAAGACTGGTGCATGGCAATCTTCTACTGTTTGTGGATCGAGTGCTAAGAAAGTCAGGAACAAGGTGTGCAAAAAAGCCCAGAGAGCCAGCCAACATAGGCCAAATGCTCTGGTGTGCTGCTCTTAGGCACAAGTGTCCAGGGCTCCCTCCCCCTGTTCTAAAGACTGAACAATGAAGCCTGTACAGAGCCTTTCAAAGGGCCCGCTCTTAGTGCAAAGATCGCATTCAGTTTTGTGTTTTATTAGCGCAGAGATAAAAGGGATGAGAATGCTTCCCTATTCCTCTAATTTTTTGTCTAAACCCCCCTTTAAAAAATGTTCAGAATTTCTTCTCTACAAAAAAAAATTGTGATTTACTGCCCAACCCGAAGCAAATTTATTTAGAAGTCAATTCTGTTGAGTTTAATCCACTCCCAGGTGGCACCACACAGGCCTGAAGTGATGAAGTCCAGCATGAGGCTCAATTTCTTGGAAGTGTCCCTCTTTACCAAAGTTCCAAAGAGTTTATTGTCTATAGCCATTGGCCGTCACAATTTACCAAACATCAACTAATAGTTAAATCCATTATCACAGTTTGTAGCGGTTAATTAAAATGAATTAAAACAGTACAGTATGCCAAACAATCCCAGGGATCACGAAACAGCCTCATTCAGTACCACCTTAGATCTTATCTTTTTGGCTGCGAGTGCGAAATGAGAGACTCTATAGGACACATGATTATCAATATCAGATAACAAAAACACAATCTTCTCTATTTCAGAATATGTTTGTGACTGATAGGATTCTGGCCAAGAATTTAGCTCTGGGTACCCTATATAATGGACAATATATACGCAATATAATGCCAAACTGATTCAGAACTGGCCATCCGGCAACCCTCGTGTGAACACTTTTGTGTGCTGAAGGAGATACACCTTCAGTCAAGCTGCGGTTGAAATAATCTTTTTGCCGATTGCAAGAGATGTCCTTTCATTTTTTGCTTGTGACAAATTGCTTTGGGAATTGAAATTTGGAACATAGAAGAACATGAAGGAAATGACTTGTTTCAGGCGGTGAAGATGGGAAGAAATTAGCCCGCAAGGAAGTTTTAGATTAGAACAACCTAAGAGGACTGTTTATGGTGTGGGGTTGTAAAACTACACATACTATGGGGAGACTGAACATGAGGTGCCTTAAGGGAGGAGAGAGAAAAATATGCACGTTTTGCTCACCAGGGGTAGTATGTAAGTTTGTTTGATGTTAAGAGAAAGGATGGAGGGGAGAATAAGGAGGGAATTAGAAAGATAGATGATCCTAGTCAAGGAAAGCTACTATCAAACACTTCATGAAACAAAGAAGGCAAAATTAGATGATGGTGGGATGGCTATTCCCTAGTGTGCTTATTGAGTTGTACAGTACGGTTGCTCCTATCATTGAAGCTCTTCCCACATTCCAAGCATTTATATGGGTTCTTCCCTGTGTGAACTTTTTGGTGTCTAGTTAGGCGGCTATTGAAAGAGAAGCTCTTCCTACACTCCAAGCATTTATATGACTTCCCTCCTGTGTGAACATTTTGATGGCTAGTCAGGTAGGTATTCTGAGAGAAGCGCTGCCCACACTCCAAGCATTTTTATGGCTTCTCCCCCGTGTGAATCTTTTCATGTCTAGTTAGGCGGTAAGATTCAGAGAAGCTCTTCCCACACTCCAAGCATTTATATGGCTTCTCCTCCATGTGAATGTTTTGATGGCGAGTAAGGGAGCCTTTCTGAGAAAAGCTCTTCCCACACTCCAAGCATTTATATGGCTTCTCCCCCGTGTGAACCTTTTCATGTCTAGTTAGGTGGTAAGATTCAGAGAAGCTCTTCCCACACTCCAAGCATTTATATGGCTTCTCTCTCGTGTGAACCTTTTCATGTCTAGTTAGGATGTAAGATTCAAAGAAGCGCTGCCCACACTTCAAGCATTTATATGGTTTCTCCCCTGTGTGAATCCTGTGATGTTTAGTGAGGTCACCATTGTGAGAGTAGCTCTTCCCACACTCCAAGCATTTATATGGCTTCTCCTCCATGTGAATGTTTTGATGGCTAGTAAGGGAGCCTTTCTGAGAAAAGCTCTTGCCACACTCCAAGCATTTATATGGCTTCTCCCCCGTGTGAATCTTTTGATGGACAGTTAGGGAGCTGTTCTGAGAGAAGCTCTTCCCACACTCCAAGCATTTATATGGCTTCTCCCCTGTGTGAACCTTTTGATGGCTAGTTAGACTGCTATTTTGAGAGAAGTTCTTCCCACACTCCAAGCATTTATACGGCTTCTCCCCTGTGTGAACCTTTTGGTGTCTAGTTAGGAGGTTATTGAAAGAGAAGCTCTTCCCACACTTCAAGCATGTATATGGCTTCTTCCCCGTGTGAACCTTTTCATGTCTAGTCAGGTACGTATTCTGAGAGAAGCAGTGCCCACACTCCAAGCATTTATATGGCTTCTTCCCCGTGTGAACCTTTTCATGTCTAGTTAGGGTACCTTTCCGCGAGAATCTCTTCCCACATTCCAAGCATTTATATGGCTTCTCCCCTGTGTGAAGCTTTTGATGGCTAGTTAGGGTACCTTTCTGAGAGAACCTCTTCCCACACTCCAAACATTTATACGGCTTTTCCCGTGTGTGAAGCTTTTCATGTCTAGTTAGGTGGCAAGATTCAGAGAAGCTCTTCCCACACTCCAAGCATTTATATGGCTTCTCTCCTGTGTGAACCTTTTGATGCCTAGTCAGGTGGCTATTCTGAGAGAAGCTCTTTCCACACTCCAAGCATTTATGTGGCTTCTCCCCTGTGTGAAGCTTTTGATGTCTAGGTAGGTTACATTTATAAGAGAAGCTCTTCCCACATTCTAAGCATTTATATGGCTTTTCCCCTGTGTGAACCTTCTGATGGACAGTTAGGAGTCTATTGAAAGAGAATCTCTTCCCACACTCCAAACATTTATATGGCTTCTCGCCCATGTTCATCTTCTGATGTTTAGCCAACTTGCTATTCTGGAAAAAGGTCTTTCCACACTCTGAGCGTTTATATCTTTTCCAGAATGTTGAAATGTTCTGACATATTTCAAGTCTGAGTTCACATCTCAATGATTTGGCTTTCCAGTGACCCTTATGCCTTCTCTTTCTCTTCTGCATTTCATCGTTGCCTGGGTCCTCAGGTGTCTTCCTGCTCTGATGGGCAAGCAATTTCTTCCTCTGCTTCTGTTTTGCTTCCCTTTTGCTTCTCTGCTGCTTCTTTGGTACCACTTGATCCCCTGGTTTTGCTTCTCCATCCAGATTTTCATTTCGTTCCACAACTGCCCTTCCTTGTTCCTTCTCACTTGCCATCGCCCTCACATCTGCAACTGTAAGAGAGAGACAGAAATCAAGTTTTTAAAAGCTGGACATAAAAAAGATAAAAATATCTGTTAGCAAGTAAAATGAGTATAGTACTTTTTACACTGAGATCCAGGAGCCTGAAATAATTACAGGCATATGTAATCACTAGCAACAAAGCCCGTTGTGGGGAAAAATACAACAGGCTCTAGAAATGGGAGGCCAGATAGGCAGGCATTCCTTCCTCCTCCATCACTGATCTTGGCTGGTGAAAGGGGGGGAAGGTTTCCTGCTTCACACGTGATTTCTTTTACTTGAAGGGGGGGTTCCTACCTGCTGCATGTCTAATACAGGCCAGGAAAAGGGGGGGCGGGCATTGCCACCTGCTCAGCTTCTGACCCCACCTGGGTGAAGTGGAAATGGCCATTGCTTCCCGTGCCACGCCTGATCTCAGTCACGTGAGAGGGTGGTGGGCTTTGCTACTTGCTCCCCACCTGATACAGGCCGGGTAAAGGGGGGGTAGGCATTGCTACCTGGTCTGCTCCTGACTGCAGGCGGGTGAAGGGGAAACAGGCATTGCCTCCTGCTCCATGCCTGATTACAGATGGGTGAAGGGGTTGGGTTTGGCCACCAGATCAGTGCTTTATTTTGGTAGGTTGAAGGGAGTGAGCATTGCAACCTGCTCTGCTCCTTCTCCCGGCTGAGTGAAGAGAAGAGCATTGCCTCCTGGTCTGCACCTGAACCCAGCCAGGTGAATGTGCGAGGAGGGCATTACTCCCTGATTCACTTCTGATCCCAGCTGGGTTACAGCAGCAGGCATTGCCACCTGCTCTGCTCCTGATCCCAGCTGGCAGAAGTGGGGTGGGCATTGCCATCTGGTCCGCTCCTAATACCAGCTATGTTAAGGTGGGGGGTGGGCATGGCCACCTCCTCCACTCCTAATACCAGCTGGCTTAAGGCGGCGGTGTGCATGGCTGTCTCCACAGTGACTTATTCCGATAGACTGAAGGAGCTGGGCATTGCCACCTGCTCCGTGCCTTATCCTGGCTGGGAGAAGGGAAGAAGGGCATTGCCTCCTGCCCAGACAGGTGAAAGCGTGGGGTGGTCATTACCAGCTGCTCCACTCCTGATCCCAATGCTAACACAACTGGGGCACCCAGGATACAAAAGAAATTTGCTGACAAATTTTCCACCTGTAGGACACCTAATGTGGTGTATATTATCCAATGTGGATGCCCTTTAGTGTGCATAGGCAGCACCAAAAGACCTTTGAAAATCAGAGTGCAGGAACACATTTCGCGCATCAGAAATGCAGTAACAGAGGCACCACCTGTAGCCCACTTTTTGGAACCTCATCATGGAGCTAGAGATATTAAAGTATCTGTCCTGTTCTCTTTGGATTCGAAACCCCAACAGGATTGTTCACGTAAATGGGAATACTTGTGGAAAACTACAATGAAGATAACGACATGTACTAATATTAAAGAGAACATTTACAAAATGATTTATCGTTGGTACATGACACCAAAGAAGATTGCGCTAGGGAACTTGAATACTTCTAATAAATGCTGGAAATGTAAGAAACATGAGGGCTCCCTCTACCACATGTGGTGGTCGTGTGAGGTAGCTAGGCAGTACTGGGGGGAAATAATAAGAGAAATGAGTGAAATTTTACAGTTTCAAATAAATAAGAACCCAGAACTCCTGCTACTAAACTTGGGAATGGAGGGAATTCCAGCCCATCATAGGACGTTGATATTTTATATGACAGCAGCAGCTAGACTTTTGTATGCGCAAAAATGGAAAGTACAAGAAGTGCCAACTATTGAAGATTGGATCTACAAATTGCTGTATATGGCTGAAATGGACAAGATGACGAGAAAATTGAGAGATCTGGACTCAGGGCAGTTTAACACGGACTGGGAGAAGCTGAAACAACATCTGGAGAAGAAATGGGAGGTGGGAGGAAAACTGTGGCAGTTTGAGAACTACTGAAGTATAATATAAGTATAAAAGAGAGGGGTGACTTTACCGGGGGAGGAAGAGAAAAGTGAACTTATAAGCAGTTAGATTAATAGATTGATATATATATATAGATATGTATAGGTTAATTGATAGAACATTGATAGAGAATAATTAATGATAAGGTTTAAACATGAGGATTGAGTAACTAACAATATTTTCTTTCTTTGATAAGATTTATATGCACCAAACTGAATGTACAGAAGAGTTAAATTGATTGACTATGTGATGAGCTATATAGAATTACCATAAAAAGATGAAATGAGTAACATATAGAGAACAAATCAAATTGTTTGATTTGTTTGATTTAAATGTGGGAAATTTTTATGGTTTATGATATATAGGTTTATGATATATAGAAATATTCAGAATGGGAAAAGGGGATAAATTGTTTATCCAAGGACGTACAGTTTGGGTGTATAGTAAGTAAAGGAGTTAAAGATGTACTGCTTAATATAATGGAGAATGCATATCTGTTTTAGATAGAGGAATTTAATAGAAGTAAGGGAAAAGGGACAGAGGGGGGGAAAGCTGTTGGAAGTCAACAAAAGGGGGGGAAAGGGAGGGGGTTAGAAATGAAAAATTTGGGGAAAATTGAATGTAATGTAAAAATAATAATATTCTAACCCAATAAAAATTTTTCTAAAAAAAAAAAAAGGATTGTTCACGTAAATTATTACAGTTGGAAACAGAATGTATTTATTAATTTAGCTGCCTGCTCCCCTATGGGTTGAATCATGAAATGGAATTTTCTTGTTTTTTGTAAAATCAATTTGTATTCTGTAAATAACTTGCTCCTTTTAAGTGCCTTTTTGTCATTTGTATATGGTCCGGATAGATTATTTCCTGATAAGATGGTGTACTTAAATATTGGATAACTTACAGACTTTGTCATTAGATTGTAGCTGCATTCACTATGATTTATTTGTGGTTACCGTCCCTTTAATTGGCTGGATACACAAGAGTTCACTGCCCCTTTAATTGGCTGGTTATATAAGAGTTTAGTGTTTGGTGAGTCACACGGCATTGCTCCGTCAGATCTTACCAACTGGGTGTTATGATTAAGGCTTGTGAGAGACCAGTGACTATATGGCTAGGACACGGTGTTGTTACATTCATATTAATAATTTCCGACCATTACATATTTGTATTGTATCTTTTTTATAGTTTGTTCAATCATGCCTGTGAAGAAGTTTGTTGTGTGAAACAGGAATTGAAAATCAGCTGGCGTAAGACCCGTAGGCTGTTGTTGAAGATTGATCACAGCTCCTTTTCCATTTGGAGAATGGTCTGCTCTTTGAAAAGGACATATGGAAAACAATAAGTGTTTCTCTCAGCAGTTGGAGTGTTTATAATTTGAATGACTTGTCCATTGACTGAATATGTATTGTGGTTTATGACCTTGTAGATTTTGTATCATTCACATGTTGCACTTTGCACTTTAAAATTTCTAAAAACTTCCCATAGCCTGAAATATACATAAAAATTTATATAAGTATTTTTAGATAATTATACTGCCTCCTTGTGGTAGTTGGTGTTTTTGCCACTCCTGATCCCAACTGGGTGATGGCCGGGGTGGGCACTGCCACCCGATCTGCTCCTGATTCCAGAAAGGTGAAGGGGGCAGGCACTACAATCTGCTCTGCTCCTGATCCAATCTGGGCGAAGGGGGGTGGGCATTTTCACTTGCTCCACTCCTAATACCACCTGGGTTATGGTCAGGGAGGGAATTGCCACCTGCTCCACTGCTAATACGAGCTGAGTTCAGGTGGATGCGGGCATTTCCACGTCCTGCACTTCTATCCCAGCTGGGTTAAAGTGGGGATGGGCATCTCCATCTTCTTGTGATCCCAGCTGGATGAAGGGGAGGCAGGCATTGCCACTTGCTCTGCTCTTTATACCAGCTGGGTTAAGGTGGAGGTGGGAATTGCCACCTGCTTTGCTTTGAATACCAGCTGGGTGAGGGGGGGCATTGCCACCTGCTCTGCACGAGATCTCAGCTGGATGAAGGGGAGTGGGTGTTGCCACCTGCTCTGCTCCTAATACCAACTGGGTTATGGCAGGGGGTGCGAATTGCCACCATCTCCACTTCTAATATCAGCTGGGTTAAGGTGGGGGTGGGCATTGCCAGCTGCTCCACTCCCAATACCAGCTTGGTTAAGGTGGGGGTGGGCATTGCCACCTGCTCTGCTCCTAATTAGGGGTGTGCAAGCCAAAAATTTTCGGCTAAAGCCGAAAGCCAAAAGCCGAAAGAGGAATCTCTTTCGAATAAGCCGAAAGCCGAAACGGCCAGCCGTTTAGGCTTTCGGCTTTCTTTCGGCTTTTTCAATGGGAAAATGCCTCCGGCGTCTTCCCGGACGTCTGGGGGAGGCATTTTCCCACCGAATCAGCCCAAAATTGGTGGGGACCTTCCTCTAACCCCTCTCTACAAACCCCCAAGTTTCAGACCGATTGGACTTTGGGGGGCCATGTTATGGCCCCCCAAAGCAGGTCCCCCTATCCTCCCATAAGAAAGCGAAGGAGCATCTTCTTCATTATTTCCTATGGGGAAAAAATGAAGAAGCAGGCTTCCTTTGCCAGGGGTGGCATTTTGCATGCAAAATGCCCCCTTACCCTCAGGGGCCCTTCTCCCACCCCTCCTCCCAACCCCCCACCAAGGCTCAGCCTGCTCCCACTTGGGGGGGGCATTTCATGGCCTCCCCAAGTAGCTGCTCTCATCTCTACCACTGACAGCTGGGGGAGGCTTGTCTTGCCAGGGGTGGCATTTTGCATGCAAAATGCCCCCCATCCCTCTGGGGCCCTTCTCCCACCCTTCCTCCCACCCCCCACCAAGGCTCAGACTCCTCCCACTTGGGGGGGCATTTCATGGCCTCCCCAAGTAGGTGCTCTCAGCCCCCAAAGTCCACCCCCTACAGCCCCACACAAACCCAATTCCCTCCCAGCTGCCACACACAGGCCCAAATCCCAACATTAGCCCCTCACAGACCCAAATCCACCCCCAGCTGCCCCACACCCACCATAACCCCAGGGACAGGCTGGCAAAGGCCAGCCCTCTCCCTTTGTTCCCTATGCTGGGAACTTCTAAACTCTCTTTCCCTGGGCAATTCTGCACAGCCCAGGGGTGCCACAATGGTGGGAACACTTCTGAGTGCCACCTGGTCCCTGTGAAAGAGCACCTGAACCACAGACACCCTCCCTCAAATTCCCCCACCACCTACAGAGATGGCTGGCCAGCCAGCCCCATTGTTCCCTATGATGGGAACCAAGTGCACAACAAAGAATAAAACAAGAACAACACAAAACTAAAGTTTTTAAAAAAATATTTTCTCCCTTCCAAAGTACAAGTAGGCAAAGCATAATGACACATTACACCAGCAGTCCCCCACACAGAAAAATAACATGACTCACTTAACATCAGAGAATCACAAAGCATGATTCCTGTCAAAAACATTTTATTTCTTGAACAGCTTTAGGTTACACAGCAGGGGGGAACACCAAAGGGCATGGCAGCAGTATCTTACACAAAAGTAACACAACTCACTTAACATCAGAGAATCACAAAAGCACAATTCCTTTCAAAAACACTTTATTTCTTGAACAGCTTTAGGTTACACAGTAGGAGGGCACAACAGGGCATGATAGCAATGTACTACAAAAAATAATACAACCCACTTCACCGTTTTTGACAGCAATTGTGTTTGAGTGATTCTCTGATGTGAAGTGAGTTGTGTTATTTTTGTGTAGTACACTGCTTTCCTGCTCTGTTGTGCCTTCCTACTGTGTAACCTAAAGTAGTTAAAGAAATAAAGTGCTTTTAACAGAAATTTTTTGGGGTGATTCTTTAATGTGAAGTGAGTTGTGTTATTTTTGTGTAAGATACTGCTGCCATGCCCTTTGGTGTTCCCCCCTGCTGTGTGGGGGGTGGGAGGAGGGGTGGGAGAAGGGCCCCTGAGGGTAAGGGGGCATTTTGCATGCAAAATGCCACCCCTGGCAAAGGAATCCTGCTTCTTCATTTTTTCCCCATAGGAAATAATGAAGAAGATGCTCCTTCGCTTTCTTATGGGAGGATAGAGGGACCTGCTTTGGGGGGCCATAACATGGCCCCCCAAAGTCCAATCGGTCTGAAACTTGGGGGTTTGTAGAGAGGAGTTAGAGGAAGGTCCCCACCAATTTTGGGCTGATTCGGTGGGAAAATGCCTCCCCCATACGTCCGGGAAGACGCCAGAGGCATTTTCCCATTGAAAAAGCCGAAAGCCAAAAGAAAGCCGAAACGTTTCGGCTTTTTTTCTTTCGGCTAAGCCGAAACGTTTCGGCTAACCCGAAAGAAGCCGAAACACTTTTGTTTCGGCTTTCTTTCGGCTTTCAGAAAGCCGAAATGCACATCCCTATTCCTAATACCCTAACTGGAAGAAGCAAAAACCCGCGAGAGTACCAAAATCATTAAACAGATTATTAAACAGCATGGGCACTTAGTTGCCCATTTACCATGTTGTCACAACCCACCCAGGGTAGGTTATAGACACATGTATAGCCTTCGTGATAAACTGGTACATTCAGACATGCAGCCACAGAATCAGGAGAGATAACTCCCCAGAGGTCATCACAACTGCGGCCACTGCAGTGTTTGCAGGTTGGCAATCACAGGTAACGTGGTGATACTTAAGCAATCCAATGGACATCTTCAGTTGAAGACGTTTTCTACCTGCAGCATTCCAGGTGTGGTATGTCTTATAGAATGCCCGTGTGGTGAAATATACATTGGCAGTACCACCCGTGCAGTGAGGATTAGGACACAGGGACATCAATCCAAAATTAGACAGAGGGTAGAGGAAGCTCCCCTCACTTCCCATTTTGTTCGTAAGAACCATACAGAAGGAGATCTAAGATACACAGTAACAGAGGTGGTTAGGGACAAAGACGGCAGAATACAACATCATCATCTTTGGAGACGGGAAGCCTGGTGGATTGTTTGTTGAGCAGGAATTGTTGGCAAGCGCCCCACACAGAGCCACTGGAATACTGGCATTTGGATTTGGGCTTTGCTTTTGGATCAAAACTCCAAGAAGGACATAAACTCCTGGCTGAATGACGTGCCTTCTCCAGACTATTTTGCATTGGAGATTTTGATTGTGAAATTTGGAATGGATCCAAATGTTTAAAGATATTCAACAGGTAAGTATGAGAAAAGTCAATAAATATCTCAGTAATAAATGTTCTTCTCTTTTCAGATGAAGTGTTGATGGTGGGTTGCAGCTGTATAGATCCACGATGCCCGATGTGCAGTGCCGGCTTAGTACCGCAGTTTCATATTCATAACCTCCTCAGGGGAAAAGTATATCCACCCCAACAATAATCATTCAGTACGTCTGTAATCAAGTCCATCCAAATAGTCAAAGTCAGTACAATCACAATGAATCTCAAATGCCGTTCTCACCTGTTGAATATCTTATTGTAACTGAGTGTTGCATTGTTGGGCATTGTGGACTCATACAGCTGCAACTCACCGTCAACACTTTATCTCTAAAGAAGAATACTAATTACTGTCTTTATTGATGTTATTTATTGACTTTAAAGATAATGACCTGATGAATATCTTCCTTTATTGGTTGTTGTATTGTTCCCCATGTGGACACTTCTAGGTGCATGGAATTATTTGTTGGTGCATGACATTTTGATGATGATACATTTGATTCCTTGATTGGTACTGGTGAGTTTTTTACTCTATTATATTGTTGTGATAACTTTTAGTGATTGAGCATTATTTCCTACTTGTGTGTTATTCACTTGTTCTACTTTTCACTCCAAATTCCAGCTGTGTTAAGGCGAGGGGTAGTTATTGACACCTACTCCGGTCCTAATACCTGATGGGTGAAGGGGGTGCGGGCATTGCGGCCTACTTGGTGCCTGATTCCGGCAGGGTGAAAATGGGAAGGGCATTGCCGCCTGCTCAGTGACTTATTCTCGTAGATTGCCACCTTCCCTGCTCCTTATCCTGGCTGGGTGAAGGGAAGAAGGGCACTGCCTCATGCTCTGACCTGATCCCAGCCAAATGCAGCCAAGGAGTGGGCATTGCCACGTGCTCCACTCCTGATCCCAACTGCGTGATGGTGGGAGTGGGCATTGCCACCTGCTCCCCTCCTGATTCCAGACAGGTGAAGTGGAGCAGGCATTACCATCTGCTATTCCTGATCTCAGCTGGATGAAGGGGGGTGGGCTTTGCCACCTGCTCCACTCCTAATACCAGCTGGGTTAGGTGGGGGTGGGAATTGCCGGGGGTGGGGACTGCCACCTGCTCCACTTCTAATGTGAGCTAGATAAGGTGGGGGGTGGGCATTGCCACCTGCTCTGTTATTGATCCCAGCTGGCTGAAGAGAGGTGAGTATTGCCATCTGCCCCACTCCTAATACCAGTTGGGTTAAGGTGGGGGTGGGCATTGCCACATCCTCAAGTTCTAATACCAGTTGGGTAAGGTGGGGGCAGGCATTGCCACTTCTGATCCCAGCTGGCTGAAGGGGAAGTGGGCACTGCCACCTACCCCACTCCTAACACCAGGTGGGTTAAGGCAGGGGTGGGCATTGCCACCTGCTCTGCTCCTAATATTAGCTAGATTAAGGCAGGGGATAGGTATTGCTGGGGGTGGGTATTGCCACCTTCTCCACTTCTAATACCAGCTGAGTAAGGTGGGGGCATGGGCATTGCCTCCTGCTCTGCTCCTGATTCCAGATGGTTGAAGGGGGAGAACATTGCCACCTACCTCGCTCCTAATACCAGCTGGATAATGCAGGGGCGGGCATTGCCATCCCCTCTGCTCCTGATCCCTCCTGGCTGAAGTGGGGTGGGCATTGCCACCTGCTCTTCTCCTAATACCAGCTGAGTGAAGATGGGGGGGGCAGGCATTGCCATCTGTTCTGCTCCTGATCCCAGATGGCTGAAGGGAAGCAGGTATTGCTACCTGCCCCGCTGTCATGGTCCAGCCTGGGCTCAGTGAGAGTGAGGACTCCTCCTCAGGAGGAGAGGGGCTTCGTGTAGCCAGCCAGGACTCCTCAGGAGAAGAGGAGCTCCATGCAGCCAGCCCTGACTCAGCAGAGGCTGGTAATCAGGAGCCACAGCTGTTGGCTAATCAGAGCCTACAGCCAGCAGCTGAAGCAGAGCCATCAGTACTCTCCAGCCCCAGCACCACAGGGGAAGTGCAGCCAGGGACTTCCACAGGGGAAGCTCAGTCAGGGACTGCCAGCACCACAGGGGAAGCCCAGCCAGAGGCTTCCACCCCCCCAGGTTCACCCACACCCAGAGAACGCCGCAGACAGCGCCAGAGACTGGAGCTGCAGGAGAGACGGCGCAGTGCTCGTCTCCTGAGCCAACGCCAGCTGCTGGAGGGTGATGATGAGTAGCTTCAGGATGGAGCCCCAGCAGCTGGCTGAAAACCATGCCTGGCTATAAAAGCCAGTCAGGAGCAACAGCCAGGCATGGAAGCAACGTCTCTACTGTCTGCAACCACTCCGTGCTCCGTGAACCTTGCCCGTGCCTACTGTTGGACCTGACACTACCGGTAACTGACCTTGGACTGTGCCTGACCTTGCTCTTGGACTCTGGACTCAACTCTGGCATTAGCTTGTGCTCTGACCACTGCTTTGACTTGGCTTTTGGCTCCTGAAACTCCCTCTGGACTTGGTATCAAGGTTTGGACCTGCACCACCCTGCTTGGGCTGGCCCAGCCCGTGACAGATTGCTTCCACCACACTTCCCGGCATGGACGCAGTGATGCCCACCCCGGGAAGCCTGGCAATGCTGCAGGACCAGGTGCTGCAATTAACCCAAGCACTGGTGACTTTGCAGCAGCAGATTGCTACTCTTCTTGTTGCCCCTGCTGCACCTCTGCCTGCAAAATGCCCAGTGAGGCCTCCTGACAGTTTTGAGGGCAATGTGGAAGAATTCCCAGCGTTTCTTGCCCAGTGCCAGTTGTACATTGAACTCCGGGCCAGAGACTTTCCCACGGATAAAGTCAAAGTTGGCTTCATCCTCAGCCTGTTAAAGGGGCAGGCAGCAAGATGGGCCACACCCTTGCTACTGGCTAAATCCCCTCTGCTGGGGGACTTTCCAAACTTCGTGGCTCACATTACCGCCGTCTTTGCCAACCCTCTGAAAGCCATCAAAGCAAACCAGAAAATCCGTGCCCTCACCCAGGGAAATGGGACTGTGGCTCAGTATACCACAGATTTCCAGCTACTGGCTCAGGACCTGAACTGGAACGAGGCAGCCCTAGTGGATCAGTACCTGGAAGGGCTGTCCGACGAAGTTCTTGATGAAGTGGCTCGATCGGAAAGGCCGGTGGATCTGCAGGCTCTTATTCTCCTATGCCTACGAATCGAGGGGAGACTGGAGAGCAGGAAAACAGCCCATGCATTGCGCCATCGGCCTCCGTCCAGAGCCTCACCTGAAGACAGGGGTAAGCCTGTGCAGTTAGGGGGGCCTCGCCCCCCCTTGCCCCCAGAGGAAAAGGAGCGACGCCAGGCCCACCACCTCTGTTGGTACTGCGGTGAGGCAGGCCACTATGCCAACAGCTGCCCTGCAAAGAAGAAAATCTCCGCTACAGGGCGAGAGCAGCCTCTTGTAAAGCAACTGGTTGGGGTGGCCAATGCCTCCGACGACCATCCTGAACCTTTCTTGGTGCCAGTGAAGCTTTGCTTACCCGACAGCCGGGTCCTGTTTGTGTATGCCATGATAGATTCGGGAGCCTCCCACTGTTTCATAGATGCTCACTTCGCAGCCCAGCACAAAATTCCTCTTCAGTCCAAGGAGGCACCCACCATAGTTGAAGCCATTGACGGGCGCCCGCTATGCTCTGGCCCAGTGGTCAAAGAGACCCAGCCACTCACGCTACGAATCCAGCAGCATCAGGAGAAGCTCTGCTTCGACGTTGCGAGTACACCTCGGTTCCCCCTCATCTTGGGACTTTCCTGGCTCAGCCTCCACGACCCCATCATCAGGTGGGGCCAACTGGACCTCCAATTTCGGGACTCATGTCCGCACCTGACCCAGCCTACGGTCCTGGCCACGGTCACAGCTGCACCAACCTCGTCCACCCTGCCCAAACTGTATATGGACTTCCAGGATGTGTTTGAGGAGAAGGGAGCGGACCAACTTCCCCCCCACCGACCATATGACTGCGCCATTGACCTGCTTCCAGGCTCACCCCTGCCGGTGGGACGCCTGTATTCACTGACAGAGCCTGAGCTGGCTGCACTCAGGGATTTTCTTGCCAAAAACCTGCAGCGGGGGTTCATCCGCCCGTCCACCTCGCCCACCTCCGCTCCTGTATTATTCGTCAAAAAGAAAAGTGGGGAACTCCGGTTATGCAACGATTACCGGGCCCTGAATAAAATCACTGTCCGAGACAGGTACCCACTTCCCCTGATCGCCGACCTGCTAGAGCAATTGAAGGGAGCCCAGATCTATACCAAACTTGATCTTCGGGGGGCATATAACCTAGTGCGTATCCGGAAAGGCGATGAGTGGAAGACAGCTTTCAGTACTCGATATGGACAGTATGAGTACCTTGTAATGCCGTTCGGGCTGACCAATGCACCAGCTGTGTTCCAGAGGTTCATGAACGACATCTTTCGCAACCTCCTGGATCAGTTTGTCATAATTTATTTGGATGACATCTTGATTTATTCCCGGGATCCTGCAGACCACCCACAGCATGTACGAACCGTGCTTCAGCGACTACGGCAACATGGTCTGTTTGCCAAGTTGGAAAAGTGTGCCTTCCACCTCCGGACGGTGGAATTCCTTGGCCATGTAATTTCACCCCAGGGGATTCAGATGGACCCCAGGAAGGTTGAGGCCGTACAGACTTGGCAAGCCCCCCGTTCCCGAAAGGATGTGCAGCGTTTTCTGGGCTTCGCCAATTATTATCGCCAGTTTATCCCCAGCTTTGCCGAGACCACTGTACCACTGACGCAGCTACTGCGGCCCCGGGTGCCATTCCAATGGACTCCTGAAGCAGACCAAGCTTTCCAAGCCCTGAAGGGCTGCTTCACTGCTGGACCGGTCTTGCGATACCCAGACCCCCAGCTGCCATTCACTGTGGAAGCGGACGCTTCTAGCACCGCGATTGGGGCTGTACTGTCCCAGCGAGAGACATCCTCAAGCCCTCTGCGACCCTGCGCCTATTACTCCCGCCAGCTCACCCCAGCAGAGAAAAACTATACCATCTGGGAGAGGGAATTGCTCGCCATCAAGGCAGCCTTTGAGGTTTGGCGGCACCACCTTGAGGGGGCACGACACCCGGTCCAGGTACTCACAGACCACCGAAATCTGGAACACCTCCAGACAGCTCGTCGCCTGAACCAGAGACAGATCCGGTGGTCCTTATTCTTTTCCCGGTTCAACTTTAAAATCACCTATGTGCCCAGCTCCCAGAATAAACGAGCTGATGCCCTCTCGAGAAAGCCGGAGTACGCTTCACCGGCTGGAGAGGAACATCCCCTGACCACCATATTACCTCCAGAAGCTCTTGCAGCCGTCCAAACCACCCCGGGACTCTCTGCCAGAATTCGCATGCAACAATTTCAGGACTCATTCGCCCAGAAGCAGCTCCAGGACCTCCACATGTCCTCACACCCAAATGCATCTGGATTTGGGGAAGAACATGGCCTGCTCACCCAGCGGGGTCGGGTTTATATTCCCCCAGGCCCATTGCGCACCGAAGTACTACAACTGGCACATGATGCCAAGCCTGCTGGACATTTCGGCCGTCACAAAACCACCCACCTACTGACCCGGGAGTTTTGGTGGCCCCGGATTCAATCTGACGTGGCCCGATATGTGAGCACCTGTGATACCTGCAGACGGGCCAAGGACCACCCTGAGAAACCATCTGGACTCTTATTGCCCCTGCCTACACCTCCGGGGCCCTGGAAATTTATCTCCATGGACTTTATCACTGACCTGCCCTGCTCCAAAGGTCACACCTGTATCCTGGTGGTGGTGGACCTGTTCACTAAGATGGCTCATTTTGTTCCCTGTCCCGGACTTCCTACAGCCCCGGCTACTGCACAGCTCTACTTACAACACGTCTTCAGGTTCCATGGTATACCCGACCATCTGATCACAGACCGGGGAGCCCAATTCACCTCCCGGTTCTGGCGTGCCCTGCATACCCTCCTCGGCACCCAGGTCCACTTGTCCTCTGCGCACCACCCCCAATCCGATGGGCAAACTGAACGCACAAATGCAACCCTGGAACAGTACCTGAGGTGCTATACGAACTACCAGCAAGATAACTGGGTGGCCCTACTCCCCCTGGCCGAATTCGCCTACAACAATGCGGTGCACACGTCCACCCAACAAACACCCTTCATGGCAAACTATGGATATCACCCTCGGTTCTTCCCCAGCACTACCCCCTCCACTGGTGTTCCTGCTGCCAATGACTACCTCCAAGAACTCCAGTCTCTACACCAACTCTTGAACGAGCAGTTGCAACAGGCCAAGGAGGCATACAAAAAGGCTGCAGACCGGAAGCGCCAACCCGGTGAACCCTTGAAGGTGGGAGATCAGGTCTGGCTCTCAACCCGCCACATACGGACCCAGAGACCATCCCGAAAACTGGATGCCCGATTTATCGGCCCATTCACCATCACGGACCAGGTCAACTCTGTGGCTTTCCGACTGCACTTGCCTCCTACGCTCCCGATCCACCCGGTCTTCCATCGATCTCTCCTCATTCCTGCCTTGCCCCTGGACCCACAGAGACCCAAGCCACTTCCTCCCCCACCAGTGCTTATTGATAGGCAAGAAGAATATGAAGTTGCCCAGATCCTGGACTCCCGCCGCCGCCGGGGACAGCTGCAATATCTAGTCGACTGGAAGGGTTATGGCCCGGAAGACCGATCCTGGGAGCCTGCCAGTAATCTCCATGCTCTGGACATCATCTGCCAGTTCCACAGGGCCTACCCCCGGAAACCCGGCCCGCGGAATGGAGGGGGGCCTGAGGGAGGGGATGGTGTCATGGTCCAGCCTGGGCTCAGTGAGAGTGAGGACTCCTCCTCAGGAGGAGAGGGGCTTCGTGTAGCCAGCCAGGACTCCTCAGGAGAAGAGGAGCTCCATGCAGCCAGCCCTGACTCAGCAGAGGCTGGTAATCAGGAGCCACAGCTGTTGGCTAATCAGAGCCTACAGCCAGCAGCTGAAGCAGAGCCATCAGTACTCTCCAGCCCCAGCACCACAGGGGAAGTGCAGCCAGGGACTTCCACAGGGGAAGCTCAGTCAGGGACTGCCAGCACCACAGGGGAAGCCCAGCCAGAGGCTTCCACCCCCCCAGGTTCACCCACACCCAGAGAACGCCGCAGACAGCGCCAGAGACTGGAGCTGCAGGAGAGACGGCGCAGTGCTCGTCTCCTGAGCCAACGCCAGCTGCTGGAGGGTGATGATGAGTAGCTTCAGGATGGAGCCCCAGCAGCTGGCTGAAAACCATGCCTGGCTATAAAAGCCAGTCAGGAGCAACAGCCAGGCATGGAAGCAACGTCTCTACTGTCTGCAACCACTCCGTGCTCCGTGAACCTTGCCCGTGCCTACTGTTGGACCTGACACTACCGGTAACTGACCTTGGACTGTGCCTGACCTTGCTCTTGGACTCTGGACTCAACTCTGGCATTAGCTTGTGCTCTGACCACTGCTTTGACTTGGCTTTTGGCTCCTGAAACTCCCTCTGGACTTGGTATCAAGGTTTGGACCTGCACCACCCTGCTTGGGCTGGCCCAGCCCGTGACACTCGCTCCTAATACCAGCTGGGTTAAGGCATTGGACGGGCATTGGCACGTGCTCCGCTCCTAATATCAGCTGGATTAAGGCAGGGGTGGACATTGCCACCTGCTATACTCCTAATATTAGCTGGGTTAAGGTGGGCGTGAGCATTGCCACCTGTTCCGTTGCTAATACCAGCTGGGTGAAAGCGGGCAGCTGGTATTGCCACCTGTTCCCATTCTGATCCTCGCCTGGCCTTCCTGTCACAGCACATTTTCTAGAGGGACATTGTGCCTCGCCTGGGCTTTCCTCCACAGCAGTGCACCAGGGTATAAAGTGAGTTGTCTGAAATACGCTTACTCAATTATGTAGTAGGACTAGCAACAAAGCTGGTTGTGGGAAAAAATACAATGGGCTGCTTGCCTGATCCTCCAGGGTGGGGGGACATTGCCACCTGCTCCACTCCTGATCCAGGGTGGGTGAAGGGACAGGCACTGCCGACTGCTCTGCACCTGAACATAGCTGAACATAGCTGGGTGTAACTAGGAGTAGGCATTGCCATCTGCTCCATTCTTGATTCCAGTTGAGTGAAGGGGGGTGGCATTACCTCCTAATCCGCACCTGATAATGGCTGGGAGAACGGGGGCAAGCCTTGCCAGCTGCTCTTCTCCTGATCCTGGCTGGGTGATGAGGGGTGGGCATGGCCACCTACATCCGCTCTTGATCCTGGCTGGGTGAAGTGGCAGTGGGCATTTTCCCCTGCTCTGTGACTGATCCCAAATGGGTGACGAGGGACAGGTATTTTCACCTGCTCCGCACCTGTTTGCAGCCATGAAAAGAGAAGGTGGGCATTGCATCCTGCTCTGCACCTTATCCCAAACCTAGCACAAATGGATGGCTATTTCTGCATGTACTTTTCAGCATACCCGGATATGTATAGGATGCATATGGATTGTAATCTGCTCCTTATATTTCATTGCTGCTATTATTGCATAGGATATACTTTGTAATGTTGATATGAAATGATTGTTCAATTTTTATTATTGTATGCACTGATAAATTAAGTAGCGCTTGTACTTTAATTGATAAATTGGGGAATTGAAAACGTATTGTGTGGAATTCCTGTGGGATCGCCCCTCTTTGTTTTTGTTCTGCACCTTATCCCAGGCAGCTGAATGCATGGGGTAAGCATTGCTACCCGCTCCAAGCCTGATCCCAGCCAGGTGAGGGGTGGCAGGCATTGCCTCCTGCTCCATGCCTGATTTTGGCCTGGTGAATGTTGCGGGCGTTTCTGCTTCTTTTGAGCCTGATCCCAGCTGGGTGAAGAAGGGTGGGCATTGTGACCTTCTCCACACCTGATCCCAGCTGGGTGTAGGGGGGAGAGGTCATTGCCTCCTCCCCTGTGCCTGATTCTGCCTGGGTGAAGGTAGGAGGTGGGTGTTGCCACCTGCTTCATTCTTGATCAAAGCTGGTTGAAGCGGGGTGGGCACTGCCACCTGCTCTGGTCCTGATACCAGCTGGGTGAATGCAGGGGCCACTTGCTCCGCATTGCCACATGCCCCGCATTGCCACATGCTCCTCAGGTGCAATTATTTGTTTTTTTTTAGCCTGCCCTCTGATAAAGAGTCCCAGGTGGGTTCACAATGTAAAACTACAGAATAATAACATCCAATAAAAACAATATAAACATACAATAAAGCAGATTTAAGACACCAGATCAAACAGTAATTACCACCATCTGGGTGAGGGGGCGCATATAGATATAAAACAGCATAGGGGAGAGACTCACCTACTGAAGGACACCACATACTAGAGGATAATGTGGTGACACCTGGTCTACAAGCGCCACCCTCTGTGCCAGACTGTGGAGAAACAACAGTCTAGTGAGCTAGATCATATGCTCTGCACATGTCTGGTTATTTGGTCCTTCTGGGAGGAAGTCATTACTCATATTAATTTTGTGTTAGAACTTATAGACTTATCAACATTTGAAAATATCACATACAGACAATGCATGGGGAATTATTTTTAGGTATCTAGGGATTTTTTATAAACGCTTATTGTCCGAGGCCCGGCCCGGAGGCCTCGGATTCGCCGCAGCAGCCCCCCGCCCCCGCAGCAACGCCCCCCGTCTCCCGCAACGGCTCCCCGCCCCCGCAGCAACGCCCACCCATCTCCCGCAACGCCCCCCCGGCCCCCGCAGCAACGCCCAACCGTCCCCCGCTATCACCCCCCGGCGCTTACCAGGGGGACGGCAGCACAGGGGGAGAAGGCGCGAGGCGCGACGGCCCACGAGGCGGCCCGCCCTTCCCCGAAGCGCCCGCCCGGCTGCCGGTCGAGCATGCGGGCGGATGGCCGTTCGTCGGCGCAACGCCCCGGCGGCATCGGTGGCGGCCAGCGCTGCAGCCGCGGCGGCAGGGCACAGGCAACGGGAAGGCCAGGGGCAGGCCAGCCCGGGCCAGGCGGCCAGACGCCGGCGCAGGCGCTCTCGGCCAGCCCGGACCCCGCCCCGCGGCGGCAGGGAGGGGGAGGGAAGGAGGCCAACCAGGCCCAGCCCAGCCCTCGGGCGGGAACAGAACAGGCCGAGCGCGGCCAGGAGCGGCCCGGCCCGCCGCCAGTCAGGAGGAGGGAGGGCAGTCGGGCCAGGGAGGCGGGAGGGATCCATGGAGCCCGCCAATGGGCTAGGACCGGGTGGGGCCAGCAGGTATGGCCGCACCTGGCCCAGGTGGTGGGGATGACTGTGGGTGGAGGAGCATGGGAGAGGGGGTGGGGCTGAAATGAGCCAAAGGGTACTTAAGAGGGCTTCCCTGGCAAGCCGAGGAGAAGAGGTGAGGTCAGACTGCCCTGAAGCCAAGGTACAGCTGACCGGGTGGAGCCAATTGCTGTCCGGAGACCCCCGGTACAGACAGGGGCCGCCCTTTCTGAGGCAGCCAGGGGAGGGGACCCGCTCACCCGTGTCCCCACCAAGCCAACCCATCACCCCAGGACGGACCCGCCGGAGTCAGCCCGCCAGGACCCGCCGTCACCACCACTGGGGGGCGCCGCCGGGCTTGACACTTATGTATAGATTTTCTGGCACTGTGTAGGACTGGTGTTTGGTTTTGCCTTGCTGTTTCTTTTTTGCTTTCTTTTTTGTTTCTTTTTTACACAAATAAATAATCTGAAAACATTATTTTAAAAAAAATCACTTGGGGATTATTCCTCCCTCCCCAATAAATAGAAGCAATGTGTATAAACATCTTATTATATAAAAGAGTAAGCATGTTCCAGACAACTCACTTCCTATA
The DNA here is from genome assembly GCF_028583425.1 of Eublepharis macularius. Classification (NCBI taxonomy): domain Eukaryota; kingdom Metazoa; phylum Chordata; class Lepidosauria; order Squamata; family Eublepharidae; genus Eublepharis; species Eublepharis macularius. Next base: position 181,452,069 of record NC_072793.1, read on the forward strand.
CTGGTGCCCCACCAGAGGGTGCTGCTGCAGAGGGAAGCCCAGGCAGGGCAGCCTGAACTCCAGAGAGCTCAGGGCAGCAGGCAGTGCAGGCCAGGTTCAGGAAGGGAGCAGGAGGCAATGCTCACCCCCCTCCTTCACCCAGCTGGGATCAGGAACAGAGCAGGTGGCAATGCCCACAGCCTGCCTTAACCCAACTGAGATCAGGTGCAGAGTAGGTGGTAATGCCCAGCCCCCCTTCACCCAGTTTGGATCAGAACAGGAGCAGGTGGCAATGCCCGCACATCCAGCAGGGTATAAAGCAAAGAGCAAGAGACAATGCCTGCTCCCCGCTTCATCCAGCAAATATCAGGCATGGAGAAGGTGGCAATTCCTGTAACCTGCCTTCACCCACTTGGGATCTGGACTAGAGTAGGTGGCAGTGCCCACCTTTTGCCTTCACCCAGTTGGAATCAGGAGTGGAGGAGGTGGCCATGCTCACCACCCGCCTTCACCCGGCTGGGACCAGGGCAGAGCAGACAGCAATGTCCACCCTTCCAACAACCAGCTGGGATCATGAGCGGAGCAAGTGGCAATGCCTGCTCCCACCATCACCCAGTTGGGATTGGGAGCGGAGCAAGTGGCAATGACCTCCCCCCTTCAACCGGCTGGGATCCGGCGTGGTGCAGGAAGCGGCCACTTCAGACAGTGGAGTACGTGGTAATGTCAGGCTCCCCTTCAACCCACGGGAATCAAGCACAGAGCAAGCCGCAATGCCCCCCTTCTTTACTCAGCCTAGATCAATGTCTACCACCCCTTCACATGGCTGGGATCAGCTATGGAGCAGGAGGTAATGCCCACTTCCCGCCTTCACCAGCCAGGATCAGGAGCAGAGCAGGTGGCCTTTCCTGCCTCTCTTCACTTGGCGTGGATCAGACACCGAGCAGGTGGCAATGTCCGTCCCGTGCTTTCACTCAGAGGAAGTGGCAATGAGCACCCTCCACCCTCACCCAGCCTGGATCAGTCACACAGGAGGAGGCAGTGCCCACCTGCCCACCCTCCCCTTTCAAGATCCCATAATATTTGGTTGTTGTGGGTTTTCCGGGCTGTATCGCCGTGGTCTTGGCATTGTAGTTCCTGACGTTTCGCCAGCAGCTGTGGCTGGCATCTTCAGAGGTGTAGCACCAAAAGACAGAGATCTCTCAGTGTCACAGTGCGGAAAAGATGTTGGCAGGTCATTTGTATCTACTCAGGAAGGTGGGTTTGGGCTGAGTCATCCTGTAAGAGTTTCCCAGGGTGTGGAATGCTAATTGAGGGAGGCTTCACTGTATCCTGAGGAGGTTCTTTTGCATATGGATTGTGACAGATAAAGGTAGGCTGGCCAATGGGTGGTAAGGAGGGAAGTAATCAGGAAAAGGAAGAAGGGTACGGAGGCTTTCAGGGAAGGGAAATAGGAAGTAGGAGGCGAAAACAAAATGAGATGCCCACCCAATTCCCTGTAGTTGCCCATCTGTAAACATGCTAGTCATCAAAATTGTAATGCTACAAAGAAGGAACCACCTTTGCTTGAAAAAAAACTATGATGGTAAGAAAAGAATCTACAGGAAATGCAGGAAACTCTTTCCCACCCACCCAGAGAACAGTTGTTAAACGCAATCTCTTACTATATAACGGAGTAAGCGTATTCAAGACGACTCACTTCCTACCCTGGTGCACCACAAGACGGTCCTGCCATGGCAGGAAGCCCAGGCTGGGATCCAGACAGGAGCTGGTGGCAATGCCAGCCCTTTGCCTTCACCCAGTTGGTAATAGGAGCGGAACAGGTGGCAATGCCCACCTCCATCTTAACCTAGCTGATATTAAGAGCAGACCAGGTGGCAATGCCCACCCTCCACTTCAACCCAGCTATTAGGAACAGAGCAGGTGGCAATGCCCGCCCCACTTCAGCCAGCTGGGATCAGGAGCAGAGTAGGTGACATTGCCCACCTCCTGCCTTAACCAAGATGGTATTAGGACCCACTCCCCTTCACCCAGCTGGGATAAGGCTTGGAGCAGGAGGTAATGCCTGTCTCCATTTCACCCAGCCATAATCAGACACGCAGGAGGCAATGCCAGTTTCCCCTTCACTCGTCTGGGATCAGGAATGGAGCAGGAGGCAATGCCTGGCCCCATTTATCCTGGCTTGTATTAGGTGTGGAGCAGGTAGCAAAGCCCACCACCCCTTCATATGGCTGAGTTCAGGTATCGAGCAGGTGGCTATACCCATCCCCCTCCTTCAGTGGCTGGGATCAGAGACAGAGGAGGGGGGAATGCCTGCCTGCCTGGCCGCCCTCCCCTTTCTAGAGCTCGTTGCCCTTTCCCCCACAACGGGCTTTTTTGCTAGTCTATGTGAATAAAAGGCTTCTACAGTCAGCATAACTTCTCAGAAAATAAAGCTAGATGTCCTCAAAATTGGGTACTAGCTTTGGGATGATTGAAGATCAAACACAGGGCAAAACACAAAAGGAATCGCAACATCCCAGACCACCCAATCTCCCCAAACCTCAGCTCCCTTGGCTTTATGCTTCAGATGCAATGGCCGTCCGGGGCAGGCAGGCAGAGCTCACCCAAAGATAAAGAGAGGGGCCTCAAAATTGGCCTCTTGCTTCAGGATGGAGATGGGACTTGCTATGCTCCAAACGAAGGTAATTGGGCCACTGAGGTCCAGCTAATTTCCAGCACCTCCCCCCACCCTGAATTTCCAGCAGAAGCTACAGTTGACTATGGCAGGCATAACTCGTCAATAAATAAAGGTAAGGGTCTCAAAAATGACACACACACACACCCGTTGGCAGCCCAGAGAAAGAAAACAGAACACTATCCCCTCCTTTGGTAAACAAAGGAGGTTTAAGAATGTTCCTGAGCTAACATAGGCAGTGAAGTTCAGTGGTTAGAGGACCTCTCCAGGATCTAGGAGGTTCACAAACGATTCTCCATTTGTCACTAAAAGTGGACGGTTGACCTTGGGTCAGGCATGCATATTCCGCCTAACCTACCTCACAGGGGTTATATAAATCTTTAATTTTGCCTACAGTTTGCCAGGAAAAGATGATTTCTGAGGTTTTTGCTTCATCCAGTATTCATGGGACTCTTTTGTCTGGAGGCAGAGCTGGGGCTGCCAACTCCATTTCGGGAAGTTCCTGGAGATTTGAGGGTGGAGCCTAGAGAGGGTGAGGCATAAGGCCATAAGAGTCCTCCCTCTAAAGCAGCCATTTTCTCCAGAGGAAGTGGTCTGTTTACTATGGAGATAACTGCTAGTTTAGGGAAATCTCCAGCCCCCTCCTGGATGGCAACCTCGGTCAGAACTGCTCACTCAGTATTCAAAATACTGTTAAATGTCTCAAATGAGCATACCCCAACCAAAATAATATGGCAGTCACTGAGGCTAATGGAGCCGGCAAGCAAAGCGAGAGGTGAGACGGCGCCCCTCTATAATAATTGGGAAAGAGGAAGAAATGGAGAGGGGGTTCCTGGAGATGGCCCGTGAGAAGGAAGCCCAGACACGGCAGCTCGAAAATAAGACGAAGGGGATTCAACCGCCCCTTCCCGGAGCTCTCAGAGCCAGGGCAGGGCAGCGATTAGAACGTCTAAGTATTACCTCAGAGACCTGCTTTGTATCCCCGGGACACTTCCCTGGATTCTCCCTGGGTGACCTCGGACCAGCCACCATCTCTCAGCCCAACGTACCTCTCAGAGGAGACGCGAGGATAAAATGGAGAAGAGAACCACGTCAGCTGCTTTGGGTCCCCGGTGGGGAGGCACAGGGGGCAGAAGCGAAGTACATACCGCATAGAAGGGACAGTTGCTCGTCTTTGGCAAGCAGAACTCAAAAGAAAACACAGGAGCACAGCGAGCCAATGGGTAGCCATGTCAGACTGGACCAGCATCATCATCACTACCTTCGATTTATATCCAGGATGACTGAACACCCACTCAGAGCGGTTTACAAAGCATGTTATTATTATCCACACCCTGTGGGGTGGGTGAGGCTGAGAGAGCTCTGAAAGAGCTGTGACTGGTCCAAGGTCACCCATCTGGCTTCAAGTGGAGCCGTGGGGAATCCAACCCGGTTCTCCAGATTAGAGTCCTGCACTCTTAACCGCTAAACCAAACTGGCTCCTTTGGTGTTATCTTCTGAAGTTTCCAATGTATCGGGGTGAGTTTCATCAATCTGCAGTTGAAATACTGTGAATATGGGGCTGGCCCAAGGTTGGCTTGGCACCCACTGCTCTCAGCTGGACAAGGGACAGGAGAAATGTTACAAGGGGAAGCAGTTCTGACTCAAAAATCCCCGTTCATCACTTGGAACCTGGTGGCAGCATCTGTTGCCCGGCACCCATTTCTTTGCTCCTCAACTTTATGATGCAACAGAAAACTCACAGATTCCACTCCAACCAAGGGCGGGGGGGGGGGGGTCTGCCTGCAGAGGGCCTGAGCCAGGGGCCTTTCCCAGCCCTGCAGTCAAAGGCCCTCCTCTCTAAACCCCTTTCCAATTGGCATGAGTCGAACCAGTGAGTTTCAACAAGCAAAGCAGGAGCTCTGCCATGGAACAAGGGCCCCTCCTTAGGAAGACCAGTTCCTCTCTCCTCCCATCAGCTTCAATCACACAAGGAGAGGACTCCTGCAGAGCCAATCCATGTCAAAATACAAAGACCAGAGAAGGAAATATGGACTGCAGGGATTTGCTAGCATGAACCTAATCCAATATTGTCCATATCTCTTGATCAGAGCCCTCTTCATCAACAGATTTCAGCATGAATGTATTGAATGTTTTCTTTTTCACGGACTGTAATATCCCCAGGGGTGGGAGTTCCAACCTTTCCTCTGTGGCCAATGAACGTTGAGTCCTGAAATCAAAGAGGGCCAAAGGAGGATGCAGCTCCCTCCCCTCCCTTCTATTCTGTAGTTGGGATAAAAGAGAAAGGCTCCTTACCCAGAGACACCAGGGTTTCGTAGTTTTCCTGCATCACTTCCCAGTAGAGTTTTCTTTGGTCCGGATCCAGGAGAGCCCATTCCTCCTCCGAGAAGAACACGGCTACTTCCTCAAAGGACATCTGGGAGCTCTGAAAGAGGAAAATGTTGCCCCCTGGATAATCCATTCCCATTCCCGAGTGTTCAAGAAAGAAAGCAGAATCTCACCTGCCAGCCCTTTGAGCCAATGAATACCAGACATCAAACAGGTGGCAAGAAAAATGGCATTATCCTGTTCTTCAGCCTCTGACATGTAAGACACTGAAAGCCTCCAAGAAATACAACCACAGGACGTTGCCCAGAACTGGGCTTGTGTTGATTGAATCCAATTAAATATTTAAAAAACTGAACTGATTGTGCAACTATCTACTGAACTTTCTTGCACATTTTGTCCCAGAAATACATGGAAAATGTATTTGCACAGACTGTATCTACTTGATGTATTTTTGTTTGTAGAGGTTTACTATGTTACTTAAAAGCTTGCATCCAATTCTGTAAACACAAACCAGCCTAACTAAGGTCATTATATCTTTTCTTTAATTCCCACCCACTCAACACACCCATGGCCTGACCCCAGCCGTGATTTTTGGGACTCGGCAGGTGAGAGATCCAGGGCACCGACAGCTACGCACAAACCTGCTGCAGAAATCTGAGACCTTTTGTGCATTATGGAATGTTTGACAAATGAGCAACAAGGAAGCCACAGAATCATTTGGACGGATTTTGGCTCTCAAATGAAAGAAAGAGTTTAAAGGAAAGATATATTGAAGAAAAATTACTGGGGGGGGGTCCATTTATAACAAGAAATTGAAGACTAGGCAAGTTAAAATTGGCCACCCATTTCAGGATCCCTGTGGGAGCTGCACGGCCAAAAACAAGGGAATGGAATCCCCCTGGCCCAGGTTCTCCCCAAAACGTCCCTCTGCTATTTTGCAGTGGTCCCTAAAAGCCAGGAAGGCGGATGTAGGGGGGGAAAGACAGAGAAGAAAATATCCCTTCCTTTCCAAAACAAACCTTTAAACCAGGTGCCAATTCAAAGGTCTTCTGGAGAGTAATGCTCACTGGTAACCATATTCCAAAGGAAGGCATAAAATGGACTGAGAATTCTCTACCACCAAATCTGGCCAAACACCTCTTTTGGTTCAGCTTGTGCACCATGCAGGTCCAGAGAGCCCCTTAAAATTGTTCAAGTGCCGGGAACCACAGGGACTGGGAGAACAGGCAAGGAGACCCTTGGATCAGACCAGGGGCCCCTGCAGCGCTTAAGAATAGGATGCACCCTGGCTGGCAGCCGGGAACACGGTGAAGAGTGCGAAAACACGCACCTTCCCCACGCAGATGCCACCCAGGCCATTTTCTCTTTAACGTTAATTCTAGCAAATATTGCTAAGAACCATCACCACGCCCTGTGATCTGCCATTCCAATCCAAGAATAAGCAAGCAATCTAGGCCCAGAGACATTTATGGAGAATCATGTTGTTATGTTGTTGCTACTGAACTTGGGAATGGAGAACGTTCCAGTGCAGCACAGAACATTGTTATTTTATATGACAGCTGCAGCAAGATTATTGTATGCGCAGAAATGGAAAGTGCAAGAAGTACCTACTGTAGAGGATTGGATTTACAAATTGCTGTACATGGCAGAAATGGACAAAATGACAAGAAAACTTAAAGACCAAGACCCAGAACAATTTATGGCAGACTGGGCGAAAATGAAACAATATTTGGAGAAAAAATGGGATGTGAAAGGAGAACTGTGGCAGTTTGCGAACTTTTAAACTATGATACTATAAACAGAAGAGAGAAGTGACTTTACCAATAGAAGAAATCTGTGTTTATATTAATCTAAACTAGGATTATAGTTAACTATAGGAGGGGTAGAATATATAACTGATACTTAGAAATGGGATTGTTATACTAGAAAAAGTAATATAGCATACACATAATAAGGGAAGAGGAAATTATTTAGAGTAATAAATGTTATTAAGTTAGAATATTAACCTAACTATTATTAAGTTTGAATTATGGTTATGTATATGAGAAGTATGCTGTTAATTATGGGAAGAAGTATTAGTAAAATTAATTTGATAAGTATGTTATTAATTTTGGGAAGAAATATCAGTAAAACTAATATAGTATGTATAGATTAATATACTGAAATGCATTCCAATGAAGGCTATGCAAGAAAACTGGCAGTCACTGCTCCCATTATCTCCAACGGGCCTTTAAGCTTCTCCCATTATTTCCAACGGGCAATCCGGACATCCCTTATAGTGCATCCCATGCCTGGAATGCTTCCTTTCCAAAGCAGTTTCCTCGTTGCTTCCCCAGCCTCGAGGGTGCCTCATTTACTGACCTGCATCACCCCTCCCCCAGCCCCTCTTCGTCCTCCATCCCGTTCACACGTGTCTTCCCTCTCCTTGCCCTAGATCCGTGCACGCCGCCCTAAGCTCACCTCCCCTGCAGACGCGCAGAAGCCGAAGTCTCCCTCCTCCCGGAGAGCCCGGGAGATAAGCGAGCCGCCCTCGACCTCCATTTCCCCCCGAAGCACCTCCTTCTCCGCCCCCTCGACGCCGGAGAAAGGCGGGCTGGCCTCTCTGTGCGCGCGGGGCCTTCTGGGCATTGTAGTTCCTGCGCAGGCGGAGCCCAAATGAGACAAAGAAGCCCAAGGGGGTGGGAAGGGGAGGTTTCCCGGCTCGCTGGGCGGGACGTCTGCATTGTGGAGGGTCTTCTGTGCCCTGCTCGGAATTGGGCGCGGGAAAGGATGGGAACGCCTGTCTGTACGCTGACCTTAAATAATCTTTAAAACAGCAACGCCGCTTTACTGATTTGACTGCATCGGTGTTATTTCTAGTAATGTACTTTATTCATTTTGGTTTTACCCTGTTAGATCCCCTGAAGAAGCATACTGAGAAACACTGTTTGGATCATCCACCTGTGGGAGCTGTCAGGACCCCCCCCCCCCCCCGCCAGACATAGATCGGGCAGTACAGTAGATTTAAAGGGTGGCATTGCAATCAGCCATGGATTGAAAAGCTTCCTTTGGCCCCGGAGAGAGTTGATGGGTCCCCACAATGCCCAGCTGTGGCCTGGCTGGAGGGGCAAATTTGAAAACAATTTTTCACATTAAAACATTCTCCAGAAACCCTTGTGATTAGAAATTGTTATTACACATTACTTTAAACAAACCAACTCATTTGTGTTATACTGTATATAAATTGCCTTTATCAAACTGATTAGAAATTGTCGTTATTACATATTACTTTAAACAAACCAACTTATTTGTGTTATACTGTATATAAATTGCCTTCATCAAACTTATATAAATTGCCTTTATGTTAAACTGTATGGGGTCCCCATTTTTTCATATGCATCATAATTGTTGATTTATAGATTGTATATATTTTGATTGCCAATTTATTACATTTCTGATTGAGTAGTATACTTTTTAAACTGTGTTGCTACCTTCCCTGTTTGTTCTGTTTGTACCTTAAGTGGGAAGGGGAGCCCCTTGCTTTCCTTTTCCTCTTCAAGCATACAAATCAGGACAGACCCCAGAGGGGGACAGACTCTCAAAGGAGGGGAGATTGTAAAGTCTGTACAGTTGGAAGACGCCTGCTTAGCCCTTATTTCTTGGGCTTTTTGGTACACAAGCCACAAAGGATGAGGGACTCTCTCTTAACCAAGTAGCAATGGGTATTTCGAGAGTCTCAAAAGTTTATATGAATACTTGTCTGGATTGGATTCTGGATGAATACTTGTCAGAGATGCTTTAGGCTGATCCTGCACTGGGCAGGGGGTTGGACTAGATGGTCTGTATGGCCCCTTCCAACTCTATGATTCTATATCCTGAAAATCTTTAAGGTGCCACTGAACTTAAATCTAGCTAGCCTATTCTAGTTAAATATCATTCAGGCTAACTACAGAGCTTAGAGGAGTGCGTGTTTTCACCTTTTGTTTGTACCCTTGCTCAGCCTGATGCTGGAACAGACCACCTTTAGTTATTTTTGTTGATAGTCTTCCTTATCCGTTGAAGGCTGTAAGCCAGACCACACCTATTCGTCTTGCTGTATCAAGAGTGGCTGCCCTGTTCTGTCCCCTTCTATACAGCAAGACTTCTACCCTCCACAGCCCCCCCCCCCCTTTGCTCACCTACCCATCCTCTCCCAAGGTGCTGTCTCAGGGAGTCCCTCTGATAGTCTCGTGCTCAGGGCCCCATAAACATGGACTGCCCCCCACCCACCTGAGGGAAGCTGCACCCAAAGCCATCTGGACCAGGCAAGAATGCCAGTCAGCCGATGGCCTCAGTCTGCAGAATAAAAGTGGGAAGGAGAGCGAGGGAGGGCAATTGTAAGACCTTGGAGGGAAGCCAGACCGGGCCAGATGAAACGGGCCTGGGTCCGGGGGAAGTTCTCCATCCCCAAACCCCACTGGAGCTGATGGGGCAGCACAAGAGGCCCCTCCAGCCAGGCCACAGCTAGGCACTGTGGGGACCCATCAACTCTCTCCGGGGCCAAAGGAACCTTTTCAATCCATGGCTGATTGCAATGCCACCCTTTAAATCTACTGTACTGCCCGATCTATGTCTGGCGGGGGGCGGGGGGGGGGTCCTGACAGCTCCCACAGGTGGATGATCCAAACAGTGTTTCTCAGTATGCTTCTTCAGGGGATCTAACAGGGTAAAATTAAAATGAATAAAGTACATTACTAGAAATAACACCGATGCAGTCAAATCAGTAAAGCGGCGTTGCTGTTTTAAAGATTATTTAAGGTCAGTGTACAGACAGACATTCACATCATTTCCCAAGCCCAATTCTGAGCAGGGCACAGAAGACCCTCCACAATGCAGACGTCCCGCCCAGCGAGCCGGGAAACCTCCCCTTCCCACCCCCTTGGGCTTCTTTGTCTCATTTGGGCTCCGCCTGCGCAGGAACTACAACGCCCAGAAGGCCCCGCGCGCACAGAGAGGCCAGCCCGCCTTTCTCCGGCGTCGAGGGGGCGGAGGAGGAGGAGCTTTGTGCGGAATGGAGGTCGAGGGCTGCTCGCTTATCTCCCGGGCTCTCCGGGAGGAGGGAGACTTCGGCTTCTGCGCGTCTGCAGGGGGGGTGAGCTCAGGGCGGCATGCACGGATCTGGGGCGAGGGCAGGGAAAACACGTGTGAACGGGATGAAGGAGGAAGAGGGGCTGTGGGGGCTGATCCCTGGCTGCAGTTCTAGGAGGGAAGCGGGGGGCGGGGGTGATGCAGGTCAGTAAATGAGGCACCCTCGAGGCTGGGGAAGCAATGAGGAAATTGCTTTGGAAAGGAAGCATTCCAGGCATGGGATGCACTATAAGGAATGTCCGGATTGCCTGTTGGAAATAATGGGAGAGGCTTAAAGGCCCCTTGGAGATAATGAGAGCAGTGACTGCCAGTTTTCTTGCATAGCCTTCATTGGAATGCATTTCAGTACAAAAAATGTTGAAAATAACAACATGATTTTCTTTTTTTAAATTTTTTTTTATTGGTGAGCATAATTTCAAACAATATTTCAATTAAACCCTATCTGATTGAATCTAACCTAACCCCCACCCTTTCCCCCCCTCCTTCTTGTCTTCCAACAGCTTTCCAACCCTCTGCCCCCTTTATTACTTAACATATCCTATATTAAACAATCAAGCATCCCTACATAGCAGTCCTTGCTCTAAGCCCTAATTACTCTATAATCTATACATACTATATTAGTTTTACTGATATTTCTTCCCAAAATTAATAACATACTTATCAAATTAATTTTACTAATACTTCTTCCCATAATTAACAGCATACTTCTCATATCTTATACTTAACCATAATTCAAACTTAATAATAGTTAGGTTAATATTCTAACTTAATAACATTTATTACTCTAAATAATTTCCTCTTCTCTTACTATGTGTATGCTATATTACTTTTTCTAGTATATCAATCCCACTTCTAAGTATCAGTTATATATTCTACCCCTCCTATAGTTAACTATAATCCTAGTTTAGATTAATATAAACACACATTTCTTCTATTGGTAAAGTCACTTCTCTCTTCTGTTTATAGTATCATAGTTTAAAAGTTCGCAAACTGCCACAGTTCTCCTTTCACATCCCATTTTTTCTCCAAATATTGTTTCATTTTCGCCCAGTCTGCCATAAATTGTTCTGGGTCTTGGTCTTTAAGTTTTCTTGTCATTTTGTCCATTTCTGCCATGTACAGCAATTTGTAAATCCAATCCTCTACAGTAGGTATTTCTTGCACTTTCCATTTCTGCGCATACAATAATCTTGCTGCAGCTGTCATATAAAATAACAATGTTCTGTGCTGCACTGGAATGTTCTCCATTCCCAAGTTCAGTAGCAACAACATGATAACAACATGATTTTCCATAAATGTCTCTGGGCCTAGATTGCTTGCTTATTCTTGGATTGGAATGGCAGATCACAGGGCGTGGTGATGGTTCTTAGCAATATTTGCTAGAATTAACGTTAAAGAGAAAATGGCCTGGGTGGCATCTGCGTGGGGAAGGTGCGTGTTTTCGCACTCTTCACCGTGTTCCCGGCTGCCAGCCAGGGTGCATCCTATTCTTAAGCGCTGGAGGGGCCCCTGGTCTGATCCAAGGGTCTCCTTGCCTGTTCTCCCAGTCCCTGTGGTTCCCGGCACTTGAACAATTTTAAGGGGCTCTCTGGACCTGCATGGTGCACAAGCTGAACCAAAAGAGGTGTTTGGCCAGATTTGGTGGTAGAGAATTCTCAGTCCATTTTATGCCTTCCTTTGGAATATGGTACCAGTGAGCATTACTCTCCAGAAGACCTTTGAATTGGCACCTGGTTTGAAGGTTTGTTTTGGAAAGGAAGGGATATTTTCTACTCTGTCTTTCCCCCCCTACATCCGCCTTCCTGGCTTTTAGGGACCGCTGCAAAATAGCAGAGGGACGTTTTGGGGAGAACCTGGGCCAGGGGGATTCCATTCCCTTGTTTTTGGCCGTGCAGCTCCCACAGGGATCCTGAAATGGGTGGCCAATTTTAACTTGCCTAGTCTTCAATTTCTTGTTATAAATGGACCCCTCCCCCAAGTTAGTAATTTTTCTTCAATATATTTATCTTTCCTTTAAACTCTTTCTTTCATTTGAGAACCAAAATCCGTCCAAATGATTCTGTGGCTTCCTTGTTGCTCAGTTGTCAAACATTCCATAATGCACAAAAGGTCTCAGATTTCTGCAGCAGGTTTGTGCGTAGCTGTCGGTGCCCTGGATCTCTCACCTGCCGAGTCCCAAAAATCACGGCTGGGGTCAGGCCATGGGTGTGTTGAGTGGGTGGGAATTAAAGAAAAGATATAATGACCTTAATTAGGCTAGTTTATGTTTACAGAATTGGATGCAAGCTTTTAAGTAACACAGTAAACCTGTACAAACAGAAATACATCAAGTAGAAACTGTGCAAATACATTTCCCATGTATTTCTGGGACAAAATGTGCAAGAAAGTTCAGTAGATAGTTGCACAATCAGTTCAGTTTTTTAAATATTTAATCGGATTCAATCAACAGAAGCCCAGTTCTGGGCAACGTCCTGTGGTTGTATTTCTTGGAGGCTTTCAGTATCTTACATGTCAGAGGCTGAAGAACAGGATAATGCCATTTTTCTTGCCACCTGTTTGATGTCTGGTATTCATTGGCTCAAAGGGCTGGCTGGTGGGATTCTGCTTTCTTTCTTGAACATTCGGGAATGGGAATCGATGATCAAGTGGGCAACATTTTCCTCTTTCAGAGCTCCCAGATGTCCTTTGAGGAGGTGGCCGTGTTCTTCTCGGAGGAGGAATGGGCTCTCCTGGATCCGGACCAAAGAAAACTCTACTGGGAAGTGATGCAGGAAAACTACGAAACCCTGGTGTCTCTGGGTAAGGAGCCTTTCTCTTTTATCCCAACTACAGAATAGAAGGGAGGGGAGGGAGCTGCATCCTCCTTTGGCCCTCTTTGATTTCAGGACTCAACGTTCATTGGCCACAGAGGAAAGGTTGGAACTCCCACCCCTGGGGAAGAAGACATTTGATACATTCATCATTTGAGTCAGAACTGCTTCCCCTTGTAACGTTTCTCCTGTCCCTTGTCCAGCTGAGAGCAGGGGGTGCCAAGCCAACCTTGGGCCAGCCCCATATTCACAGTATTTCGACTGCAGATTGATGAAACACACCCAAATACATTGGAAACCTCAGAACATAATACCAGATGAGCCAGTTTGGTGTAGCGGTTAAGAGTGCAGGACTCTAATCTGGAGAACCGGGTTGGATTCCCCACGGCTCCACTTGAAGCCAGATGGGTGGCCTTGGGCCAGTCACAGCTCTTTCAGAGCTCTCTCAGCCTCACCCACCCCACAGGGTGGGGATAATAATAACATGCTTTGTAAACCGCTCTGAGTGGGTGTTCAGTCATCCTGGATATAAATCGAAGGTAGTGATGATGATGCTGGTCCAGACTGACATGGCTACCATAGGGACATATCTGGCTGTGCTCCTGTGTTTTCTTTTGAGTGCTGCTTGCCAAAGCCGAGCAACTGTCCCTTCCATGCGGGATGTACTTCGCTTCTGCCCCCTGTGCCTCCCCACTGGGGACCCAAAGCAGCTGACGTGGTTCTCTTCTCCATTTTATCTTCACGTCTCCTCTGAGAGGTACGTTGGGCTGAGAGATGGTGACTGGTCCGAGGTCACCCAGGGAGCATCCATGGAAGCGTCCCGGGGATACAAAGCAGGTCTCTGAGGTAATACTTAGACGTTCTAATCGCTGCCCTGCCCTGGCTCTGAGAGCTCCGGGAAGGGGCAGTTGAATCCCCTTCGTCTTATTTTCGAGTCTCCGTGTCTGAGCTTCCTTCTCACAGGCCATCTCCAGGAACCCTCTCCCCATTTATTCTTTTTCCCACTATTATAGAGGGGCGCCGTCTCACCTCTCGCTTTGCTTGCCGGCTCCAGTAGCCTCAGTGACTGCCATATTATTTTGGTCGGGGTATGCTCATTTGAGACATTTAACAGTATTTTGAATACTGAGTGAGCAGTTCTGACCGAGGTTGCCATCCTCCAGGAGGGGGCTGGAGATTTCCCTAAACTAGCAGTTATCTCCATAGTAAACAGACCACTTCCCCTGGAGAAAATGGCTGCTTTAGAGGGAGGACTCTTATGGCCTTATGCCCCACCCTCTCTAGGCTCCACCCCCAAATCTCCAGGAATTTCCCAAAATGGAGTTGGCAGCCCCAGCTCTGCCTCCTGACAAAAGAGTCCCATGAATACTGGATGAAGCAAAAACCTCAGAGATCATCTTTTCCTGGCAAACTGTAGGCAAAACTAAAGATTTATATAACCCCTGTGAGGTAGGTTAGGCGGAATATGCCTGCCTGACCCAAGGTCAACCGTCCACTTTTAGTGGCAAATGGAGAATCGTTTGTGGACCTCCTAGATTCTGGAGAGGTCCTCTAACCACTGAACTTCACTGCCTTTGTTAGCTCAGGAACATTCTTAAACCTTTGTTTACCAAAGGAGGGGATAGTGTTCCGTTTTCTTTCTCTGGGCTGCCAACGGGTGTGTGTGTGTGTCATTTTTGAGACCCTTACCTTTATTTATTGATGGGTTATGCCTGCCATTGTCAACTGTAGCTTCTGCTGGAAATTCAGGGTGGGGGGAGGTGCTGGAAATTAGCTGGACCTCAGTGGCCCAATTACCTTCGTTTGGAGCATAGCAAGTCCCATCTCCATCCTGAAGCAAGAGGCCAATTTTGAGGCCCCTCTCTTTATTTTTGGGTGAGCTCTGCCTGACCCAGACAAGCTTTGCTACCTGCTCCACACCAAATACAAGCCAGGATAAATGGGGCCAGGCATTGCCACCTGCTCCATTCCTGATCCCAGCCGAGTGAAGGGGAAACTGGCATTGCCTCCTGCGTGTCTGATTATGGCTGGGTGAAATGGAGACAGGCATTACCTCCTGCTCCAAGCCTTATCCCAGCTGGGTGAAGGGGAGTGGGTCCTAATACCATCTTGGTTAAGGCAGGAGGTGGGCAATGTCACCGCTCATGATCCCAGCTGGCTGAAGTGGGGTGGGCATTGCCACCTGTTCTGTTCCTGTTCCCAACTGGGTGAAGGCAAGGGGCTGGCATTGCCACCAGCTCCCATCCTGATCCCAGCCTGGGCTTCCCGCCATGGCAGGGCCCTCTTGTGGTGCACCAGGGTAGGAAGTGAGTCGTCTTGAATACACTTACTCCATTATATAGTAAGATTTAGCAACTGTTCTCTAGGTGGGTGGGAAAGAGTTCCCTGAGTTTCTTGTAGACTCTTTTCTTACCATCATACCTTTTTTTCAAGCAAAGGTGGTTCCTTCTTTGTAGCATTACAATTTTGATGACTAGTGTAGTGTTTACAGATGGGCAACTACAAGGAATTGGGTGGGCATCTCATTTTGTTCTCGCCTCCTACTTCCTCTTTCCCTTCCCTGAAAGCCTCCATACCCTTCCTCCTTTTCCTGATTACTTCCCTCCTTACCACCCATTGGCCAGCCTAGCTTTATCTGTCCCAATCTTCATCTCCAGCTTTCTCTGCTTCCATCTCCTTTGCACCCTTTCTGGAACAACTGAGGTTCAGTTGCACAGGCCCAGTGGCTAGGGCTGGGTCCATTTGCACAGGGTTGAACATGCAATGATTTCTTTGGGGGGGGGGGAATACTTTGTTTTCCACTATATCCCCTTCTTTACCCCTATTTCCTCTTTCCTTCCTCTTGGCAACCCCCTTATTTCCAACTTTTCTTTCTCACCCACCTGCAAAGCTACCTGTATCTGCCCACCTGTGGTCAGTTTTCCCTCCTTACTTTCCCCAGGCACAGTTATGATGTAGCAGCCCAGCGGTGGAAAGGACAAAATAGAGCTGGAAAGGACTCCGCTACCTCCTCTTGTTAGTAGCCAACTCTGGCCCCTGTTCCCTTTTGTTGTAAACACACACAGCCTGGCAAGTCAGGAATACAGTTGCCAACTCCTTGCCAGGAGCTGAAAAAGTACTGAACTGTGGGACCTTGGGAAAGGCTAGCTAGTTTGGTGTAGTGGTTAAGAGCGACAGGACTCTAATCTGGAGAACCGGGTTTGATTCTGCACTCCACCGCTTGAAACCAGCTGGGTGACCATGGGTCAGTCCCAGCTCTTCCAAGCTTTTTCAGGCCCACCCACCTCACAGGGTGATTGTTGTGAGCATAGAAATGACAAACTTTGTAAACCACTCTGCGTGGGTATTAAGTTGTCCTGAAGGGTGGTTTAGAAGTCAAATGTTGTTTTTATTATTTTAGCTACCCCCTGGAGATGCGTAGGTTTTCAGATCAAAGTAGAGATCTTCCCAGAGTGTCTGATCTCAGTCCATCTGACCTTCTCCCTCACCTCCTCCCTAATCGTAGGCACGCAGGAATGCGAGGGCTCTTCTTATCCCACAAGCGCTGGTGATCAATTGACCTTTGGGTCCTCGTAGATGTGCCTGATCAAATCTTCTCTGGTTTTATTGCCTCACCTCTGGAGACAGCCTTCCTTCCTTCAAAAGGCTCCTCCTGCTCAAATGATGGGTTTTACTGTATAAAAGTGACTGCTTTCCAGCAGGTTTGGTGCTCTTAGATCCGACACACACCCTCAGGCTACGTGTCTGAGGCCCCGCCCTTGCCACAACCTGCAGGTTGCCTCTCTGCTTCTTACCTACAGATGTCCCCTTCTAGATGGGTAAATTTAGCCGTCCCTGGAAGTACTTTCCCATTCATTCACTGTTTTCTAGTTAGTTCTGTGTGTGTGTGCGCTATGTGTATTCTGTGAAATTGCTCTTTATTACTCACTTTAATAAAAAACCACTCCTATTGGACAGCTGCCTGTTCATTAAAATGTTCATTAGAGGAATGATCCTGGTATACATTGGAGAAGATCCTGCAGTTACCCTCCTCCCGCTGCCTCTCGTTGTAACTAATTCCCTCAGCACTCAAGGAGACTATGCTTATACCCAAATATGTGATCTGCTTTCACCCGTGTATACTGTCAGACTGCGGCATCCCAGTTAGCCAGAGTCTGCCTTCCTCCCTTCTGCAAGAAGCCAAGGTCTCTTGATTTCAAAAGGTTTATTTGAAAGACAGCATTCAAGCCCAGATGTCCACATTCCAGGACCCAGATGGCCCTGGCTGAACACAAGCTTTGTTAGGAATGAGGTACAAAGTGAAAGTTGCTACACATCAAACTCTCCGTTCCCAGCCTCCCCCCAGAGTTCACACTGCTGAGCGCTCTTCTGTGGGGAAGCGGGGCTCGCCAAGGTCGACCCTGAAGAAAGCAGATAAGACACAGCTTCCTCTCCCATGGAAAGTGCGGTCATGGCACAGCTTAGACATGGAGGGAGAGAAAGACTAACAACTACTCATTTTAACATGATGTAACTCAGGTTAAGCACTCATAGCATGACAGATCCTGACATATACTAGGATTGTTTCTCTAGAGAACTCTTTAATGAGCAGGCAGATATTCAACAGGAATAGTTTTTATTAAGAAGCGTTAGGAATTCAAGCAGACAGAAAATACATACAGCATACACACAGGGCTAACCAGAAAACAGAGTAGAGGTGGGAAAGCAATTCAAGGGTTACATTTACTAGTCTTGGAGGGGAGGACATCCTTAGGAAAGCAGCATTGAGGCGGCCTGCGCTTCATAGCAAGGTGGGGGGAGCTCAGACACGTAGTCCGAGGGTTTGCATAGGATTCATAGATATACATCCTGTTTTATAGGCTAAAACTCATCCTTTGGGCCAGATGGTACTTTTTGCCCATCACAATAATTCAAAGCCCGTCTCTGGAGACGACAAAACTGGAGAAGGTTTGATCAGTCATATCTAAGAGGACCAAAATGTCGATTGATGACGCGTGAGCCAATCTTCTGGGCAGGAGATGGCAACTGTATTCCTGCCTTGCCAGTCAGTGTGTGTTAAAGGGTGGGCCTGTTGTAGCCACAAACACCCCAGCCTCTTGTTGAGAGAAGCCAACTCTGGAAGGCTGGCAATACTGTGATTGCCTAGAAACAGCCAAAGAGGGCATTTATTTTTTTTTAAAAAACTAGTGACAAAACCGGTTGTGGGGAAAAAATATTATGCGATCTAGAAAGGGGAGGGTGGGCAGGTGGGCACTGCCTCCTCCTCTGTGACTGATCCAGGCTGGGTGAGGGTGGGGGGCATTCATTGCCACTTCCTCTGTTCCTGATCCCTGCCGAGTAAAGGCAGGATCAGGCACAGGGGAGGAGGCAATGACCTCTCCCCCCTACACCCAGCTGGGATCAGGTGTGGAGAAGGTCACAATGTCCACCCTCCTTCACCCAGCTGGGATCAGGCTCAAAATCAGGCATGGAGCAGGAGGCAATGCCTGCCACCCCTCACCTGGCCAGGATCAGGCTTGGAGCAGGTAACAATGCTTACCCCTGCATTTAGCTGCCTGGGATCAGGTGCGGAGCAAGAGGCAATGCCCACCTTCCCTTTTCATGTCTGCAAACAGGTGTGGAGCAGGTGAAAATGCCTGCCCCACGTCACCCATTTGGGATCAGTCACAGAGCAGGAGAAAATGCCCACTGCCACTTCACCCAGCCAGGATCAGGAGAGGAGCAGGTGGCAAGGCTTGCCCCCCTTCTCCCAGCCATGATCAGGTGCAGATTAGGAGGTAATGCTGCCCCCCCCCCTTCACCCAGCCAGAATCAGGAATGGAGCAGATGGCAATGCCCACCCCCAGTTTCACCCAGCTATGTTCAGGTGCAGAGCAGTTGGCAGTGCCTGTCCCTTCACCCACCCTGGATCAGGAGTGGAGCAGGTGGCAATGCCATGTCCCCCTACCCTGGAGAATGAGGCAAGCTGAACGTGGAGGATCAGATGGGCAGCAGGCTCATTTCCCACAACCAGCTTTGTTGCTAGTCCTACTATATAATTGAGTAAGTGTATTTCAGACAATGGTCTGACAACAGCTGCAGGGTATACGGTATGCTCCTGCAGAGGTAAGGGGGTCTCTACTGTCTTTTGCTGAATGTAGCATCTGTTGTATTTTTCTGGTGGGTCTGAATACCGTTTGTAAGCATGTGCTAACAAAACACTCTTACAAACGACCCTCTGTCTAATTTTGGATTGATGTTCCTTTGTCCTAATACTCAATGCATGGGTGGTACTACCAATGTATATTTTACCACACGGGCATTCTATAAGACATACCACGCCTGGAGTGCTGCAGGTGGAAAACTTACTCAACTGAAGATGTTCATTGGATTGCTTAAGTATCACCATGTTACCTGTGATTGCCAACCTGCAAACACTGCAGTGGCCGCAGTTGTGATGACCTCTGGGGAGTTCTCTCTCCTGGTTCTGTGGCTGCATGTCTGAATGTACCAGTTTATCACGAAGGCTATACATGCGTCTATAACCTACCTTGGGTGGATCATGACAACCCGGTAAATGGGCAACTAAGTGCCCATGCTGTTTAATGATCTGTTTAATGATTTTGGCACTCTCGTGGTTTTTTTTAAAAAATTTTTTTATTGGATTAGAAATCAGTATAATCAATACAATCAATTTCTTTTCAATATTCCTGTTCTAACCCCTCCCTTCCCCACCCTTTTGTTGACTTCCAACAGTTTTCCAACCCCTTGTCCGTTTTTCCCCTACTCGTTTCAAACTTATTTTATCTATTATACATATACTTTCACTCTCTTCTAAGCTTATCTATATCAACTAAATATTACATTTCTGGCATGTATTCTTTAATAATAATAATCATTTGTCTAATTTTAATACTCTGTACTCTGTTTTACTCCTTCTAATCTCGTCTTCCTTATGGGACAATTTGTCCCTCATTCTACCTAGCTCCAAATACTTCTATAAACATTGTATACATTCAATATAAGTCAATCAATTTAACTTATACTCTATATGTTACTCTTTACTTCCTTCTACATATCTTATCTTCATACTATTTTAATTATATAGTTTCTCCATTATACAGCTGTCTACCAAAAATGATCAATCAATTTGACCCATAATCTGCACATTTCTAAATACTGCTGTAAACACAATATACCTTCAGTATAAGTCAATCAATTTAACTTATCTTCTATATGATACTATATATTTCTTTCCACCTTACTTACATTCATTCTATTTTAATTATATAATTTCTCCATTATACAGTTATCTGTCAGAAATGAAATTAGTTAGTTTCCATCCTTATAATTCCTGTAATATCACCTCTATTACTTAATACTAAATATAATAATCAACTAGAATAATTGCTTAGAAATTCTCATTTAGCTCTCCAGTCCCCGGTAAAGTCACCTCCTTTTATTGTATTTCAGTAATTTTCAAACTGCCACAGTTCTCCTCCCACTTCCCATTTTTTCAGCAAATATTGTTTCAGCTTCTCCCAATCCGTGTTAAACTGTCCTGGATCCAGGTCTCTCAGTTTCCTTGTCATTTTGTCCATTTCCGCCATGTACAGCAATTTATAAATCCAGTCCTCGATAGTTGGCACTTCTTGCACTTTCCACTTTTGCGCATACAAAAGTCTGGCCGCTGCTGTCATGTAAAATAACAATGTCCTGTATTGTGCTGGAATACCCTCCATTCCCAAGTTCAGTAGCAGGAGTTCTGGGTTCTTATTTATTTGAAATTGTAAAATCTCACTTATCACTCTTATTATTTCCCCCCAGTACTGCCTAGCTACCTCACAAGTCCACCACATGTGATACAAAGATCCTTCATGCGTTTTACATTTCCAGCATTTATTAGACGTGTTCAAATTCCCTAGCGCAATTTTCTTTGGTGTCAGATACCAACGATATATCATTTTATAGACATTCTCTTTGATATTAGTACATGTCGTGATCTTCAACGTATTTTTACACAAGTATTCCCACGCCTCCATTGTTATTTCTTTATTAAAGTTTATAGCCCACTTCACCATTTGCACTTTAACTGTCTCATCTTCAGTGTACCATTTTAACAACACTTTATAAGCCTTAGAGATTTCCTTTTTATCCTCTTGTAGAATTACCTCCTCTAATTCCGAATTCTCCATTCTTATCCCTCCCTTCGCACAGTCCGAGTTATAAAGATCTCTAATCTGTCTATATTGAAACCAATCGTAACTTGGAGACAGCTCATCTTGCGTCTTTATTCTTAGTTTAGAAAATTCTATTCGTGTTATCTCCTTGTACGTTAAACGCTGTTGTTGATTATCGACAGTTCTCGAATCTATTACTTCGTAAGGAACCACCCAGGAGGGAATTCCTTCCTGTAGGTAATCTCTGTACTTCTTCCAAATTGTGAAGAGGTTTCTCTGAATATAATGGTGTAAAAACATAGAGTCTGCTTTTACTTTATCATACCACAAATATGCATGCCATCCAAATATTTTTTTATATCCCTCTAAGGCCAGTAATTTGCGGTTTTTCAGCGTCATCCAATCTTTCAACCACACCAAACAAATTTCATCATAGTAAAGTCTCAGATTGGGCAGTTGCATTCCGCCTCTTTCTTTTGCATCCTGTAATACTTTCATTTTCACTCGAGGCTTCTTGCCTGCCCAAACAAAATCTGATATTTTTCTCTGCCATTTTTCAAACTGCTTAGAGTCCCGAATAATTGGTATTGTCTGTAACAGAAACATCACTCTTGGCAACACGTTCATCTTGACTACTGCAATCCTTCCCAACCATGATAAATTCAATCTATTCCATTTAATCAAATCTTGCTCTATCTGAGTCCACAATTTCTCATAGTTGTTTTTGAATAGGTCTATAGTCTTTGCAGTCAGTTCAGTTCCCAGGTATTTCACCTTACTTGTTACTTCACAATCTGTTATTTCCGTTAATAACTGTTGTTTTTGTTTAGTCATATTTTTACATAATATATTTGACTTCTTTTTGTTTACGTAAAACCCTGCCAAATCTCCAAATTCCTTAATTTTCTCTATTACCTTTGGCATATTCTCAGTTGGATCTTCCACAATTAGCATTATGTCATCCGCAAATGCTCTGACCTTATAGGAAAAGTCCTTTATTTTTATTCCACGGATTGCATTATCTTCTCGAATCTGTATCATCAATATTTCCAAGACCAAAATAAACAACAGTGGAGACAACGGGCAACCTTGTCTTGGACCTTTACCTATAATCAATTTCTTGGTCACCTCATCATTCACCACAATTGCTGCACTCTGGTCTCTGTAAATTTCTTTCACTGCTCTTATGAATCTTTCTCCCATTTGTAGCTTTTCCATGGTGGCAAACATAAAGTCCCAGTTCAAATTGTCAAACGCTTTTTCAGCATCCACAAAGAAGAAACCAACCTCCTTATCACAACGCTTGTCATAGTATTCAATAGCATTTATAACTGTCCTTAAATTGTCTTTAATTTGTCTGTTTGGTAAAAAACCAGCTTGTTCCTCCTCAATAACTTCAGAAAGCCATCCCTTTACTCTTTCCGCCAATATCTTCGCAAAGATTTTATAGTCATTATTAAGCAACGAAATAGGTCTATAATTTTTAACATTAGTCAGATCCTGTCCTTCTTTGGGGATCAATGATATATTGGCTTCACTCCAAGTATCTGGAATCCGTTGATCCTTCAAAACACCATTGATCACTTCTTTCAGGAATGGCACCAGTTCATTTACCATTACCTTATAAAATTTAGCTGTAAGTCCATCAGGTCCTGGCGCCTTTCCCAAATTTGTTGACTGTATTGCCGTCCTTATCTCTTCCTCCGTTACTTCACTATTCAATTTATCTCTCCATCCTTCCGAAATTACTGGGAGCTTCATTTTCCCCAAGTATGTCGCTATTGAGTCTTTGTTCACGTCTTTTTTGTTGTACAGTTTAGCATAAAATTTATAAAAGGCTCTGCTAATAGCCGTCTGTTCCAGGTATACTTTATTATCCTCACATATTTTATTTATTGTCTTCTTCTCCTTTCTTTTCTTCAATTGCCACGCCAGATATTTCCCAGGTTTATTTGCACCTTCAAACGACTTTTGATTCATTCTCTTAAGATTCCATTCCAGTTCTTTATTATTCATTGCTGTCAACTGCTATTGAAGGATTTTGATGTCCTGGTATATTTTCTTTTTCCCTGGTCTTTTCTTTAGCTGTATTTCTTTGGCTTTTATTTTCTCCATAATCTCCTGTCTCTTCTCCTCTCTTTTTTTCCTGGCTCTTCCGTTTAAGTCCATTAAAATGCCTCTGATTACTGCCTTATAAGTATCTCATACCTTATTGGTTGGTACTTCTCTATTCATGTTGTATTGTATGAAAAACTTAGTTTCCCTTCTCAACGTCTCCATATTTTCTCCCTCTTGCAGCAAGTCCTCATTTATTCTCCATCCTCTCCTTTTACTCCTTTTCCCCAACTTCCACATAATTGGATTATGATCTGAGCCTACCATAGGCATTATTTCCACATCCTTAGTCCAAAGCGCTAAGTCTTTTGAGGCCCAGATCATATCAATTCTTGATAGCGTAGAATGTCTCGCGGAGAAAAACGTATATTGTCTGCCTTTGGGATTCTGTCTTCTCCATACATCTTCCAAAGTTTCCTGTTGCGTTAATACAAAAAAAGTCTTTGGTAATAATCCTCTTTTCTTTTGTGCAGTTGCTGATTTTTTATCCAGTTCCAAATTTGTAACTCCATTGAAGTCTCCTGCAAGAATTATCTGGTCATAAGAAAGTTCATCTAATTGCTTCCTCAAATCCTCAAAGAAGCTTTTTTTTGCTCCATTAGGTGCATAAATTCCAATCACCAACACTCTCTTTAAATTCCATATACATTCCAGTGCTAAAAATCTGGCTTCCTGATCCCTCACCACTAATTTTGGCTGTAGCTCCTCTTTTATATACAATGCCACTCCCCTTTTTTTTCTTTTTTGAGGCCACTACAAAGTCATTGCCCAGTTTATTCAATTTAAGATATTTTACATCCTGCTTTCTAATATGAGTCTCTTGCAAACACACAATATCACATTTTTGTTTTAATAGCCAGTGGAAAATACTTTTTCTCTTATTCGGTGAATTAAGTCCATTTACATTCCAAGATAAAACTTTGCACTCCATATTCATAATCTTGTTGCTGGTAAGTCCTTTTCATTGTCCCTTATAAACTGTTCCATTTCTAGTTCAGATCTGATGCGCTTTTTCACTCCTCCAAATTCAAAGGACACTCCTTCCGGTAGTTCCCATCTGTACCTTATTTTCATGTCCTTCAGAATCTGAATTAGAGCTTTATATTTTTTCCGATCTAGCAACACCGATCTGGGTAGTTCCTTCATGATAATAACCGTCTTGCCATCAACCTCCAATGGATCTTGAAACTGTTTAGTCACAATCATTTCCCTTATATTTCTGGTCGTAAATTGCACAATCACATCTCTTGGTAGTTTCCTCTGGGTTGCAAATCTTGAATTTATATGGTATACCACATCTAGGATAGCCACAGTTTCCTCCTCCTCCTTCCCCAGGTATTCAGCTAACACCTCAACGATCTGTTCTTGGGCTGTCTTTCCTTCCACTTCCGGCAAACCGCGAAACCTCAGCTGCTTCTCCATGTGTTTACTCTCCGCAACCGCCATTCTTCCCCTCATCACCCTCATCTCTGTTCGTTGCGTGTCTGCTAGGTTCTCCACCGCATTTTCCACTACCTTAACTCTTTGCTGTGTCCCCTGCAGGTCATTTTGTATTGTTTCCATACCCTTCTTCACTTCTGCCAGTTCATTCTTTACTGTCTCTTTGACCTCTTTCACCAGCTCAGATTTCATATCCTTAAGCTCCTTAATCGCTTCTGAAAGCTTTTTGTCCAAGTTCTCTATCGCCGTTTGCCACTCTTTTTTCGACATCGTGGGGCTTGCTTTGCCTCGCTCCCACGAGTCTGCTTGCTTCCTTAACTCCGTGGCGTTTGGCTTAGTGTCCTTTTAATTTAAATGTCCCGGTCTTTTTTTGCAAAAAAGTCATTTAAAGAGTCCAAAATGTCGGGCGTCTTTTCTCTATGGTTCCTCTATGATTTTTGTAATCCAATATGGCCTACTTCCTCTTCCGCTGAAGCCGCAGCTCTTCCCCTTTCAAAGATGGCGATTCCCTTCTTCCTGTCCTCCGGCAAGGGCCGCTTCTCTCCAGCAACTCTATCACTGTTACGTACTTCCTGTTTCCCGACTTCCCACAGCAGTTCTCGCGATGGTAAAACTTTCTCACAGCCTGATACCTCCTTGTAACCACAGGTATGTAAAACAATAGTCCAATTTCTTTAATAACTCCGTTTAACTTAGTCCTTTTTCTAATTTAGTTCTTGCCGGATCCTCCCCTACTTATAATCAATCTGTTGCAGTTTAAAAGTCTACTTTAATGCTTCGTTGCTTTAAGTAATCTGTCCCGTTTCAAGAGATAGTGATCTTTACCTTCTCCAGCATTTTTCACGGGTTGTAATCACTGTTTCAATCTCAAATTCCCATCAGTTCTTCCTGTCCCTGTTGAAGCTTGGGCATGTAGGTCTTATGCCAGCCGCATTGGCTCCAGGACTGCTGCAGAGATTTTAGCTGACCTGTCTTAGGGTGGAACCTCAAGGGTCGGGAGAGAGTCAGTTGCACAGGACCCCCCCTTGCCCGAGATCAACTCACCCTGAGGTACTTAAGCGTTCTATGCCAGTTCTCCGCCTGAGAACAGTTGGCCGCGGGGGTCTTTTTGCCCCGCCGGCCGTTGAAACGGCAGCCCGGTCAGCTCAGCACTTAGAGCTGCGTTAGACCTCCATGGATCCCAAACCGGAAGTTGCCGGCACTCTCGTGGGTTTTTGCTTCTCCCAGTTAGGGTATTAGGAGCAGAGCAGGTGGCAATGCACACTGCCCCTTCAGCCATCTGGGATCAGGAGTGGAGCAGTTGACAATGCCCACCCCACCAGCAATGGCCACCCCCCGCGTTAACCTTGCTGGTATTAGGAGTGGAGCAGGTGGCAATGCCCACCCCCACCTTAATCCAGCTGGTATTAGGAGCGGAGCAGGTGGCAATGCCCACCCCCACCTTAACCCAGCTGATATTAGAAGTGGAGATGGTGGCAATTCGCATCCCCTGCCATAACCCAGTTGGTATTAGGAGCAGAGCAGGTGTCAACACCCACTCCCCTTCAGCCAGCTGAGATCTGGCGCAGAGCAGGTGGCAGTGCCCCCACCCAGCTGGTATTCAGAGGGAGCAACAAATAGAAGAGGAAAAAATCCACAGGGAATACAATACTAATTTACAAAATTACAAAACTGTATTCAGACTGCAAAGGCTACAAAATTTCATCATTGTATTCAAATAAATAAATAACAATCTCTTGATGCAATTTTCAGGCACACACATCAACAATACAATAATCTTTTACATAATCATACAGGGCAAGTTGCAGTAGACACACACAGTTCCCACAGTCTTTTTGGAATAGTTATAACAATTCTTTCCAGGGCTCCCCTTGGCAGGTGAACGGTGAAGCCCAGCCGTGGAGCAAAGCTCCAACCCACGCTCAATCTGGGGCCGGCTATCTGTGGCAGATATCGGAATCCTTCCTCAGGAGCGTGTGGAATGCTACAATAAAATTTTTTATTATTCAGCCTCTTTGGTCTACATAGAAATATTTCATGACCCAAACCACAAACACATACCTTTACAGCAGAAAGGGAAATTTCCAATGTGTTTAAATCCTACATGCCCAAAGCATAGCCTTGAAAATCTCTTATGCGTGTGTGGCTGAGGGAACCAAAAACACCTATATCAGCAATCTCAGACTAATCATTAACAGGTGTCTTAAAGGGAACACGCATATATAGTGGAGCAGGTGGCAGTGCCCACCCCGACCATAACCCAGGTGGTATTAGAAGTGGAGCAAGTGAAAATGCCTGCCCCCCCTCACCTAGATTGGATCAGGAGCAGAGCAGATGGTAGTGCCTGCCCCCTTCACCTTTCTGGAATCAAGAGCAGATCCGGTGGCAGTGCCCACCCCAGCCATCACCCAGTTGGAATCAGGAGTGGAAAAAACACCAACTACCACAAGGAAGCAGTATAATTATCTAAACACTTATATGTATATTTCAGGCTTTTAGAAATTTTTAGAAATTTTAAAGTGCAAAGTGCAACATGTGAATCATACAAAATCTACAAGGTCATAAACCACAATACATATTCAGTCAATTCAGTCAATGAACAAGAACAAGTCATTCAAATTATAAACACGCTGACTGCTGAGAGAAACACTGTTTTCCATACGTCCTTCTCAGAGAGTAGACCATTTTCCAGATGGAAAAGGAGCTGTAATCAATCTTCAACAACAGCCTACAGGTCTTACGCCAGCTGATTTTCAATTCCCGTTTCACACAACAAGCTTCTTCACAAGCATGATTGAACAAACTATAATAAAGATACAATACAAATATGTAATGGTTGGAAATTATTAATATGAATGTAACAACACCACCGTGTCCTATCCATATAGTCACTGGTCTCTCACAAGCCTTAATCATAACACCCAGTTGGTAAGATCCGACGGAGCAATGCCGTGTGACTCACCAAACACTAAACTCTTATATAACCAGCCAATTAAAGGGACAGTGAACTCCTGTGTATCCAGCCAATTAAAGGGACAGTAGCCACAAATAAATCATAGCGAATGCAGCTACAAGCTAATTACAAAGTCTGTCATTTGTAAGTTATCCAATATTTAAGTACACCATCTTATCAGGAAATAATATATCCGGACCATATACAAATGACAAAAAGGCACTTAAAAGGAGCAAGTTATTTACAGAATACAAATTGATTTTACAAAAAACAAGAAAATTCCATTTCATGATTCAACCCATAGGGGAGCAGGCAGTTAAATTCATAAATACATTCTGTTTCCAACTGTAATAATTTATGTGAACAACCCTGTTGGGGTTTCGATTCGAAAGAGTACAGGACAGATACTTTGATATCTCTAGCCCCTTGCTGATGTTCCAAAAAATGGGCTACAAGTGGTGCCTCTGTTACTGCATTTCTGATGCGCGAAATGTGTTCCTGCACTCTGATTTTCAAAGGTCTTGTGGTGCTGCCTATGTACACTAAAGGGCATCCACATTGGATAATATACACCACATTAGGTGTCCTACAGGTGGAAAATGTGTCAGCAAATTTCTTTTGTATCCTGGGTGCCCCAGTTGTGTTAGCATTGGGATCAGGAGTGGAGCAGCTGGCAGTGCCCACCCCATGCTTTCACCTGGCTGGGATCAGGCGCAGAGAAGGAGGCAATGCCCTTCTTCCCTTCTCCCAGCCAGGATAAGGCACGGAGCAAGTGGCAATGCCCACCTCCTTCAGTCTATCAGAATAAGTCACTGTGGAGACAGCCATGCACACCACCGCCTTAAGCCAGCTGGTATTAGGAGTGGAGGAGGTGGCCATGCCCACCCCCCACCTTAACATAGCTGGTATTAGGAGCGGACCAGATGGCAATGCCCACCCCCACTTCTGCCAGCTGGGATCAGGAGCAGAGCAGGTGGCAATGCCTGCTGCTGTAACCCAGCTGGGATCAGGAGTGAAGCAGGGGGTAATGCCCTCCCCACACCTTCACCTGGCTGGGTTCAGGTGCAGACCAGGAGGCAATGCTTTTCTTTTCACCCGGCCAGGAGAAGGAGCAGAGCAGGTTGCAATGCTCACTCCCTTCAACCTACCAAAATAAAGCACTGAACTGGTGGCCAAACCCACCCCCTTCACCCATCTGTAATCAGGCGTGGAGCAGGAGGCAATGCCTGTTTCCCCTTCACCCGCATGCAGTCAGGAGCAGACCAAGTGGCAATGCCCACCCCCCTTTACCCGGCCTGTATCAGGTGGGGAGCAAGTAGCAAAGCCCACCACCCTCTCACGTGACCGAGATCAGGAGTGGCACGGGAAGTAATGCCCATTTCCACTTCACCCAGGTGGGATCAGAAGCTGAGCAGGTGGCAATGCCTGCCCCCTTTTCCTGACCTGTAACAGACATGGAGCAGGTAGGACCCCCCCCCTTCACGTGAACAAGATCATGCGTGAAGCAGGAACCCCCCCCCTTCCTTCACCAGCCAAGATCAGTGATGGAGGAGGAAGGAACGCCTGCCTATCTGCCCTCCCATTTCCAGATCCCGTTGTATTTTTCCCCACAATGGGCTTTGTTGCTAGTGATTACATATTCCTGTAATTATTTCAGGCCCCCCGTTCTCAGTGTAAAAAGTACGATACTCATTTTCCTGGCTTTTAAAAACTTGATTTCTGTCTCTCTCTTGCAGTTGCAGATGTGAGGGAGATGGCAAGTGAGAAGGAACGAGGAAGGGCAGTTGTGGAACGAAATGAAGATCTGGAGAGAGAAGCAAAACGGGGGGATCACGTGGTACCAAAGAAGGAGCAGAGAAGCCAAAAGGAAGCAAAGCAGAAGCAGAGAAAGAAACTGCTTGCCCATCAGAGCAGGAAGACACCTGAGGACCCAGGCAACAATGAAATGCAGAAGAGAAAGAGAAGGCATAAGGGTCACTGGAAAGCCAAATCATTGAGATGTGAACTCAGACTTGAAATATGTCAAAACATTTCAACATTCTGGAAAAGATATAAACGCTCGGAGTGTGGAAAGACCTTTTTTCAGAATAGCAAGTTGGCTAAACATCAGAAGATGAACATGGGCGAGAAGCCATATAAATGTTTGGAGTGTGGGAAGAGATTCTCTTTCAGTAGTCTCCTAACTGTCCATCAGAAGATTCACACAGGGGAAAAGCCATATAAATGCTTAGAATGTGGGAAGAGCTTCTCTTATAAATGTAACCTACCTAGACATCAAAAGCTTCACACAGGGGAGAAGCCATATAAATGCTTGGAGTGTGGAAAGAGCTTCTCTCAGAATAACCACCTAACTAGCCATCAAAAGGTTCACATAGGAGAGAAGCCATATAAATGCTTGGAGTGTGGGGAGAGCTTCTCTGAATCTTACCACCTAACTAGACATGAAAAGGTTCACACGGGGGAGAAGCCATATAAATGCTTGGAGTGTGGGAAGAGGTTCTCTCAGAAAGGTACCCTAACTAGCCATCAAAAGCTTCCCACAGGGGAGAAGCCATATAAATGCTTGGAGTGTGGGAAGAGGTTCTCACAGAAAGGTACTCTAACTAGACATGAAAAGGTTCACACGGGGAAGAAGCCATATAAATGCTTGGAGTGTGGGAAGAGCTTCTCTTTCAATAACCTCCTAACTAGACACCAAAAGGTTCACACGGGGAAGAAGCCATATAAATGCTTGAAGTGTGGGAAGAGCTTCTCTTTCAATAACCTCCTAACTAGACACCAAAAGGTTCACACAGGGGTGAAGCCATATAAATGCTTGGAGTGTGGGAAGAACTTCTCTCAAAATAGCAATCTAACTAGCCATCAAAGGGTTCACACAGGGGAGAAGCCATATAAATGCTTGGAATGTGGGAAGTGTTTCTCTCAGAAAAGCTCCCTAACTGTCCATCAGAAGGTTCACACGAGGGAGAAGCCATTTAAATGCTTGGAGTGTGGGAAGAGCTTTTCTCAGAAAGGCTCCCTTACTAGCCATCAAAACATTCACATGGAGGAGAAGCCATATAAATGCTTGGAGTGTGGGAAGAGCTACTCTCACAATGGTGACCTCACTAAACACCACAGGATTCACACAGGGGAGAAACCATATAAATGCTTGAAGTGTGGGCAGCGCTTCTTTGAATCTTACATCCTAACTAGACATGAAAAGGTTCACACGAGAGAGAAGCCATATAAATGCTTGGAGTGTGGGAAGAGCTTCTCTGAATCTTACCACCTAACTAGACATGAAAAGGTTCACACGGGGGAGAAGCCATATAAATGCTTGGAGTGTGGGAAGAGCTTTTCTCAGAAAGGCTCCCTTACTCGCCATCAAAACATTCACATGGAGGAGAAGCCATATAAATGCTTGGAGTGTGGGAAGAGCTTCTCTGAATCTTACCGCCTAACTAGACATGAAAAGATTCACACGGGGGAGAAGCCATAAAAATGCTTGGAGTGTGGGCAGCGCTTCTCTCCGAATACCTACCTGACTAGCCATCAAAATGTTCACACAGGAGGGAAGTCATATAAATGCTTGGAGTGTGGGAAGAGCTTCTCTTTCAATAGCCGCCTAACTAGACACCAAAAAGTTCACACAGGGAAGAACCCATATAAATGCTTGGAATGTGGGAAGAGCTTCAATGATAGGAGCAACCGTACTGTACAACTCAATAAGCACACTGGGGAATAGCCATCCCACCATCATCTAATTTTGCCTTCTTTGTTTCATGAAGTGTTTGATAGTAGCTTTCCTTGACTAGGATCATCTATCTTTCTAATTCCCTCCTTATTCTCCCCTCCATCCTTTCTCTTAACATCAAACAAACTTACATACTACCCCTGGTGAGCAAAACGTGCATATTTTTCTCTCTCCTCCCTTAAGGCACCTCATGTTCAGTCTCCCCATAGTATGTGTAGTTTTACAACCCCACACCATAAACAGTCCCCTTAGTTTGTTCTAATCTAAAACTTCCTTGCGGGCTAATTTCTTCCCATCTTCACCGCCTGAAACAAGTCAATTCCTTCATGTTGTTCTATGTTCCAAATTTCAATTCCCAAAGCAATTTGTCACAAGCAAAAAATGAAAGGACATCTCTTGCAATCGGCAAAAAGATTATTTCAACCGCAGCTTGACTGAAGGTGTATCTCCTTCAGCACACTAAGTGTTCACACGAGGGTTGCCGGATGGCCAGTTCTGAATCAGTTTGGCATTATATTGCGTATATATTGTCCATTATATAGGGTACCCAGAGCTAAATTCTTGTCCAGAATCCTATCAGTCACAAACATATTCTGAAATAGAGAAGATTGTGTTTTTGTTATCTGATATTGATAATCATGTGTCCTATAGAGTCTCTCATTTCGCACTCGCAGCCAAAAAGATAAGATCTAAGGTGGTACTGAATGAGGCTGTTTCGTGATCCCTGGGATTGTTTGGCATACTGTACTGTTTTAATTCATTTTAATTAACCGCTACAAACTGTGATAATGGATTTAACTATTAGTTGATGTTTGGTAAATTGTGACGGCCAATGGCTATAGACAATAAACTCTTTGGAACTTTGGTAAAGAGGGACACTTACAAGAAATTGAGCCTCATGCTGGACTTCATCACTTCAGGCCTGTGTGGTGCCACCTGGGAGTGGATTAAACTCAGCAGAATTGACTTCTAAATAAATTTGCTTCGGGTTGGGCAGTAAATCATAATTTTTTTTTTGTAGAGAAGAAATTCTGAACATTTTTTAAAGGGGGTTTAGACAAAAAATTAGAGGAATAGGGAAGCATTCTCATCCCTTTTATCTCTGCGCTAATAAAACACAAAACTGAATGCAATCTTTGCACTAAGAGCGGGCCCTTTGAAAGGCTCTGTACAGGCTTCATTGTTCAGTCTTTAGAATAGGGGCAGGGAGCCCTGGACACTTGTGCCTAAGAGCAGAACACCCGAGCGTTTGCCTATGTTGGCTGGCTCTCTGGGCTTTTTTGCACACCTTGTTCCTGACTTTCTTAGCACTCGATCCACAAACAGTAGAAGATTGCCGTGCACCAGTCTTTGCCCCCTCCTGGGATGCAATATTAGCACCTTGTCCGGAAATGTGGTTGTGTTATTCTGAGAGCACATTTTATCCACCCACAACAGCACCAGGGCTCATTTCGAAGGGGACTGTACAGGAACACAATTCTGGCAGTTCCCTGAAAAGGTCACATGACAGGTGGCCCCGCCCATCTGACCCTCAGCCATCTTGAGCCCGTTTTGGCCTGGATTGAGGCCGAAACAGCCCGGATCAGGCCTTTGACGGGTAGTGGATCACTCTCAAGCACAGCAGCAACCCGATCCTGACCATTTTGGGCCCCTTTTCAGCCCCTTTTTGCCATTTTGGGTCCAATTTCGCATCTGAATGGCCAGGATTGGGTTCCTAAACAGCCAGGATAGGTGATGTCAGGGGTGTGTGTGGTATATACAAATCAGTCGTGCTACTGACACACTTCTGGTGATGTCAGAGGGCATGGCATATGCTAATGAGTTCCTCCAGCTCTTTTTCTATGAAATGACCCCCTGAACAGCACTAATTATAAAATGATCACATGATTATAAAGTCAAAAAGAGTCCAGTAGCACCTTTAAGACTAACCAATTTTATTGTAGCATAAGCTTTCGAGAATCAAGTTCTCTTCGTCAGACGCATGATCCGAACTGGTCAAATACAGAAGAGGAGGGGAGAGAGGGGAGAAAGAAGGGGACATATATCACAAGGAGACAGAATGCAATTAGCATGGAGGCAGTCAAAACATTCCTTTGCTTGGAAATGTAAACATCTCCTTTTGGTGTGCAGTCAGTTTGCCGTATTAGTTTGTAGCAGTGAAAGTATCCAATTCCTATGTAGTATAAGCCTTCGATGACCACAGCTCTCCCTGCCAGCTGCATCAGACAAAGAGAACTGTGGTCCCCGAAAGCCCACACCAGGCGTCACTGGGCTCCCCCAGACCACGCCTCTGTAAAGGGAATCTGTTACCTGTGATAATGTGATAACCATTCATAGTCTCTATTCAGTCCCAGCTTGACAGAGTCAAATTTGCATATGAATTCCAATTCAGCACACCAAAAGGAGATGTTTACATTTCCAAGCAAAGGAATGTTTTGACTGCCTCCATGCTAATTGCATTCTGTCTCCTTGTGATATATGTCCCCTTCTTTCTCCCCTCTCTCCCCTCCTCTTCTGTATTTGACCAGTTCGGATCATGCGTCTGATGAAGAGAACTTGATTCTCGAAAGCTTATGCTACAATAAAATTGGTTAGTCTTAAAGGTGCTACTGGACTCTTTTTGATTTTGCTACTACAGACTAACACAGCTAACGCCTCTGGATCTATGATTATAAAGAAGTACCTTTTTCTGTAGTTGTTCATTTTTCTGAACATTTCAGCTTCTAAATCTGTGACTTCCTTTTTAGTAAGCAATATTTTGCCCTGAATTGTTGCTGAGTTTTGCTGATTGTGATAAAACAATACTGAATTATTGATGTTACATCAGCGCTATAGGACAAGCTAATTTTCCAACCGGTGCATGTTTTAGAGTTCTTCTCAGTAACCTAAAAATTAAAGACATTTTACTCAATGGGGCTTATTCCCAGGAAAGTGTTCTTAATATTGCATTCCACCAAGCTGGACAATAACATATTTGACCGTTGAAATCTGAATTAAGTACAAACAAGAACAATTTTTAATAGAGGAATACAAGAAAGAGGTCCAAGAGTCCTCACAGGAGAAGGGAGTTTCCTTCCTCTCTCCAGCCCTTGCTGTCTCCTCTGCTCCGGATCTCTTTGCCGGATCTCCCACATCACCCCCTTCTGATTTTCCGTACTTTCACCTTTTCCAGCCCTTTCCTTTCAGAAGCCCTTTTCAAACTCCCCGGATTGAACTACAGACTTTTGACAGGCAAAACAGGAGCTCTGCCACTGGCCAAGGGCCTCTCCTTGGCTCTTCTCTTATTCCTAGTCCTGCCTCTGCTCTCCTCCCATCCACATTAGTCACACAAGCCAAACACTGCGGGAGAGGCACTGCATATCAGAATGGAAAAGCTGAAGAATACGGGAGCAGCTGCAGAGCTCCTTTCTCTATAATTTTTCTGTAATTCTTCTGCTTGTAAAAGGAGGGGGGTGACTTTCCTTGCTGGGGGCCAATTTTGGGGGGGATCTCTTGAGAACATCTGTGTGATTTATGCCATCAAATATCAGCAATGACCTTCCACCCTCTACATTGGACAAACTGGCCAATCCCTTCAACAAAGACTTCATGGACATAAGTCTGACATCAAAAATCACAACATTCGAAAACTGGTAGGGGAACCTTGTAACCTTCCAGGACATTCAGTTGCTAAAAGTATCAGTTGTCCTGCAGAGAAATTTCAAAGGGAGATTAAACGGAGAGACTCTTGAATTGCAACTGAAATCAAAGCTCAGGTCAACGCATTCCCCTGGATTGAATAGAGATCTAGGCTTCCTGACTCATTACCAATGCTGATTTTTCCACACCCGCTACCTCTGCATACCCCACCCTGTCCAATCACACTTGCTATTGTCATTTACTGGCTTTTGTCATTCAGCATCTGAAATCACACTCCAAGATATCAGGACAGATGGACTCACATTCTAGCTGTACCTGACAGAAGCAACCTGTGACTCACGAAAGCTCATACCCTACCACAAATTTTGTTAGTCTTATAGGTGCTATGGATTCTTGCTCTTTTCTATTTCTATGGACTGATGAACATGGCTACTCATCTTGACAAAGCTCATTGTACTGATGTGTTTTCTTTTGAGTTAACGCTTACCAAAGACAGGGAAGTGTCGCTTCCATTGCCTGCTCCACTCCTGATCCCAACTGGGTGAAGGGGGGTGGGTATTGCCACCTGCTCTCCTCCTGATGCTGGCCAGGTGAAGGTGGGGGGTGGGCACTGCCACCTGCTCCGATCTTGATCCCAGATGGGTTATGGGGTAGGGCATTGCTTCCTGCTCCGTGCCTGATTCCAGCCAGGTGAAGAGAGGCTGCTTCGTGCCTGATCCTGGCTGGGTGAAGGGGGATGGGCATTGCCACCTGCTCCACTCTTGATCCTAGCTGGGTGCAGAGGGGGCAGACATTTCCACCTGCTCCGATCTTGATCCCAACTGGGTGAAGGGGGGTGAGTATTGCCACCTGCTCCGCTCCTGATGCTGGCCAGGTGAAGGTGGGGGGTGGGCACTGCCACCTGCTCCGATCTGGATCCCAGATGGGTTATGGGGTAGGGCATTGCTTCCTGCTCCGTGCCTGATTCCAGCCAGGTGAAGAGAGGCTACTTCGTGCCTGATCCTGGCTGGGTGAAGGGGGATGGGCATTGCCACCTGCTCCACTCTTGATCCTAGCTGGGTGCAGAGGGGGCAGACATTTCCACCTGCTCCGATCTTGATCCCAGCTGGTTGAAGGGGGGGAGGGCATTGCAGCCTGTTCTGCTCCTGATTCTAGTGGGGTGAAGACAGGTGGTGGTCATGGCTACCTTCTCCATGCCTAGTTCCAGTTAGGTGATGGCGGTGGGCAGGTATTGCCACCTGCTTTGCTCCTCATTCCCACTGGGAGAAGGCGGGGGCAGGCATTACCACCTGCTCTGCTCCTGATCCTGTGCAAAGTCAAATGGCTGTACCTGTAAGAAGTTGTTAATAAATAAGGAACACCACCCACAGGATACCAAACATCAATTTCATATATTAATAAACAATTCCAAATATTTCAATATTTCACAGAATATTCAAAGTGCAAAGTGCTCATAATTTTTTCAACATGTACATACAAAATTCATCTCCTAGTACAAATTCTTCAAAGCCATTTACAAATAACCAGGAAGACTGTGATTCCCATCAGACTCTTTAAAGTCCAAATGCTTCTCTTGTTCTTTCTTTACATCCCTTTATAATCAACATTCACAATAACTTCTCATGATGGAAGGGTGTGATTCCCATGGAGTATGTGATGCCAAAATGAATCTCTCCCTTGGGGTAAGGTTGTAATAATGAGACGTACTCCGATGGAATGCTCTCAATCTGAGGCCGGCTGCAAGCAGATTTCGCGCCTGCTTCTTCAGGAGTTTATATTCTAAACAAAACAAAAATCTAATCGCCTTCATGCCGTATTTATGCTGCTACTTCCAAGCCATCCCCCATAATATTGAAAATACCACACCATTAATTCTAGACTCTAAGAGAAACAAATCATTCATGCATCCTGGTAAAGGCGGCGTTGTTCTTGACACGCATGCCTCATTAGCAGAGCAATTTCCTTAAGTATCCAACAGCTCCCACAGCCCTATTCTCCTTAAAAAGCCAGTAGACTGTTAAAATGCACCACTGCTGACACAATGCTCTAAATCTCATAAGTAGCTGGTTAATAATAATTCATGATTAAGACCTTTTGGTATGACAGAATTAAGCCTGAATATCCAGTATGCCTCCTTTTGTAAAAGTTGATTTTGCAGTAAATCATGGCCCTGCTTGTGACAGATCTCCAGTACAGAAACCTTAAGGTCATTTTCCGAATGCCCCATTTCCCTGTAATGTTGGGTCAGGGGTGCCTCTTGGACATTATTTCTGATACGTGAAATGTGTTCCAAAACACTTAATTGGTCTAAGTGTACAACCCACGTATAGCAATTTACAAGGGCATTCTATAGCATAAACCACCCCCTTTGTATTGCAATTTGCAAAGTGTCGAATGGTATGTTTTGTGTCTCGGAAGATGAGGACCTTTCCTTCTTGAAAAAACTTACAGGTTTGGCAGTGGCCACACCTGAAATTTCCCTCTGGTAGATGTTGAACCCCTTCCTCATGGCCAATATCGGCTCTAACCAGACTATTGCCTAAATTTTGTGTCCTCCGGAAGCCGATCCTTGGTTACTCCTCACAATCTTTGATGTTTTCTATAAGAGCCCAGTGTTTAAAAATAATCCTTTTAATTTGATTTTAATTTGACCTTCCATAAGGATACTGATCGTAACTCTTATCTGGACTATCAGTCTTTCCACCCCCGTCATCTACGATCCAATATACCCTTCGGCCAGCTTTTGAGGATCAAAAGGAACTCCTCATTATCAGCAGATTTTGAAAGGGATGGGAGAGTTTTGTGTGAGCAGTTCAGGAGGAGAAATTACCCGCCACAAGTCATCAGGAAGGCGTGGCAAAGAGCGAACCAAGCCAATCGGGGTGTACTGCTTGAACAACGTGAGAGGGAATCTAACTAATAGGATTACATGGGCACTTGATTATACCCCTAGAGCCAATCAAATTAAAAGGATAAGGTTTGAAGCCCAAGGGTCTCAACTCGGATTGGAATTTGAGTTGCTTCCTAGGTTGAATTAGGAGTATGCACAGTTTCTCTCTCTCATAATGTATGCACCACTTTAATTGGCAACCAGTCGATCGAACATATATAGGGGGCGGGTGTAGTGTCTGCAAATTGATCCCTGAAGGTGCGTTGAGAATCAGCACGTGAGAGTTCGTTTGTGTGAAAGGGAGTTGGGTGAGTTTATGGGATTTCGGGGGAAAGAGATAGTACGGGAGGAGAGAGCGGATATTTATCTCAGTGTTTTATGTTATAGAGAGATCGTATTGTGGTGGGAGATATATCGCCCCATGAGGAAGTGTGTATGAAACAAGCCTAAGATATCCGGAAGCTTGTTGGGCGAAGGAGCCCCCCTCCGGGGGTCTCCAGACAGTTCATCGTACACCCACCTGAGGATAACATCATCTCCTCCCAGAGTTGACATCTTCTTTCCAACTCTCCCCTGAGGGACATTGCATTGGTTTTTGTAACATCAGCAGGAGTCCTCAGCACTGATATTTGGAATGTACTCATAAGAATATCCATAGGACTGTGCTCACGCTTGAGGACACTTAAGCTATTGAGTTTTGTTTCACTCTGCTGTACTTATGAATATTGCAGTGATTTACTGTTTATTGCATTTGGTATGAAGTAACATGAACCTTTTGTAGTGAATTATTGTTCATTGCCTTTTGTAAGAATCTATGTGAATTTTTCATAAATAGTTGTACCATATGTGCTGCTTACCTTTTTGTTACCGGTCTGGTTAGGTGAGCCGTAGGGTTTTTGCCTCTCATTTGTTTCACTGAGAGGACTTGGCAGAAAATTGGGAGCACTTTGCACTCGTTCAAGGGAAGAAGAACAAAGTACAGATTGTCTGACTACCGCTCAAGTTCCCTTGTACGTTTTCTGCCTCTGGAGTCCCAGTTCAGGAAGGGGCAAGGGAGCACTGACAGGTGAGAAGAAGCTGGGGCGGCAGCTACCCTGGCTCACTGATGAGTACCAGGTGTCCCCCCACCTGAACCCCTTCGAACGCCAGCCTCTGCAGAGGAAGCTCACGGGGTGGGGTGGGGGTTGATGGCAGTACTTGCCTGCCACTAAGACTCTTGCCTAGAAAACTGCTCTTGACACAGCCAGGACCCCCCAGCTACCCATTTCGGGGCTCTGATCAGACTCCTTTAGATGGGACTCCTCCTGGGAGAGGAGGAAGTGCAGCCACAGGTTGGGTTGGCTGGGTATTCGTAACTCCCTGTCGATGGAAGGTGCTCAGGCCCTTCACTTTGTCCCTCACAGGATGAAGCCATTCCAATGCACAGCACTTTCTCACCAGAGGGTCATGCTGTCAGGTTCAGTGGGTATATGAGCTGTACTGTCTCCATTTTCTAATGCTTCTAGTGTTTAAGTGCTTTCCCCACAGGTGCACAAGTTCCCAAGCAGACTTCTCACCGAACGAGATTGTTTTGTCTAACAACGTTCCATCCCAGATTGGCCTTGACAGAGTCCAGCTTCCCAAGACTGAAAGATGTTGTTTTGAGAACTGTGGGGGGAGGCTGGCTCAGCTGGGAACTGTTACTTTGTACCTCATGCTTTGCTCTTCATTGGTAACAATGCTCTTGTACCATCCTGGATCTCCTATTCAGGACAGTGGACTATAATGGGTCATTTCTACAGTAAAGTTTCCTTATTCAAACAATGGACTCTTGTTTGCTTGTAGAGGAGAACCTGTAGGAAGGATATTATTTAGCCACAGTCTGACATTTTGTTACCAATCATGTCTCAGTCGGGCCCAGCGGACTCCAAAGCAGTCCCAGACAGGGATCCTTTGTTTGATCCGTATGCGTCTCCCGACAATCCACAAGTGCAACCCCAAGAACTTCAAACACCTGCACCAGCAGGGAACGGAGCTTCAACTACTACCCCGCCTCTCATCGATCTTGGCAGTGGGGAGGAAAAGCCGACGGCCTCCAAGCCGACGGC
This sequence comes from Eublepharis macularius, assembly GCF_028583425.1. Taxonomy (NCBI): domain Eukaryota; kingdom Metazoa; phylum Chordata; class Lepidosauria; order Squamata; family Eublepharidae; genus Eublepharis; species Eublepharis macularius. Next base: position 181,491,985 of record NC_072793.1, read on the forward strand.
CACCACCATCCCCTTGTTCTCGTTACCTACACCTTCGGAGTGGGGACCCAGACCCCGAGAAACGAGAGAGCGCAGGACCAGTGGGGTGCACCAGCGATTACCCATGGATGGGCGTCGAAGCCTAGAGACAGTCCCTGAATTGGACAGTAGCCAACCATGGCTGTTTTGGAATAGGACGACCGAGCAAACAGAATGGGACACGTCCCGCCGCGGCATCCTAAGTTGGGATTATTCGGAACTCACTCCGTGGTCGGAGCAACCAGAGGTTTCCGAACAAAGTTGGGTGCAGATGCAAAATCGCACCCTTGCTGTGGATTCCGGCATTTCGGCAGTTACGGGACTAGCCAAAGGAATTCTAGCAGCGAGATCGCAAGGCGATCAGGGAGACCCTCCACCTTGGGGGCCAATTTCCCCGGTGGTAGCAGTCGCAGGGGGCTCCACGACGGACCAACCGGGTCCCAGTAGAATTCAATTGCTGGAAGCTAGGTTGGTCGATATGGAAGAAAGCCTAGCTCATGCCATACATCTACTCTCATTGATGGTGGCGGGAGAGAGACCATCACCAGAAGAGATGGCTATACAAATAGCCACCCTACAAAGCGTAATTTCCAATCCGAGGAAACCTGCCCCGTTGCAGCCGCCGCCCTCGAATAACCCAGGGAAGGAAGATGAAGAGGGGTCCTGCACCACTAGCCAGTGCCCTGACGAGCCTTCCGAATCGGAAGAAGAGGGGGAACCCTGCCCTGGAGAGACGGGAGAGACTCCAACGGAAACCCCTAGACCGGACGAGGTTCCGCATTCCGGGGATACTCCACTGGAAGTTCCAGGAGGGGGTGGAGAGGAACCAACCCGCCCGACAGAGTCGCCGGTGATACCCCCTCCAACTTCCCCTATAACGGTCCGGCCGGACCAGTTAGAAGAGCCTCCAGCTCCCCCAAGGGAGGGAACGCCACACCAAACTCCAGTAATCATCCCCATACAACAAATCCCAGGGGAGGATCAACCAGTGCAGGTCGTACCACGAGAACAACCTCCAGGTCCCAGATCAACGACGCCGGGAGGGGCAAGCCCGCGCGGCCCAGCACCCATCAGGCCTTCGCCGCAGCGGCCCCTCCCGCTTCGACCACAGCTAATACCACTACAGCAGCCGGTAAGATTACCTCCAACGCAACTGGTATTACCACCTCCCGATCAACCACTACGGCCTATGCCACTTCGACCCCACCGACCCGCACCGCAGCAACCAATCATGGCCCAACCTGTTCGGCCACCTCCAGCCCAACCGTTAGGGCCAGCACAACCGGTGCTGCTGCCGCCAGCACAACCGGTGCTGCCGCCGCCAGCCCAACCGGTGCTGCCGCCGCCGGCCCAACCGCTGCCAACACTGCCCGCTCAGCCGGTGATGCCACCACCAGCACAACCGGTAAGGCCCCCTCCGATACACCCCGTCCCGTATCTACCACCGCAGCCGGGGGCCCCCGGGCAACCATTACTACCGCAACAGCCATGGCCCCAACAGCCTCCTCCCGCGCCACAGGCGCCACTAACTATTCCAATGGACTATTACCCCGCACCAGCCCCAAGGCAAGACCTTTCAATGGGCTGGGTGAAACTGGAAGCTACTTTTGACGGAGATCCCTCGAAACTGGGATTTTTCCTGGTACAAGTAGTGCAGTTCTTCAACCGATGGGGACATCTTTTTGGGAGTGAGGCCAGCCAGATTGAACATCTCGGTTCACGATTACAAGGCAAAGCGGCAGACTGGTATGTAGGACTATACAATATTGGGGCCCCAGAACTCAATACCTTACAAGGGTTGGTGGATGCTATCCGGGCACAATACGAAGACCCCTTAGAAGAAACCAGAGCCCGAACAGAATTGCAAGCTATTAGACAAGGCAGCATGTCGGCGAGAGACTGTTACAAAGTTCCGACAGCTAGCCGCTAAATGCCCTCGATGTGAAGAATCCACTAAAATAATTCTGTTCAAACAAGGGCTGAACCCAAGACTTCTGGATAGAGCCCTCATGCAAGATAATCCTCCTACTCTGTTGGGATGGATTCAACTCACATGTGAAGTTGAAAATCGCATATTGGAAGTCCGTTTAGTTGAACAACAACAACAAACGGGACAAAAACGCTCCTTAACTTTGCAGAAGGGAGGACGAGGTGCTGGATACGCTACCCGCGGAGCGAGGGATGCTAGATGGCAACAGGGTTTGTGTTTGCAATGCGGGCAAGCCGGCCACTTTGCGGCACAATGCCCATATCGGCCTGTGCAAAGACCTCCGCTCCAACTACGGCGTCCAACCCCTGCTCCATTCCCCACGTTGCAACGCCCAACCCAGATCGGGTAGAGGCCGCGGCATCTCCCAGCGACCTGCCCCAGACAGGGGATTGGAGGCAGAAGAACTTATGGAATACGACCCCGCTACCCCAAATGTAGAGGGGAATCCAGAAAGCCCCCAGTCGGGAAACGAAATGGATCTGTCGTAAAAGGGCCCAAACAACAGATCCACCCCCGACCCGTCCCAACCAGGGACCGGCCGCATGGGTCCATATTATTCATGCCAGTGACTTTGCTAAACCCTGAAAGAAAGATGCACATCCGTGTACAAGCCCTCATTGACTCAGGCTGTTCAAGAGACATCATCGCCCCAGCCCTAGTCAATGGACTCGTATTGCCAATCCGGGAATTACAAAACCCAGTCATTTTCGAACAAATGGATGGCACCAACATGTACCCCGTCGCTACAGAAACAGTCCCAGTGGTGACGGGCATGGGACAACACTGGGAAAAAAGGTCGTTTGTCATCAGTACAACAGCCAAATACCCGTTAATTCTGGGCAGCAAGTGGCTATGCGATCACAACCCCTACATAAATTGGGCAGAAGGAAGTATCGCCTTCACCCACGCCAACTGTGAAAGCCATCGTTGGAACCAAAATTGGGGTAGTGATCCAACTCACACCGAAAGGGCTCTTCTCACCCAAGAAGAAATAAATCAAATACCCGAATACTACTGGTCCTATTTGAAGGCTTTCTCCGAGGAAGAAGCTGATACTCTACCCCCGCACAGACGAACTGATTGCGCCGTCGAGATCTTACCAGGAGCCTCACTACCCAAAGGCCGACTCTATCCTATGAGTCTCCATGAACGGGAAGAACTCCGAAAATTCATTGACACTAATCTTCAAAGAGGGTTCATCCGTCCAGCCAATAGTCCCCATGCAGCCCCGGTACTCTTTGTGAAGAAAAAAGACGGGGGACTCCGACTGTGCACGGACTTTAGGGGACTTAATGCTGTGTCGACCAACAACGCCTATCCCATCCCGCTTGTCCGGGACCTTCTCAACGTCGTGGCGCAAGGTAAGATCTTTACAAAATTAGATTTAAAAGATGCTTACTTCCACGTTCGTATCAAAAAGGGAGATGAGTGGAAAACCGCGTTTAATACACCCCTCGGACAATATGAATACTTAGTTATGCCTTTTGGATTGACGGGAGCCCCGTTGGTATTCATGTCCATGATAAATGAAGTACTACATGAGTTTCTATATAAAGGAGTGGTGGTGTATCTTGATGATGTGTTAATCTACTCAGACTCAGAGGAGGACCACATTCAACTGGTTCAAAAGGTTTTGGCCACTCTAATGAGCAATAAGTTGCCCATCAAGCTATCTAAATGTGAATTCCATAAAACTGAACTCACTTACCTCGGTTACTGTATATCCCAACAGGGTTTAAAAATGGATCCAACCAAAATACAAGCGATCCAAGAATGGCAAACTCCCACTACCCGTAGAGAACTGCAGTCTTTCTTGGGATTTGCCAACTTTTACAGGGAATTCATTGCAAATTTCGCACAGATCACGCTTCCCCTAACAGAACTGTTAAAAACCAAAGATAAAGGGGACCAAGCGAAAAAACCCTCCTCCAAATTGCTGTGGACACCTGATTGCCAAACAGCCTTTGAATGCTTAAAATTGCAATTTGTAACAGAACCCATTCTCCGCCACCCCGATGAAAATTACCCCTTCATAGTGCAGGTCGACGCCAGCAATACTGCAATTGGAGGAGTGTTATTGCAGAAGGGGGAGGACGGGACACTTCGACCTTGTGCATTCCTATCAAGAAAGTTTTCTGAGGCAGAAAGAAATTGGAATGTGTGGGAGAAGGAAGCCTTTGCAGTGAAAGCGGCCCTTACGAACTGGCGGCATTGGTTGGAAGGGGCACGCCACCCCTTCAAGGTTTGGACAGATCATAAAAACTTAGAGGCCCTCCGAAGTCCCCGCTGGTTAAATGCCAAGCAATTACGGTGGGCGGAATTTTTCTCCAAATTCAATTTCACTTTGAACTACCTCCCGGGCAAAACCAACTTTCTTGCAGACGCCCTATTGCGCATGCCCCAACATAGAAGTAAACGGGAGGAGACTATAGATACAGTCTTCTCACCTACCCAATTGGGAGGCGTGGTAACTACATGCAGCCGCTCAATCCAACCCCTTCAGCACGGCCAAGAATGGAAATCGAAACTTAAGGCTGAGGTGGAAAAGGAGGGGGATAAGGTGCCCAAATCCAAGCTAAAACAATCCCCGCAGGGGGATTGGTTATCGGGAAATAGATTCTATGTACCCGACAGTCTACGAAAAGAGGTCTTACAGCGGTGTCATGATGCCCCCACCGCAGGACACTATGGGTACTTGAAAACGCTACATTTAATACAACGGCAGTTCTGGTGGCCGGGCATGCGCAAAGACATTTCCCAATACGTCGCCTCCTGCCCCATTTGCCTCAGCGCCAAAACCCGCAAGGGAAAACCTCCGGGTCTATTGCAACCCTTGGAAACGCCCAGCAAACCGTGGGAAACGATATCCATGGACTTCATCACTGATTTACCAATATCCAAGGGGCATAACTGCATTTTAGTGGTAGTGGATCTGTTTTCCAAGCAAGCCCACTTCATTCCATGTACCACTATACCCACCGCTCGGAAACTGGCAGATCTATTTTTAAAACACATTGTAAAATTACATTCTTTTCCGTCCAAGGTAATTTCGGATCGCGGCGGACAATTCGTTGCCAACTTCTGGCGGGAGCTTTTACAGATGTTAAACATTGAACAAGGAATCAGTTCAAGCCACCACCCACAAACCGACGGGCAGTCGGAAAAAACTAATCAGATCTTAGAGCAATTCCTTCGTTGCTACATCAACTTCCAACAAGATAATTGGGTGGATCTCCTCCCTCTAGCAGAGTTTTCATACAACAACAGTGTACATGCCTCTACAGGAGAAGCCCCTTTCAAAGTTGTGTATGGGACCCACTTTAACCCTTTTCCGCTGGACGCTCCCCCTTCCTTTTCTCCGACTTCGCCAGATGTATCTTCCTGGTGGGGGGAGGCAGCCCAACAATGGACTCTCATTAAAAAACACCTCGAGAAAGCCAAACAGGATTACAAAAAATACGCCGATTGCCACCGTGCGGCTGAATGGGATTTGCAACCTGGAGATCATGTTTATATATCCACCAAGAATCTAAAACTAGCACAAGTCAGCCGCAAACTAGCCTTAAAATTCCTCGGACCTTTTACAGTGCGCAAAGTGATCAACAAAGTGACTGTTGCTGTAAATTTACCCAAAAACCTGAGCCATGTACATGATACATTCCATGTCAGCCTGTTGAAGAAGGCTCCAACAGATGATAAATGGCATGTCAAAGCTCCACCCATTCCAACATTGATAGATGATCAAATACACTATGAGGTACAACAAATTCTGGACTCTAAAATCAAACGCAATCAGTTGTTTTACCTCATCAGGTGGAAGGACTTTGACTCTGGGTTCGATGAATGGGTGAATTCTGTACATGTTCATGCTCCTAGATTAACCAAAGCTTTTCATACTCGCTATCCATATAAACCTGGGGGGGATTTATTTTAAGGGGGGCAGAATGTCAGGTTCAGTGGGTATATGAGCTGTACTGTCTCCATTTTCTAATGCTTCTAGTGTTTAAGTGCTTTCCCCACAGGTGCACAAGTTCCCAAGCAGACTTCTCACCGAACGAGATTGTTTTGTCTAACAATGTTCCATCCCAGATTGGCCTTGACAGAATCCAGCTTCCCAAGACTGAAAGATGTTGTTTTGAGAACTGTGGGGGGAGGCTGGCTCAGCTGGGAACTGTTACTTTGTACCTCATGCTTTGCTCTTCATTGGTAACAATGCTCTTGTACCATCCTGGATCTCCTATTCAGGACAGTGGACTATAATGGGTCATTTCTACAGTAAAGTTTCCTTATTCAAACAATGGACTCTTGTTTGCTTGTAGAGGAGAACCTGTAGGAAGGATATTATTTAGCCACAGTCTGACACATGCTTCATCTGGTTGTGGGCTGGACCTGTGATTAGGGGTGTGCAATTCGGTATTCTGATTAGGTTAAAGTTACTGAATTAGGGCCATTTTGGTTTTTTTCAGTATTACTGAAACTTTTTTTGAATACCAAAAAATTTCGGTAATACTGAAAGAGAGATTGCCGAAACGATTCGGCCATTGTTTTCAATGAGAAAACCTCCCGGCTTTCCGGGCATCTGGGGCACCATTTTCTGTCCGAATCACACCAATCTTGGTGAGACTTTCACCTAACTCTCCTCTAACTACCCCCCAAGTTTCAGAAAGATTGAACTTTGGGGGCCATGTTATGCCCCCCCAAAACAAGGTGCCCCCATCCTACATTTTCTGTGGTTCTCTATGGAGAAAAATAAGTCATCTTTCTAGGTGGCTTGGGGTGGTATTTTGCAAGCAAAATGCCCCCAACCTTCAGGGGCCCATCTCCTATCTGTTCTCCCACCCTCCACCAAGGCCCAAGGTGATCCCACTTTAGGGGGGCATTTTATGCACCCCAAAGGTGGTTCTCCTGCCACACCACTTTGTCTTTCTACTGTGGGGAAGACTTCCACACCACAGAAACACCTGGGATTGGGGCTGCCAATGGCCACAGCCACAGTCCACCTGCACCCAAACTGCCAAATACCACACACACACACACCCAAAACCTAACCTCCCCTTTCCTGTGGCCAGCCACTTCCTATTGATTCCTGTTATGGGAAAATCTCCCACAGCAGGAACCCACGGAATGTGGCATCTATGGCCACAGGCACAGTCCCCCTTTTAAATCCACCCCCCCACAACCCCACACTGACCCAAAGAAACCCTCCCCAACATTCCCACACCGGCCACTACCCCAGGAGCAGGCTGGCTAGCCATCCCCCATTGTTTCCTGTGATGGGAACTTTTAAACTCTCTTTCCCAGGGCAATTATGCACAGCCCAGGGGTGCCACAATGGTGGGCACACTCCTGAGTGCGAGCTTGTCCCTGTGAAAGAGCACCTGAACCATAGACACCCTCCCCCAAATTCCACCCCCCCGCCACCTACAGAGATGGCTGGCCAGCCAGCCCCATTGTTCCCTATGATGGGAACCAACTGCACAACAAAGAATAAAACACAAACACACACTGAATAAAGTTTAAAAAAATATTTTCTAACTTTCAAAGTACAAGTAGGCAAAGCATTGTGACACATTACACCAGCAGTCCCCCACTCAGAAAAATAACACAACTCACTTAACATCAGAAAATCACAAAAACACAATTCCTGTCAAAAACACTTTATTTCTTTAACGGCTTTAGTTTACACAGTAGGAGGGCACAACAGGGCATGAAAGCAGTCTTCTTCACAAAATAGCACAACTCATTTCACCGTTTTTGACAGCAATTGTGTTTGGGTGATTCTCTGAAGTGAGTTGTGTTATTTTCTCCCGGTAAGCTAGGAGAAGGTTTTCTCATTGAAAACAATGGCCAAATCAAGCTGAAACATGAATACCAAAACAGTTTCCTGATTCAGTTAAAACCAAATTAGGTTTACTGAAACAGGCAGGCCTTGCACACCTCTACGTGTGATGATGGAGCTGCCACAGCTGCTCCCACCCATAGACAACCTCCCAAAATGTGGCAGAATGGGCTGGGTCCCTTGCCACATGTCTGTTTCCCTTGCAGGCTGGTTGCTACTCATCAAGGAGACCAAAGAGCATGGCTGTTCCAGCCCCCAGTGATCCCCCTCAAGTGGCATTCATGTCCAGCCCAGGGAGCCATTCCCCAAGGCAGCCCACACATCAACCTTGCTGCTATGAGGACAGGATGAGGAATGGATTTTACAGCTCTAGCTGCTGTGCAACCTGCCACTGCTCCTTGTCTAGCCAACGGACATTGCGAAACAAGCACTGACAAAAAAGAGGGGAACGGGGGGAACCCACAGGAAACAAAATGCCAATATATAATTTCTCAGTATATTTCAAAGTGCAATGTGCTCAACTTTTCCTATTTTTTGCAATACAGTAATTTAAACAGAGTCATACAGATTACAGACAACAGTCTTACAATAAGGTGCAAAGATACCCAGATTCACTAACAATTCAGACTCAATAAAGAAAGGTCCTTGTTTCCTATGTCAATTTCTTTTTCCATTCGATTCCTCTGCTGGTAGACTCACACTGGTGGCATGTTCACAGTATCTCACGACATTAGATGTAAACAAAAGTCCCTTGACATGCTGTCTCCCTGCACAAGATATGAGCAGAAGCCCATCCGCACGCTGATCTGAAGCCAGCTATAGTCAGATTTCGCATCTGCTTCCTCACTAAGGTGCTCGCTATGCAAAACATGTTTTTGTTAACTAAATGCAGAGACATTTACACCTTCTCCCTATCATTATGCAATCCACATACTTACAAGAGGAACCCAATTCATTTACTCATTGATACCAGATTCTTGTGCCAATTCATTCTTTCACGCACCGAATGTGAGGGGCGTTTCTCCCGGGCGTCAATTAAATACTCTAGTTTCTGCAGGTCTTAAAGGCAAACAGTTAAACTGCTACAAGTAACAATTCAAGCATAACTTCCTCCACATAAACAGTTCTATCCAAAACAATGCCCCTGCACTTTGTGGTATATTGGTTGTACATCAAGACCTCTAAAGACACGGATATTGGAACATATTTCCCATATCCGCAATAATGTCTTAGAGGCACCCCTGTCCCAACACTTCAGGGAAAAGGACCACATAGCAAAATCCTTTAAATTCATCATTTTAGAAGTAGTGAATGTTAGGAATAGAGACTCTTTGCAGAATAGACTCCTTCAAAGGGAAGCCTCCTGGATTTATAAGTTGGAGACAGTTAAACCAAAAGGTTTAAACAATGAACTATGCTTGAATTGTTACTTGTAGCAGTTTAACTTTTCACATGATGCAAAGAGAGATGGGTGATTGGAGTTGCCATGTCCAGGGCTGGATTCTCCCCCACTCACCCCCATCCTGAGACAAGGCAGTCCCACTCCATCCCCTCAGGGCCTCCCCCCTCCTGGCCTCTCCTCAAAGATGGGGCACTCAGGACAATCTGTTTGCTTTCTTCTCTAGGTGTGGAGGGAAGTGGCTGGGGGGGGGTCACTTCCAGTCCCCCCAGAGATTAGGAGCCAAAAGGGCAGGGTCCCCTCAGGGTCAGCAGAAGGACTGGGGAGAGGATTGCCAACTTCCAGGTGGTGGCTGGAGATCTCCCAGAAATACAACTGATCTCCAGGCCTCTGAGATCAATTCCCCTAGAGAAAATGGCTGCTGTGGAAAATTTATACCTTTTTGAGGTCCCTTCCTTCCTCAGACCCAAACATATCAGGCTTCACGTCCACAATCTCCAGGAATTTCCCAACCTGGAGCTGGCAACCCTAGCAGAGACTGGAGGTAGGGTTGCCAGGTCCAAGATGGGAAATTCCTGGAGATTTGGGGGGTGGAGCCTGGAGAAGGCAGGGTTTGGGGAGGGGGAGAGGCCTCAGTGAGGTATAATGCCATAGGGTTCACCCTCAGATCTATCAGGTTCGGTTGATGTTTAAGCCTAAGAGACTCCATTTTAATCTTGTCAGTGTATTAAGTGTTTCTTTTGCAGGTGAGACGCCTGTTGCTGGAAGCTTGCTGATAGAAGAGGAATGTTATGTCTACAGTTATCTGCCTTTCCGACACTCTTGAGAAACTTTCACTTTCTCACCCTCAGGCCGTTTGTTTTGAGAACTGTGGGGGAGGATGGGGCCTGCAGGGAATAGCATATTCTGTACCTCATCCTTTGCTTGGCATTCGTAACAATTTCTTAATGCAGCTAAGATCCACGTATCTTGGAATGTGTATGCTATTGGTTGTTTATCTTTAGTAAAGCCTTTTGAAATCAAAGGACTTTTGTCTTATTGCAAGAGGCAGGCTAAGTTGCATCTTTTAGTAAGCCACAGTCTGACAAGAGCAGCCATTTTCTCCAGGGGAACTGGTCCCTGTTGCCTGGAGACCAGTTGTGATTCTGGGAGATCTACAGCTACCATCTGGAGGCTGGCAACCCTAAGGAGGGGAGGAGAGAGACCAGGCCCCGTCTGGCACGGTGGATTCCCACAAGCAGAGATAGAGGGCAGAAACTCCCTGTCTGCAGGGATGAGTTTTCCTATAATACATTGTGGGGTTGCCAAGTCCAGGGCTGGATTTCCGCCCCCCTCCGCCCCCCTGAGGCAGGCAATCTCACTCCAGCCCCTCAGGGCTTCCCCCCTCCTGGCCAAGGACGGGACAGCCCAGAGGATCTGGGAATCCCCCAGAGGGCAGGAGGAAGAGGGGTGTCTGGCAGGGCCACGGACTCCTCAGTGCCCAGGGATGGATTTCTTCAGGAGGCTGGGAGGAATCCTGGCCGGGAGGGGAGGGGGAGGGAGGGATGAAGAAGCGGGACGGGCGGGGTGGGGGAGATGTGAGGCCAAAGCCTCCAGAGCCTTCCCCATGAAACCCCAGATCCTGAATTGCTGCCTGTGCCAAAAAGTGATTTTCCTCCATCTTTCTTTCTCTCCCTCCCAGGCGGACAGAAAACACCACTGATGCTGTTACACAGAACTGTGAACTTTTGCACCGAACCAATTTGAAACGAAACAATGAGACTGAACAAGGGCTGGAAAAGTTGATTTATATATTGCAGTATAGAGAACACGACCTCCATGTTTTCACATACCCTTGACCACCATACACACTGATTGGTTTTGTTCACTTTACACAATTATTCTTGTGAGATTTCTGCAAGCATTGTGTAGCCTATCATATTGCTAAATTGCATCTTTTGCCTTGTTTGGTTTAACACCAACCCCTTTTCCAACACCATGGCCGAATCCACATGCACTCACCATCCGCTTACCTTGCGCAGTCATGGCAGTTGGGTCCATTCCGCTACCATGCTGTGCATCATCACATTCACCCTCCCAGTGCGTCTTCGTGGCGCAATCAGTTCTCCACACGCCACTGAGTAAAGCGTTATAGTGGGCGGTTCCCTCTTCCGTCATCAGGGTTGACGGCTCATGTTGCTTCCCTTTTTTGAAAAAGAAAAAGTTAATTTTGCGCTATACCGATATTCTGACTTTTAAGAAATGACAAGGAGCCCTCCCCCTCAACTTTGATTGTCCCATTTTTTGCTCGTCACAGACCACTTTCTAACAACTGGCTGGTTGTTATGGCGGGCAAATTTGAAAACAATTTTTCACATTAAAACATTCTCCAGAAACCCTTGTGATTAGAAATTGTTATTACACATTACTTTAAACAAACCAACTCATTTGTGTTATACTGTATATAAATTGCCTTTATCAAACTGATTAGAAATTGTTGTTATCACATATTACTTTAAACAAACCAACTCATTTGTGTTATACTGTATATAAATTGCCTTTATCAAACTGATTAGAAATTGTTGTTATTACATATTACTTTAAACAAACCAACTTATTTGTGTTATACTGTATATAAATTGCCTTCATCAAACTTATATAAATTGCCTTTATGTTAAACTGTATTGGGTCCCCATTTTTTTCATATGCATCATAATTGTTGATTTATAGATTGTATATATTTTGATTGCCAATTTATTACATTTCTGATTGAGTAGTATACTTTTTAAACTGTGTTGCTACCTTCCCTGTTTGTTCTGTTTGTACCTTAAGTGGGAAGGGGAGCCCCTTGCTTTCCTTTTCCTCTTCAAGCATACAAATCAGGACAGACCCCAGAGGGGGACAGACTCTCAAAGGAGGGGAGATTGTAAAGTCTGTACAGTTGGAAGACGCCTGCTTAGCCCTTATTTCTTGGGCTTTTTGGTACACAAGCCACAAAGGATGAGGGACTCTCTCTTAACCAAGTAGCAATGGGTATTTCGAGAGTCTCAAAAGTTTATATGAATACTTGTCTGGATTGGAGTTTGGATGAATACTTGTTAGAGATGCTTTAGGCTGATCCGGCACTGGCCAGGGGGTTGGACTACATGGTCAGTATGGCCCCTTCCAACTCTGTGATTCTATATCCTGAATATCTTTAAGGTGCCACTGAACTTAAATCTAGCTAGCCTATTCTAGTTAAATATCATTCAGGCTAACTACAGAGCTTAGAGGAGTGCGTGTTTTCACCTTTTGTTTGTACCCTTGCTCAGCCTGATGCTGGAACAGACCACCTTTAGTTATTTTTGTTGATAGTCTTCCTTATCCGTTGAAGGCTGTAAGCCAGACCACACCTATTCGTCTTGCTGTATCAAGAGTGGCTGCCCTGTTCTGTCCCCTTCTATACAGCAAGACTTCTACCCTCCACAGCCCCCCCCTTTGCTCACCTACCCATCCTCTCCCAAGGTGCTGTCTCAGGGAGTCCCTCTGATAGTCTCGTGCTCAGGGCCCCATAAACATGGACTGCCCCCCACCCACCTGAGGGAAGCTGCACCCAAAGCCATCTGGACCAGGCAAGAATGCCAGTCAGCCGATGGCCTCAGTCTGCAGAATAAAAGTGGGAAGGAGAGCGAGGGAGGGCAATTGTAAGACCTTGGAGGGAAGCCAGACCGGGCCAGATGAAACGGGCCTGGGTCCGGGGGAAGTTCTCCATCCCCAAACCCCACTGGAGCTGATGGGGCAGCACAAGAGGCCCCTCCAGCCAGGCCACAGCTGGGCACTGTGGGGACCCATCAACTCTCTCCGGGGCCAAAGGAAGCTTTTCATTCATGGCTGATTGCAATGCCACCCTTTAAATCTACTGTACTGCCCGATGTATGTCTGGCGGGGGGCGGGGGGGGGTCCTGACAGCTCCCACAGGTGGATGATCCAAACAGTGTTTCTCAGTATGCTTCTTCAGGGGATCTAACAGGGTAAAATTAAAATGAATAAAGTACATTACTAGAAATAACACCGAAGCATTCAAATCAGTAAAGCAGCATTGCTGTTTTAAAGATTATTTAAGGTCAGTGTACAGACAGACATTCACATCATTTCCCAAGCCCAATTCTGAGCAGGGCACAGAAGACCCTCCACAATGCAGACGTCCCGCCCAGCGAGCCGGGAAACCTCCCTTTCCCACCCCCTTGGGCTTCTTTGTCTCATTTGGGCTCCGCCTGCGCAGGAACTACAACGCCCAGAAGGCCACGCGCGCACAGAGAGGCCAGCCTGCCTTTCTCCGGCGTCGAGGGGGCGGCGGATGCGCTTTGGGGGGAAATGGAGGGCCAGGGCGGCTGGCTTCTTTCTCAGCTTACCCGGGCGGTGGGAGACTTCGGCTTCTGCGCGTCTGCGGAGGAGGTGAGCTCAGGGAGGCATGCACGGATCTGGGGCAAGGAGAGGGAAAACACGTGTGAACGGGATGGAGGAGGAAGAGGGGCTGTGGGGGCTGAGCCCTGGCTGCAGTTCTAGGAGGGAAGCAGGGGGGGGGTGATGCAGGTCAGTAAATGAGGCACCCTCGAGGCTGGGGAAGCAATGAGGAAATTGCTTTGGAAAGGAAACATTCCAGGTATGGGATGCACTATAAGGAATGTCCGGATTGCCTGTTGGAAATAATGGGAGAGGCTTAAAGGCCCGTTGGAGATAATGAGAGCAGTGACTGCCAGTTTTCCCGCATAGAAAAGAAACAAGGTCCCAGGAATGAAAATCAAGTCACTTAAAAGCACCAGTACTAGGTATAGAACCAAAACAAGATGTAGTTTTTTCTAATCAGTAATCTTCATATTTACAATCAAAATGAAATACAACAAATGTAACAACATGAAATACAGTCAATATTTCCAACAATCTATATCACAAGTGGTCTATTAATTTTTGAAAGAAAAAATGACTCCTCCAATGAAAGAATGGAAAGAAACTGTCCTCTCTTGTATAAAGGTGCTTTCTGATTTCTTTCTGTTTTCTTCTCTTTCAGGCTTCCGAGGGGCTCCCCTGCATTGCCCTCCTTCCACGAGTCTCAGGAGAGAGAGGCAGAAAAGTTCAAAATTAATTGTTCCAAAAATGCATTAGTGTAAAGCTGCTTTCTCTTCTCTTATAGGTAAGTTATGAAGAATATGGGAAGCTCCCAAGGGGCTCCACAAACTTGCTCTACAAGCGGCCAGCAACAAATAATCAAAAAAGTATCTCTCGTGCATAAATTCAGCGCACTCATTCCATTTGTCTATTTGACAAATTGAATTTATGACTTTTTTGACTATGTGCAAGTTCATTGCTCCGGTGGAGGACTTTCTGGCCCCTGAAGAAATGAGTATTGTATGAAACAAGCAGATTATTTGTTGCTGGCCGCTTGTAGGGCAAGTCTTTGTTGCCCCTTGGGAGCTTCCCATATTCTTCACAACCTACCTGTAAGAGAAGAAAAGAGAAAGCAGCTTTACACTAATGCATTTTTGGAACAATTAATTTTGAACTTTTCTGCCTCTCTCTCCTGAGACTCGTGGAAGGAGGGCAATGCAGGGGAGCCCCTCGGAAGCCTGAAAGAGAAGAAAACAGAAAGAAAACAGAAAGCACCTTTATACAAGAGAGGACAGTTTCTTTCCATTCTTTCATTGGAGGATTCATTTTTTCTTTCAAAAATTAATAGACCACTTGTGATATAGATTGTTGGAAATATTGACTGTATTTCATGTTGTTACATTTGTTGTATTTCATTTTGATTGTAAATATGAAGATTACTGATTAGAAAAAACTACATCTTGTTTTGGTTCTGTACCTAGTACTGGTGCTTTTAAGTGACTTGATTTTCATTCCTGGGACCTTGTCTCTTTTCTGCTGTTTCCTTCCCAAGGAATACCTCTTGTTTGTTTATAGTTTTCTTGCATAGTCTTCATTGTAATACATTTCAGTACAAAAAATGTTGAAAATAACATGATTTTCCATAAATGTCTCTAGGCCTAGATTGCCTATTCTGGGACAGGAGTGGCAGATCACAGGGTGGGGTGATGGTTCCTAGCAATAAACTCTGTGCTCTGGGGCTGGAATGAAAGCCCCCGTAGTGGAATGAGAATTTCTGGGAACAGACTCAGGGGCTGGGCAGGGTGGGTGAGTGGCTCTCTCCCTTTTGCAATGCAGGAGCCCCCTTGTCTGAGCGCCTGTCCACCTTTGGCTCTCTGCAGTTCTAAACCTTTTGCTAGAATTAATGTTAAAGAGAAAATGGCCCGGGTGGCATCTGTGTGGGAAAGGTGCGTGTTTTCGCCCTCTTCACCGTGTTCCAGGCTGCCAGCCTGGGCGGATCCTATTCTTAAGCGCTGCAGGGGCCCCTGGCCTGATCCAAGGGGGTTCCTTGTCTGTTCTCCCAGTCCCTGTGGTTCCCGGCACTTGAACAATTTTAGGGGGCTCTCTGGACCTGCATGGTGCACAAGCTGAACCAAAAGAGGTGTTTGGCCAGATTTGGTGGTAGAGAATTCTCAGTCCATTTTATGCCTTCCTTTGGAATATGGTACCAGTGAGCATTACTCTCCAGAAGACCTCTGAATTGGCACCTGGTCTGAAGGTTTGTTTTGGAAAGGAAGGGATATTTTCTACTCTGTCTTTCCCCCCCTACATCCGCCTTCCTGGCTTTTAGGGACCGCTGCAAAATAGCAGAGGGACGTTTTGGGGAGAAGGTGGGCCAGGGGGATTCCATTCCCTTGTTTTTGGCCGTGCAGCTCCCACAGGGATCCTGAAATGGGTGGCCAATTTTAACTTGCCTAGTCTTCAATTTCTTGTTATAAATGGACCCCTCCCCCAAGTTAGTAATTTTTCTTCAATATATTTATCTTCCCTTTAAACTCTTTCTTTCATTTGAGAGCCAAAATCTGTCCAAATGATTCTGTGGCTTCCTTGTTGCTCAGTTGTCAAACATTCCATAATGCACAAAAGGTCTCAGATTTCTGCAGCAGGTTTGTGCATAGCTGTCGGTGCCCTGGATCTCTCACCTGCCGAGTCCCAAAAATCACGGCTGGGGTCAGGCCATGGGTGTGTTGAGTGGGTGGGAATGAAAGAAAAGATATAATGACCTTAATTAGGCTAGTTTATGTTGACAGAATTGGATGCAAGCTTTTAAGTAACACAGTAAACCTCTACAAACAGAAATACATCAAGTAGATACAGTCTGTGCAAATACATTTTCCATGTATTTCTGGGACAAAATGTGCAAGAAAGTTCAGTAGATAGTTGCACAATCAGTTCAGTTTTTTAAATATTTAATTGGATTCAATCAACAGAAGCCCAGTTCTGGGCAACGTCCTGTGGTTGTATTTCTTGGAGGCTTTCAGTATCTTACATCTCAGAGGCTGAAAAACAGGATAATGCCATTTTTCTTGCCACCTGTTTGATGTCTGGTATTCATTGGCTCAAAGGGCTGGCTGGTGGGATTCTGCTTTCTTTCTTGAACATTCGGGAATGGGAATCGATGATCAAGGGGGCAACATTTTCCTCTTTTAGAGCTCCCAGATGTCCTTTGAGGAGGTGGCCGTGTTCTTCACGGAGGAGGAATGGGCTCTCCTGGATCCAGGCCAAAGAAAACTCTACTGGGAAGTGATGCAGGAAAACTACGAGACCCTGGCGTCTCTGGGTAAGGAGCCTTTCTCTTTTATCCTAACTACAGAATAGAAGGGAGGGGAGGGGGCTGCATCCTCCTTTAGCCCTCTTTGATTTCAGGGCTCAACGTTCATTGGCCACAGAGGAAAGATTGGAACTCCCACCCCTGGGGATATTACAGTCCGTGAAAAAGAAAACATTCAATACATTCATGCTGAAATCTGTTGATGAAGAGGGCTCTGATCAGGAGAGGTGGACGATATCGAATTAGGTTCATGATAGGAAATCCATGCAGCTCGTATTTCCTTCTCTGGTCTTTGTATTTTGACATGGATTGGCTCTGCGGGAGTCCTCTCCTTGTGTGATTGAAGCTGATGGGAGGAGAGAGGAACTGGTCTTCCTAAGGAGGGGCCCCTGTTCCACGGTAGAGCTCCTGCTTTGCTTGTTGAAACTCACTGGTTCGACTTATGCCAATTGGAAAGGGGTTTAGAGAGAAGGGCCTTTGGCTGCACGGCTGGGAAAGGCCCTTGGCTCAGGCCCTCCGCAGGCACCCCCCCCCCTTGGTTGGAGTGGAATCTGTGAGTCTTCTGTTGCATCATAAAGTTGAGGAGCAAGGAAATGGGTGCCGGGCAACATATGCTGCCACCAGGTTCCAAGTGATGAACGGGAATTTTTGAGTCAGAACTGCTTCCCCTTGTAACGTTTCTCCTGTTCCTTATCCAGCTGAGAGCAGGGGGTGCCAAGCCAACCTTGGGCCAGCCCCATATTCACAGTATTTCAACTGCAGATTGATGAAACACACCCAAATACATTGGAAACCTCAGAATATAACAGCAAAGGAGCCAGTTTGGTGTAGCGGTTAAGAGTGCAGGACTCTAATCTGGAGAACCGGGTTGGATTCCCCACGGCTCCACTTGAAGCCAGATGGGTGACCTTGGGCCAGTCACAGCTCTTTCAGAGCTCTCTCAGCCTCACCCACCCCACAGGGTGTGGATAATAATAACATGCTTTGTAAACCGCTCTGAGTGGGTGTTCAGTCATCCTGGATATAAATCGAAGGTAGTGATGATGATGCTGGTGCAGTCTGACATGGCTACCCATTGGCTCGCTGTGCTCCTGTGTTTTCTTTTGAGTTCTGCTTGCCAAAGATGAGCAACTGTCCCTTCCATGCAGGGTGTACTTCGTTTCTGCCCCCTCCGCCTCCCCACCGGGGACCCAAAGCAGCTGGCGTGGCTCTCTTCTCCATTTTATCCTCGCGTCTCCTCTGAGAGGTATGCTGGGCTGAGAGATGGTGGCTGGTCCGAGGTCACCCAGGGAGCATCCATGGAAGCGTCCCAGGGATACAAAGCAGGTCTCTGAGGTAATACTTAGACGTTCTAATCGCTGCCCTGCCCTGGCTCTGAGAGCTCCGGGAAGGGGCGGTTGAATCCCCTTTGTCTTATTTTCAAGCCTCCGTGTCTGGGCTTCCTTCTCACAGGCCATCTCCAGGAACCCCCTCCCCATTTCTTCCTCTTTCCCACTTACTATAGAGGGGCGCCATCTCACCTCTCGCTTTGCTTGCCAGCTCCAGTAGCCATATTATTTTGGTCGGGGTATGCTCATTTGAGACATTTAACAGTATTTTGAATACTGAGTGAGCAGTTCTGACCGAGGTTGCCATCCTCCAGGAGGGGGCTGGAGATTTCCCTAAACTAGCAGTTATCTCCATAGTAAACAGACCACTTCCCCTGGAGAAAATGGCTGCTTTAGAGGGAGGACTCTTATGGCCTTATGCCCCACCCTCTCTAGGCTCCACCCCCAAATCTCCAGGAATTTCCCAAAATGGAGTTGGCAGCCCCAGCTCTGCCTCCTGACAAAAGAGTCCCATGAATACTGGATGAAGCAAAAACCTCAGAGATCATCTTTTCCTGGCAAACTGTAGGCAAAACTAAAGATTTATATAACCCCTGTGAGGTAGGTTAGGCGGAATATACATGCCTGACCCAAGGTCAACCGTCCACTTTTAGTGGCAAATGGAGAATCGTTTGTGGACCTCCTAGATTCTGGAGAGGTCCTCTAACCACTCAACTTCACTGCCTATGTTAGCTCAGGGACATTCTTAAACCTTCTTTGTTTACCAAAGGAGGGGATAGTGTTCCGTTTTCTTTCTCTGGGCTGCCAACGGGTGTGTGTGTGTGTGAATTTTGAGACCCTTACCTTTATTTATTGACGAGTTATGCCTGCCATAGTCAACTGTAGCTTCTGCTGGAAATTCAGGGTGGGGGGAGGTGCTGGAAATTAGCTGGGCCTCAGTGGCCCAATTACCTTCGTTTGGAGCATAGCAAGTCCCATCTCCATCCTGAAGCAAGAGGCCAATTTTGAGGCCCCTCTCTTTATTTTTGGGTGAGCATTGCCTGCCCCGGACGGCCATTGCATCTGAAGCAAAAAGCCAAGGGGGCGGAGGTTTGGGGGGATTGGGTGCTCCGGGATGTTGCGATTCCTTTTGTGTTTTGCCCTGTGTTTGATCTTCAATCATCCCTGATCCAGGCTGGGTAAAGAAGGGGGGCATTGCGGCTTGCTCTGTGCTTGATCCCAGCTGGTTGAAGGGGGGAGGTCATTGCCACTTGCTCCACTCCCGATCCCAACTGGGTGATGGTGGGAGCAGGCATTGCCACTTGCTCCACTCATGATCCCAGCTGGTTGAAGTTGGAAGGGTGGACATTGCTGTCTGCTCCGCCCTGGTCCCAGCCGGGTGAAGGCGGGTGGTGAGCATGGCCACCTCCTCCACTCCTGATTCCAACTGAGTGAAGGCAAAAGGTGGGCACTGCCACCTGCTCTAGTCCAGATCCCAGGTGGGTGAAGGCAGGTTACGGGAATTCCCACCTTCTCCATGCCTGATATTTGCTGGATGAAGCGGGGAGCAGGCATTGGCTCTTGCTCTTTGCTTTATACCCAGCTGGATGTGCGGGCATTGCCACCTGCTCCTGTTCTGATCCAAACTGGGTGAAGGGGGGCTGGGCATTACCACCTACTCTGCACCTGATCTCAGTTGGGTTAAGGCAGGCTGTGGGCATTGCCACCTGCTCTGTTCCTGATCCCAGCTGGGTGAAGGAGGGGGGTGAGCATTGCCTCCTGCTCCCTTCCTGAACCTGGCCTGCACTGCCTGCTGCCCTGAGCTCTCTGGAGTTCAGGCTGCCCTGCCTGGGCCTCCCTCTGCAGCAGCGCCCTCTGGTGGGGCACCAGTATAGGAAGTGAGTTGTCTGGAACAGGCTTACTCTTTTATATAATAAGATGTTTATACACATTGCTTCTATTTATTGGGGAGGGAGGAATAATCCCCAAATTATTTTTTTCAGATTTTTTTAAAATAATGTTTTCAGATTATTTATTTGTGCAAAAAAGAAACAAAAAAGAAAGCAAAAAAGAAACAACAAGGCAAAACCAAACACCAGTCCTACCCAGTGCCAGAAAATCTATACATAAGCGTTTATAAAAGATCCCCAGATACCTAAAAATAATTCCCCATGCATTGTCTATATGTGATATTTTCAAATGTTGATAAGTCTATAAGTTCTAACACAAAATTAATATGAGTAATGACTTCCTCCCAGAAGGACCAAATAACCAGACTTGTGCAGAGCATATGATCTAGCTCACTAGATTGTTGTTTCTCCACAGTCTGGCACAGAGGGTGGCGCTTGTAGACCGGGTGTCACCACATTACCCTCTCCTATGTGGTGTCCTTCAGTAGGTGAGCCTCTCCCCTATGCTGTTTTATATCTATATGCACCCCCTCACCCAGATGGTGGTTATTACTGTTTGATCTGGTGTCTTAAATCTGCTCTATTGTATGTTTATATTGTTTATATTGGATGTTATTATTCTGTAGTTTTACATTGTGAACCCACCTGGGACTCTTTATCAGAGGGCAGGCTAAAAAACCCAAATAATTGCACCTGAGGAGCATGTGGCAATGTGGAGCATGTGGCAATGCGGAGCAAGTGGCCCCTGCATTCACCCAGCTGGTATCAGGACCAGAGCAGGTGGCAGTGCCCACCCCGCTTCAACCAGCTTTGATCAAGAATGGAGCAGGTGGCAACACCCACCTCCTACCTTCACCCGGGCAGAATCAGGCACAGGGGAGGAGGCAATGACCTCTCCCCGCTACACCCAGCTGGGATCAGGTATGGAGAAGGTCACAGTGCCCACCCTCCTTAACCCAGCTGGGATCAGGCTCAAAAGAAGCAGAAACGCCCACAACATTCACCAGGCCAAAATCAGGCATGGAGCAGGAGGCAATGCCTGCCACCCCTCACCTGGCCGGGATCAGGCTTGGAGCAGGTAGCAATGCTTACCCCATGCATTCAGCTGCCTGGGATAAGGTGCAGAGCAGGAGGCAATGCCCACCTTCTCTTTTCATGGCTGCAAACAGGTGCGGAGCAGGTGAAAATACCTGCCCCTCGTCACCCATTTGGGATCGGTCACAGAGCAGGAGAAAATGCCCACTGCCACTTCACCCAGCCAGGATCAAGAGCAGAGTAGGTGGCCATGCCCACCCCCCATCACCCAGTCAGGATCAGGAGAGGAGCAGCTGGCAAGGTTTGCCCCCCTTCTCCCAGCCATGATCAGGTGCGGATTAGGAGGTAATGCCGGCCCCTCCTTCACCCAGCTGGAATCAGGAATGGAGCAGATGGCAATGCCCACTCCCAGTTACACCCAGCTATGTTCAGCTATGTTCAGGTGCAGAGCAGTCGGCAGTTCCTGTCCCTTCACCCACCCTGGATCAGAAGTGGAGCAGGTGGCAATGCCATGTCCCCCCACCCTGGAGGATCAGGCAAGCAGCCCATTGTATTTTTTCCCACAACCAGCTTTGTTGCTAGTCCTACTACATAATTGAGTAAGCGTATTTCAGACAACTCACTTTATACCCTGGTGCACTGCTGTGGAGGAAAGCCCTGGCGAGGCACAATGTCCCTCCAGAAAATGTGCTGTGACAGGAAGGCCAGGCAAGGATCAGAATGGGAACAGGTGGCAATACCAGCTGCCCGCTTTCACCCAGCTGGTATTAGCAGCGGAACAGGTGGCAATGCTCACGCCCACCTTAACCCAGCGAATATTAGGAGTATAGCAGGTGGCAATGTCCACCCCTGCCTTAATCCAGCTGATATTAGGAGCGGAGCACGTGCCAATGCCCGTCCAATGCCTTAACTCAGCTGGTATTAGGAGCGGGGCAGGTAGCAATACCTGCTTCCCTTCAGCCATCTGGGATCAGGAGCAGAACAGATGGCAATGCCTGCCCCTCCATCTTCACCCAGCTGGTATTAGGAGAAGAGCAGGTGGCAATGCCCACCCCACTTCAGCCAGGTGGGATCAGGAGCAGAGGGGGTGGCAATGCCCGCCCCTGCCTTATCCAGCTGGTATTAGGAGCGAGGTAGGTGGCAATGTTCTCCCCCTTCAACCATCTGGAATCAGGAGCAGAGCAGGAGGCAATGTCCATGCCCCCACCTTACTCAGCTGGTATTAGAAGTGGAGCAGGTGGCAATACCCACCCCCAGCAATTCCTATCCCCTGCCTTAATCTAGCTATTATTAGGAGCAGAGCAGGTGGCAATGCCCACCCCTGCCTTAACCCACCTGGTGTTAGGAGTGGGGTAGGTGGCAATGCCCACTGCCCTTTCAGCCAGCTGGGATCAGAAGTGGCAATGCTTGCCCCCACCTTATCCTACTGGTATTAGAACTTGAGGATGTGGCAATGCCCACCCCCGGCAATTCCCACCCCCACCTTAACCCAACTGGTATTAGGAGTGGGGCAGATGGCAATACTCACCTCTCTTCAGCCAGCTGGGATCAATAACAGAGCAGGTGGCAATGCCCACCCCCACCTTATCTAGCTCACATTAGAAGTGGAGCAAGTGGCAGTGCCCACCCCCGGCAATTCCCACCCCCACCTTAACCCAACTGATATTAGGAGTGGGGCAGATGGCAATACTCACCTCTCTTCAGCCAGCTGGGATCAATAACAGAGCAGGTGGCAATGCCCACCCCCACCTTATCTAGCTCACATTAGAAGTGGAGCAAGTGGCAGTGCCCACCCCCGGCAATTCCCACCCCCACCTAACCCAGCTGGTATTAGGAGAGGAGCAGATGGGAATGCCCAACCCCCTTTTAACCCAGCTGGTATTAGGAGTGGAGCAGGTGGCAATGCCCTTCCCTGCCATAATGCAGCTGGTATTAGGAACAGAGAAGGTGGCAAAGCCCACCCCACCTTCATCCAGCTGAGATCAGGAACAGCAGATGGCAATGCCTGCTCCACTTCACCTGTCTGGAATCAGGAGGGGAGCAGGTGGCAATGCCCACTCCCACCATCACGCAGTTGGGATCAGGAGTGGAGCACGTGGCAATGCTCACTCCTTGCCTGCATTTGGCTGGGATCAGGTCAGAGCATGAGGCAGTGCCCTTCTTCCCTTCACCCAGCCAGGATAAGGAGCGAGCGGACTTATGAGAATAAGTCACTGAGCAGGCGGCAATGCCCATCCCATTTTGACCCTGCCGGAATCAGGCACCAAGTCGGCCGCAATGTCCATCCCTCTTCAACCTGCCAGTATCAGGAGCAGAGCAAGTGGCAATGCCCGCACCCCCTTCACCCATCGGGTATTAGGACCGGAGTAGGTGTCAATAACTACCCCTCGCCTTAACACAGGTGGAATTTGGAGCGAAAAGTAGAACGAGTGAATAACACACAAGTAGGAAATAAGGCTTAATCACTAAAAGTTATCACAACAATATAATAGAGTAAAAAACTCACCAGTACCAATCAAGGAATCAAATGTATCATCATCAAAATGTCATGCACCAACAAATAATTCCATGCAGCTAGAAGTGTCCACATGGGGAACAATACAACAACCAATAAAGGAAGATATTCAACAGGTCGTTATCTTTAAAGTCAATAAATAACATCAATAGAGACAGTAATTAGTATTCTTCTTTTCAGAGGAAGTGTTCACGGTGAGTTGCAACACTCAGTTACAATAAGATATTCAACAGGCGAGAACAGCATTTGAGATTCATTGTGATTGTACTGACTTTGACTATTTGGATGGACTTGAGCACAGACGTACTGAATGATTATTGTTGGGGTGGATATACTTTTCCCCTGAGGAGGTTATGAATATGAAACTGCGGTACTAAGCCGGCACTGCACATCAGGCATCGTGGATCTATACAGCTGCAACCCACCGTCAACACTTCATCTGAAAAGAGAAGAACATTTATTACTGAGATATTTATTGACTTTTCTCATACTTACCTGTTGAATATCTTTAAACATTTGGATCCATTCCAAATTTCACAATCAAAAGCTCCAATGCAAAATAGTCTGGAGAAGGCACGGCGTTCAGCCAGGTGTTTATGTCCTTCTTGGAGTTTTGATCCAAAAGCAAAGCCCAAATCCAAATGTCAGTATTCCAGTGGCTCTGTGTGGGGCGCTTGCCAACAATTCCTGCTCAACAAACTGCTAGCTCGGGTTTGTTTCGCATGAGAGAGCTTCCTCAGGAGCAAAGGCTGAAACAATACATAAACATCTATAGTGCTGCGTTTCCCCAATGTACTCTCATTTCCATCTCCATAGAACATGTGTTACTTACAATTTTAAATTATTTTTGACATTCTTACAAATCTTGTAGGTCTCTTTTCTACCAGTTTCTCCCATCAAATATCGGGCACCTCAATCGCAGGCAGGTGGAGTCAAGAGACAGCGTTCAAAGATCAATTTAAAGGCACTACTCGTCCTGCTGTCCTTTGTTTTTTAAAGTGACATCCCACCGTGTGGTATTCTTTGCAGCTCACTATCCAAATCGTTTCCACTGCGACTATGCTAATCATCCCCTTGCCACTTTAAATCACAACGCGGTGCCAAAGGTTACAACTATTCCACATTCAATTACATATTACTTATGCACTCAAATTGTTGTCTACTTAGTACAAATAAATACAGTGGCTTATACCAATGAATATGGACATCACGTTCTCAGAACTTCTAACTGATCACGGAGAAGAGTTCATTAAACATTCTATTGTCCTGTTGAAACAATAAACGAAGTACATTCCAATCCTAACCTATTCCTCCAAAAAACATGATAAATCCCAATCCTGATCAAGTCCCTCCAGCGCTAACAATTGTAACTTGTAAATCCACCGGGCTTCCCGTCTCCAAAGATGATGATGTTGTATTCTGCCGTCTTTGTCCCTAACCACCTCTATTACTGTGTATCTTAGATCTCTTTCTGTATGGTTCTTACGAACAAAATGGGAAGTGAGGGGAGCTTCCTCTACCCTCTGTCTAATTTTGGATTGATGTTCCTGTGTCCTAATCCTCACTGCACGGGTGGTACTGCCAATGTATATTTTACCACACGGGCATTCTATAAGACATACCACACCTGGAATGCTGCAGGTGGAAAACGTCTTCAACTGAAGATGTCCATTGGATTGCTTAAGTATCACCACATTACCTGTGATTGCCAACCTGCAAACACTGCAGTGGCCGCAGTTGTGATGACCTCTGGGGAGTTCTCTCTCCTGGTTCTGTGGCTGCATGTCTGAATGTACCAGTTTATCACGAAGGCTATACATGTGTCTATAACCTACCCTGGGTGGGTTGTGACAACATGGTAAATGGGCAACTAAGTGCCCATGCTGTTTAATAATCCATTTAATGATTTTGGCACTCTCGCTGATTTTTGCTTCTTCCAGTTAGGGTTTTAGGAGCAGAGCAGGTGGCAATGCACACTGCCCCTTCAGCCAGCTGGGATCAGGAGTGGAGCAGGTGGCAATGCCCACCCTCACCTTAACCAAGCTGGTATTGGGAGCGGAGCAGCTGGCAATGCCCACCCCCACCTTAACCCAGCTGATATTAGAAGTGGAGATGGTGGCAATTCGCACCCCCTGCTATAACCCAGTTGGTATTAGGAGCAGAGCAGGTGGCAACACCTACCAGCTGAGATCAGGTGCAGAGCAGGTGGCAATGCCCCCCTTCACCCAGCTGGTATTCAAAGCAAAGCAGGTGGCAATTCCCACCTTCACCTTAACCCAACTGGTATAAGAAGCAGAGCAAGTGGCAATGCCTGCCTCCCCTTCATCCAGCTGGGATCACGAGAAGATGGAGATGCCCACCCCTGCTTTAACCCAGCTGGGATAGGAGTGCAGGACGTGGAAATGCCCGCATCCACCTGAACTCAGCTCGTATTAGCAGTGGAGCAGGTGGCAATTCCCTCCCTGACCATAACCCAGGTGGTATTAGGAGTGGAGCAAGTGAAAATGCCTGATCCAATCACCCAGATTGGATCAGGAGCAGAGCAGATGGTAGTGCCTGCCCCCTTCACCTTTCTGGAATCAGGAGCAGATCGGGTGGCAGTGCCCACCCCGGCCATCACCCAGTTGGAATCAGGAGTGGCAAAAACACCCAACTACCACAAGGAGGCAGTATAATTATCTAAAAATACTTACATAAATTTTTATGTATATTTCAGGCTTTTAGAAATTTTTAGAAATTTTAAAGTGCAAAGTGCAGCATATGAATCATACAAAATCTACAAGGTCATAAACCACAATACATATTCAGTCAATTCAGTCAATGGACAAGAACAAGTCATTCAAATTATAAACACTCCGACTGCTGAGAGACACTTATTGTTTTCCATATGTCTTTCTCAGAGAGTAGACCATTCTCCAGATGGGAAAGGAGCTGTGATCAATCTTCAGCAACAGCCTACGGGTCTTACACCAGCTGATTTTCAATTCCCGTTTCACACAACAAGCTTCTTCACGGGCATGATAGTACAAACTATAATAAAGATACAATACAAATATGTAATGGTTGGAAATTATTAATATAAATGTAACAACACCGTGTCCTATCCATTTACTCACTGGTCTCTCACAAGCCTTAATCATAACACCCAGTTGGTAAGATCTGACGGAGCAATGCCGTGTGACTCACCAAACACTAAACTCTTATATAACCAGCCAATTAAAGGGACAGTGAACTCTTGTGTATCCAGCCAATTAAAGGGACAGTAACCACAAATAAATCATAGCGAATGCAGCTACAATCTAATTACAAAGTCTGTCATTTGTAAGTTATCCAATATTTAAGTACACCATCTTATCAGGAAATAATATATCCGGACCATATACAAATGACAAAAAGGTACTTAAAAGGAGCAAGTTATTTACAGAATACAAATTGATTTTACAAAAAACAAGAAAATTCCATTTCATGATTCAACCCATAGGGGAGCAGGCAGCTAAATTCATAAATACATTCTGTTTCCAACTGTAATAATTTACGTGAACAATCCTGTTGGGGTTTCAATTCCAAAGAGTACAGGACAGATACTTTGATATCTCTAGCCCCATGCTGATGTTCCAAAAAATGGGCTACAAGTGGTGCCTCTGTTACTGCATTTCTGATGCGCGAAATGTGTTCCTGCACTCTGATTTTCAAAGGTCTTTTGGTGCTGCCTATGCACACTAAAGGGCATCCACATTGGATAATATACACCACATTAGGTGTCCTACAGGTGGAAAATTTGTCAGCAAATTTCTTATGTATCCTAGGCGCCCCAGTTGTGTTAGCATTGGGATCAGGAGTGGAGCAGCTGGCAATGCCCACCTGGCTGGGTAGGAGGCAATGCCCTTCTTCCCTTCTCCCAGCCAGGATAAGGCACGGAGCAAGTGGCGATGCCCACCTCTTTCAATCTTTCAGAATAAGTCACTGTGGAGACAGCCATGCACACCACCGCCTTAAGCCAGCTGGTATTAGGAGTGGAGGAGGTGGCCATGCCCACCCCCCACCTTAACATAGCTGGTATTAGGAGCGGACCAGATGGCAATGCCCACCCCCACTTCCACCAGCTGGGATCAGGAGCAGAGCAGGTGGCAATGCCTGCTGCTGTAACCCAGCTGGGATCAGGAGTGAAGCAGGGGGTAATGCCCTCCCCACACCTTCACCTGGCTGGGTTCAGGTGCAGACCAGGAGGCAATGCTCTTCTCTTCACTCAGCCGGGAGAAGGAGCAGAGCAGGTTGCAATGCTCACTCCCTTCAACCTACCAAAATAAGGCACTGAGCTGATGGCCAAACCCACCCCCTTCACCCATCTGTAATCAGGCATGGAGCAGAAGGCAATGCCTGTTTCCCCTTCACCCGCCTGCAGTCAGGAGCAGACCAGTTGGCAATGCCCACCCCCCTTTACCCGGCCTGTCTCAGGCATGGAGCAAATAGCAAAGCCCATCACCCTCTCACGTGACCGAGATCAGGCATGGCGCGGGAAGCAATGCCCATTTCCACTTCACCCAGGTGGGGTCAGAAGCTGAGCAGGTGGCAATGCCCGCCCCCCCTTTTCCTGGCCTGTATTAGACATGCAGCAGGTAGGAACCCCCCCTTCAAGTAAAAGAAATCACGCGTGAAGCAGGAACCCCCCCCCCTTTCACCAGCCAAGATCAGTGATGGAGGAGGAAGGAATGCCTGCCTATCTGCCCTCCCATTTCTAGAGCCCGTTGTATTTTTCCCCACAATGTGCTTTGT
Source organism: Eublepharis macularius (assembly GCF_028583425.1). NCBI lineage: Eukaryota > Metazoa > Chordata > Lepidosauria > Squamata > Eublepharidae > Eublepharis > Eublepharis macularius. Next base: position 181,520,425 of record NC_072793.1, read on the forward strand.
TGCTAGTGATTACATGTTCCTGTAATTATTTCAGGCCCCCAGTTCTCAGTGTAAAAAGTACTATACACATTTTACTTGCTAAAAGATATTTTTACCTTTTTTATGTCCTGCTTTTAAAAATTTGATTTCTGTCTCTGTTTTGCAGTTGCAGATGTGAGGGAGATGGCAAGTGAGAAGGAACGAGGAAAGGCAGTTGTGGAACAAAATGAAGATCTGGAGGGAGAAGCAAAACCGGGGGATCAAGTGGTACTAAAGAAGCAGCAGAGAAGCAAAAAGGAATCAGAACAGAAGCAGAGGAAGAAATTGCTTGCCCATTGCTTGAGCAGGAAGACAGCTGAGATCCCAGGCCATGATGAAATGCAGAAGAGAAAGAAAAGTCATAAAGGTCCCAGGAAAGCCAAAACATTGAGATGCAAACTCAGACTTAAAATATGTCAGAACATTTCAACATGCTGGAAAACATATAAACACTTGGAATGTGGAAAGACTTTTTTTCAGAATAGTAAGCTGACTAAAATTCAGAGGATGCCCTCAAGCGAGAAGCGATACAAATGTTTGGAGTGTGGGAAGAGCTTTTCTTCCAAGAGCCTCCTAACTAGACACCAAAAGGTTCACACAGGGGAGAAGCCATATAAATGCTTGGATTGTGGGAAGAGCTTCTCTCAAACTGGCCACCTAACTAAACATAGAAAGGTTCACACAGAGGAGAAGCCATATAAATGCTTGGAGTGTGGGCAGCGCTTCTCTCGGAATACCTACCTGACTAGCCATCAAAAGGTTCACACAGGAGGGAAGCCATATAAATGCTTGGAGTGTGGGAAGAGCTTCTCTTTCAATAGCCTCCTAACTAGACACCAAAAGGTTCACACAGGGGAGAAGCCATATAAATGCTTGGAGTGTGGGAAGGGCTTCTCTAGGAATTATGACCTCAGTAGCCATCAAAAGGTTCACACAGGGGAGAAGCCATATAAATGCTTGGACTGTGGGAAGAGTTTCTCTCGGAATTACATCCTAACTATCCATCAAAACGTTCACACAGGGGAGAAGCCATATAAATGCTTGGAGTGTGGGAAGGGCTTCTCTGAGAAAGGTACCCTAAACAGCCATCAAAAAGTTCACACAGGGGAGAAGCCGTATAAGTGTTTGGAGTGTAGAAAGAGCTTCTCTGAGAAGAGCAGCCTAACTAGACATCAAAAGTTTCACAGCGGGGAGAAGCCATATAAATGTTTGGAGTGTGGGCAGCTCTTCTCTCAGAATTGCCACCTGACTAGCCATCAAAAGGTTCATACAGGGGGGAAGCCATATAAATGCTTGGAGTGTGGGAAGAGCTTCTCTTTCAATAGCCGCTTAACTAGGCACCAAATGAATCACACAGGGGAGAAGCCATATAAATGTTTGGAGTGTGGGAAGGGCTTCTCTGAGAAAGGTACTCTAATGAGCCATCAAAAGGTTCACACAGGGGAGAAGCCATATGAATGCTTGGAATGTGGGAAGTGTTTCTCTCAGAAAGGTTCCCTAACTGTCCATCAAAAGGTTCACACAGGGGAGAAGCCATATAAATGCTTGGAGTGTGGGAAGAGCTTCTCTCAGAAAGGCTCCCTAACTAGCCATCAAAACATTCACATGGAGGAGAAGCCATATAAATGCTGGGAGTGTGGAAAGAGCTTCTCTCAGAAAGGCTCCCTAACTAGCCATGAAAAACTTCACACAGGGGAGAAGCCATATAAATGTTTGGAGTGTGGAAAGAGCTTCTCTATCAATAGCTCCCTAACTACCCATCAAAAGCTTCACACGGGGGAGAAGCCATATAAATGCTTGGAGTGTGGGAAGAGCTTCTCTCAGAAAGCTTCCCTAACTAGCCATCATAAGGTTCACACAGGCGAGAAACCATATAAATGCTTGGAGTGTGGGAAGAGCTTCTCACGTAGTGGTGACCTCACTAAACATTATGTGATTCACACAGGGGAGAAGTCATATAAATGCTTGGAATGTGGGAAGAGCTTCTCTCATAGTAGTGGCCTCGCTAAACATCACAGGATTCACACAGTAGTAGCCATATAAATGCTTGGAGTGTGGGAAGAACTTCTCTTAGACTAACCACCTAACTAGGCATGAAAAGGTTCACACAGGGGAGAACCCATATAAATACTTAGAACATGGGAAGAGCTTCAATGATAGTAGAAACCTTACCATACAACTCAATAAGCACACTGGGGAATAACCATCCCATCATCATTTAGTTTTGCCTTGTCTGTTCAATGAAGTATTTGATGGTAGCTTTCCCTGACAAGGATCATATATCTTTCTAATTCCCTCCTTATTCTCCCCTCCATCCTTTCTCTTAACTTCAAACAAACTTACATACTACCCCCGGTGAGCAAAACATGCATATTTTTCTCTCTCCTCCCTTAAGGCACCTCATGTTCAGTCTCCCCATAGTATGTGTAGTTTTACAACCCCACACCATAAACAGTCCCCTTAGTTTGTTCTAATCTAAAACTCCATTGCGGGCTAATTTCTTCCCATCTTCACCGCTTGAAACAAGTCAATTCCTTCATGTTGTTCTATGTTCCAAATTTCAATTCCCAAAGCAATATGTCACAAGCAAAAAATGAAAGGACATCTCTTGCAATCGGCAAAAAGATTATTTCAACCGCAGCTTGATTGAAGGTGTATCTCCTTCAGTACACAAAGTGTTCACACGAGGGTTGACAGATGGCCAGTTCTGAATCAGTTTGGCATTTGTGCTTGCTGTTTGTGAATAAATTGAGCAAAGGCTGACAATATAGAAGTTCAGTATTATTATTAATTGAGAAGAGAATACTTCTATTTATGTGCACAGAGAACAATAATCAACTTGGGGTTATTTTCCTGAACTAAGGATCTCTGATTGCCAAACCTGACCTCATATCCTGGATGGAGAAAGGTGAAGAGCTGTTCATTGTGTTGTGTAAAGAAGAGGAGGGACCGAAAGATATTTTTCAGCCATTTCACCACGGCTGTCGGGCGGTGATCTACGATTTCTACTGCATCCTGCGGGTACTTGGATAGTGAGATATAGAGTTGGGTATCGTCTGCATATCAATAACATCCAACTCCATAGCTGTGCATGAGTTCCTCTAAATGTTTTACGTAGAGGTTGAATAACATGGGAGATAGGATTGCGCCTTGCGGGAACCCCACAAGATAGTTCCCGTTCTGGAGATAGCTGATCTCCGACAGCAACCCTTTGAGTCAGTTCCATGAGAAACGATTTAAACCAGGCCAGAGCACATCCTTTGATGCCCACTTCTGTTTCTAAACCCCTTAACAGGATGGCATGATCTACTGTGTCAAAGGCTGCAGATTGATCCAGGAGGAGCAATATTCAGACAGAGATCATCCACTAATGCTACTAGTGCTGTCTCTGTCCCATGCCCTGGTCTGAAACCTGACTGGAAAGGGTCCAGAGTGCTAGAATTATCCAAGAAGGTCTGGAGAGACGATGAAACCGCAAGCGACTAACAGACTAACAGTATCTGGACGATAGAGAGGGGAAAATCAGAGAAGGGAGAATGGCAGCGCAAGGGAAGGACACATTGCCAGCTGTGTTAGTTGATAGCACATAATCCAGTGCACAAAGCAGAAAGTGGGCTAAGCTTCCAGGGAGAACCTGCCAGCCTGTCTTTGTAGCTGGAAGGGCAACATTATAAGAAGCGACAGAAAAGGAAATCAAGACTCAATCAAAGAAGCAACATCCTCCAGTTTGCAAGATCTTAGTAAATCAGTTAACAATAGGCTGTTTGGAAGTCTTTCATTCATAGGGTTGACACAGGTTGGAGACAACATGAGGGCACATGACACATACACAGAAGGACTGTAAAGAGGGACATCCAGCACTGAAATTATTTAAGCGCAAGGTAGTCTCTCACCTCCTATATGGAGCTGAAGTGTGGGGTTGGAAGGAAGATATTCTAACCAGTCTTGAGGTAATCCAAAACCAATTCTTGAGACGGATTTTGGCTTTACCCAAAGGCACTCCTGCTACTCTGATGAGGGCCGAAACAGGACTCCCCTCCCTTAGAGTCCAGGTACACCTTGCAGTTGTAAATACTGGAAAAGGATCAATTTTTCCAGTTATGACTCCTTAAGCTGCCAATCAGTAAATTACTTACTGTCCAAAGACCCCACACACCCTAGCTTTCTATCCACCATTGGCAAAAGGTATACTATCCCGGATGACCTGTTAAGGGTCTCAGCCAACAACCTCCCACTTAAGGAGTGGATCTACAAGTCAGATGCAGTGATGGATTGGCTATCAACATTAAAAACTAAGGCAGCTCCTTGGTATAAACTAATCAAATTTGACCACTTAAGATCTCCCTACCTAGCCAGTATTTCTCATTGTAACCTCAGAGTGTCTTTCACTGCTCTGCTCTTCCAGATGATGCAGACAGCTCTTTTGGCAGGGCGTTATTCTCACATCCCTATGGAACATCACACCTGCATTTGTGGGTTACCTGCAGTGGAGAACCTTTCCCACTACCTACTTTATTGTCCATTATATTGTGTATAGTCCATTATATAGTGTACCCAGAGCTAAATTATTGGCCAGAATCCTATCAGTCACAAACACATTCTGCAGTGGAGAAGATTGTTTTTGTTATCTGATATTGATAATCTTGTGTCTTATACTCAGTTTGCACTCGCAGCCAAAAAGATAAGATCTAAGGTGGTACTGAATGAGGCTGTTTCGTGATTCCTGGGATAGTTTGGCATACTGTAATGTTTTAATTCATTTTAATTAACCACTACAAACTGTGATAATGGATTTAACTGTTTATTAGTCGATGTTTGGTAAATTGTGACGGCCTATGGCTATAAACTCTTTGGAACTTTGGTAAAGAGGAACACTTCCAAGAAATTGAGCCTTATGCTGGACTTCATCACTTCAGGCCTGTGTGGTGCCACCTGGGAGTGGATTAAACTCAGCAGAATTGACTTCTAAATAAATTTGCTTCGGGTTGGGCAGTAAATCACAAATGTTTTCATGACCACATGCTATTGTAGTGAAGAAATTCAGAACAATTTTAAAAGGGGGGTTTAGACAAAAAATTAGAGGAATAGGGAAGCATTCTCATCCCTTTTATCTCTGTGCTAATAAAACACAAAACTGAATGCGATCTTTGCACTAAGAGCGGGCCCTTTGAAAGGCTCTATACAGGCTTCATTGTTCAGTCTTTAGAACAGGGGGAGGGAACCCTGGACACGTGCCTAAGAGCAGCACACCAGAGCATTTGGCCTATGTCAGCTGGCTGTCTGGGCTTTTTTGCACACTCACCTTGTTCCTGACTTGCTTAGCACTCGATCCACAAACAGTGGAAGATCGCCATGCACCAGTCTTTGCCCCCTCCTGGGATGCAATATTAGCACCTTGTCCGGAAATGTGGTTGTGTTATTCTGAGAGCACATTTTATCCACCCACAACAGCACCAGGGCTCATTTCGAGGGGGACCGTACAGGAACGCAATTCTGGCAGTTCCCTGAAGAGGTCACATGACAGGTGGCCCCGCCCATCTGACCCTCAGCCATCTTGAGCCCGTTTTGGCCTGGATTGGGGCCGAAACAGCCCGGATCAGGCCTTTGACGGGTAGTGGATCACTCTCCAGAACAGCAGCAGCCCGATCCTGACCATTTTGGGCCCCTTTTCAGCCCCTTTTTGCCATTTTGGGCCCAATTTCGCATCTGAATGGCCAGGATTGGGTTCCTAAACAGCCAGGATAGGTGATGTCAGGGGTGTGTGTGGCATATACAAATCAGTCGTGCTACTGACACACTTCTGGTGATGTCAGAGGGCATGGCATATGCTAATGAGTTATGCTAATGAGTTCCTCCAGCTCCTTTTCTATGAAATGACCACCTGAACAGCACTAATTATAAAATGATCACATGATTATAAAGAAGTACCTTTTTCTGTAGTTGTTCATTTTTCTGAACATTTCAGCTTCTAAATCTGTGACTTCCTTTTTAGTAAGCAATATTTTGCCCTGATTTGTTGCTGAGTTTTGCTGATCGTGATAAAACAATACTGAATTATTGATGTTACATCAGCGCTATAGGACAGGCTAATTTTTCAACCGGTGCATGTTTTAGAGTTCTTCTCAGTAACCTAAAAATTAAAGACATTTTACTCAATGGGGCTTACTCCCAGGAAAGTGTTCTTAATATTGCATTCCACCAAGCTGGACAATAACATATTTGACTGTTGAAATCTGAATTAAGTACAAACAAGAACAATTTTTAATAGAGGAATACAAGAAAGAGGTCCAGGAGTCCTCACAGGAGAAGGGAGTTTCCTTCCTCTCTCCACCTCTTGCTGTCTCCTCTGCTCCGGATCTCTTTGCCGGATCTCCCACATCACCCCCTTCTGATTTTCCGTACTTTCACCTTTTCCAGCCCTTTCCTGTCAGAAACCCTTTTCAAATGCCCTGGATTGAACTACAGACTTTTGACAGGCAAAACAGGAGCTCTGCCACTGGCCAAGGGCCTCTCCTTGGCTCTTCTCTTATCCCCAGTCCTGCCTCTGCTCTCCTCCCATCCACATTAGTCACACAAGCCAAACACTGCGGGAGAGGCACTGCATATCAGAATAGAAAAGCTGAAGAATACGGGAGCAGCTGCAGAGTTCTTTTCTCTATAATTTTTCTGTAATTCTTCTGCTTGTAAAAGGAGGGGGGTGACTTTCCTTGCTGGGGGCAAATATTTGGGGGGGATCTCTTGAGAACATCTAGACTGATCCGCTGAGTACCCTTCCAGCTTGGTCCTACCAACATTAGAAAGTAACAGGTCCAAAACCCTGGAAAATTCCTTATAGCAAATTCTGCAGTACTCAGGCAACCTGGCACATTGGACCAATAAGAAGAAAATGGAGCAAGGGGCATTAGAGTCGCTTATTTGATCTCATGTTTCAGAGTATGCTTTGTCAGGGGATATAAGAGGATAAAATTAAAATGAATCAAATGTATTAATTCAAATAACTCACAATGCATTCAAATTATTAAGGGGACATTGCTGTTTCAAAGATTATTTAAGGTCAGTTTACGGTCAGACATTCAAAACACTCTTCAAGCCCAATTCTGAGCATGGCATAGAAGACCCCACACAGGGCAATTGCCCACCCCGCCCTCCAGCAGCGCAAGGCGGCGACCCCAGGGGTTGAGATCTTAAGCTCTCTCAGCCACTTTAATTCGGGGCCGCAAGGGCACCTGGGAAATGTAGTTCCCGGGGGGAGGACCAAAAGAAGGACAAGACCAGGAGAGTCGGACAGAAAAACCCTCCCCCCCCCCGCCTGCCCTCCTTTCCCAAGCTGGTCTCTCCTGCATGGAGCCCTCCTAGGAGGCTTCTCGACCCACCGAGGCAGGAGAGCCGGGAAACCTCCCCTTCCCTCCCCATTGGGCTTCTTTATGGCGTTTGGGCTCTGGGAGAAACTACAACGCCCAGAAGGCCCCGCGCGCACAGAGAGGCCCGCCCGCCTTTCCCAGGCCTCGAGGAGGGCTGCAGAGGAGCTTTGGCGGCAATGGAGGTTCAACGCGGCTGGCTTCTCTCTCGGCCTCTCCAGGCGGAGGGAGACTTCGGCTTCTTCGTGCCTGCAGGGGAGGTGGGTTCAGGGCGGCGTGCACGGATCTGGGGCGAGGGGCGGGGGGAAAGCACGTGTGAACGGGATGGAGGGGGAAGAGGAGAGGGGGCTGAACCCTGGCTGCAGTTGCCCCTCTCCTAAATGGCCTTTACCACGAGGGAAGGCTTAACCAGGTCAGTAAGTGAGGCAGACTCGGGTCCGGGGAAGCAAGAATGAAATTGCCTTGGAAAGGAAACGTCCCAGGTATTACAGATTTCCAGGGCACAAATGAACGTCGGCCCAACAAGTGGGGGGGGGGAGGGGGGAGGCGGCGGGTGCTGCCCCTCTTGGCAATGCAGGAGCCTCTTGACTGACCCCCCCCCTCTGCCTTTGGCTCTCTGCAATTTTAAACTTTTAACAGAATGAACAAGTTAAAGAGGAAACGGCCCAGGTGGCATCTGTGTGAGGAGGGGTGTGTGTGTTTTTGCACACGTGGGTGTGTTCCATGCTTGCGACCTGGGTGGATTTTGTCCTTAACAGCTCCATGGGCCCCTGGTCTGATCCAAAGGGGGCCCTTGTCTGTTCTCCCCGCACATTTTAAGGGGCTCCCTTGGCCTGCACCGTGCACAAGCGAAACCAAAAGAGGTGTTTGGCCAGATTTGGCGGTAAGAATTTTCAGCACGTTCCGTGCCTTCCTCTGGAGTGTGATTCCCATGAGCGTTGCCGTTGGTCCGCAATATATTTAACTGGACTCAACCAACAGAAGCCCAGTTCTGGGCAACATTCTGAGTTTGTATTTCTTGGAGACTTTCACTGTCTCAGTATATGCCAGAGGCTGAAAAAAAAAGAATAATTCCATTTTTCTTGCCATCTGTTTGATGTTTGGTATTCACTAGGGGTGTGCAAGGAAAAAACTTTCGGCTTTCTTGTTTCGGGATTACCCGAAACAAGATTCTCTACCGGCATTAGCCGAAAGCCGAAACAAGAATCTCTTTCGGGATTCGGGATTCGGCATTATTTCGGCATTCTTTCGGGATTCTTTCGGGTTTTTTTGCTGGGAAAATGCCTCCGTCTTTCAGGACGCCTGGAGGAGGCATTTTCCCACCAAATAAGCCCAAAATTGGTGGGGACCTTCCTCTAACCCTTCTCTAACAACTACCCAAGTTTCAGACAGATTGGACTTTGGGGGGCCATGTTATGGCCCCCCAAAGCAGGTCCCCCCATCCTCCCCATAAGAAAGCAAAGGAGCAGCATATTGTTAGCATGCTGCTGCTGATCTCTCTTCATTATTTCCTATGGGGAAAAAATGAAGAGGCAGGCTTCCTTTGCCAGGGGTGGCATTTTGCATGCAAAATGCCCCCCAGCCCTCAGGGGCCCTTCTCCCACCCCTCCTCCCACCCCCCACCAAGGCTCAGCCTGCTCCCACTTGGGGGGGCCATTTCATGGCCTCCCCAAGTAGGTGCTCTCAGCCCCTAAAGTCCACCCCTCACAGCCCCACACAAACCCAGTTCCCCCACCCCAGCTGCCACACACAGACCCAAATCCCCCCAGTAGCCCCTCACAGACCCAAATCCACCCCCACCTGCCCCACACCCACCATAACCCCAGGAACAGGCTGGCCTGCCCTCCCCTTTTGGGAACCCCTAAACTCTCTTTCCCAGGGCAGTTCTGCACAGACAAGGGGTGCCACAATGGTGGCAGTGCCAAATCGTCCCTGGGAAAGAGCACCTGCCCTGGCACACAGACAACCACCCCCCTGACCCCCCCACCACCCGCAGAGAAGGCTGGCCAGCCTGCCCCATTGTTCCCTATGCTGGGAACCAACCTCCCATCAAAGAAGGGAACACAGACACACAATCATTAAGTTTAAAAAACCTTTATTTTCTCATTTTCAAATTACAAGTGGTCAACAAATCACAACATATTACACTTATTGTCCCTCATAGCACAACACAACACAATTAACTACACATCAGAGAATCTTAAACACAATTTTTTTTTTGAAATGGACAAACAGTAAAGTTTTGAACATTACAACAGGTCACATAGTGAGCGGGCACAACAGGGCATGGAAACAGAAGATGATCATAATAACTACCAGCCTAATACAACTCTCCCTCCATAACATGACTTAATGGGGGGGAACCACAGCAACAAAATCCCCCCCCCAACCCTCTGGGGCCCTTCTCCCACCCTTCCTCCCATCCCCCCACCAAGGCTCAGCCTGCTCCCACTTGGGGGGGCCATTTCATGGCCTCCCCAAGTGGGTGCTCTGCTCTCATCTCTACCACCGACAGCTGGGAGAGGCTTGTCTTGCCAGGGGTGGCATTTTGCATGCCAAATGCCACCCTCACCCTCAGGTGCCCTTCTCCCACCCTTCCCCCCTACCCCCCACCACATGCATTCCTTGACAATCAAGAAATCTGGAGTTAAATATAATGTGCATGTAAGTCCCTCAAAGACAGAAGCAATATGGAGGTAATGACCCATTTGATTTCCACAACCTCAGACACAATTAGGGATCCGTTTCCCCTTGGTGGGGGATCCCCCACTCTCACCTATCACCCCGAAGGGGGAAAGTCAGTGAATGAGCCTTCAAGGTACGCTCCAGGGGCTGCTGCCGTGATGTCACTGATGTCATCTGGCTGCCCTGAGAGTATGCCTGTGCTTTGCAGTGGGCTGATTTGGGCCCTACAGGCCAAAGCAGGATCCCTTGTGGCCCAAATCTGCCTGCTGTGAATTGTGCGTGCTCCCCAGCCTTGTGTGATGATCACATCACCTCCTAGAACAAACATCATCATGCCAGAGCATTGCCATTAAATGATCATGCGTGTGTGAACAGACCCTAAGTATCCTGTAGGCTTCAGTGATGGTATAGTAATGTTTTCACTCACATTATAGAGAGAGAGAGAGACAGAGAAGGGGGGGAGGCACTGAAGCTAGATTATTTCTTCTATTTTACTGTCCCCTTCCAAAGCCAGGGTGGCATTGGCACAATGCCCCCCTCCCCCCGGCCAGAGCCTTAGTACCAGTATGCATTGACAGGCCCATGCATCATAGTCCTTTTTGAGACCCAGCCAAGTTGTGCCTTTTGGAGAAAAATGTTCAAGTTGCTGGTGGGGGTATGAACAGTTTTTAGATATCCACTGTAGTGCAATGGCTAGAGAGTTGGTCTAGAATCTGGCAGACTCTGATTCTGTGCCTTGTAGGCTTGATGGATGTTCTTGGCTCAGCCTAAGTAAACAATTGTGTTGTGTTTTCCAGAGGCAGTCTACGTGATTTTGGGGCCCTGGACAAATGTTCTGGACGGGGCCCCAGAACCAGTGCCGCCCCACCACTGGCTCCTTGCCAAGGCCAAGCAATTTGGTCACCTAGGCCCCAGATAGAGTGGGCAGGAGTGCGTTGTTTCCTTCCTCCCCCCCCTCCACCCCCTCCAACAACTAAGAAGGCCATCGGTGGAGTCACTCCAATGTGAGGCATGGAGCAGCTGTCTATTGTTAGCCTGGTTGTGATGAGGGTGAAACAAATCAAGGGAGAACAGCAATGTGTAAACCACTCTAGGTTCCCATGGGGGAGAAAACCGGGGCATAAGATAAACCTTTAATTTGGTGGGGAGGGGGTATATACATTTTATGTGTATGTGTCTGTATGTTTTATGCATTCAAATCACTTGTGGTGTACTTTAGAATTATATTGAGCTCCACAGTATCCCAAAAACCTTGTCCATGTATTGCAAACCGCAGTCAATCTACCACATCTAGGGTATTCTTCTTTTCCCTACTGCCTTCAATTTTTCTTAGCATTATTGTCTTTTCTAGTGAACCTTGTCTTCTCATGATGTGACATAAGCACTATCATCAATTGATATCTTCAAGGGAGAAAGCAGGCCTGATTTGGTCTGGATCCCACTTACATGTCTTTTTCGGAGTCCATGGTACATGTAAATTGAAACTTTCTTCCCACTTCACAGTGTGAATGCTTTTTCCTCCTATGAGCTTAGTCTAAATTTTACTGTACTGATACTGCTCATTTGGCCAAAAGGCCTGCCCTTGATCAATGCCACATTAAATACTTCATAATAAAAAAATGTTTTTAGAACCATTTAAAAGTGTCCTTAAGTGCCATACGCTGATTTAAAAAAACATAAGCTAAATGTTTGGGAACACAACCAGATATGTGAATGACTGAAATGCAGCCCAATCCCACTGCTACTTAAAATCCATTTTTGATGGAGGTCTGGATTGTCTTACATTGGTGTCATTGGGCTTGGAATCAGGAACCTGGAAGCGTTCCATGGGGGCTACAACTTTCATGCCAAGGCTAAGAGGGTGGGAACGGGATCTCTCTGGGGTGGCAAACTCTGGCCTTGGAAGTTACTGGCAATTTGGGGGTGGGACTTGTGGAAAGGAAAATCTGAGTAGGGATCTCCCCCAGAATCCATGGTCCGCATTTGCCCTCTAAAGAGATTGCCCTTGGAAGCAGCCAGTTTCTCTGTAGGGAACTACTCTCTCTAACCTGAACTCAAGCCCAACCAGGAGTTTGGCAGCCCTAGGAAAATTTCAGAAAAAGATGGCAAAGGAGGGCCAGCAACTGATGGAGGCATGGAAGCCCACACCAGGACAGTAGCAGGGGCCTACTTGGGCACAAGGGACAACCAGTGCTCTCATCCCCCATAGTCCACTCCTTACAGCCCCACACAAACCCAGTTCCCCCACCCCAGCTGCCACACACAGACCCAAATCCTCCACTCAGCCCGTCTCAGAACCAAAACCACCCTCAGCTGCCCCACACCCAGTACCCCAGGAACAGGCTGGCCAGCCTGCCCCATTGTTCCCTATGCTGGGAACCAACCTCCCATCAAAGAAGGGAACACAGACACACAATCATTAAGTTTAAAAAACCTTTATTTTCTCATTTTCAAATTACAAGTGGTCAACAAATCACAACATATTACACTTATTGTCCCTCATAGCACAACACAACACAATTAACTACACATCAGAGAATCTTAAACACAATTTTTCTTTTGAAATGGACAAACAGTAAAGTTTTGAACATTACAGCAGGTTACATAGTGAGCGGGCACAACAGGGCATGGAAACAGAAGATGATCATAACTACCAGCCTAATACAACTCTCCCTCCATAACATGACTAAATGGGGGGGGAACCACTGCAACAGGGTCCAGCAGAACCTATGTCATTTCCTGTGGCTGTGCTTTCAGTTCAGACACACAAAGCTGAACTGGGCACTTCCAAGGCACTGGACAATGGTATTTCTGGAGCAGTTCTGCAGAGGTCTCCCCCCACCCCCACACCAGCCTCAGAATTTACCTGGGAACATCTGTGAGAGATCATCATTGGCCGGTGCCCATCCACCACTCTACCCGCATCCCCCAACCATGCAAACCCAACATTAACATCAAATTTTTTTTTTTTTAAACATGAACATTCAATCAACTTTTAAAAAACATAATCACAACATTTTTTTTTGGTTTTTTTTCCTTTTTTTTACATGAACGGAACATCAACTTTTAAAAAACATAATCACAACATTTTTTTGGGTTTTTTTTTTTTTATGAACATTCAATCAACTTTTAAAAAACATAATCACAACATTTTTTTTTGGTTTTTTTTCCTTTTTTTTACATGAACGGAACATCAACTTGCAAAAAACAGTACAACAATTCTTCTACAATTTTTTTTTACAAGGAGTTCATCTGATAAAAACACCTAAGCAATCCCTATCTAACCTGTTTCTCCCTCCAGTAGCAATCCATGTTTCTGGGGCATTATTTCTCATAATAAATTTGGTCCCACAGGGTATGTCTCAGTGATGGGAGATGTTTTGAATACCCTGGGGGGGGGGGCTTTCAAATTGCTGGGTGTTTTCCCTTTGCCACTGGTTCCTAACCACCCTCCCTCTACTGGCCGGTTTTAACTGTATATACAGGGTTTTATACAGGGGAGAGCGCGATTCCAAAGGATTGGACTCATAGAGGATGCAGGCCACAAGTTGGGCTCACCTCAGTCACTCTGGAAGTCCAGTCCTGAGAAATCGAAGAGGCGAGAGTTGACCTTCAGGAAGGTCAACTGCTCGACTCTCCATGGGAGAAGGCGAGTGCGATGTGGGCCGACAATGTCGCCCGCATGTGAAAAGACGCGCTCGCTCTCCACGCTCGTCGGAGGGCATGAGAGCAGCCGCTGCGCCTCGAGGGAGAGGTCCGGCCAGACCGACTCCTTCCTGGCCCAGTAGCTGAGCGGATCGGTGGAGAGCGACTCGCAGGGCTCCGCGAGGTAGTCCCTGACCATCGCCTCCGCCGGATCCTCTCTCACGGTCCTCACGACCCCAGAGGGGACGAGGGCCCACCGGAGCATCTCCATCTCCATCGGCACTCCGGTGGTGGCCTCGGGGGGGGCCTGCGCAGAGGGGGCGTCAGAGGGACCCGCACGGCAGGGCCCCTCTTGCGTCCCCCCTGTCGACAGGCGTCCCCTCTTGGCCTGCCTGCGCCTCACCCAAGAGCAGAGCCCGTCTCTGGCTTGGGTGAGGTTCCCGTCCCGCTCGGCGAAAGTGCCCTTTATGCGCGGGTCACACATGGTCGCCAACATGTATGACTCTTCCTTAGTGAGAGGAGTTAGCCTGGCAGCTATGCCCTGCTGCAGCCTTCTCACTAATGCGCGCACCGCTGGAACAAGGTCAGCACGGGGCGCGACCCGGTCTGCAAGGGTGGCCAGATTCCTCTGGAGCGTGTGCACCAGGGGAATGACCAGACCGAGGGTCGCCGTGTCTGACGAGACCGCCACAGTGAAGTCCTTGAAGGGCTTCAGGACCTCCACTGTCTGGGTGATGGTGAGCCAATCCTCCCGGTTGAACTCACCCACCTGACTCGCACCGCGGTGCTCGGAGAGCCACGCGTGGAGTGCGGCCTGCTGCTCCACCAAGCGCTCAAGCATGGCGCAGGTGGAGTTCCAGCGAGTGCTGACGTCAGTGATCAGAGCGTGCTCTGGCACACCTGTCCTGACCTGTGTCTGGCGCAGTTCGTGCGTGGCCTTCACGCTGCGCGAGAAGTGACCCGTGAGCCTCCGACATTTCTGGACAAGTAACTGGAGTTCACGGGTCCGGGTATCCACGGGTTCCTTCGAGGAGCCCAACCCCAGCGCATCTCTCACCACTAGGTGAAGCTTGTGAGCGGCACAGTAGACGCTCTCTCGGCTCACTAGATGCGCCGCTGCCCTCATGTTCTTGCCACCGTCCGTCACCATGCATCCCACGGTGGCGGGTCCCTGGCCTATCCACTCGTCCAACTGTCTCCTTAAGGTGGCAGCGATGTTCTCCGCCGTGTGGGACACGTCGAGCACCTCGGCGTGAAGCAAGGCCTTGCAGTAGCCGGCCTGGCGGTCTCGCATCCTTCCCTGTCTAGCTGTGCTAGGCACCTCCCCCCGGCCCCCACCCAGAACCGACTCGGGTTCCCACCAGTGAGCAGTAAGCGAGAGGTACGCTTGCTGCACACTTGGGCAGGTCCAGATGTCCGATGTGAAGTGCACAGTTCTCCCGGCAACCCGGGACAGCTGTGCCTTCACATGATCCCTGGCAGCCCTGTAAAACGAGGGCACCACCGATCTGCTCAACGACGTGCGAGCAGGGACGGCGTACCAGGGAAAGCAATCTTGGAGCAGCCCTGAGAAGCCGAAGTCTTCAACTACGGAATACGGTTGCCCATCCACTGCTATCATGTTGACGATGTGGCGCGTGATGCGCCTGCTCGCCCTCCGGATCCCCTCTCTGGGCACACTAGCGCCCTGCATACCAAGCATCTCCGGGAGAGAGGCTTGGCGTCCCTTTCCTGCAGGTACCCTTGGGGGGAGAGCACCAGAGGAGCCTGCCTCCTTCTGGCTAGCTGGCGGCCGTGCGGCGCCACTCGAACCCTCCTCCCGAAGAAGCACCGCCTGGTGGTGCCTCTTCATATGGTACCTCATCCCAGACGTGGAGAGATGCCACACATCTTTGCCACGGCTGACGCGCTGCCTACAATGCAGGCACAGGGCTGCTCGGGGATCCTCCGTTGTCTGGAAGTGCTTCCAGATTTCGGAGGAAAAGGGCATCCCACGCTTCCCAGGAGAAGCGCGTTCGGGACCACCCTGCGGCACCTCCTGTGAGGTGCTCTGGCCGGACACACCGTGTCCCACTCTCGGCCGGGCAGGTGGGGATGGACGAGGCTGAAGGGGCAGAGATGTGGGCTCTTCCACCACAGTCTCTGCCTCTTCCTCCCGCGTCCTCTCCTCCTGCACAGCCGCGAGAGGCCTGCTGCTGGCCTCAGAGGAAACTGGGGTGGACCGCCCCAGGGGGGGTCTCACGGGCAGTTCCTCCAACATCCTCCGGGTTCCTGGGGTGAGCGGGAGCGCAGGGAAAGTCATGTGCTCCGCGCCCATCCCAGGAGACACCACATGCTGCCCCTCCTCCAGCAGCTGGCTCGCAACCACTGGAGGAGGAGGAGCCTCAGCAGCAGGCCCCTGCCCAGTGCCAGCCCCTGCCTCACGCACCCGGGTTGGGGGTGGCCCTCCAGCAGCTGCCTCAGGAAAGAGAGTCTTGCGAACCCTCTTCCTGTCACCAGAAGCCAGGCTGGTGAACGGCAGCAGCGCAGGGGAGGGCCTCCTCCGCTCAGATGGAGGGGCTGCCGCAGCAGTCCCCCTCCCCCTCCCCTCCTCCCCTCTAGATTTCTCCCTAGCCTTTCCCCCGGGTCCCCTCTCTGCTTTCCTCTCTGACATACTTTCCCCTCCCAAATTCAACCCTAACTAATCAGAAAAGATTTAGAAAACAAAGGTCAACTTTGTTTTCAAGACCTAACTAACCTGCTATAAATCTGTGTTTCTAGTGGCTCTGTGACTTGGAGATGAACAATCAAGTGCCTTTTTAAGCAACCCTATTTATGTCAGGGAACCTGAGCCTGCCAATCAGCTGAATTCCTCTGGAATTGAGCTGGCCCTAAACCCCAATAACAGGTGACAAAGCCTTAAACACTCACACACTAGTATGCCCGGGCCGGCCTGGCACCACCACGGGTGCCAGAGATGGGCAGTGGAACCCTAGTTATGGGGGCACTAATGGGAAGCCTATTGACAGCTATTACAAATTTTTATATATATATATATATATATATATAGAATTCAAACCTAACACTCACTCACTAATGCTTTCCCTGCTGAGTCCCTATTTAGTTTTTTAAAAAAAACTAGGCTCGGTTTCCCTAATAATTATGTTGAGGGCAATTATCCACTGATCACCTACCAACTGGCCTACCTACCTAAGAGACACTATTTAGCGGGACCGATGTTTCTGTGGTATGTCGGTGTGGGGTGTGGATGTGGTGTTTTGAAGATGAGCCTCCCCCCTCCCAAGCTAGCAAGAACCCACCCCCAAGGCCACCCAAATGTGAACCCGGACTCGCTCACAGTAACACCAGTCCTGCAGTCCAGCGATGTTCAGGCGGTCTTGCAGCTGGTCCTCCTCTCCTCCACGATGCTGTCAAGAAAATTGGAAATGTTAGCAGAGTCAACACCACACGCCGCACACGCAACCCCAAAATTCAAGGCCCCGTTGCACAAGCCAAGTCAGCCCCCCCCCCTTAAAGGCTAGGGCCAACCAGCAGCAAAACAAAACACATCCACCCAGCAGAGCTTCTGGCCTGTGCAGGCCAGAAGCTGGCACACTCATTTTTTAGTCCTGTGAAACAGCAGTTCATGCCCACCCCACACTCAAACTTGAAAAATGAAACATGAAAGAAAGCAGGCACTGCGATCAATGCTGGCCCCCCTAACCCCCAAACAATATCCTCTTGCCCAACCAGAAAATGCCCCCCCCCCCGGCCCAAGCCATAAAGACAGAGCCAAAGCATATGCTTGCAGGTAGGCACAGCAGCAGACATAAGCTCAAAAACCAAATTTAACAACAACCCTACCAGTCCACCAGTGCAGATGTCCAGCAATGTTGATCCTCCACACAGAGATCTGCAGGCCGATGTCAACCAAGTGCAGTCCAGTCCAGAAGAGGTCCACCAACGATAAACAACCTGAATGTGAAGCAAAACAGTGAGTGCCAGGCCAGCAAACGGGAAGGGTTACCAAAGCCGGAGCAGCAGGCCTGTGTGTGGGCCGAAGGCTGGCACAGTTGATCAGGACGGAGCCTGTTGGGAATCCTTGCAAGCAGGGGACCAGACACAGAAACGCAAGCCACACCATTCCAGATTGTGGAGCACAACTGTGAGTGCCAGGCCAGCAACCAAAAAGGGTTACCTTGGCCAAAGCAGCATACCTGTGTGTGGCCCACAGGCTGGCACAGTTGATCAGGACGGAGCCTGTTGGGAATCCTTGCAAGCAGGGGACCAGACACAGAAACGCAAGCCACACCATTCCAGATTGTGGAGCACAACTGTGAGTGCCAGGCCAGCAACCAAAAAGGGTTACCTTGGCCAAAGCAGCATACCTGTGTGTGGCCCACAGGCTGGCACAGTTGATCAGGACGGAGCCTGTTGGGAATCCTTGCTAGCAGGGGACCAGACACAGAAAAGCAAGCCACACCATTCCAGATTGTGAAGCACAACTGTGAGAGCCAGCCAGAAGAAAGGCTTCTGGCCTGTGTAGGCCCGAAGCTGGCACACTCTTGTTTTAATCTTAAAACAGTGGATCAAGCTTAAAGAAGGCAAGCACAACAACCAATGCTGAAACCCCCCCCCCCACCATCAAACATTGTCTGCCCAACCTGTCCCCCAGGCCATACCTGTGTGTGGCCCACAGGCTGGCACAGTTGATCAGGACAGAGCCTGTTGGGAATCCTTGCAAGCAGGGGACCAGACACAGAAAAGCAAGCCACACCATTCCAGATTGTGGAGCACAACTGTGAGAGCCAGCCAGAAGAAAGGCTTCTGGCCTGTGTAGGCCCAAAGCTGGCACACTCTTGTTTTAATCTTAAAACAGTGGATCAAGCTTAAAGAAGGCAAGCACAACAACCAATGCTGAACCCCCCCCCCCCACCATCAAACATTGTCTGCCCAACCTGTCCCCCAGGCCATACCTGTGTGTGGCCCACAGGCTGGCACAGTTGATCAGGACGGAGCCTGTTGGGAATCCTTGCAAGCAGGGGACCAGACACAGAAAGGCAAGCCACACCATTCCAGATTGTGAAGCACAACTGTGAGAGCCAGCCAGAAGAAAGGCTTCTGGCCTGTGTAGGCCCAAAGCTGGCACACTCTTGTTTTAATCTTAAAACAGTGGATCAAGCTTAAAGAAGGCAAGCACAACAGCCAATGCTGAACCCCCCCCCCCACCATCAAACATTGTCTGCCCAACCTGTCCCCCAGGCCATACCTGTGTGTGGCCCACAGGCTGGCACAGTTGATCAGGACGGAGCCTGTTGGGAATCCTTGCAAGCAGGGGACCAGACACAGAAAAGCAAGCCACACCATTCCAGATTGTGAAGCACAACTGTGAGAGCCAGCCAGAAGAAAGGCTTCTGGCCTGTGTAGGCCCAAAGCTGGCACACTCTGGTTTTAATCTTAAAACAGTGGATCAAGCTTAAAGAAGGCAAGCACAACAACCAATGCTGAACCCCCCCCCCACCATCAAACATTGTCTGCCCAACCTGTCCCCCAGGCCATACCTGTGTGTGGCCCACAGGCTGGCACAGTTGATCAGGACAGAGCCTGTTGGGAATCCTTGCAAGCAGGGGACCAGACACAGAAAAGCAAGCCACACCATTCCAGATTGTGGAGCACAACTGTGAGAGCCAGCCAGAAGAAAGGCTTCTGGCCTGTGTAGGCCCAAAGCTGGCACACTCTTGTTTTAATCTTAAAACAGTGGATCAAGCTTTAAGAAGGCAAGCACAACAACCAATGCTGAAACCCCCACCCCACCATCAAACATTGTCTGCCCAACCTGTCCCCCAGGCCATGCCAAGAATAAACTGCAACACCTTTTTGCAGAGGCAGGCCACAGCAGCACATTGCCCAGCATCAAAAAATTTTTCAAAAATTTTAAAAAGGCCTACCAGGTGTCCTCTCAGGATGTCCAGCAGCACAGTTGATCCTCCAGGCAGATGTCCTCCAGGCTCCAGGTGCAGTGCAGTCTCTCTTCTTCTCCTCTCTCGGTCAGCAGCAGCAGCATCAGAGGTGCTCCAGACAGTCTAGCTCCAAATTTAAACCCCCTGCTGCAGCCTCAGCCAAAGATTTAAATCTATTGGCTGGCATGAAAATACAGCAGAGGGATTGGTGACTCCTAAAGTCCCCCCTCCCCTGCCTTTCCCCACCCACACTCCAAGAGCCACCCTCCTCCTGCTCCCCCTCCCCTACCTGTTAGTTTTGGCGGGAATCTCTGCTGCTTTGCAAATGCAAAGTGCAATGCAATGCTTGCACCTTGCATTTGCAAGGCAAAGCAGGATTCCCTATCCTCCTTTGCAAGAGGGGTGGGGGGTGACAGAAGGAGTGAGTGATTCACTCCTTCTCCCCCCCTCCCCTCTTCTAAGAGCCTGCAGGAAGCCTTTGCTTCCAGCAGGATTTTGCTAGCCGCTTGCTAAGGCAAACGGCTAGCAAAATCAAAATGGCGATTCTCGAATGCCGAAAGAATGCCGAAAGAATCCCGAAACGTTTCGGGTTTTTCTTTCGGCAATCCCGAAACGTTTCGGCATTCCCCGAAACGTTTCGGGATTCTTGAAGAATGCCGAAACACTTTTGTTTCGGCATTCTTTCGGCATTCTGAATGCCGAAACGCACATCCCTAGTATTCACTTGATCAAATGGCTGGCTGGTGGGATTCTGCTTTCTTTCTTGAATGCTCAGGAATAGGAATCGATGATCAAGGGGGCAACATTTTCCTCTTTCAGAGCTCCCAGATGTCCTTGGAGGAGGTGGCTGTGTTCTTCACGGAGGAGGAATGGGCTCTCCTGGATCCGGGCCAAAGAAAACTCTACTGGGAAGTGATGCAGCAAAACTACGAGACCCTGGTGTCTCTGGGTAAGGAGCCTCTCCCTTTTATCCCAACTACAGAAGGGGAAAGAGGGGAGGAGGGGCTGCATTTTTCTTTGACCCAACTTTCACTGGCCACTGAGAAAAGATTGGAACTCTTGCTCGTGGGGATATTACAGTCCCTGAAAAAGAAAACATTCAATACATTCAGGCTGCAGAGAAATCTGTTGATGAAGAGGGCTCTGGTCAGGAGAGATGGATGATGTCAAATTAGGTTCATGGTAGTAAATCCCTGCAGTTCATATTTCAACGGCCAACCACAGCCCTCCTGCGTTGCTCTATGGGACCTCTGCTTATAAAAAGCACTGGGCTCCCAGGCTGGCTTTCACTTTCGGTAAGCAGTGGAGTGGGACAGAGCTGTTGCTTGCTACTTGCTAGCTTTTGGGAGAGAGACAGAGTATAACTGAGCTTGGATTTTTGGGATAGGGATCTCTCTCTTCTGGTTCCAGGGCTGCTGTCTGGCCCTGGGGCCAAGTTCAGTGGGCAATTCGGTTGAGGGCACACCCATTATTATTAGTGCCTGATCTGGTCAGGTCTGTGGGAGTGGTGGGCTAGGGCTCTAGTCCCTCCCTCCCTCCCTCTGGTTCCAGGGCTGCTGCCAGGCCCTGGGGCCAAGCTCAGTGAGCACCTTGGCTGAGGGCCCTTCTGACTGAGCCCCTGTGGTGCAGTGCTGTGTGTGTGAGGGCCTGGTGTGCAGGGGCAATGACCCGAAGCCCCTGTCATCGACGGCCCTGAGTAGGCACCTGAAGAGGCACCATCCAAGCCTGTGTTCTCCGTCCTCTGCCTGTGAAACATCCATCGGGAGGAGTCAGAGGGCCACCAGCTCGTCTGATCCGGGATTGGTGGGAGATTCACCAGAATGCACCCCAAGCAAGAAGCCTTGCCCCGAGGGAGCTGCGGGTGGGAGCAGAAGGGTCAGGCAGGCCGCCCTTGGAGAAGTTGTTCTACCGGGGTCGGGGGTGGTGCTTGCAAAAAGGATGAGGGTCTGGGGCTCAGAAGGCGGGCGTTTGTATGGTGGTGCAGATGATTGCCCTGCAAGGCTTCTCCCTATCGGGCGTGGAGGGTGTGGGCTTCTAACTGGTGCTCCAGCACTTTGCCCCATGGTTCTCCATGCCGTCATGGCACACCCTTGGGCGTCGAGTCGTGCCTGCCCTGTATGAGTCAGTGCGAGACATGGTGCGCAGAGAGCTGTCAGCCAAACAGTACACTTCATGGCTGACCTGTGGAGCGGCTGCCATCCCGGCTACTTTGCCATCACCACCCACTGGTGGCAACGGGAGGACCTCCGCGGTCTCCGGCCAAGATCTGGCTGCCGAAGAAAGGTGCTCAAATTGAGCTTTTTTCATCCTTTACATTGCCATCATGCACAATGACTGCTTTCCGGCCCAGGGATGTATGTCTCTTTGATCCAACACACACCTTCAGACTGTGTGTCTGAGCCACACACACACTCTTGCCACAAAGCACAGATCGTCTCTGTGCTGATTTCCTACAAATGCTCCCTTTATTTTACGTTGATAACTATCACCGTCCTTGTAAGTGCTTTCCAATTCATTCACTGTTTTCTACCCAGTTCTCTTAGTGTGTGCTGTGTGTATTCTGTGAAATTGCTCGTTATTACTCACTTTAATAAAAAACCCTCCTGTTGAACATCCACCTGTTTATTAAAGCGTTCATAGAGGAATGATCCTGGTGAAGATCCAGCAGTTACCTTTCTCTTGCTGCCTCTCCTTGTAGCTAAGTCCCTCAACTCACGAGGAGACCATCTATTTGGGAAGCAGTTGAAGGAATTAGCAACAAGGACAGGCAGCGAGAGGAGGGTAACTAGGATCTTTTCTCCAGTGTATATTAGAATCGTTCGTCTAGAGAACTCTTTAAAAAGCAGGCAGATTTTTAACAGGAATAGTTTTTATCAAAAATTGTTAGGAGGGCAAGGAGACAGAAAATACATACAGCATACACACAGAGCTAACCAGAAAACATAGGAGAGGCGAGGAAGCAATTCAAGAGAAGGGTGGTAGTATGCCCGGCCATTTTGCTAACCTCGAATCAAAGACTATTGGTGTAGCTTCGGGCCAAGGGGCTGAAAATGTCCCTCTCCCTGCTGCTGTGCAGCAGGAGGGAGAGGGACATTTAAACCACCGATCAGCTGTTTGTTGGTGTTTCCAGCAAGTTGTGGAATACAGCCTGCCGGGGTTTAAATCTCCGTCTTCCTGCCGCTGCACAGGCAGGAAGAGGGACACTTAAGTCCCCAACTCAGCCAATTGTTAGGGGTTTCCCTGACAAGCGGCAGAGTGCAGCCTGCCAGGGAGCGGGAGGGGGACTTTGAAGGGAGGGGGCTTCCTTCTCTTCAAAGTCTTCCCCTTTCCAGCCAGATGGGGGTGAGACTTTGAAGCAAAGTAGGTTCCCAGTCTCAATTAAGGCTCTCTCTCTAATCTCTAATGCTCTTAGTTTTTCTAAGACCTATCAACGGTAGGGCAGTGCACCCGGGTCGAATTGTAACACATGCCAATTCCGTTTGACAATTTTGACAATGTCCTGGGCCAATGGAGAAAATTCCAAAGACCAGGTGATGCTCTCACTATGTGGTTTTACAACTGAAGTCAGTAACTGGTTCCTAGGAACCAAGTGGGATCTAAGTTTAGCATTTCTAACCACCTCTATAGGATACCCCCTGTCCACAAATGCCCTCTCCAGTCTATTAGCCTCTCTGTTGTAGTCCTCAAAATGGGTAGAATTACGTTTAAGTCGTAAGAACTGACTAAAAGGGACGTTCCTTTTCAAACTTGAGCTGTGGTGAGAAGAGAAATGAAGGTAGGCGTGGCGATCTGCGGGCTTTCTATAGGGTTTGAGGAAGCAAATAGCGCGAAACGGGATTAAAGCCTCAGCCGGCCAGCCCGTTGCCAACTCTAGCCAGGAGCTTTATTTGTATTGACTCACTGGCTTTTTATTTGTACACGGTGCCTTTAACGTGGGTTCTGAAGGTATAGAACCAATAAAGTCGTATCATTGTGTTTGTGTCTTCTCGGACTTCCTTGTTTGTGCTATCTCCAAAGCCACCCCCTCCCATTTTTTTCTTGCCTGAGTTGGGAAACATGGATGGCACCGAAATGTTTGCTTACACAGAAGAAGAGCGTGCTAGAATTTTAGCCATCACCAAGGATGTGCCGCCAGATTCTTCCTCAGCCCCAAATGAGGACTGGGATGTTTTGGAGCTGAAGCTCACCAAAAAAGCTAGATTCTACTCACATGCCGTTTCCCTCACGGAATACAGTAAATGCAACGTGATTCCTTGGGGCCTGAGAATAAACAAGCCCCCCAATGACAATGACAAGCCCCCAATCCGTGACAATGATGCTGTCAAGAAGCGTTGGGCTTCAGTATTAAACCGTTGTGCATTTGATTTAATGCCGTTATTAATTGAGACTGAAGTAGGCAAGTTGCAAACTGAAGTAGCCCCTTTAAGTGAGACAATCAAGGGATCACTTTCTAACGATGAGCATGATCTTAGATTAGCAAATACCAACCGTCTAGTCAAGGAGTGCGAACAGAAACTTAAGGACATTAAAAACAAGAAACTGAGCAGGGACCGTCATGACTATTGCCAGCGGCCATATTTACTTCTGGGAAGACAGGGACGTTACACAGAGGAAGAAGAAACGAGTCACCTGGGGACCAGTCCGAGAGGCCGGATCTGACTTTGAGACTACGGACCCTTCAGACACCGACTTTTCGGGAGATGAGCAACCGGCAATGCGTAACTTGAGAAACAGAAATGTGCCCTATGGAGACCAACGCTTGAGTCGTTTTTTAGGGAGAGGCAGACCCTGGAGGGGCAGGCTCCGAGTCTAGTCTTCAATTGATCAAGTAAGGTCCTGTCCCCTCCAGAAATTTCAGTTTTGAACAAAGGGTTAGGCTTTTATAATGCATTTCAGACGAGGGTGGACCTATACAAACTTATTAGATTGATTAAGTTACGCCGATTATTTGGTGCCCAGCGACAGACAGGCAAAAGGGGAGGGGGGCGACACAGATCTACCTTTGTTCCCCATGTAGATGACCATACAATTAACATCTTTGAGAAATTGATTAAGAGGGAAGTTGAGGTATTAGAACAGAAACCTCGGCGCAGTTGGTTTAATTTGTCTACTTTAGAATGTCAGGCTCCCAATGAACTGGACGAGGATAGGTCCATCACCTTGAAACCCGCTGACGAAGGAGGGGTGGTGGTTATTATGCATACCATGGACTACCTCAGGGAGGTAGATTCACAGCTAAGTAATCGAAATAATTATTTACCACTTGATAAAGACCCCCTCCCCGACATACAGAGAATCATCAGCACAGTACTGAGTGAGGCATTAGCTATTGGAGACATCAGTCAGGATCTGTACTCAGATTTAATCAACCCGGCTCCCCGCACCCCAGTATTTTACATCCTTCCTAAGGTGCATAAAAACAGGACACCTCCTCCTGGTCGCCCAATTGTGTCAGGTTCAAATTCTGTTCTTGAACCTTTATCCTTTTTTGTGGATCAAATTTTGCAGCCTCTGGTTCAAACCACCAGGTCCTATATCAGGGACACCACATCCTTTATTAACCAGGTTGAGCAACTTACCATCCCACAAGAAGCTGTCCTCATGACTATGGATGTAGAATCCCTATACACATCCATCCCCCATGAGGGGGCTAGAGCAGTTGTTGAGAATGCACTCCAGTTTAGAGGAGTTGAAACTCCACCCCCCACCCCTTTTGTCCTCCAATTAGTCGATATTATTCTTGAAAAGAATTACTTTCGTTTCAGGGATTGTTTCTACTTTCAATGCAAGGGAGTCGCGGTGGATTGCCCCGCGGCTCCCAGTATCGCTAACCTGTATATGGCTGAGCTGGAGGAAAAGTTTTTTTTTTAATCCAGCTCAAAATCTGTTTTACAAAGAAATCTTATACTTTGGTCGCTACATTGATGACATGGCTGCTATTGTGAGCAATGAGAACCTTGTTGAGAGTTTGGACACGTGGATGAATTCCATTGATACTAATATAAAATTTTCGTGGCAGTATACCCATGAGCAGATCAACTTTTTAGATGTATATGTGTATAAGACAGATCATGGCAAGCTAGGGGTTAAAGCTTATAGAAAGCCCACAGATTGCCACGCCTACCTTCATTTCTCTTCTCACCACAGCCCAAGTTTGAAAAGGAACGTCCCTTTTAGTCAGTTCTTACGACTTAAACGTAATTCTACCCATTTTGAAGACTACAACTGAGAGGCTAATAGACTGGAGAGGGCATTTGTGGACAGGGGGTATCCTATAGAGGTGGTTAGAAATGCTAAACTTAGATCCCACTTGGTTCCTAGGAACCAGTTACTGACTTCAGTTGTAAAACCACCTAGTGAGAGCATCACCTGGTCTTTAGAATTTTCTCCATTGGCCCAGGACATTATCAAAATTGTCAAACGGAATTGGCATGTGTTACAATTAGTCCCGGGGTACACTGCCCTACCGTTGATAGGTCTTAGAAAAACTAAGAGCATTAGAGATATGATCATTCATTCTGACTTTGAATGTAGGATCCCACCCAGCAATTTGTCCATCGGGCATTTCAAATGTGGCCACTGCAACATCTGTGACCTCTCAGTCAAACTTTCTTGTATTACAAATCCCATGACCGGTAGGAACCTTTACAGTAAGTGCTTTTCTACCTGCTCTACTTCATCAGTTGTGTACATAGTCCGCTGCACATGCGGCTTATTATATAGTGGGAGTACTACCCGACCATTGAGACTACTTATACAAGAGCATCTATCTAGAATTCGTAATAAGGTCCTTGAGGCTCCTTTAAGTCAGCATTTTGTAGAGCATCACACTCAGGAACAGAAATTTGTTTTCTCTGTACTTCAGATATTGGATCACAAACAATTGCAAGACCCCCGCAGGGATTTGTTGTGCGCAGAAACACGATGGATTTTCCGCCTTCGCAGTTTGACACCTCATGGTCTCAATAACGACATAGACTTCTCTCCATTCCTGGGCTAATATATTTACTCTTTGAATGAAAGAGATCAGGGTTCCAGCATTAATCATTTGGTTTTGATCATGAATTGCTAGCGGCCCCTTTAAATCATGCATAGGAGTGGTCACTCTTATTAACAAGATGAGTTTAAATTTTGAAGGGGTTATGCATTGCTCCACCGAGAAATAAACTACCTGGAAGACATTAGAGAGTAGCAGAGAGATCCTACAGATCCAAATTCTGGGACAGGTGAGGTATTTCTCCTTTGGTTGGGGCTAGAGCATAAAAAATGGGCTTCTCAAGGGAATGTGTGCATGAATTGTAACATTGTGAAGAGAAATAAGAGATAATGTGGGGAATCAGGATTTGAGTCTCTGTGTGGCTGCTGGGGGGGAATTGGGTTTGTGTGGGGCTGTGGGGGGTGGACTTTCAGGGCTGAGAGCACCTACTTGGGGAGGCCATGAATTACCCCTCCAAGTGGCAGCAGGCTGAGCCTTGGTGGGGAGTGGGAGTAGAGGTGGGAGAAGGGCCCCAGAGGTTGGGGGGGCATTTTGCACGCAAAATGCCACCCCTGGCAAGACAAGCCTCCCCCAGGTGGAATTGGTGGAGAAAAGAGCACCTACTTGGGGAGGCCATGAAATGGCCCCCCCAAGTGGGAGCAAGCTGAGCCTTGGTGGGGGGTGGGAGTAGAGGTGGGAGAAGGGCCCCTGAGGGTTGGGGGGCATTTTGCATGCAAAATGCCACCCCTGGCAAGACAAGCCTGCCTCTTTATTTTTTCCCCATAGGAAATAATGAAGATTAGCAGCAGCAAGATAAAAAAGTTCATGTTTCCCTTTTTAAGGCGAGGATAGGGGGATCTGGTTTGAGTGATTCTCTGATGTGAAGTGAGTTGTTATTTTTGTGTAGTAGACTGCTTTTACGCCCTGTTGTGCCTTCCTACTGTGTAACCTAAAGCAGTTAAAGAATAAAGTGCTTTTGACAGCAATTTTTTGGGGTGATTCTTTAATGTGAAGTGAGTTGTGTTATTTTTGTGTAAGATACTGTTGGTGTGCCCCCCTGCTGTGTAACCTAAAGCTGTTCAAGAAATAAAGTGTTTTTGACAGGAATTGTGTTTTTGTGATTCTCTGATCTTAAGTGACTCATGTTATTTTTCTGTGTGGGGGACTGCTCTGTCATAATGCTTTGCCTACTTGTACTTTGAAAGTGAGAAATGTTTTTTAAAAAACTTTGTGTTGTTCGTTTTTTATTCTTTGTTGTCCAGTTGTCCATCATAGAGAACAATGGGGCTGGCTGGCCAGCCATCTCTGTAGGTGGTGGGGGAATTTGAGGGAGGGTGTCTGTGGTTCAGGTGCTCTTTCACAGGGACAAGCTGGCACTCAGAAGTGTGTCCACCATTGTGGCATCCCTGGGCTGTGCACATTTGCTCTGGAAAACAGAGTGTTATAGTTCACAGCATAGGAAACAAAGGGAGAAGGCTGGCCAGCCTGTTCCTGGAATTGTGTGGGGCTGCTGGGGCTGGATTTGGGCCTGTGAGGAGCTACTGTGGGGTTTGGATCTGTGTGTGGCAGCTGGGGGAGAATTGGGTATGTGTGGGGCTGTAGGGGGTGGACTTTGGGGGCTGAGAGCACCTACTTTGGGAGGCCATGAAATGCCCCCCCAAGTGGGAGCAGGCTGAGTCTTGGGGCTGAGCCTTGGTGGGGGGTGGGAGGAAAGGTAGGAGAAGGGCCCCTGAGGGTTGGGGGCATTTTGCATGCAAAATGCCCCCCCTAGAAAGACAAGCCTGCCTCTTCATTTTCCCCCCATAGGAAACATGGAGATCAGCAGCAGCATCCACAACGTAAGAGAACAGCAGCAGCAAGCAAAAACCTTTCCAATTTAGGCGAGGATAGGGGGACCTGTTTTGGGGGGGCATAACTTGGCCCCCCAAAGTCCAATCTTTCTGACACTTGGGGGGTTGTTAGAGGGGAGTTAAAGGAAGGTCCCCACCAATGTTGGCTTGATTTGGTGGGAAAAGGCCTCCCCCAGGCTTCCGGGAAGCCTGGGGGAGGCTTTTTCCCATTGAAATGCATTACTAAAACAAGCTAAAATACAGAAACGTTTCAGAAATCGCGGTTTCAGACTACCCGAAAGGTTTCGGGTTTTCTGAAACGTTTCGGGAAAACCCGAAACAGGTTGTTTTGGGTTTTTTCGGGTATCATATACCCGAATTGCACACCCCTATCGTACATGGTGCCTTTAATGTGGGTTCCGAAGGTATAGAACCAATAAAGTTGTATCATTGTGTTTGTGGCTTCTCGGACTTCCTTGTTTATGCTATCTTTGAAGCCACCCCCTCCCATTTTTTTCTTGCCCGAGTAACTTGCTTAAACAATACTTTTGGATGAAAGTGTTATTCATTGTTACTTGACACTCTGTTAGTTTCTGTTTGTGAGTCTTTGATAAATACCAGGAGTTTCATTACACAGAATATATTTTTGCATATTATCACGGTGTTATTCTTTTGTCCTTCATTTCTTCTCCGCATTTTCACCTGTGCTAGCTTGCTTATGTCGGAGAAAGTCCACCCCTTTCTCCATGAACAGGTTCAGAGCAGGCGGCAGTGCTGCTCCCTTCACCCTCCCGTGCTCAGGTGTGGAGCAGATGGCAATGGCAGCTCTCCCACACTAGGATCAGGTGTGCAGCAAGCGGCAATGCTGGCTTGCCCTTCACTCGGCCAGGGTCAGTAACAGAGGGGTGGCCATGCCTGCCCCCTGCCTCCATCCAGCCAGGATCAGTGATGGAGGAAAAGGGCCTGTCTGCCCTCCCCTTTGTAGAGCCCATTGTATTTTTTCCCACAACGGACTTTGTTGATAGTGATTACATATTCCTGCAGTTATTTCAGTCCCTCGGGTCTCAATGTAAAAAGTTCTATACGTGTTTTATTTGCTAATATATTTCCTCCTTTTTCGTATTTCATTTGTCTTTCTTTTTCAGCTGCAGATGTGAGGGAAATGGCAAGTGAGAAGGAACAAGAAAGAGCAATTGTGTGGGGAAATGAAGATCTGGAGGGAGAAGCAAAACCGAAGGATCAAGTGGCACCAGAGAAGCAGCAGAGATGCAAAAGGGAAGCAAAACAGAAGCAGGGGAAGAAATTGCTTTCCTATCAGAGAAAAAAGATAACTGAGGAGCCAGGCCATGATGAAATGCAGGAGATTAAAAAAAAGCATAAGGATTCGTGGGAGCGAGCTAAAGCAAACCCCACGATGTCGAAAAAAGAGTGGCAATCGGCAATAGAAAATTTGGACAAAAAACTTATAGACATGATGAAAGAACTTAAGGACACGAAATTGGAGCTTATTAAAGAGGTCAAAGAAGTTACACAGACAGTAAAGTCGGAGCTGTCAGAAGTGAAAAAAGGCGTGGAAACGATTAGCAGTGAATTACAAGGAACGAAGCAGAGAGTCAAAACAGTAGAAGACGCGATGGAGAATTTAATAGAAACGCAACAAACAGAGATGAGATTGGTGAAGGGGAGGATGTCAGTTGCAGAAACTAAACACATGGAGAAGCAGCTTCGTTTTCGTGGTCTGCCAGAAGCGGAAGGGAAGTCAGCGCAAGAACAGATGACCGAGGTGTTGGCTGAATACCTGGGGAAGGAGGAGGAGGAAATTGTGGCTATCCTAGATGTGGCGTACCGTGTGAACTCGAGAATTGCAACCCAGAGGAAACTACCAAGGGATGTGATCGTGCAGTTTACAACTAGAAACATGAAAGAGAGGATTGTGACAAAACAATTTCAAGATCCATTGGAGATTGATGGCAAGACGATTATCATAATGAAGGAATTGCCCAGATCAGTGTTACTGGACAGGAAAAAATATAGAGTGTTAATTCAGACTTTGAAGGACATGAACATTAGGTACAGATGGGAGTTACCGGAAGGAGTGTCCTTTGAGTTTGGAGGGGCAAAAAAGCGCATCAGATCTGAGCGGGAGATGGAGAGATTTATTAAGGACAATGAAAAAGACTTACCAACAAAACCATGAATATGGAGTGTAAAGTATTATCTTGGAATGTAAATGGACTAAACTCACCGAATAAGAGGAAAAATATTTTTCATTGGCTACTAAAACAAAAATGTGATATTGTTTGTTTGCAGGAGACCCATATTAGAAAACAGGATGTAAAATATTTAAAATCTGGAAAATTGGGCAAAGAATTTGTAGCGGCCTCCAATAAGAAAAAAAGAGGAGTGGTGATGTATATAAAAGAGGAGCTGCAGCCAAAATTTGTTATGAGAGATGTGGAAGCTAGATTTGTAGCAGTGGAATGTAATTGGAACTTAAAGAGAGTGTTGGTAGTCGGACTTTATGCACCTAACGGTGCAAAGGAAAGCTTCTTTGAGGACTTAAGGAAGCACTTAGACGATCTTGTATATGACCAGATAATTCTTGCTGGAGATTTCAATGGAGTGACAGATTTGGAACTAGACAAAAAGTCAACAACAGCACAAAAGAAAAGAGGACTATTGCCAAAGCTTTTTTTTTTTAGTTGATTCAACAAGAGACTCTCGAAGACGTATGGAGGAGAGAATATCCTAAAACCAGACAGTTTACTTTTTATTCTGCAAGGCATCTTACATTATCAAGAATTGATATGATCTGGGCCTCAAAGGACTTAGCGTTATGGACTAAGGAGGTAGAAATAATGCCGATGGTAGGCTCAGATCACAACCCAATTATGTGGAAATTTGGAAAAAGGAGAAAAAGGAAAGCCTGGAGAATAAATGAGGACTTGTTACAGGAAAGTGAGAATATGGAAACATTGAGAAGAGAGACAAAGTTTTTTATACAATACAACGTGAATAAAGAAGTACCAACCAGTAAAGTTTGGGACGCGTATAAGGTGGTTGTAAGGGGCATACTAATGGACTTAAATGGTAGAGCAAGGAAAAAGAAAGAGGAGAAAAGACAAGAGATTGAGGAGAAAATAAAGGCCAAAGAAGTACAGTTAAAAAAGAGACCAGGGAAAAAGAAAATACATCAGGAAATCAAAATTCTTCAGTTAACAGTTAACAGCAATGAGTAATAAAGAATTGGAGTGGAACCTTAAAAGACTGAATCAAAAAGCTTTTGAGGGTGCTAATAAACCTGGGAAATATTTGGCATGGCAATTAAAGAAGAAAAGGGAAAAGAAAATAATAAATAAAATTTGTGAAGAAAACAAAACGTATCTGGAGCAGACTACCATTAGTAGAGCCTTTTATAAATTCTATGCTAAGCTGTATAATAAAAAAGAAGTAACCAAAGAATCAATAGCATCATATTTGGAGAAAACCAAACTTCCAGAGATCTCGGAAGCTTGGAGAAATAAGTTGAACAGGGAAGTAACTGACGAGGAAATAAGTATGGCAATACAATCCGCAAATCTAGGAAAGGCGCCAGGGCCAGATGGACTTACGGCTAAATTTTATAAGACAATGGCCAATGAACTGGCACCATTCCTAAAAGAGGTGATGAACGGAGTTTTTAGGGATCAAAGAATTCCAGACACTTGGAGCGAAGCGAATATATCATTGATCCCAAAAGAGGGCCAAGATCTGACTAGCGTGAAAAATTACAGGCCTATATCATTACTTAACAATGATTATAAAATTTTTGCGAAGATATTGGCGGAGAGACTGAAGGGGTGGCTCTCGGAAGTTATAGAGGAAGAACAAGCAGGCTTTTTGCCGGACAGACAAATAAGAGACAATTTAAGGACAGTGATCAATGCTATTGAATATTATGACAAGCGTTGCGATAAAGAGGTTGGTTTCTTCTTTGTAGACGCTGAAAAAGCGTTTGACAATTTAAACTGGGATTTTTTGTTTGCCACTATGGAAAAGCTACAACTGGGAGAAAGATTCATCAGAGCAATTAAAGAAATATATAGAGACCAGACTGCAGCAATTGTAGTGAATGATGAACTGACCAAGAAATTGACGATTCGTAAAGGAACAAGACAAGGTTGCCCGTTATCTCCATTGTTGTTCATTTTAGTATTGGAGATTCTGATGATACAAATACGACAAGACGAGGAAATACGAGGAATAAAAATAAAGGACTATTCATACAAGGTTAGAGCATTTGCAGATGACATAATGTTAATTGTAGAAGATCCATTGGAGAACATGCCAAAAGTGATAGACAAGATTAAGGAGTTTGGTGACTTGGCAGGTTTCTTCATTAACAAAAAGAAGTCAAAGATACTATGTAAAAATATGACTAAGCAGAAACAACAATTGTTAATGGAAACAACGGACTGTGAAGTAACTAGTAAGGTGAAATATTTGGGAGTTGAGCTGACTGCAAAAAATATAGATTTGTTCAAGAATAATTATGAAAAATTATGGACTCAGATAGAGAGAGACTTGATTAAATGGAATAGACTGAATTTGTCATGGTTGGGCAGGATTGCAGCAGTTAAGATGAATGTGTTACCAAGAGTAATGTTTTTGCTACAGACAATACCAATCATCAGAGACTCTAAACAATTTGAAAAATGGCAGAGGAAAATATCAGATTTTGTTTGGGCAGGCAAGAAGCCTCGAGTGAAAGTAAAAGTTCTACAAGATGCAAAGGAAAGAGGCGGAATGCAACTGCCCAACCTGAGACTTTACCATGATGCAATCTGCCTAGTTTGGGTAAAAGAGTGGATGACATTAAAGAATAAGAAACTATTAGCCCTAGAGGGATATAAAAAATTTTTTGGATGGCACGCATACCTATGGCATGACAAAGTAAAGGTCAACTCGATGTTCCTGCATCATTTTGTAAGGAGAAGTTTATATACAATCTGGAAGAAGTACAGAACTTACCTACAAGAAGGAACCCCCTTGTGGGTGGTTCCATATGAGGTGATAGATCCGAGAGCTGTTGATAATGAACAACAATGTTTAACGTACAAAGAAATAACTAAGATTGAAGTATCTAAACTTAGAATAAAGACGCAAGAGGAACTATCACCTAACTATGATTGGTTCCAGTATAGACAGATTAGAGACTTATACAACTCGGACTCTGCAAAAGGGGGCATACGAACAGAGAACTCGGAACTAGAGCAGACCCTTCTTAAAGAAGACAAGAAAAGAATATCCAAGGTATACCAAGTACTGTTGAAATGGTATACTGAGGATGAGATAGTTAAAACACAGATGGTGAAATGGGCTATAAATTTCAATAAAGAAATAACAATGGAGGCATGGGAATACTTGTGGAAAACTACAATGAAGACAACGACATGTATTAATATTAAAGAGAACATTTTCAAAATGATCTATCGTTGGTACATGACACCAAAGAAGATTGCGCTAGGGAACTTGAATACTTCTAATAAATGCTGGAAATGTAAGAAACATGAGGGCTCCCTCTATCATATGTGGTGGTCGTGCGAGGTAGCTAGGCAGTTCTGGGGGGAAATAATAAGAGAAATGAGTGAAATTTTACAGTTTCAAATAAATAAGAACCCAGAACTCCTGCTGCTAAATTTGGGAATGGAGGGAATTCCAGCCCATCATAGGACGTTGATTTTCTATATGACTGCAGCAGCTAGACTTTTGTATGCGCAGAAATGGAAAGTACAGGAAGTGCCAACTATTGAAGATTGGATCTACAAATTGCTGTATATGGCTGAAATGGATAAGATGACAAGAAAACTGAGAGATCTGGACTCAGGGCAGTTTAACACAGACTGGGAGAAGCTGAAACAATATCTGGAGAAGAAATGGGAGGTGGGAGGAAAACTGTGGCAATTTGAGAACTACTGAAGTATAATAAAAGTATAAAAGAGAGGGGTGACTTTACCGGGGGAGGAAGAGAAATGTGAATTTATAAGCAGTTAGATTAATTGATTGAGATATATATAGATATGTATAGGTTAATTGATAGAACATTGATAGAGAATAATTAATGATAAGGTTTAAACATGAGGATTGAGTAATTAACAATATTTTCTTTCTTTGATAAGATTTATATGCACCAAACTGAATGTATAGAAGAGTTAAATTGATTGATTATGTGAGGAGTTATATAGAACTACCATAAGAAGATGAAATGAGTAATATATAGAGAACAAATCAAATTGTTTGATTTAAATGTGGGAAATTTTTATGGTTTATGATATATAGTTTTATATAGAAATATTCAAAACTGGAAAATGGGATAAATTGTTTATCTAAAGACGTATAGTTTGGGTGTATAATAAGTAAAGGAGTTAAAGATGTACTGCTTAATATAATGGAGAATGTATATCTGTTTTAGACAGAGGAATTTAATAGAAGAAAGGGAAAAGGGACAGAGGGTGGGAAAGCTGTTGGAAGTCAACAAAAGGGGGGGAAAGGGAGGGGGTTAGGAATGGAAAATTAGGGGAAAATTGATTGTAATGTAAAAATAAAAATGTTCTAACCCAATAAAAAACTTTTCAAAAAAAAAAAAAGCATAAGGGTCCGAGGAAAGCCAGAGCATTGAGATGTAAACTCAGACTTAAAGTATGTCTGAACATTTCAACATACTGGAAAACGTATAAACGCTCAGAATGTGGAAAGACCTTTTTTCAGAGTAGAAAGCTGACTAAGAATCAGAGGATGCCCACAAGGGAGAAGCCATATAAATGTCTGGAGTGTGGGAAGAGGTTCTCTTTGAATAGCCTCCTGACTAGACACCAAAAGGTTCATATAGAGGAGAAGCCATATAAATGCTTGGAATGTGGGAAGAGCTTCTCTTATAAAGGTACCCTAATTAGACACCAAAAGGTTCACATGGGGGAGAAGCCATATACATGCCTGGAGTGTGGGATGAACTTCTCTGAGAATTGCCACCTAACTAGCCATCAAAAGGTTCACACAGGGGAGAAGCCATATAAATGCTTGGAGTGTGGGAAGAGCTTCTCTCAGAGCGGCTTCCTAACTAGCCATCAAAAGCTTCACACAGGGGAGAAGCCATATAAATGCTTAGAATGTGGGAAGAGCTTCTCTTATAAAGGTAACCTAACTAGCCATCAAAAGCTTCACACAGGGGAGAAGCCATATAAATGTTTGGAATGTGGGAAGAGCTTCTCTCATAAAGGTACTCTAAATAGACATCAAAAGGTTCGCACAGGGGAGAAGCCATATAAATGCTTAGAATGTGGAAAGAGCTTCTCTTATAAAGGTACCCTAATTAGACATCAAAAGGTTCACACGGGGGAGAAGCCATATAAATGCTTGGAATGTGGGAAGAGCTTTTTGAATAGTGGTGATATCATTAAGCATCACAGGATTCACACAGGGGAGAAGCCATATAAATGCCGGGAGTGTGGGATGAATTTCTCTCAAACTAGCAATCTAACTAAACATCAAAAGCTTCACACAGGGGAGAAGTCATATAAATGCTTGGAGTGTGGGAAGAGCTTCTCTCAGAGCGACTCCCTAACTAGCCATCAAAAGCTTCACACAGGGGAGAAGCCATATAAATGTTTGGAATGTGGGAAGAGCTTCTGTTATAAAGGTACCCTAACTAGACATCAAAAGCTTCACACAGGGGAGAAGCCATATAAATGTTTGCAATGTGGGAAGAGCTTCTCTTATAAAGGTACCCTAACTAGACATCAAAAGCTTCACACAGGGGAGAAGCCATATAAATGTTTGCAATGTGGGAAGAGCTTCTCTGAATCTTACGTCCTAACTAGACATGAAAAAGTTCACACGGGGGAGAAGCCATATAAATGCTTGGAATGTGGGAAGAGCTTTTCAGATAGTG
Source organism: Eublepharis macularius (assembly GCF_028583425.1). Lineage (NCBI taxonomy): Eukaryota > Metazoa > Chordata > Lepidosauria > Squamata > Eublepharidae > Eublepharis > Eublepharis macularius. The sequence goes on from NC_072793.1 coordinate 181,556,802, forward strand.
GTGGCATCATTAAGCATCACAGGATTCACACAGGGGAGAAGCCATATACATGCCTGGAGTGTGGGAAGACATTTTCATTAAGTGGTGACCTCACTAATCATCACAGGATTCACACAGGGGTGAAGCCATATACATGCCTGGAGTGTGGGAAGAGCTTTTCATTTAGTGGTGGCCTCAGTAAACATCGCAGGATTCACACAGGGGAGAAGCCATATACATGCCTGGAGTGTGGAAAGAGATTTTCGCTTAGTGGTGGCCTCAGTAAGCATCACAGGATTCACATAGGGGGGAAGCCATATACATGCTTGGAGTGTGGGAAGAGCTTCTCTGTGAATGATCACCTAACTAGCCATCAAAAGGTGCACACAAAGGAGAAGCCATATATGTGCTTGAAATGAGGGAAGAGCTCTTGGAATGACAACCTAACTAGACATCAAAAGGTTCAGATGGGGGAAAAGCCATAGAAATGTTTGGAGTCTGGGAAGAGTTTCTTTTTGAATAGCCACCTAACTAGCCATTGAAAGGTTCACATGGGGAAGAAACCATTGAAATGCTTAGGACTTTGGGAAGAGCTTCTCGCATAGTGGTGTCCTCACTAAACATTACAGGATTCAGATGGGAGAACCCATATAAATGCTTGGAGTGTGGGCAGCTCTTCTCTCCGAAAGGCTCCTTAACTATCAAAAGTTCACACAGGGGAGAAGCCATATAAATGCTTGGAGTATGGGAAGAGCTGCTCTCAGTCTGACAGCCTAAACATGAAAATGTTCACACAGGGCAGGACCCATATAAATACTTAGGACATGGGAAGAACTTCAATGATAGCAGCCACCTTACCATACAACTCGACAAGCACACTGGCGAATAGCCATTCCACCATCATTTAATTTTGCCTTCTATGTTCCATGAAGTGTGTGGTGGTAGTTTTCCTTGACAAGGATCATCTCTGGACTTTCGCTTTGGGACCATGGCAGTCTAATATTATTCGGGGAGCCGGATCTTCCACCGTGCTGTTTCTGGCCAGCGGGGTGCTCAGATCGCCCGCGGCCCCCTGATTTCAGGGAGACGGGGGTTCTGAATTTCAGGCGGAGGGGGGTTCTGAATAAAGGATTCTCCCCCTGCCTTGAGATCTCCTTGTAGAAAGGTGGCTAATATCTCTGCAGCAGCTGTTGGAGTCAAATTGAGTGGCATAGGACCATCGTACTCAAGCTTCAGGGGAAAATATTGAACTATATTTGACAATTGAAACAGTGAGTACAGCCCTAATAGATTGGAGGGGTAGAGATCGCTATCTCCCCGATGAGGATAACAGCGTACAAAGACCGAGATTTTAAAATTGTTGAAGGCAACATGGCGGAGGGAAATATGAAGTGATGACGAGTGGAAAAACGGACTTTAAACTACAAGAGAAGTTAAATAAAGGGAAGAGAAAATTTTGTTTTGAATACCTGTGGTCAGTGTGAGTCCGAAGGGGAGGAGGAAGTGTGGGAACCGCTTGAAAGATCGCGAGAGTCAGTTTTTTTGTAGTACCATCGAGGCAACATTTAGTACACAGGAGGAGGAAGTGAGAGTCGGCTGAATGATCGCAAGAGACAGTGTGATTTTAATGCCATCGAGAAGGGACGGGAAACACGCTCAGGGGAAGACGGAAGATAAACGGCGAGGGACTGATACATCAGGAGGAGGTCAGGGAGAGGAAGTTCACCATTTTGATTAAGGGCAAAGACAATAGTGAGTAAAGGAATTTGACTGAAAGGAAGTGTCGCGCACAGGGCTGGGCACAGCAGGCAGGAGGCTCACTGGTACTGCAGGGCTGAACACAGCAGGCAGGAGTTCAGTATTGCAAGACAGCGAACCAGGGTCCAGGAGTCAGGCCAGGTGCCAGGGTCAGGCTATCAGTCAGGGAGTGAGAGAGCGGCAGGCAGAAGAGTAGTCAATAGGCAGGCCAAGGTCAAGTCCAAACAAGCAGTAGAGCAAGGTACACGAACGTCCAGGTAGCAGGGAGTGGCGAGCTGAGTTGCTTCCACGCTTGGTCTTCTCAGCGTCTTCCTTTATTGCTGTTCTAATGAGGGCCAGCTGTTGCCTCTCCCTCGAACAGCTCCGCCTGGCGTTGTGCTAGTAGCCGGCTACTCCTCCGCCTTTCCAGAAACGCTGCCTTATCTCTAAGTTTCCTCCTTTCAGCTGGCCCCAGAGGCTCGGACTTCGCTCTAGCCCTGGGGGAGTCTTTGTCTCTTACAGCCTCTGTGGAGGTTTCTGGCTGTTCCTCGTCCCTGACAGTCTCTGCAGAAGCTCCAGGCTGTTCCTGCTGAATTCCCTCTGGAGCAGCAGCAGTAGTTTCTGACTGCTCCTCCTCTCCCATAGCTTCTGCAGGGGCTTCCGACTCCAGAGGAGATTCTGCTGGCCCTTCCTGCTCATCTTCTGAGGAGGACTCTGAGGCAGTAGGTAAGTTGGCCAGTCGGGGCTGGGGCTGACTCATGACAGGAAGTAGAAATTGCCAGTTTGGAGAAGGGAAGAACGGAAGGAAGAAGGCAAAAAGAGACCATAGACTGTACCATAGAGAAAAGACGGCCGACATTTTGTGAAGAATTTTTTTAAAAAAATTTTACTTTGCTTTTTTTTTTGGTGAGAGCAAGCTAAAATTAATTAACAAGAAAGTTAAAATCGATAGACAAAAAGACGGAGTTGAGAAAGAGCGGATTCGTGGGGGGCAAAAGCAAGCCCAGCAGTGGCGAAAAAGGACAAAGATAAAGATTGGCAGACAGCAGTTGAAAATCTGGATAAGAAAGTGTCAGAGGGAAATAAAGAGATAAATGAAACAATTCAAAAGATGATGCAAAAATCACAAAAACAAATACAAGAATCACAACAGAAATTGTTGACGGATATTAAAGAAGCTATAAAGACAGGTTGCAGAAATGAAGAAAAGTATTGATGAGGTAAAAAAGGAGCTTGAAACAACACAGAAAAGAGTGCAAGAAGTGGAGACGACAGCAGATAGCTTGAAAGTAACAACCTCTACTTTAAGTGACAAGATAGTTGTGATGGATTGTAAAGCAATGGAGAAGTAACTTCGTTTTAGGAGGATCCCTAAAACGTTGGCATACTCTGAATTAAAACAAATTACTGAAATAATTGTGGATTTTTTAGATAAAGAAAAAGATGGAGTTCCAGCCAATCTTGATGTGGGTACAGAATAAATTCAAAATATGCAGAAGGAAAAAAAACATTCCAAGAGATCTTATTGCTCAGTTCACCACAAAGAGAATGAAAGAGAAGATTATTAAAAAACATTTTGAATCCCCATTGGTAGTGGATGGATCACGGATCAGGATTATGAAAGAGCTGCCCAGACGTGTGATACAGGAGCGGAGAAAATAGAGATCTAACACAGAAATTGAAAACTATGAACATAAGATATAGATGGGAAATACCAGAAGGTTTGATCTTTGAGTTTAATTATGTGAGACAAGTGATTAAATAGAGACATGCAATGGAGGTGTTCATGTTGGAAAATGAAAAGGACTTACCTAAAACAAAGCCTTAATATGGATTACAAATTAATATCTTGGAACGTTAACGGACTTAACTCACCCTCAAAACGGAAAGCAATTTTTCATTGGCTTGCTAAGCAAAAGTGTAATTTGATTTGTTTACAAGAAACGCACATAAGGGAACAAGATAGTAAATATTTGCAAAATAAAAAATTGGGAAAACAGTTTATTGGTGCATCAAAGCAAAAGAAGAGGGGAATTGTAATATATGTTAAAGAAGAGTTGCAACCCAAATTGATTTTTAAAGATAAGGATGGAAGATTTGTGGCCATGGAATTTGAATGTAATTTTAAGAAAACATTAATGTTGGGGATCTATGCACCAAATGGATCTAAAGAGGAATTTTTCAAAGAAATATTGAACCAATTGGCCCAAGTTACGTATAATCAAGTAATTGTTGTAGGAGATTTTAATGGAGTTGTGGACTTACAATTAGACAAGACAAATGTTGTTAAAAATAAAACGGGAAAGTTGCCAAAGACTTTTTTTGAAATTCAAAAGCAGGAAGATTTGAAGGAAATATAATTCTAAAGGTAGACAATATACTTTCTTTTTGTCAAGACATCAATCTTTCTCCAGAATAGATATGATTTGGGCGTCTAAAGAATTAACAACTATAACTAAAGGGACTGAAATTTTACCAAAAATTAGTTCAGACCACAACCCTGTGTTATGGAGGTTTGGAGCAAAAAAGAAAAAATGGAGATGGAGAATCAATGAAGACCTCTTGGGGGATCAAGTTAATTTAGAGGCCCTTAAGAAAGAGACTAAATATTTTATTCGGCATAATACGGATCAAGGTGTTTCAATACATAAAGTATGGGATGCGTACAAGGCAGTAATTCGTGGGGTGCTAATGGATTTGAATGCTAAAGATAAAAGAAATAAAGAACTGAAGCTGAAAGAAATTCAAGAAAAAATTGTTTAGAAGGAACAACAATTAATTAAACGACCAGGAAAAAAGATACTTCAATGTGAGATTAAAATGCTGCAAGAGCAAATTAGAATAATGGAGAATAAAGAATTGGAGTGGGAATTGAAAAAGTTACGACAAAAAACATTTGAAGGTGCAAATAAACCGGGAAGATATTTGGCTTGGCAGTTAAAGAAAAAAAAGAGAAGAAAATAATAAGTAAGTTGGTGGAGGAAGGAAAGGAATTGTTTGACCAAAATTCTATTGAGAGGGCATTTTATAAATACTATGCAAAATTATACCAGAAGAAAAATGTGGACAAGAAGTTAATAGATGAATATTTTTGTGGAATAAACTTGCCAGTAGTATCAGATAATTTGAGAGAAAGGATGAATGCTAAAATTACAGACCGGGAAATCCAAGAAGCAATACAGGCTATGAACGTGGGTAAGGCACCAGGACCAGATGGTTTGACAGTGAAGTTTTATAAAGTAATGGTGGAAGATTTGAAGCAACTGATGCAAAAAACAATGAATGCAATATTGGAAGAACAAGAATTACCTGTTTCGTGGAATGAAGCAAACATTGCATTAAATACCAAAAGAAGCACAGGATTTGACGAATGTGAAGAATTATAGACCGATTTCACTGACAAATAATGACTATAAGATATTTGCAAGAATATTGGCAGACAGGCTAAAGCTCTGGCTTGTGGACTTTATAGCAGAGGAACAAGCAGGATTTTTACCGGATAGACAAATAAAGGACAACTAGAGAGTTGTTTTAAATGCTGTGGAATATAATGACAAGAATCCAGGAAAACCAGTTGGGTTTTTTTTTGTCGATGCTGAGAAAGCGTTTGACAATTTAAATTGGGACTTTCTGATTGCTACAATGGAGAAAATGCAAATGGGAAAGACGTTTATTGTAGGCCTGAAGTTGGCAAACCACACAGCCTGCATTAGCTACATTCCTAGTTCCTGGTCAGTTGGCAAACCACACAGGAATTTAGGGAGAAGTTTCACTGTGTCACTAAGTCTCTCATCCTTCATAGAGCACAATAAGTCTCTCATCCCCATACACTCTTAAGTAATATTCTCACACGCCTAAGAGCTCCCTTTGTCCTTTTCGCTATGCCTGATAGATAACACAAACATGATCACAGCATACTTGCCCATCTGCCTAAAAGTGGTTTAGAATGCATTACTGTTGTAACTGTTGCTATAGACATATTTGGGCATTGCTCGTTTCTGGGACTTCGTGAAAATTTGTCAATAAAACCCTCACCTCCAAATGGGAGGGACAGACGTTGCATCTGAATCCTAGTCTCGTGTCTTTACTACATCTGGCGCCCGGACAGCCAGGGACCCAGGACCCCTCCCCCATCCACCAGCGCCTGGAACACGCCCCTCTACGAGTGCACTCCGTCGTTCTGCGACCTCTTACCACTGGTGAGTATGGGCAATACCTTAACGCAACCTCAACAGAAACATTTGAGGGAATTGTATTTTTAGTGAAGAAGTCTGGAGGGTCTAGCGCTTCTGCAGAGATTGCACGTCTCTTGCGCCACCTAGCCACCCATTGTCCGGCTTACCCAGAAGCTGGGTCTTTAAAACTCAAAGATTGGGAAAAGGTGGGCAAATTTTTACACAGAACCTAGGGCACCTGTTCAGCTGCTGCACACTTGGCACCAATGTCACCATGCTGTGGAACGTTTTGGCCCGCTTTCCTCTAAGCCTCCAGGGGCTTCTCTTCTTACTTTTCCTCCTCAATATTTTCCTGTCCATATCTTGCTTCCTTCTGCATCTGCTCCTTCAGTACCTAATACTGAGGACTCTAAATCTGAAACACCTGGTTCTGATTCTCTAAGCAGGGAGCCCCCAGAGAAACCAGCTCAGGTTCAACCTGAGGGAGGGTTTCTCCGAGAACAGCTGCAGTCAGCTTTGACTGAAGCCTCAGAGGAACATACTTTGGAACTCACAGAAATGTTGGCCGTCTGCCCGGTGCACTTTACTGGTGAAGGGGACAATGCTGGAAGACAAATTATAGAGTACCGACCAGTTCCATATAAAGTCCTTTTCCAGTTAAAAAATGCTATTCAAGATACAGGGTTAAATTCTCCTTTTACCCATGGATTCATAGAAGCCATGATTCGGAACAGTCGCATGATTTCAGAGAACTGGAAGCATCTTTTCCGGATGCTTTTGACTTCTGCACAATTTGTAGTCTGGGAAAGTGAGTTCAGGCAGGAGTGTGCCACCCGCGGGGCTAATTCAGGTGGGGCATACACTGCAGAGCAACTCTACAGATGTGCAGATTTTGCCCAACCAGATGCTCAAATAGTTTTGCCTGCAGGGATGCTGGAACAGTCAGCCCTTTCTGCGTTTCATGCTATGAGGCGAGTTCCAACACCAGGAAAGCCTCATCCTTCTTTCTCCACGGTTAGACAACATCCAAATGAATCTTACCCCGACTTTAATGATTGACTCCAAGAGTCAATCAAACGACAACTTAAAAATGAAGGGGCACAATCTGAACTCATGCTTCAATTTGCTAAGGAAAATGCTCTTCCTGAGTGTAGGCGTGCAATTCAGGGTTTGGGACACAGTCCTGAACTATCTGATACGATTCGAGCTTGTCAGGATATTGGCTCTGCTTCTCATAATGCGACTCTGCTTGCAGCAGCACTTCGTCAAGCTAATAAACCAACAGGGAAGTGCTATAATTGTGGAAAACCAGGTCATTTTAAAGCAGGGTGCAGAGCTAAAGGAGGGGGAGCTACTCAGTCCCATCCTCTTGGAAGTGGTCGTTTTCAATCTGATCAGTCCGCTCAGCGGCCAAAAACCAAATGCTGAAAATGTGGAAAAGGTTTTCACTGGACCAGTGACTGCCGCTCTGTCCCACAGTCGGGAAACTCCAGAGCGGGCCCTTGGTCTCTGGCCCCGGTACAAACGGAGACAGCACTGGATCAGGCAGTGCAAGATCTAACTCTAGGCTAATTCCATCTCGCCTTTCTGCAACAAAATCAGCAACCCAGGGGAGTGCAGGCTTAGATCTTTTTCTACAGAGCGCTGTAATTTTTAAGTTCCCGGGAGAAGTGTTAATTGCTCCTTCTCAGTTAAAAGGACCTCTTCAATCAGTGACTGTGGGTCTAGTTCTTCCTAGGTCTTCTAGTTCTAAAAGGGGTATGTTTGTGGTCCCTGGAGTTATTGATAGTGACTATCAAGGAGTGATTCAAATTCAACTGTGGACTAATTTGCCACAGTCTTTAGCAGCTGGTGACTCTGTAGCACAGCTGATTCTCCTTCCCTATTTTCTCCACGCAGGGGGACAAGATCATGATCGCAGGGAGGGAGGCTTTGGGTCCACCGACTTGAATCAAGCAACACTGGCGGGTCTTACTGCTTCCATTTCCACAGCTCGCCCACAACAACGTTTCTTCCTTAACGCTCGCTCTTTCACAGGTATACTTGACACTGGGGCAGATGTTTCTGTAATTTGCGCACAACAGTGGCCCCCAGAGTGGCCTTTAGAGGACTGTCCAACTGTTTGGGGGGTTGGGGGACAGCAGAAAGCACGGCAGAGTATTAACTTCATGCAAGCTTCACTGCAAGTTTCACTGCAAGTTTCACACAGTGCCCCTCCGACCATTTGTTCTTCCAGTTCATGTGAACTTGTGGGGCAGGGATTTGCTATCCCAACTACAAGCTTCTCTCTCTTTTGCTGAATAGGGTTATATGGCCCTTCCTCTCACTTAGTTAACTGATGAACCTGTTTGGGTTGATCAATGGCATAAACTTAATGCACTGCATAATTTAGTTCAAGAACAGCTGCAATCTCAGCATGTGGAGCCCTCCACTAGCCCATGGAATACTCCAGTCTTTGTTATTAAGAAAAAGAGTGGCAAATGGCGAATGCTTCATGATTTGAGAGCAGTAAATGCTTGCATTCAGCCTATGGGTGCTTTACAATGTGGCACCCGGAATCCAAATTTAATTCCAAGAGATTATCAACTTTTTGTGGTAGATTTAAAAGATTTTTTCTTTTCCATTCCTCTTTGTGCTAAGGATAGGCAACGGTTTGCGTTCACCCTTCCTGTCCTGAATCACCAAGTGCCTACTCAGAGCAGAACCACAAGTGACAAAAGGCACAGATTGGACACTTGTTTGCTTCCCTCAAGTTTTGGTGGGAAATGTAGGCAGCTTTGGCGGAACGCTGGACAAGTGACAGTTGAAAAGTCCATTGGACAGCAGTCAGAGAGCCAAGCTGCAAGACTAGGATGCCTACTTTTCCCATCAAAACTTGAGGGAAGCTGACAAGTGTCCAATCTGTGCCTTTTGTCACTTGTGGTTCTGCTCTCTGAGATTTCAATGGAGAGTACTCCCACAAGGAATGCTCAATAGCCCAACCTTGTGTCAGGTTTTTGTGGACAAAGCCCTTCAAGGGTTCCGCAAACAGCACCCCAATGCTTTAGTCTATCATTTTATGGATGTCATTTTGGTGGCAGCCCCTGAAATTCTCCCTACATGGGTTGGGGAACTAACTCAAAGTTTAAAATGTTCTGGACTCACTGTAGCTCCAGAGAAAATTCAACCTCACCATCCTTATACTTACTTGGGACATCGAATGCTGCTTACACATGCAGCCCCTGTTGTTCTTTCTCTGTGTTTTCCTCAGCCATGTACGTTAGTAGCCCTTCAGCAACTTCTGGGCACTCTTAATTGGGCTCGTCCTTTTGCGTCACTACCCACGCATCTTCTAAGTCCTCTCTTTCAAATGCTCACTCTAGGAAAATCCCCAGCTGACGTTATTCATCCGCCGCTTGAGCTGTCCTACAGCAAGTTAACAGTTTGCTGGCAGCACAGTGTGTGGATCACTTGCCTGAAGTGTTCCCTCCGCTGCAATTGTTTATTATTCCAACACCCATGACCCCAACAGGAGTCTTGGGTGGCTTGAAAGGCTCTAAGCTTTATTTGTGTGAATGGCTCTATCTTTCGCATGGCAGTCACAAAAATATTCTCCCTTATCCCGAGGCGGTGGCTGAATTGTGTGCCATGGCCCAGGAGCGAGCATTACTTCGTACAGGTTATGATTTGTCTGAGATCATAAGCCCTTTTCCAAAGCAAGAGTTTGATTTTCTTTATCAGACAGCTGCTTTCTTTCAATTAGCTCTAGCTGACTTTGTAGGAAAAATTTCTTATCATCCCCCTCAAGATAAGCGCCTCTTTGTTTCGTACAGTTCCTTTCAGACTTCTTAATCTTAATTGTTCTCAACCTCTGGTGGAGGCTCCCACAGTCTTTAGTGATGGGGGTCGCTCCCAGGGCGCTATTGTTTATCAACTTACTTTTGACAGCCCTTGGATTACTAAGTACACACTGCCACAAGCTTCTCCACAGCGGTCTGAGCCCGCTGCAGCAATCCTTGCATTTCTAATTTTTGACTCAGTTCCTTTTAATTTAATAACTGACTCTCACTATATTTCTCGTATTATTGCCTCTCTACCTGGAGCTTATTTGGCACCACATATAGACTCTAACCTCATGGCTTTGTTCATTACCTTACAGCAGTGCATTTCTCAGCGCTGCCATCCTTTTTATGTAGCACACATACGCAGCCATTCCTCCTTGCCCGGACCTCTGACCAAAGGAAATGCTTTGGCTGATCAAGCAGTTCATTTTTTATTTAGTGACTCATTTTTAAGCCATCAATTTTTTCATCAGAACGCGAAAGGTCTAGCTGCTCAATTTCACCTTCCTCTGTCTCAAGCACAAAGTATTGTCTCTGCTTGCCCACACTGTGCTGGCTTTTCTTCCCTCCCAGAGCGGAAAGCTAAACAGTTCTGGAATAATATAGTAAATACTATGTCAGATATTCTACAGAAAAATGTTGTTAAAAGCCCAGAACTAATGTTACTAAGTATGAACCTAGAGGAGTTTGATAAAATGGATAAAATAATGATTTTTATATGACTACTGCAGCTAGAATGTTATATGCGCAGATGTGGAAATTACAAGAGATACCATCGGTAGAATAATGGATCTTGAAAACATTTAACATGGCAGAAATGGACAAACTTACAAGAAGATTAAAAGAACAAGAAACAGAAGAATATATGAGATGCTGGGACAAATTTAAGAAATATGTAGAAAAGAAATGGGATCTGAAGGGTAATTCGTGGTCTTTGGACTGATGCTAGCGGGGAGGTTAGGGCTCTACTATATTATTAATAGAATGATGATATTGAAATAACATACAATGGTGATAGTGGATAGTATTAATGTGTATTGGATTCATATAAAATGACAGTTTAGTTTGTATGTAGATATGTTATTGTAGATAAGGATAGGTTATTTTTGAATAATTATTTTTTAAATGATGAAGGGGTAGTGAAGACTAAAAAGGGAATGGAAAACTGTTAAGTCACTCATAAGGGGGAGGGAAAGGGTGGGATGGGATAGAGAAAGGAAAGTATTAATGTTTTATTAGAGTGTTAACTATGTTTGTATGAACCATCCAATAAAAATCTTTTTTTTAAAAAAAGACAAGGATCATCTCTCTCCTACTTCCTTTTTCTCCGTTTCTTCTCTATTCTTCCTTTTCACATCAAACAAACTTATATACAACCCCCGGTGAGCAAAACATGCGTATTTTTCTCTCTCTTAAGGCACCTCATGCTAATGGACTATTCACCCAGAGGGTGAGATTGATGAATGCTTTATAATTCTTCTTCCAAAATTATGAGGGCTGAAATTGTTTAATGAGATTAGTGACCTGTGCTATCTAATAAGAAATCTAAGATCTTTCATATGTGACAATATAAAAATATGATTGGTCTTAGATTTAGCTGATGCTTCAGTTTTTCGGTCGTGACTTTCCACGAAGCAGAGAGTGATGCGATGTTGCAGTTGCAAGATAAGCTTCATCAATTTTTAGAATTTGAGAAAAGGAGAAGTCAGCAGGTTATGAAGAGCTAGTTCTAGCCAATAAAGGATCATGTATCTACCCCGTCCATTGCTTTCAATCAGTTGTCAAAAGATAAAAGGAACATCTGAATTTTTATATAACCAGTTCTCAAACTACATTAAAGTTCATACACAGTTCACTGGAATACCCATATAGAATATAAGGTACTCTATTATTATTGGGTATATTGGTTCATAGGCTACATTACAGGAAGAGAGATGCTAACCACTTCTTGTACATTTTGTGTGATGCTGTACAAATAAAGGACCAATGTTGAATTGTGTGAGCTGATTGGTGTGATTTTTGGTGAGGTGGGGGGGATACAAAAAATGGAAAATTATTCTCTCCCCAGCCTCCCCAGTTCACTGTTGCTCCATGTGGCTCAGAAGACACCTGGTCCTGTTACACGCACACACACCTTTTTGTGAGAAAACCAACGTGTGTTCACTTTAAAAGAAACAGAGAGCCAGAACACTGCTCTGGATCTCTTTGCCGGATCTCCCTTCCACATCACCCCCTTCTGATTTTCTGTACTTTCACCTTTTCCAGCCCTTTCCTGTCAAACCCTTTTCAAACTCCCCAGATTGAACTACAGACTTTTGACAGGCAAAACAGGAGCTCTGCCACTGGGCAAGGGCCTCTCCTTGGCTCTTCTCTTATTCCCAGTCCTGCCTCTGCTCTCCTCCCATCCATGTTAGTCACACAAGCCAAACACTGCGGGAGAGGCACTGCATATCAGAACAGAAAAGCTGAAGAATATGGGAGCAGCTGCAGAGTTCTTTTCTCTATAATTTTTCTGTTAATTCTTCTGCTTGTAAAAGGAAGGGGGTGACGGCATAAAAGACCCCGCACAGGGCAATTGCCCACCCCTCCCTCCAGCAGCGAAAGACGGAGTCCCCATTGGCTGAGCTTTCACGCCCTCTCAGCCCCTTTAAATTCGGGGCCGCAAGGGCACCTGGGAAATGTAGTTCCCAGGGGGAGGACCAAGAGAGGGACAAGACCAGGAGAGTAGGACAGAAAAACCCTCCTTTCCCAAGCTGGTCTCTCCTGCATGGAGCCCTCCTAGGACGCTTCTCGACCCACCGAGGCAGGAGAGCTGTGAAACCTCCCCTTCCCACCCCCTTGAGCTTCCTTATGGCGCTTGGGCTCTGGGTGCGCAGAAACTACAATGCCCAGAAGGCCCCGCGCGCACAGAGAGGCCCGCCTGCCTTTCCCAGGCCTCGACAGGGCTGCAGAGGAGCTTTGGGCGGGATTCGGTTTCGTTTTCGCGGCCATGTCAGACGCTACTCTCGGCAGGTCCGAGAAGAAGCGGCCGAGCACCCTGACCGCGCGGCTGATCTGCAAAGGTTAGCCCCCAGGGCTCCCAGGGAGGGAGTCTGGGTCCGGGACGCGACGGGAAGAGCCCTCTGGCAGATCGAGGCAGGGGGTTAAATGCCCGTTTGTCCCTATGGAGGCCGGCAGACGTGTGCGGCACCTCGTGTGCTGCCAGGCCATGGAAAACGGCAAAGAACAGGACTAGGCGGAAGTCTGAAAAGTAAGCGAATCCCTTCTGTTATTACAAGCGCATGTGAAGGAGTGGTGGGATCTGAAGCTTAGAAAATTCGGATTTTTCCCCCCTCGCAGAGTCTCGGAAGATTGGCGGTCCCCCCCCTAAAATGGCAGCAAAAAAGCAGAGTCCTGCTCTGGGCAAGTCAGTTTCGGCTGCCCTGCAGGGAAGAGGCGAGTCGCTGGAGGAACTGGTGAAAAGATCGGTTACCGAAGCCATAAAACCCTTTGTTGACAAGCTGAATGAAACAGATCAAAGGGTGGGCTTAATTGAGAGCGATGTGAAAGCCATCAAGGAAGTAGCGGGGGGGCAGAGAAGTCTGCTCGGGAAAACGCGTCACTTATAAGAGCAACAAACAAGGAGCTAAAGTTGGTGGAAAACCAGCTGATTGGGCTGCAAGTGGAGCGAACACAGACCATTTTGCGTCTCCAGAATGTTAAAGAGGAGGAAAACGAGGATTTAAGGGATCTTGTCTCGGAACTTTTAGCGTCACCCGCGAGGGCAACTAAAGAAGAAGTAAAAAGCGCCATTTTGGGAGTCCGTCGGGCATCTTCAAAATATGCAACGAAGCGGCAGCTGCCTTGCGAGATCGTTATTGAGTTCTCATCCAGGAGGGTCCGGGACAATATCCTATATAACTCATATAATGCGGAGTTGGACTTTCTGGGAAACAAAGTCAAGATATTGAAGGACGTTCCATTTTTAGTTTGGAAGAGAAGATTTAAGTATAAAAAGCTGGCTGCTCTTTTGAGGGAACGTGACATAAAGTACAAATGGCTATTTCCGGAAGGAATCGGGTTTAGTTATAAAGATCAAGCTTACAAGATTAATTCGGAAGATCAGCTAAGGGATTTTGTGGACAAAAATCCAGAATTTGCGCCAGATATCAAGCAAAAAGAAGAAGATTCGAAACCTGAAGGGAGGGGGGAGGCAACGAGCGCTGCGGCTGTGGCTGCTCAGAGAGAATTGCGTCCGAGGCCCAGGGGGGGGGGAGATTTAATTTGAATTGTAATTTGTATTTTGTAAGATCAACCATTCCATCATTACTTTATTAAGCTATTTTTTAATTATGGCAGTATGAAGGGAAAGCATTGAAGTGTAGTGTTTAGTTTTTGTAAGTTGCCTTCCCCCTTTTTCCACCCCCTCCTCCCCCCTTTCTTATTCTCCCTTTTTTCCTTCCCTTGTATTATTGTAGTTTTTTGTAGTTACTGTTTTAGATGTTAAAAATAATAAATAAATATATATATATATATATATATATATATATATATATATATATATATATATATATATATATATATATATATATATATATATATATATATATATATATATAAAAGAGGAGCTTTGGGCGGAATGGAGGGCCAGGGCGGCTGGCTTCTCTCTCGGCCTCCCCAGGCGGAGGGAGACTTCGGCTTCTTCATTTCTGCAGGGGAGGTGGGTTCAGGGCAGTGTGCACGGATCTAGGGCGGGGTGGGGGGAAAGCACGTGTGAACAGGATGGAGGGGGAAGAGGAGTGGGGGCTGAACCCTGGCTGCAGTTGCCCCTCTCCTAAATGGCCTTTACCACGAGGGAAGGCTTAACCAGGTCAGTAAATGAGGCAGACTCGAGTCCGGGGAAGCAAGGATGAAATTGCCTTGGAAAGGAAACATCCCAGGTATTGCAGGTTTCCAGGGCACAAATGAACGTCGGCCCAACAACTGGCGGGGGGGGCGGGGTGCTGCCCCTCTTGCCAATGCAGGAGACCCTTGACTGAGCCCCCCCCTCTGCCTTTGGCTCTCTACAATTTTAAACTTTTAATAGAATGAACAAGTTAAAGAGGAAACGGCCCAGGTGGCATCTGTGTAAGGCGGGGTGTGTGTGTTTTTGCACACGTGGGTGTGTTCCATGCTTGCGACCTGGGTGGATTTTGTCCTTAACAGCTCCATGGGCCCCTGGTCTGATCCAAAGGGGGCCCTTGTCTGTTCTCTCCGCACATTTTAAGGGGCTCCCTTGCCCTGCACGGTGCACAAGCGAAACCAAATGAGGCGTTTGGCTAGATTTCGTTTTCAGCACATTCCGTGCCTTCCTCTGGAGTGTGAGTCCCATGAGCATTGCCGTCGGTCCGCAATATATTTAACTGGACTCAGTATATCAGTATACGTCAGAGGCTGAAAAAAAAGAATAATTCCATTTTTCTTGCCATCTGTTTGATGTTTGGTATTCATTTGATTAACTGGCCGGCTGGAAGGATTCTGCTTTCTTTCTTGAATGCTCAGGAATGGGAATTGATGATCAAGTAGGCAACATTTTCCTCTTTCAGAGCTCCCAGATGTCCTTTGAGGAGGTAGCCGTGTTCTTCATGGAGGAGAAATGGGCTCTCCTGGATCCAGGCCAAAGAAAACTCGACTGGGAAGTGATGCAGGAAAACTACGAGACCTTCTTCCTCCATAATCCAGTCAAAATAAGGTGACCATTTCTTTGTAATCAAACTCTTCTTTTCGTCCCAGGTCTTCTCTTCGGTAAGTAAAGCCACAATGTCTGATTGTATAAATTCAAAAAGATAACTATTCTAATTCTCCATAGTCCATTTGCTCTCATTTTTCCATCCCAATACTATCACCGCTTTTCCAGCTAATATCATAGCCTTGAGAACCTCTTGATATTTACTTTCTGTCTTCTCAGTCTTTAAGATACCCAATGTCACTAGGTTGATATCTATTGGTATTGATACCCCTATCTTATCTTTTATCCTATCTAATACTTTCTTCCAAAACCTCTGCACTCTATCACATTGCCACCACATATGCGAATACCAGCCTTTAGCCTGATTACAATGCCAACAGTTCGAACTCATCCCCTGTAACATATTGGCTAGTTGAGCTGGTGTCCTATACCATTTCGTAAAGCATTTCAACTCCATTTCTCTAAATTTATCCAGTTTAATCTTTTTCACCCCTGCCATTAATTTTTTTAAGGTTATTTCTGAGGTCAGCCCTTCTCTATGCCATTTCTCCTGGAGACTTTTAATTATTGAATCCTCGTTGGTGGTTATTATTTTATATATCTTACCAGCTAGCCCTTTACTTGTCTTCCTCTTCTCTTTATACAATACATCTACATTTTCCTCCAAACCCCTTTCCCCCATTTGCTGTTGCTTTCGTATTACACTATATAATCTCATCAGTTTCAACCAATATTGTTTTCCTGTCATTTCTATCATCGTTTGTAAGGGTTTAAGTTGACCTTCTTCGTCATACATGTCCCTTACCCTGGTAAAGCCTTTTTCTTTAAGTACTTCCCACCAGTGCGGGTCGTTAGCTTCCTCATATATACTTTCTATTGGTGCCCAATCGGAAAGTTTACTTAACCAAATTGGTTGCCACTTCTTCCAAACCTTCAGTGCTGTTTTCCTAGGCCCCCTTGCCTTGACATATTCCTTATTCACCTCTCTTGTAAACATACCAAACCTCCCTGCTCCCTGGTTTAACTCATTTTCCAGTCTAACCCATTTCTGGTCTACGTCCTGTTCTATATCTATAAGTGATTTAATACTGAAGGCTTCATAATAGTTTATTATGTTAGGTATATCCCACCCCATTACATTCTGCGAGTTATATATGAACTTATGTTGAACTCTAGACTTTTTATTTCCAAAAATCCACTCTCTAATTGCCCCATTCCATTTTGCTAGCTGTTTTGTATTCAACTATACTGGGAGCATTTGAAGTAGGTACATCATTTTCGAGATTAAAAACGTCTTAACCACTCTAATTTTATTTGAAATACTCAGATTCTTATTGGCCCATCTTGTCATGTCCTTACTGATCTTCTTCCAAGCTTTTTTGAAATTCCCTTCTCCTGTTCTACTCAAGTCTTTCCAAATCTCGATCCCTAAATATTTTATTTTCTTTGCGCCTAGTCCCATTCCTGTCATCCTTGCTATTTCTCTCCTCTCTGCCTTATCAACATTGAAATACATAATTTCAGACTTGTCCATATTCACCTTCAGTCCTGAGTATGCTTCAAAATCTTCCAGTATAGTTCTTATTTCTCTAATTCCCTCTTTAGGATTTGTCATTGTTACAATTATGTCATCGGCGAACAGATTAATCTTTAACTCCTCCTTTCCAATGCAATATCCATCTATTCTACCATTATTTCTTATTCTATCCGCTAGTATCTCCATACCCATTATAAAGAGATATGGGGAGAGGGGGCATCCCTGCCTTACTCCTCTCTGTATACTAAACTCCCTCGAAAGCTCCCCATTCACTCTTACTACTGCCTTCCCTCTTTTATATACTTCTTGTATAACATGCTTAAAGTTTTCACCTATCCCGTATTCGTCCATAATCTTCCAAATATATTCATGTGAGAGCGTGTCAAAGGCCTTATACACGTCTAGCTTAAGAAGGCCAAACTTTTTTCTCTGGCCATGTTCTATTATATTGAGGATATTTCTAATTGGATGGCCTATATTCCTTCCCTTAATAAACCCATATTGGTCTCCCTTCACTATTTTTGATATCACCTCTTTTAACCTATTTGCTAGAATTTTAACAAAAATCTTGTAGTCCTGATTCAATAGGCTAATTGGCCTAAATGAGGTGATTACTTCTAGATCTTTTTGAGGCTTAGGGATCACCACTATTTCCACCTTTCTCCACGAGTTTGGGGCTTGTTCCCCCTTCATTATAGCATTAAATAGTATCTGGAGTTCAGGTGCTAATACTCCTACCATTTCCTTATAAAACTCTGCAGTAAAGCCGTCTTGCCCTGGAGACTTCCCCCTTTTTAGTTCTTTAATTACCTCAACTATTTCCTGTACTGTTATATCCTTTTCTAACTTTAGTCTATCTTCCTGTGTAACTGTAGACTGTATTTTTTCCTCAAACTTTGCCATTCTATTTCCTGCATAAGCCAAGAAGGATATTAATTGGAAGCTTTGGACCTTGTGCCCATGGCTGAAGCAATGGCAGAAGAAGATTAGGGGAGGGAAGAGAGGGAGGGGAGGGTAAGGAAAAGGAACCTGTATAGCATTACTGGGGAGTTTAGCATGTAAAAATTGTTGGTTAAAATAAAAGGAACAGGTTAAAAAAAAAAAAAAGGAAAACTACGAGACCGTGGCGTCTCTGGGTAAGGAGCCTTTCCCTTTTATCGGAACTACAGAAGGGAAAAGAGGGGAGGAGGGGCCGCATTTTTCTTTGACCCAACTTTCATTGGCCACTGAGAAAAGATTGGAACTCTTGCTCGTGGGGAAATTACAGTCCCTGAAAAAGAAAACATTCAATGCATTCAGGCTGCAGAGAAATCTGTTGATGAAGAGGGCTCTGATCAGGAGAGATGGATGATGTCAAATTAGGTTCATGCTAGTAAATCCCTGCAGTTCATATTTCGACGGCCAACCGTAGCCCTCCTGCGTTGCTCTATGGGACCTCTGCTTATAAAAAGCACTGGGCTCCCAGGCAGGCTTTCACTTTTGGTGAGCAGTGGAGTGGGACAGAGCTGTTGGTTGCAACTTGCTACCTTTTGGGGGAGAGAGAGAGTATAACTGAGCTTGGATTTTTGGGATAGGGATCTCTCTCTTCTGGTTCCAGGGCTGCTGTCTGGCCCTGGGGCCAAGCTCAGTGGGCATCTCAGCTGAGGGCTCACCCACTATTATTAGTGTCTGATCTGGTCAGGTCTGTGGGAGTGGTGGGCTAGGGCTCTAGTCCCTCCCTTCCTCCCTCTGGTTCCAGGGCTGCTGCCAAGCCCTGGGGCCAAGCTCAGTGGGCACCTTGGCTGAGGGCCCTTCTGACTGAGCCCCTGTGGTGCAGTGCTGTGTGTGTGAGGGCCTGGTGTGCAGGGGCAATGACCCGAAGCCCCTGTCATCGACGGCCCTGAGTAGGCACCTGAAGAGGCACCATCCAAGCCTGTGTTCTCTGTCCTCTGCCTGCGAAACATCCATCTGGGGGAGTCAGAGGGGGCCACCAGCTCGTCTGATCCGGGATCGGTGAGAGGATCACCAGAATGCACCCCGAGCAAGAAGCCTTGCCCGGAGGATGCTGCGGGTGGGAGCAGAAGGGTCAGGCAGGCCGCCCTCGGAGAAGTTGTTCTGCTGGGGTCGGGGGTGGTGCCGCTGAAAAGGGTGAGGTCTGGGGCTCAGGAGGCGGGCGTTAGTATGGTGGTGCAGATGATTTCCCTGCAAGGCTTCTCCCTATCGGTCATGGAGGGTGTGGGCTTCCAACTGGTGCTCCAGCACTTTGCCCCATGGTTCTCCATGCCGTCATGGCACACCCTTGGGCGTTGAGACTTGCCTGCCTTGTATGAGTCAGTGTGAGACATGGTGCGCAGAGAGCTGTCGGCCGAACAGTACACTTCATGGCTGACCTGTGGAGCGGCTGCCATCACGGCTACTTTGCCATCACTGCCCACTGGTGGCAACCGGAGGACCTCCGTTGTCCCCGGCCAAGATCTGGCTGCCGAAAAAATGCGCCCTTATTGAGCCTTTTTCATCCTTTACGTTGCCATCATGCACAATGACTGCTTTCCAGCCCAGGGATGTATGTCTCTTTGATCCAACACACACCCTCAGACTGTGTGTCTGAGCCACACACAAACCCTTGCCACAAAGCACAGATCGTCTCTGTGCTGATTTCCTACAAATGCAGGTGGCAATGTGGAAATATAGTCTGTAATCATTGGTTCATAATTAGTGGGATTAAGGGGTGTGAAATTTCCCCCATGATTGGGTACAGACGCACCAGGAACCTTAAGAACATATTAGTGCGCTCTGATTTGATTACACGTGAGAGTAGGACTAGTTTACCGGTTGGACTCTTTAGATGCGGCCATTGCTGCGTGTGCTCCGTGATAATTTCTGGAGCTAATGCCATTATCCCTGGGACTGATATAACTATTAGATTGAGGGATTTGGTGACCTGCCAGACTTCTGGAGTAGTATACCTTTTTATTTGTGCATGTGGTCTTTTTTACGTGGGCAGTACAATCAGACCATTAAAAGCACTTATACTGGAACATGGATCACGTATCAAGAATGGCATAAAGGAGGCTCTTCTAGTAGAGCACTTTTTACAAGTGCAGCATAAAGAAGATGACTTTAAAGTTTTGGTCTTGTGTTCAGGGTCCACAATTCCCTCTAAGTCATTACTGAAAGTTCTTCTACAAAAGGAATGCTACTGGATACACCGGTTGCATTCACTTAAACCTAATGGTTTGAATAATGAAATAAACCAGTCTTGTTTCCTCTGAATATGGGCACCGCATTTCATTTTGTGTTGTTTTACTGTAAGCAGTTTCTTTAAGTATAACTGGTCCATATCAGCGCTGTCTATTTAAGTGACTTTGTATGACTCTGGACTTTATAAGACTGGGACGGGCGGTGCTTAGCTGCCACTTTTGACTGAACGTTGACTGTAACTGTCTTTGACTCTATTTCATTGTTGATTGTATTACATCGGTGAGTCTTATAATAGTGTATCTTTGTAGCAAGAAATGTTCCTTGTCACTCTGCTGTATAACTAGTGGAAGTTCATATTGTTATCGGTGTCTACATGAACACAGGTGATTTTGTTTGCCGTTCCTGAAGAGGTGTTTCACACGAAACAACTGGCAACAGCCAGCCCAGGTTGTTGGGTGGGGGAGCACGAGCTTCGTGAATACTTATTTGGTTGGCACTATACCTGTAAAAAAGGAATGCAGGAATAATAATTTCGTGCCATTTGGAACCCTTTACTTTTGGCTTTGACTGTTCTACTTACCTCTACACATTTCTACATCACTGTGGAGGACTGCACCTGTTGGACTGAAAAGGTTGGCACTATACCTGTAAAAAAGGAATGCAGGAATAATAATTTTGTGCCATTGCTTTGACTGATTTTCTTACCTCTACACACTCCTGCATCACAGTGGAGGACTGCACCTGTTGGGCTGAAAAAGTTAGAAAGTTTTGTGGAGCAGCCTGCCTGCAAATGTGAATCTTTCAAGAATGTTTATAATTGCAGTGTAAGGTTAACTACTGTTGAATTTGTAATTGCTTATCTTAGTAGATTTCAATTCTGATAGGTTTTGTTGATTAATTTATTTTTTGCTCCAGCTTGCCGTTTATTCTGCCTCTCCTAGACATAGTATTTGCGGGGGATCCTCTCTGATAGCAGTGTATTCTTGTTATGTGAGGACACGGACATTTTCAAGTCTTTTTTTGCTTATACTTCGGAGGAATACAATCAAATTGTTGCAGGCATTCCATCCTTTTTGGTTGTCCCAGACAGCCCACAAAAAGATGACTGGCAGCTTCTTGAATTTCTACAATCTAAGTCTGCCAAATTAAATTTGCATATGACTTCTCTCACTGAATATTTCAAAACACAACAAATATCCAGGGGGTTGCGGATTAATAAGCCCTCTGGAATGTTTGCTGATAAAGAAACTTGTAAACAAGAGATTGAGGAAATAGACAAGGAAGTGGTTAGTCTCGGAAACTCTTAAGAGCTGTAAGAGCCAGAGACAGTGTAGTTGATGCCGTTGGGTCCTGTAATTGTATTCCCTGGGTAGATATAAGGGCAGAGCTTGCATCTGGGTCTGTTGCAGGGCCTGGTACCTGTGCTGGTGACTCTGCTAGCTGATTCATGATTGTAAGTGAGAAGTTGTTTAAGGTTGGGGGGCTGTCTGTAGGCAAGGAGAGGTCTTCCACCCAGGGCTTGTGAGAGAGAGGTATCATTTTCCAGGATGGGTTGTAGATCACTGATGATACGTTGGATGGGTTTGAGCTGGGAACTATAGGTGACAACCAGTGGTGTTCTGTTGTTAGTTCCTTTAGGTTTGTCCTGGAGCAGGCTGTTTCTGGGTACTAGTCTGGCTCTGTTGATTTGTTTCCTCACTTCATTTGGTGGGTACTGTAGCCCCAAAAATGCTTGTTGTAAATCTCTTAAGTGGGAGTCTCGATCAAGAGCATTGGAGCAGATACAGTTGTAACGTAAGGCTTGGCTGTAGACAATTGACCGAGTGGTATGTTTAGAGTGGTAGCTGGAGGCATGTAGATATGAGTATCGGTCTATGGGTTTCCGGTATAAGGTGGTATTTATCCGTCCATCATGTAGTTGTACAGTGGTGTCCAGGAAGTGTAGCTGTTGTGTAGAGTGGTCCAGGCTCAGGTTGATAGTAGGGTGAAAGTTGTTGAAGTCCTGATGAAATCTCTCAAGAGCTTCCTTCCCATGGGTCCAAATGATGAAGATGTTACAGCTGCTCATCCTCCAATATGATATATGCCCTCATGTGCCAACAATGCCCTTCTTGATGGTTGTTGTGGGTTTTCCGGGCTGTATTGCCGTGGTCTTGGCATTGTAGTTCCTGACGTCAGGAACTACAATGCCAAGACCACGGCAATACAGCCCGGAAAACCCACAACAACCATCGTTCTCCGGCCGTGAAAGCCTTCGACAATACATCAATGCCCTTCTTCTCTGTACATTGGACAAACCAGCCAACCTCTACGCAATTCCATCAAAGACTTAAAGGTCACTGTAGTTCAACAGAAACCTTTCAAAAACAAAATCCAAGGGGAAGCTGCTGAATTGGAATTCATATGTAAATTTGACTCTGTCAAGCTGGGACTGAATAGGGACTATGAATGGTTATCTCATTATCACAAGTAACTGATTTCCTTTACAGAGGCAAACTGATCTCCATATCAGAAGGAGCTGTTTGCATCTCCATATCAGAAGGAACTGTTTGCATCTACTCCGCCGTCCCCTCTCCTCCTCTATATCTGACCAGTTTCTTTTTGGCCTCCATGCATATGACAAAGAGAACTGTGATTCTCAAAAGCTTATGCTACAATAAAATTGGTTAATCTTAAAGGTGCTACTGGACTCTTTTTGATTTTGCTACTATAGACTAACACGGCTAATTCCTCTGGATCTGTGTAAAGATAAAAAGCCATCTTCCAGGCTACAGTGAGATTGTAGAGCGCGCTAGAGTTATCCAAGAAGGTCCGGAGAGACGACGAAACTGCAAGCGACTAACAGACTAACAGTATCTGGAGGATAGAGAAGGAAAAACTGGAGAAGAGAGAATGTTGGGTGGGGGGGACACTTTGCCAGCTGCGTTAGTTGGTAGCACATAATCCAGTGCACAAAGCAGAAAGTGGGCTAAGGTTCCAGGGAGAACCTGCCAGCCTGTCCTCATAGCTGGGAGTGCAACATTATAGGAAGTGACAGAAAAGGGTTAATAAAAATGGCTAATAAAACACAACACTGAATCTTTGCGCTAAGAGCAGGCTGAAATACTCTGTACAGGTTTCATAGTTCCATCTTTAGAACAGAGGTAAGGAACCCTGGACACGTGTGCCTAAGAGCAACACACCAGAGCGATTGGCTTATGTCGGCTGACTCTCTGGGCTTTTTTGCACACACCCCTTGTTCCTGACTTTCTTAGCACTCGATCCACAAACACTGGAAGATCGCCATGCACCAGTCTTTGCCCCCTCCTGGGATGCAATATTAGCACCATGTCCAGAAATGTGGTTGTGTTATTCTGAGAGCACATTTTATTGTCCCACAACAGCACTAATTATATAATGATAACCTGCTTATAAAGAAGTACCTTTTTCTGTAGTTGTTCATTTTTTCAAACATTTCAACTTCTAAATCTTTGACTTCCTTTTTACTGAGCAATATTTTACCCCGATTTGTTGCTGCGTTTTGCCGATTGTGATAACACTAAATTATTGATGTTACATCAGCGCTATAGGACAGGCTAATTTTTCAACCAGTGCATGTTTTAGAGTTCTTCTCACTAATCTAAAAATTAAAGCTGTTTTATTCAATAGGGCTTACTCCCAGGAAACTGTTCTTAGTATTGCATTCCACCAAACTGGTAATAACATTTTTGACTTGTGAAATCTGAATTAAGTACGAACAAGAACAATTTTTAATAGAGGAATACAAGAAAGAGGAGAAGGGAGTTTCCTTCCTGTCTGCCGCCCTTCTTTTCTCCCCTGCTTCATCTCTGTTTTCCCGACCTCCCTTACACATCTCCTCCCTCCCTCTGATTTTCCATACTGTTCCTGTCAGAAACCCTGGATTGAACCACAGACTTTCGACAGGAGCTCTGCCACTGAGCAAGGGACCCTCCTTGGCTCTTCTCTTATCCCCAATGTTGCTTCTCCTCTCCTCCCATCTGCATTGGTCATAGAAGCGCTCTGGGAGAGGCACTGCATGCCCAAATACAAAGGCTGAAGAAGAGCGGGCAGCTGCCTGCAGGGATCTTTTCTCCATCATTTTCGACAATAGTTATGCTTGAGAAGGCAGGTGGAGTGACTTTCCTTGCTGGGGGCTCTCTAAGGCC
Source organism: Eublepharis macularius (assembly GCF_028583425.1). NCBI lineage: Eukaryota > Metazoa > Chordata > Lepidosauria > Squamata > Eublepharidae > Eublepharis > Eublepharis macularius. The sequence goes on from NC_072793.1 coordinate 181,581,104, forward strand.
CTTTTTTCTGGGCTGTCTTGAGAAAATCTAGAGTGATCAGCTGAGTGCCCTTCCCCCTTGGTCCTACCAAAAATAGCGAGTAACAGGGTCGAACCGCTGAAAAATCCTTTATAGCAAATTCTGCAGTGCTCAGGCGACCTTGCATATCGGACTAATAAGAAGAAAAAGCAAGCGGCGTTAAAGTGTTGCTTCTTTAATCTTCTAGTGTTTCACAATATGTTTTCTCAGGGGATCTAACAGGATAAAATTAAAATGAATAAACTAGTTTAATTCAAATAACACGCAATGCATTCAAGTCAGCAAGGCGACATTGGCGTTTCAAAGACGATTTAAGGTCAGTTTACAGAGAGACGTTCAGATCAGTTTCCAAGCCCAATCCTGAGCGGGGCCCAGGAGACCCTGAGCAAGGCAAAGGCCAGCCCCTCCCTCCTGCAGCCAAAGGGGGAGTAGTCCCCGCTGGCTGAGCTCTGCCGCCCTCTCAGCCCCTTTGAATCGGGCCACAGGGGTACCTGGGAAGTGTAGTTCCCAGTGGGGCAGCCCAGGGAAGGACAAACTCTGAAAGCCGAAAAACCCGCATTCCCTGCCGCTCCTCGCCTGGTCTGTCCTGCAGCGGGCTTTCCTAGGAGGCTTCTCAACCCAGCGAGGCAGCAGAGCCGGGAAACCTGCCCTTCCCACCCCCTTGGGCTTCCTCACGGCGTTCGGGCTCTGAGCGCGCAGAAACTACAATGCCCAGAAGGCCCCGCGTGCACAGAGCGCCCCCCCTCCGCTTTTCCCAGGCATCAAGGGGGCTGCAGAGGAGTTTTGGGCGGAATGGAGGACCAGGGCGGCTGGTTCCTCTCTCGGCTTCCCCGGGTGGAGGGAGACTTCGGCTTCTGCGTGTCTGCAGAGGAGGTGAGTTCAGGGCGGCATGCGCGGATCAGGGGCGAGGGGAGAGAAAGCACGTGTGAACGGGATGGAGGAGGAAGAGGGGCTGGAGGGGGAGGCATACCATGGCTGTGCGTGTCCCTCTCCTAAATCGCCTTTTCTAGGAGGGAAGGGGGGTGATGCAGGTCAGTAAATGAGGCTCCCTCGAGGCTGGGGAAGCGAGGAGGGAATTGCTTTGGAAAGCAAACATGCTCCAGAGTCAAAGGCCTGGGTGACATCTGCGAGAGGAAAGGGGTTGTTTTTGCACCCTTGGCTGCGTTCCCTGCCGCCAGCCCGCGTGGGTCCTATTCTTAACCTCTGCAAAATCAAAAACAGTCCAGTAGCACCTTTAAGACTAACCAATTTTATTGTAGCAGCTGTTGTAGGTGATGCTTTATAAGCCAAAAAATACCGCTTACAGTTCAAAGTGTGATCGTGGGAAGACAACAGGACTGGGAAAGGTGAGGGTTATGAGAGAAGGATGTGAGCAACTGCAGTTTGTGTAAATAAGGAAACCTTTCCTCTTTCACCATCATTGATGATACTATGAAATTTGTAAGCTATTTTTGCAAATCAGTTCTCAAGCAGCGTACAAAATAAAACAAAAGATGGAAGCAAAATGCAAGTTGATGTCAGAGTAATGCTAAACAAAAAAGCTGCAGAATAACAGAGCAAAAAGAGCAGGCAGGCAGAATGAAACTTAATTGGAAGCCCAGTGAAGCATACAATATTTTCACGACCATGCTTTTTGAAACTTATGCAAAGATGGAACCAAGCAGCTTTCTTGAGAGAAGGTATTCCAGCACCCAGGGTAACCACTGAAAAGGTCTTGCTGTGGCTAAAAGTGTGAACTGAGGAATGTCCTGTTTAAATCAGGTGTTGACCATGAAATCAGTGGAAGGGCATCGGTGAGCCCTGGCTCTTAGCCTCTGCATCCACCTCTGCATGGGCCCCTGGTCTGATCCAAGGGGGTCTCCTTGTCTGTTCCCACAGCCCCCTTGGCTCCCTTCGCTTGAAAAATTATAAGGGGCTCCCTGGCCCTGCGTGGCTTGGCGCACAAGCTAAACCCCAAAAAGGTGTAGCACGGCCATATATTGTGGTCCGAATTTTCAGCACCCTCCCTTCCTCTGCAAAAGAGCAGAGGGGCGTTCTCGGGAGAACCTGGGGCAGGACTACCCCCTTCCCTTTGATTTTGGCAGTGCAGCTCCCACTGGGATCCTGAACTTGGTGGTCAGTTTTAACTTTAATGCTACCTAAGGGAAACCTCCACGCATATCAAACAACAAGGAGAGAGCATAGCTCAAGGAGTCAAGGAGCGTACAAAAAGATTAATTTCCGTATATTTTGCTATTGGATATACATTTAATAAATCAGGATCACAATATAGACAGACACAGTCCATGCACAATCTATAATGTCCAGTATTCATCTATATTCTAGTAGTGAAATAATAATTAGCAGCACTAGACTATTCACCTTTGGTGAATCCCATTAGGAAAACTATACTTAAATATTGGCCATTGATTCAAGACATCCCGGACTGCCAGTTGCAACCCAGAATAGCACTACGGAGAACCAAGATTATCAGGGATGTACTCATGCACTCTGACTTACATCAGCAAGTGGCTCCTGTCAGTAATCTACCCAGAGGTCATCATAGCTGTGGCACTTGTTCAACATGTAATCTGGTGATGCCTAAGATCGAAGTATTAAATTTGAACTTACCTATATTGCCCTTTACTAACTGCAACACACAGAATGTATATTTGATTCGCTGCCCTTGTAATAAATTTTATATTGGAAATACAACGAGATCAATAAAAATACAACCCTGGATCTCACACCTGCCAAAGATCGTGGCCTGGGGTCAGTAGATCCAGGGTTTGTTGGTGGGGGTGGGGGGAGGAAATTGAATGCAAGACATGATGACCTTATGTAGGCCAGTTTATGTTTATGGAGCTGGATGCAAGCTTTAGACTAACACAGAAAACCTCAACAGACAAAAATATTTCAAGTGGAAACATTCTGTGCAAATCCAGTTTCCATGTATTTCTGGGGCACAAGGTGCAAGATAGCGCCGTAGATAGCTACACAATCAGTTAAGAGTTTCTTTAAATATTTAATTTAACAGCCCGGGTGGCATCTGTGTGAGGAGGGGTGTGTGTGTTTTTGCACACTTGGATGTGCTCCATGCTTGCAACCTGGGTGGATTTTGTCCTTAACTGCTCCATGGGCCCCTGGTCTGATCCAAAGGGGTCCCTCCCTGCAAAATTTAAGGGGCTCCCTTGCTTTGCATGTTTCACAAGCTAAACCAAAAGAGGTGTTTGGTCAGATTTGACAGTAAGAATTTTCAGCACATTCTGTGCCTTCCTCTGGAGTGTGATTCCAGTGGGCTTCATTGTCCACAAGACCTCTGAACTGGCAAGTGGTCCAAAGGTTTGTTTTCCACCCTCCCTGCCTGTCTTGCCTCCGCCTTCATGGCCTTTAGGAAGTCAACCCTCCCTCCCACTGCAAAAGAGCTGGGCAGAGTCCTCGCAATCCCGCTTAGAAAGCTTATTTGGGGGAATGTCTTTCCAAATGTCATGAAGAGGAGAAAATCTGGGTCAGGATGATCCCATTCCCTTTGATTTTGGCAGTGCCAGCCTATTTCTCTGATCCTGGACTCCATTTTAAGTATGGAAAGCACCAGAATATTATTTTTCAGGCACAAACCTGTGTCTCGCTGGAATCATTCCAAATGACATGTTCTCTGAAAAGAACGAGTGATGTTTGCTTTTGCCGATGTTTGCATTAGCTTATATGGACTGAGATGAAAATCAATTATTGGAAGAGGGCCAGATTCGGTCAAAATTGGCACAAAACCTGGAAGAAGAGAAGGGGGGCTGACGGATGACAAATACAGATTTCAAATGGACAACTTTTTCCTTTTTCTGACTCTTAAGATTCAAGACGTTAAAACACAGTAACTTTCACATCTACTCTTATGTCTGGAGAAGGAGAACACTGTGCACACATTAGCAATCATGAGAACACAATTTAAAGAGAGGAAAAAGAGTAAAATCCACAACAAGAAAGATTCTTTTAAGAGTTCTTTTGGTTTTAAGAGGAAACTCTGACAGTCCAGTCCAGTACATTTAGAAATGCTAGTCCAAGTCACTTAGGAACACTGCCTTGACTATAACATCACGCTGACACTAACCACATGATTGTTTTGCTGGAAACACATATACATGCATGCATATATCCATATATTCACAGCTCAATCAATCTCACTAACTCAACATGAAATAACTCAGCAATTACTATACATAGATCAATCACATAGGCCTTAACCATAAGGAACTAAGGATATACTGAACCAAACAAAATGGAGTCAAAATGAACCTTTGAATAGATACGTAGCAATAAGCTAAAATCTAGGGGATTTTTGCTGATACATGTTATTCATATGAGTAATGATAGCAAATACTAAGGGATCAGAATGACCTGACCGTTTTACAGATGTCACGATCTCAGCGCAAATTCTGCAAATGCTACAATTTTTAGGTGATTTCCAGTGCCTGAAATTCCAGTTACTGAAATTCATGTCCAGGCCTGTGTTGTATCCTTGCTGTCTCTTCATTTGGGGAAAATCCGCTCAGTTGAAGATACGTTAAAGGTCCCCCCTTTCGCATAGTAAACTGTTGGCTAAAGGCAAAGCTAACACTCCCACAGGGATCCTGAAGTTGGTGGTCAATTTTAACTTGCCTAGTCTTCACTTTCTTGTTATAGATTGGAATACCTCCCACTGCAATTTAGTAATTTTCCTGCAATATAGTGATCTTTCCCTTAACCCTTTCTGTTGTTTGAGAGCCAACATCTGTCCAGATGATGCAGTAGCTTACTTGTTTGAGGCTGTGTACAACCAGCAGCCATTCCATAATGTACAAATATCTGGAAAGCCCACCAAGGCAGCAGGCTTGCGCATGGGGTTCGGTGCCCTGGATCTCTCACCTGGCAAGTCCCAACGAATCTGGGGTCAATAGGCCATGGGATTGGGGGTGGCATTGAATGAAAGACATGATGACCTTATGTAGGGCAGTTTATGTTTACAGAGCCGGATGTAAGCTTTAGACTAACACAGAAAACCTCTACAGACAGAAATATTTCAAGTGGAAACATTCTGTGCAAATACAGTTTCCATGTATTTCTGGGGCACAATGTGCTATAGTGCAGTAGATAGCTACACAGACTCAACCAACAGAAGCCCAGTTCTATGCAACAATTTGAGTTTGTATTTCTTGGAGACTTTCAGTATCTTATACATGTCAGAGACTGAAGTACAGGAAAATGCCATTTGTTTGATGTTTGGTATTGATTTGATCAAGTGGCTGGCTGGTTGGATTCCGCTTTCTTTCTTGAACGCTCAGGAATGGGAGTCAATGATCAAGTGTGCAACATTTGCCTCTTTCAGAGCTTCCCAGTATCCTTTGAGGAGGTGGCCATGTTCTTCATGGAGGAGGAATGGGCTCTCCTGGATCCAGGCCAAAGAAAACTCTACTGGGAAGTGATGCAGGAAAACTATGATACCGTGGTGTCTCTGGGTAAGGAGCCTTTCCCTTTTATCCTAACTGCAGAATAGAAGGGGGGAGAGGCATCTTCTTTTGGTCCTCTTTGATTTCAAGACTCAAGTTTCATTGGCCGCAGAGGAAAGGTTGGAACTCCCAGCCCTGGGGATATTACAGTCCTTGAAAAAGAAAACATTCGGTACTTTCAGGCTGCAGAGAAATCGGTTGATGAAGAGGGCTCTGATCAAGAGATATGGACAATATTGGATTAGGTTCATGCTAGCAAATCCTTGCAGCTCATATTTCCTTCTCTGGTCTTTGTATTTTGACATGGATTGGCTCTGCAGGAGTCCTCTCCTTGTGTGATTGAAGCTGATGGGAGGAGAAAGGAGCTGGTCTTGCTGAGGAGGGCTCCTTGTTCCGTGGCAGAGCTCCTGCTTTGCTTGTTGAAAGTCACTGGTTCGACTCATGCCAATTTGGAAGGGGTTTAGAGAGGAGGGCCTTTGGCTGCAGGGCTGGGAAAGGCCCCTGGCTCAGGCCCTCTGCAGGCAGAACCCCCCCCCCCCCCCGCCCTTGGTTGGAGTGGAATCTGAGTTTTCTGTTGCCTCATAAAGTTGAGGAACAAGGAGATGGGATGCCAGCCAAGAGACGCTGTCACCAGGTTTGAAGTAATGAATGCGGATTTTTGAGTCAGAACTGCTTCCCCTTGTAACATTTCTCTTGTTTCTTGTCCAGCTGAGAGCAGGGGGTGCCAAGCCAACCTTGGGCCAGCCCCGTATTCACAGTATTTCAACTGCAGATTGATGAAACACACCCAAATACATTGGAAACCTCAGAAGATAATGCCAAATAAGCCAGTTTGATGTAGTGGTTAAGAGTGTGGGACTCTAATCTGGAGAACTGGGTTGGATTCCCCACTCCTCCACTTAAAGCCAGCTGGGTGACCTTGGGCCAGTCACAGCTTCTCGGAGCTCTCTCATCCCCACCCACCTCACAGGGTGATTGTTTGTGGGGATAATAATATAATTTGTAAACTGCTCTGAGTGGGTGTTAAGTCATCCTGAAGGGCAAGATACGAATTGAATGTTGTTGTGATGAAGATGATGAAGATGATGATGATGATGATGAAGAGCATTGTGTGAGTGCAGTCTTGATCTGCAGTGACATTTCTTATATACCACACAATACAAGAGAGAAAGTATCGGGAATATTTCTGTATTGCTTACTGAATGTGTGGGTGTGTTTGATTATAAATATTGTATAATTGACCACTGAGGAAGGCCTTAGGACCAAAAAACGTCTGGTCTGTTTTTGTGTTGGCCATTGAACTGTATCATCATCTGTGTTTGGAGAACATTTTAGCAATTTTTAACATATGCATGCAGCCTGCCTTTCAAGCCTTATGTTTTTAACTTGTTTTTAACCTATATTTTGTGCACATCTTTCTACATAAAAGGCAAGCCACATTCACGACAATGCACCTTTTATCCAGGTGTGCCTGCAGAGGATCGCCAGGAAAAAAAATTGCGTTGTGGCCAATTCAGCCTCCAGATGGCGCCATGGTGGCGCAATGCCCAGGAAAGCCAGCCTGCCCTCCTGGAGGGCACCATGGCGGCCAGAAGCCCAAACTTCCTGGGTTTTCTAGGGTCCGCATTTTAAAAAAAGGTCTCTGTTGCTAGTCCATAATAAATACCTTCATGGAATGTATTTTACATTTTAGGTTGTAACTTGGCCCCTCCGTTTCCCCCCTGCTTATTCCACACACCAATTCCGGAGCTCGCTAAAAAGAACAAGAGTCCAGTAGCACTCATAAGACTAACAAAATTGGCGGTAGGGTGTAGGCTTTCATGGGTCACAGCTCACTTCGTCAGATACAGCTAGAATGTGAGTCCTTCTGCCAACTTTGCTCTCATGTAGCTCCCAGCAACACCATCAGTGGACCCGACAACTTGAGCTATACCCTCTCAGGTTCATTCTCCTGCTCATCCTCTAATGATATTTATGCCATCAAGTGTCAGCAATGTCCTTCCACCCGCTACACTGGACAAACTGGCCAGTTCCTTCGACAAAGAATTAATGGACGTAAGTCTGACATTAGAAATCACAATGGGCCAAATTACAAGTGATGAATGACACAGGTTGGACACTTGTCAGCTTCCCTCAAGCTTTGATGGGAAATGTAGGCAGCTTGGCGGAATGTTGGACAAGTGACAGTTGAAAAGTCCGTTGGACAGCAGACGGAGAGCCAAGCTGCAAGACTAGGATGCCTACATTTCCCATCAAAACTTGAGGGAAGCTGACAAGTGTCCAGCCTGTGCCTTTTGTCACTTGTAGCTTGGCTCAATGTTTGAAAACTGGTGGGGAAACGTTTAACTTTCCAAGACATTCAGTTGCTAACCTAAAAGTATCAGTTATCCTGCAGAGAAATTCCAAAGGGAGATGAGACAGAGAGACTCCTGAATTGCAGCTGAAATGGAAGTTCAGATCAATGCATCCACCTGGATTGAATCGAGATCTAGGCTTCCTGACTCCTTACCAATGCTGATTTCTCCATACCCACTTCCTCTTTACATATCCCACCCTATCCAATCACTCCTGCTATTGTCATTCACTGGCTTTTGTCATTCAGCATCTGAAATCACTTCACACTCCAAGATACAAGGACAGATGGACTCACAGTCTAGCTGTACCTGAAGAAGCGACCTATGACTCACGAAAGCTTATACCCTACCACAAATTTGGTTAGTCTTGTAGGTGCTACCAGACTCTTGCTCTTTTCTATTGCTACAGGTAGACTAACATGGCTACTCATTTGTACACAGCTCGCTGTGCTCCTGTGTTTTCTTTTGAGTTCTGCTTGCCAAAGACGAGCAACTGTCCCTTCCATGCGGGATGTACTTCGCTTCTGCCCCCTCTGCCTCCCCACCGGGGACCCAAAGCAGCTGGCGTGGCCCTCTTCTCCATTTTATCCTCGCGTCTCCTCTGAGAGGTACGTTGGGCTGAGAGATGGTGGCTGGTCCGAGGTCACCCAGGGAGCATCCAGGGAAGCGTCCTGGGGATACAAAGCAGGTCTCTGAGGTAATACTCAGACGTTCTGATCGCTGCCCTGCACTGGCTCTGAGAGCTCCGGGAAGGGGCGGTTGAATCCCCTTCGTCTTATTTTCGAGTCTCCGTGTCTGAGCTTCCTTCTCACAGGCCATCTCCAGAAATCCCCTCCCCATTTATTCTTCTTTCTCCCTATTATAGAGGGGCGCTGTCTCACCTCTCGCTTTGCTTGCCGGCTCCAGTAGCCTCAGTGACTGCCATATTATTTTGGTTGGGGTATGCTCATTTGAGACATTTAACAGTATTTTGAATACTGAGTGAGCAGTTCTGACCGAGGTTGCCATCCTCCGGGGGGGGGGGGGGAATAAGCAAACAAGCCGTGAAATCTAACTAATAAATGCTTCTGTTATAATTCAATCACATTTATAGCAACATTATAATCAACTTAAACAAGAGAAACAATATGTATACAAGGTGGATGATTACAAATACAAAAGGCAGGTCATCATATAAACAGGCAGATTGCTGGTTTCCCGTTGCAGTTGTGTATCATTTCGTCTTTGCCGCCTCTCATTGTTTCTTTGTATGAGACCATATACACCGTTTCCCCAAAAGAATTGTATTGAAGACCTTCTTGCATGGTCACACTATAACCCTACTGGGACTTTGGTGGTTACTGTATAGACCTCTGGTCAACTTCAGGCATGAGCACTTTAATATTGTATAAGAATTCTTGTTGAATTATATTTTTATATGATGCCTGTCAGACTGTGGCTAGATAAGGCTCTCACTACAGGTTTCCCTTTAGAAGCAAACACGAGTCCATTGGTTGAATAAGGAAACTTTACTGCAGAAAAGGTCCATTATAGTCCACTGTCCTGAATAGGAGACTCAGGATGGTACATGATCATTGTTACCAATGAAGAGCAAGCATAAGGTACAGAGTAACAATACCCATCTGGATTAGCCTCCCCCCACAGTTCTCAAAACAACATCTCTCAGTCCTGGGAAGCTGCCCTCCGTCAAGGCCAATGCTTGGTGGAACGGTGTTAGACAAAACAGTCTCCTCCGGTGGGAATGCTGCCTGGGAACTGGTGCACCTGGGAAGAAAGCACTTAAACACTAGAAGCATTAGAAAATGGAGTCAGTACAGTTTAGATATACACTGGACCTGACAATGCCCTGCCTTTTGTATTTGTAATCATCCACCCTGTATACATATTGTTTCTCTTGTTTTAAGTTGATTATAATGTTGCTATAAATGTGATTGAATTATAATGGAAGCGTTTATTAGTTAGATTTCACGGCTTGTTTGCTTATTTTTCTCTGTACATTACTGTGATACTCTCTATTTCCTTACTATCCTCCAGGTGGGAGCTGGGGATTTCCCTGCACTAGCAGCTACCTCCATAGTAAACAGATTACTTCCGCTGGAGAAAATGGCTGCTTTAGAGGAAGGACTCTTATGGCATTATTAGCAAAAAAGCCAGTTGTGGGAAAAAAATACAAAGGGCTCTAGAAAGGGGAGGGCGGATAGGCAGGCATTCCCTGCTTCTCTGTCATTGATCTTGGCTGGTGAAGGAGGGAGTGGGCATTGCCACCTGCTCCACGCGTGATCTCAGCCATGTGAAGGGGGGGGGCTTTCCTACCTGCTCCATGCCTGATACAGGCTGGGTAAAGGGGGGTGGGCATTGCCACCTGCTCTGCTCCTGATCGCCGATGGGTAAAGGGGAAACAGGCATTGCCTTCTCCTCCACGCCTGATTGCAGATGGGGGAAGGGGGGTGGGTATGGCCGCCTGCTCAGTTCCTTATTCCGGTAGGTTGAGGGGAATGAGTATTGCCATCTGTTCCACTCCTTATCTTAGCTGGGTGAAGGGAAGAAGGGCATTACCTCCTGGTCTGCACCTGATGCCAGCCAGGTGAAGGTGCGGGGTGGGCATTGCCAACTGCTCCACTCATAACCCCAACTGGGTTATGGCAGTGGGGCAGGCATTGCCACCTGCTCCGCTCCTGATCCCAGCTGGCAGAAGTGGGAATGGGCATTGCCATCTGCTCCACTCCTAATACCAGCTGTGTTAAGACGAGGGGTGAGTATTGCCACCTGCTCCACTTCTAAAACCAGATGGCTTAAGGCAGCAGTGGGCATTACCACCTGCTCAATGACTTATCCCAGTAGATTGGAGGGGGTGGGCATTACCACCTGCTCCACTCCTTATCCTGACTGGGAAGGGAAGAAGGGTATTGCCTCCTTCTCTGTGCCTGCTCCTAGCCAGGTGAAAACATGGGGTGGGCATTGCCACCTGCTCCACTCCTGATCCCCCAGAAAAGAGCTACTTTGGGGCACACACTACGTAACAGAAGGCAGAAGCCCAGCCCCCCCCCCCCCCCGGATACAATCAACCAAAATTAACAAAATAAATTTAAATATAAAGTGCCAAAAGGGCTTCCAAAATACAAACGAATATCAATGCAAACAAATTTGAGTATATATACAGATACAAATTTCTGCAATGCCCAATGATGGGGGTCACAAATAACATATATAGAAAGTATACAGTCAAACATTTAAAGTTCCGCTCAATATTCCAAAAATGGCTTCTAATACCAGTTGGACCCAAATGCTAGGAAGGGATTCAGAGAAGTGTAGAAGCCTGCAGCGGTTCAGCAGATAGTTCAATCCAGAAAGCCATGCCTACGGTTTTGCCAGCATGTCAAAAGTCCATCCCGTTTTGCATTAATAGCTTCTTCACAGGCAATGTAATCTACAATGTAATCAAATAATTAGCCAAGTTAATTTCATACCACCATTAACCTCTGTATCGGACAAACTTAGTGATATAGTTCCCAGCAAGGTGATCCCAGCAAGGTATAGGGGGCGAGCATCACCATCTGCTCTGCTCCTTGTTAGCTTTGCCTTTTAGCCAACAGTTTACTATGCGAAAAGGAGGGATCTTTAATATATCTTCAACTGAGTCAGATTTTCCCAAATGAAGAGAGAGCAAGGATACAACACAGGTCTGGACATGAATTTCAGTAAGTTTTATTCAAATCATTTTGCATAGGTTACATAGACTTTAAGTATCGTGGTACAGCATGGTCTTAGCATTGCAATAGCTTGATTAACAATACAATCAGAATAAGGCATAGTAAATCATCTTACCAATCCTGGAGATGTCCCAGAGATTCTCGTTGATGGAAAGAATGGGAGAGCGCTTTGCCAATCTGAAAGGGAAAGGAGAGAGATAGCAAGGAGGTATTCCTTCCTTTCTCTCCTTCTAGCTTCTTAGACTCCATGGTTTTCTTGCTCATTTTTTATACAGTTTTGGCTTACATCATCCCATTCAAATTCACCAATGAGATTCTTCAGAGTCATTCCTGGCACTGGAAATCACCTAAAAATTGTAACATTTGCAGAATTTGTGCTGAGATCGTGTCATCTGTAAAACGGTCAGGTCATTCTGATCCCTCAATATTTGTTATCATGTATCAGCAAAAATCCCCTAGATCTTAGCTTATTGCCACGTTTCCATTCAAAGGTTCATTTTGACTCCATTTTGTTTGGTTCAGTATATCCTTAGTTCCTTATGGTTAAGGCCTATGTGATTGATCTATGTATAGTAATTGCTGAGTTATTTCATGTTGAGTTACAGTGAGATTGATTGAGCTGTGAATATATGGATATATGCATGCATGTATATGTGTTTCCAGCAAAACAATCATGTGGTTAGTGTCAGCATGATGTTATAGTCAAGGCAGTGTTTCTAAATGACTTGAACTAGTATTTCTGTCAGTTTGGACTGTTAGAGTTCCCTCTTGAAACCAAAAGCTCTTAAAAGAATCTCTCTTGCTGTGGATTTTCCTCATTTTCTTCTCTTTAATTGTGTTCTCATGATTGCTAATGTGTGTACAGTGTTTTCCTTCTTCAGACATAGGAGTAGATGTGAAAGTTACTGCATTTTAACGTCTTTGAATCTTAAAAGTCAGAAAAGAAAGATTGTCCGTTTGAAATAAGCCTCTGCGTTTGTTATTCGTCAGCCCCCTTCTCTTCTCCTAGGCTTTGTGACATGTCTGACCGAATTTGGCTCTCGTCCAATTATTGATTTTCGTCTATGTCCACAGAAGCTAATGCAAACATCGGCAAAAGCAAACAGTACTTGTTCTTCCCTGTTCAGAGAACATGTCATTTGGAATGGTGCCAGTAAAACATAATATTCTGGTGCTTTCCATACTTAAAAATGGATTCCCAGGATCATAGAACTAGGCTGGCTTCACTATACAGGAATACAACATCCTGATCCGATCTGGGTGAAGGGGGGGGGGGCATTTCCGCTTGCTCAGCTACTAATACTAACTGGGTTATGGTGGGGTGTGGGCATTGCCACCTGCTGCGCTGCTACTGCCAGCTGTGTTAAGGTGAGAGGTGGGCATTGCTACCTACTCCGCTCCTAATACCAGATGAGTGAAGGGAATGCGGGTATTGCCACTTGCTCTGCTCCTGATTCTGGCAGGATGAAGAGGGACAAGCACTGCTGCCTGCTTGGTGCCTGATCCCAGCTGGGTAAAGTGGGCCGGGCATTGCCTTCTGCTATTCCTGATCTCAGCTGGGTGAAGGGGGGGTGGGCATTACCACCTGCTCCACTCCTAATACCTGCTGCATCACGGTGGCAGGGGGCATTGCCACCTGCACCACTCCTTTTTTTTTAAGTATTTTTATTGGGTGAGTAAATTTCAATAATACAGTTTATTTTCAATTGCTACCCTCATTCCCATATCTCCCCACCCTTTCCCCTCCCCCCTCTATCTAAGACTTCCAACAGTTTTCCAGCCCGTAGCCTATCTATTATCTGTCACTACTATTAAATTTCTAAACATTCCATTAAACTATATAATATATGTTATATTAAAAAAGTTTTCATATCAAACTATCAATTAAGTCTCTAGCTTATCTCAAATTAAATAATTTGTTTAAAATTAAACATAAATCCAGGCTAGATTAACAATTATATTCATAAACTATCTCTTGTTATCTTTTGTAAAGATCACCATTCTCTCTCTTTTATACAATTAATAATTATCTAACAACCATAATTCTCCCTTTACGTCTCATTTTTTTCTATATATTATTTCAGTTTGCCCCACTCATTAAAAAATTCTTCTGGATTTTGTTCTCTCAGTTTTCTTGTCATTTTGTCCATTTCTGCCATGTACAGCAATTTCTGTGTCCAACTTTCAATAGATGGTACTTCTTGTGTCTTCCATTTCTGTGCATATAAGATTCTAGAATCATAGAATCATAGAGTTGGAAGGGGCCATACAGACCATCTAGTCCAACCCCCTGCCCAGTGCAGGATCAGCCTAAAGCATCTCTGACAAGTATTCATCCAGCCTCTTCTTGAAAACTGCCAGTGAAGGGGAGCTCACCACCTCCTTAGGCAGCTGATTCCACTTTTGAACTACTCTGACTGTGAAAAAGTTTTTCCTAATATCCAGTCGGTACCTTTGTGCATGTAGTTTTAGCCCATTGCTTCGCGTCCTACCCTCTGCTGCCAACTGGAACAGCTCTTTGCCCTCCTCCAAATGACAACCTTTCAGATATTTAAAGAGAACAATCATGTCCCCCCTCAACCTCCTCTTCTCCAAACTAAACATTCCCAAGGCCCTCAGCCTTTCCTCGTAAGGCTCAGTCTCCAGACCCCTGATCATTCTCGTCGCTCTCCTCTGCACCCTCTTGATTTTGTCCACATCCTTTTTGAAGTGAGGCCTCCAGAACTGCACACAATACTCCAGGTGTGGCCTGACCAAGGCAGTATAGAGAGGGGCTATGACCTCCTGCGATTTCGATGCTATGGCCCCTTTGATACAACCCAGGATTGAATTAGCCTTTTTTGCCACCGCATCACACTGACTGCTCATATTCAGTTTACAGTCCACTCTTACCCCAAGATCCCTTTCACATATACTACTGCCCAGAAGTGTATCCCCCATCCAGTATTTGTGCTTCTCATTTTTGTGGCCCAGATGTAATACTGTGCACTTGTCTTTGTTGAATTGCCTCCTATTCACAGCTGCCCACTTCTCCAGAGTATTCAGGTCTTGTTGAATTTTAATTCTATCTTCTTGGGTGTTTGCTACTGCTCCCAATTTGGTATCATCAGCAAATTTAATGAGCAGCCCTTCCACTCCTTCATCCAGATCATTGATAAAAATATTGAAAAGTACCGGGCCCAAAACCGAGCCCTGCGGCACCCCACTGGACACCTCCCTCCAATCTGATGAAACACCGTTGACCATCACTCTTTGAGTGTGGTCCTCCAACCAGTTCCCTATCCACCGAAATGTCCTATAGTCTACTCCACAGTCTTCCAGTTTGCCCATCAGAATGTCATGGGGGACCTTATCAAAAGCCTTACTGAAATCCAGATAAATCACGTCAACAGATTTCCCCCGATCCATTAAGCTGGTCACTCGATCAAAGAAGGAAACCAGGTTGGTCTGGCAGGATCTGTTAGGAACAAAACCATGCTGACTTCCCTGGATCACTGAGTGGTCCTTCAGATGCTTACAGATTGATCCCTTTAAAATCTGTTCTGATATCTTCCCAGCAACAGAAGTCAGACTCACCAGCCTGTAGTTTCCTGGGTCATCCTTCCTCCCTTTCTTAAAGATTGGGATAACATTTGCTCTTCTCCAATCCTGTGGCACATCCCCAGTCCTCCAGGAGGCCTTGAAGATGATGGACAGGGGTTCTGCAAGTTCTCTGGAAAGTTCTTTCAGCATTCTTGGGTGCACCCCATCTGGCCCAGGGGATTTGTATTCATCCAGTGCAGCCAGATGCCTCTCCACTACCTCTCTGTCAATGTCAATTAGCCACTCAGGTGTCCTTCCACATTTTCTACTATCTCTAGATGTGCCTCAGTTCTTCAGGGAGAAAACAGAGGCAAAAAAGTCATTAAGCCTGTCTGCTTTTTCTCTGTCCTGCATCAGAGTTTCTCCATCTACTCCCAACAGTGGTCCAATTGCCTCTTTTGCCTTGCGTTTGCTTCTCACATATCTGTAGAAGTTTTTCTTGTTGTAGCGAGCCCTCCTGGCCAGACCCAGCTCGTACTGAGCTTTGGCCTCTCTGATGGCTGATCTGCAGTACCTAGTAACCCTCATATACCCCTCTTTAGAGGTCTGTCCTTCTCTCCATTTCCTGAACATTTCCCTTTTCTCCCTTAGATTATTCTGGAGCTCTCTGTGCATCCACATTGGTTTCTTGGAGCCCTTACCATGTTTCCGTCTTGCTGGGATAGTGAAGGCTTGAGCTTGCAAAAGCTCGTGTTTGAGAAGGGCCCACCCTTCACTCGTTCTTTTCCCTTCCAGCACACTCCCCCACGGATGACTCTCATCAAGCCTCTGAGTTCATCGAAGTTGGCCCTATGAAAATCTAACCTACGAGTCTGGCTACGAACTTCCTTGGCTCCCCACAGCAACTGGAATTCAAGAAGGACATGGTCACTTCCCCCTAAGGTCCCCACCACCTTAATCTCATCTACCAATTCTTCCCTGTTGGTTAATATCAAGTCTAGTATGGCCAAACCCCTTGTAGCTTCCTCCACCTTTTGAAAAAGGAAGTTATCAGCCAGGCAGGTCAGGAAATTGCGTGATTCATGACGCTTTGCTGAGCCTGTCTCCCAGCACACATCGGGGAAGTTGAAGTCACCCATAATTACAAGGTTCTGATGTCTGGATACTCTGCCAATCTGTTCAAAGAGGGCAGCATCCATTTCTTCTCGCTGGTCAGGTGGTCTGTAGCAGACTCCAACAATAATACCCTTTGTCCTTCCTCCCCTTATTTCTACCCATATACTTTCCACTGGGCTGTCTGCCCCATTCTCCATAACTTCTTGACAATCAAACCCTCTCCTCACATACAACGCCACTCCACCTCCTCTTCTACACTTCCAGTTTTTCTTGAACAACTCATACCCATCCACTAGCACATTCCAGTCATGGGAATCATCCCACCAAGTCTCAGTAATTCCTACTATATCATAGCCCTCTGTTTGCAATAGAAGCTCTTCTATCTTATTGCCCATACTTTGGGCATTGGTATATAGACACTTGTAGCCTTGTACCTTTGTTTGACCTTTCCTACCCAGGTGGGTCCCCACTGTATTCATTTCATCATTGAAGTCACCATGTCGATCGTCCCCTGCCCCTTGCGGCATCAGTTTAAAGCTCTCCTGATGAAGTTCTCCAAGTTCGTTCCAAATGTTTTCTTCCCTGCCCTTGAGAGGTGAAGCCCATCATGTGCTAGAAGGCCTTCTCTAAGAAAACCTATTCCATGGTGCCAGAACCCAAAGCGCTCCTGCCGGCACCACCATCTCAGCCAGCAATTCACCTCAAGTATGGTCCGCTCCCAGTGTGCTCCTCTTCCTGTGACTGGAAGGATAGAAGAGAATACCACCTGAGCCCCCAATGTCTTCAACTGCCTTCCAAGGGCTTCGTAATCCTCTTTAATTCTTTCAACAGTATTCGAAGCCGTGTCGTTCGTTCCCACATGAATCAGCACAAACGGGTACTTATCAGCAGGCTTGATGAGTTTTGGCAGCCGGTCGATAATATCCTGAATTCTGGCTCCCGGCAAGCAACACATCTCTCGGAATAGGGGTTCTGGCCCAGAGACATGGCGTTCCATACCCCTGAGCAAGGATTCCCCGACGACTACCACCTTCCGTTTTTTCCCACTTCCGTGTGGCCTCATGTCTTCTGCACTCCCTCTTCCAGCACTTTGTGGTTCTCCTTCCACTCTCATCTCCATCACCACCTCTAGCACTTCAAAACGATTCTTGAGCTCAAGTGGACCACAGCATCTTCTTCGTTGACGTCTTCAGGTTTGTACCGTAGATCTGAGAGGAGGCTCAGAAGGGAGATCGACTCTTTCTTCTTCTCCTTGACTTTCCTCTTCTTGGCTGTGCAGAGCCCCCAGGCTGTTGTCAATAAAATCCTCTCCCTCCTTGATCTCCTGAAGGGTGGTGATCCTCTCCTCCAGGCTCTGAACCTTTTCTTCCAAAACTCTGACCAGCTTACACTTCTGGCAGGAAAACAAACATGGCACACTCCATGCAGGTGACTGCGAAGGGGGCTTCAGTAGACATGATTGCCTTCCAAATGTACCTAGAGTACTAACAGAACCAGTATACTAGCAGAGTTTCAGGTTCCCCAGGCAGAGCCCCAGGGCAAGAGCCCCAGGGCAAGAGCCCTTCGGCTCACGCCTCTGGCGAGGAGAAGCCTTTTGTTTCAAAAGGTGCCTTCCTGCCCAGCCCAGCAGGGCCCCAGGACACTAGGGGGCGGGGCTTATAACCACGAGCAACAGCAACCAGCTGCAAACAACAGCAATTCACTCAGCCCCCAACAGCCTCACACAGAACTTAACCAGAACCACTCTCTAGCAAGCTACCCAGAACCCACTCACCCTCAGCTTCTCACACAGTAGCTAGGAAAGGCAAAAGGCAGAAAGACAACAAACCCTTACCTTCTAGCTTCAGCTCTCCACCATGTGCTCTTGCCTCAGTTCAGGTGCTTCTGTTCTGGGAGATTCGAACCAAGTATATCTTACCAGTTATTGCTGCCTACCCAGGCAGACCAAGTCAGTCTTATTCTGCCCTCCTTCTAACTGATTCCTGCAAAGAAATTACTGCTAAGGCCGCAAGGTTCTGTGCTTTGGCTAGTGTAATCAGACAGAACATTATTACTTCCTCTAGAAATCTAATTAAGATTTTAATTATTTTACCCATTTTAGCACACTGATGTACTGATTTTTTAAACATGTGTAAACTTAAAATTAATGTACTCCTACAGTTAATTTTATTCTGTTATCCTTTTAGCAGTTTGCTGTAATGAAATCACTGCTGAGGTGGCAAGATTCTGCACCCTGATTAGTTTAATTAGATAGACTATCACAACTCTCTTAAGAAATTTTAACCAATATTTAACAATTTTATGTATTTAAATATATTGCTCAGTTTCCTAGATATGCTTAGACATGTAATCAATGTATTTGTTATATATTATTGCATATGCTGATGCAAATTCTGATCCTAGATCGTAATAACAATAAACTAAACTGAACTGAACTGAACTGAACTGAACTGAACTGCCTGCTCTCCACCTGAGAGCAGGGGGCCGCGGGCGATCTAGCACCCCAGCAGCCCAAACAAACAGCAGCTTGGACAGCTCAGCTCCCTGAGCTGCGTCAGACCACCATGCTCCCAAACCGGAAGTCTCCACCTGCACCACTCCTGATACCAGCTGGGTTAAGGCGGGGGTGGGAATTGCCAGGGGTGGGCATTGCCACCTGCTCTGCTTCTAATACCAGTTGGGTAAGGTGGGGGGCACGCATTGCCACCTTCTCCATTCCTGATCCCAGCTGGCTGAAGAGGGGTGGCCATTGCCACCTGCTCCACTCCTGATCCCAGATGACTGAAGGGGGGGGGTAGGCATTGCCACCTATTCCGCTCCTAACACCAGCTGGGTTAAGGCAGGGGTGGGCATTGCCACCTGCTCTGCTCCTAATATTAGCTGGGTTAATGTGGGGTGTGGGAAGTGCCAGGGTGGGCATTGCCACCTGTCCCATTCGTAATACCAGCTCAGTTAAGGTGGGGGGTGGGTATTACGGCCTGCTCTGCTCCTAATACCAGCTGAGTTAAGGCGTTGGATCAGCATTGCCACCTACTGCACTCCTAATACCAGCTGGGTTAAGGTGGGGTGGGCATTTCTACCTGCTCCACTTCTAATATTAGCTGGGTTAAGACAGGGGGTGGGAATTGCAGTGGGTGGGCATTGCCACCTGCTTGGCTTCTAATACCAGCTGGGTATGGCTGGGGGCAGGCATTACCACCTGCTCCACTCCTGATCCCAGCTGGCTGAGGGGGTGGGTGGGCATTGCTACCTGCTCTGCTCCTAATACCATCTGGGTTAAGGCAGTGGGTGGGCATTTTCACCTGCTCCGCTAATAATACCAGCTGGGTTAAGGCATTTGGCAGGCATTGCCACCTACTTCTTTTCTCCACAGTCGGGAACAGAGGGTAGCGCTGGGGGAGAGATTGTCCACACACCAGCCTTTGGTGTGTGGTGTCCCTCAGGGGGCGTTACTCTCTCCCCTGTTGTTCAATCTTTATATGCGCCCCCTCGCCCAGCTGTTGCGGAGGTTTGAACTGGGTTGTCATCAATATGCGGATGACACCCAGTTGTATCTGCTGATGGACGATCGACCTGACTCTGCCCCTGATGCCCTGTTGAGAGCTTTGGAGGCCGTGTCTGGATGGGTGGCACAGAGCAGGCTGAAGCTGAATCCTGTGAAGACGGAGGTCCTGTACTTGGGCCGTGGGCTGTCAGAGGAGGGGATCGATCTCCCAGCCTTTGGGGGGGCACCACTTGTGCCTGTACGATCGGTCAGGAGTTTGGTCGTGATCCTGGATTCCTCCTTATTTATGGAGGCCCAGATTGCAACGGTTGCCCCGGGCTGCTTTTTTCCATCTTTGTCAGGCCAGGCAGCTAGCCCCCTATCTCTCAGCCCAGGACCTAACGACAGTGACCCATGCAACGGTCACCACCAGGTTGGATTACTGTAACTCGCTCTATGCAGGGCTGCCCTTGGGTTTGATCCGGAGACTACAGTGGGTCCAGAATGCTGCTGCACGTGTTTTGATGGGTGTTCCTTATAGGACACATATTACACCAATTATGCAGCAGCTCCATTGGCTCCCCGTGGAATTCTGGATTCAGTTCAAGGTGCTGGTTTTGACCTATAAAGCCCTAAATGGACTGGGACCAGCATACCTAAGGGACCGCTTAGGTATGCAATCTTTGTGTACATTTTGTACTGAAAAGGAACAGGCTAGTGGCCTTTGTGATTACTATTGTTCATAAAAGTGGTTAGTAACTTAAACAATAAGTGTGTGCTGTACTTTGTAGACTTTATGTTAAGTTGCTTGTCCTTACTGTTGTGGGTTTTTTTTATTCACTGCTCCTAATACCAGCTGGGTGAAGACAGGGGGCGGGTATTACCACCTGCTCCACTCCTAATACCAGCTGGGTTAAGGCATTGGACGGGCATTGCCACCTACTCCGCCCTGAATACCAGTTGGGCTAAGGCAGGGGTGGGCATTTCCACCTGCTCCACTCCTAATATTAGCTGGGTTACGGTGGGGGGTGAGTATTGCCACCTCTTCCGCTACTAATACCAGCTGGGTAAAAGCAGAGGGCTGGTATTGACACCTTTTCCCCTCCTGATCCCGGCCTGGCCTTCCTGCCACATCACGTTTTTTAGAGGGACATAGTGCCTTGCCTGGGCTTCCCTCTGCGGCAGTGACCTCTGGAGTGCACCAGGGTATAAAGTGAGTTGTCTGAAACACGTTTACTCAGTTATATAGTAGGATACTCCACCCTCTCTAGGTTCCTCCCCCAAATCTGCAGGAATCCTCCGAAGTGGAGGTGAAGGAGATTCAGGCATTGCCACCTGTGCTGGTCCTGATTCTGGCAGGTTAAAGGGAGGGGCAAGCATTACGGCCTGCTTAGTGCCTGAATCCAGCAGAGTGAAGATGGGGTGGGCATTGCCGCCTGTTCCATGCCTTATTCCGGCTGGGTGAAGGGAAGAAGGGCATTGCCTCCTGCTGTATGCCTGATTCCAGCCAGGTGAAGGCGCAGGACAGGCATTGCCACCTGCTCCACTCCTGATCCCAACTGGGTGATGGGAGGGGCGTAGGTATTGTGACCTGCTGTCGTGGGCTCTGAGTCCTCAGAGGATGAAGACCTCAGGGAGGGTGACAGGAGAGAGAGTATTCCAAGCCCCTCCAGAGTCAGCCTCTTGGAAGACCAACAGGGAGTGGAACAGCAGGAACCCTTGCCGGAGCAGGCTGAGGAATCCAGGGCTGACTCAGAGACAAAGGCTGTTCCCTTACCTGCACCAGCTATGGAGACCAGGGCAACATCCCCACCCAACTCCCCTGAGCCTGAAAGGCAGCGCAGGGTGTGGCAGCGTCTTGCTGCACAGGAAAGGAGGCGAAGTGCAAGGCATCAGGCACTCAAACAGCGGCGTAGTGACCTTGAGTCTTAGCAGGATGCAGCACTGCCCTGTAGGCGAGAGCTCTTAAGCCAGGATGCCCTTTCCCTCATTGCAGAAGCACCTGTGCACAGACCCGCCCGGTTCTACTGCGACCCAGCTCTGCTCTGACTGCTCTCTTGGCTCTGACTTTTGAATTCGGCTCCCTGGACTACGCTCCCTGCTTGTTCCCCTGTTGGCTTGGTTGAACTCTGGACTTTTAGAAAAGCTTGTGGCAGACTCAGCACAGTGTGCTTCTGCCCTGTCATAAATTACAAGCAGCTGTATTTCCTCTCTGTCACCATGGAGACAGGAGACGTGGCTGCAGCGTTAGCAGGCCTGGCGGCTGATAACCACCAGCTAAAAAGTCAGGTTTCTGCTTTGATATCCGAGAACCAAGCCCTGAAACAAGAGTTTCAGCAAGTTTCTGCTGCTTTGTCAGCGATGCAGCAGCAGCTCACGGCCATGGCTTCAAGGGTTGTGACACACGCGCGCACGCGTGGAAATGCCCGGTGGTGTTGCCTGACAAGTTTGGGGGAAAGCTAGCTGACTTTCCCCTGCCCACCCCCTGCCATAACTCAGCTGGTATTAGGAGTGGAGCAAGTGGAAATGCCCGCCCCCCTTCACCCAGATGGCATCAGGAGCAGAGAAGATGGCAATGCCCGCCCCACACTTTCACCTGGCTGGAATCAGGTGCAGACAGATGGCAATGCCCACTCCCAACCAGGATACAGAGCGGATCAGGTGGCAATGCTCACTCCCTTCAACCTACTGGAATAAGGCACTGAGCAGGCGGCCATACCCACCCCCCTTCAAATATCTGTAATTGGGCATGGAGCAGGAGGTAATGCCCGTTTCCTCTTCACTCGCCTGCGATCAAGAGCGGAGCAGGTGGCAATGCCCACCACCCTTTACCTGGTCTGTATCAGGCTTGGAGCAGGTAGCAAAGCCCACCCCTCTTCACGTGGCTGAGATCACGCATAGAACAGGTGGCAATGCGCACCCCCTCCTTCACCGGCCAGGATCAGTGACGGAGGAGCAGGGAATGCCTGCTTTTCTGCCCTCCCCTTTCTAGATCCCGTTGTGTTTTCCTCCACAATGGGCTATGTTGCCAGTAAAGGTAATAATTCAGTACAAAAATAGTTCTTTCATCTAAAGTGCACAATGAAATTCAAGTCGTTTACATCAAGGAATGGTCAAGTCCAACATTCATTATTTCATGCCTGTTAGCTGCCTGTTGATGTTTGTGGAGCCGTGAAGCTTCCCAGTGCCACGCCTACGGATTTTGCTGGCATATGTTGTCCAATCCCACTTGGTATAATCACTTTTTCACAAGCATTTCTTTAATCTGTTTTACAGCATAAACATAATGTAAAAACCATTCATATATCCATCTATAGGAAATTCTTACCAAATAAATCCCCACTCACTTACTGCAGCTGCTTCAGTCAAAAACACACCACCATGTTGGCATTCCTTGGACAGTCTGATGCTGCGGGTGGCCCCTCTATTAACTGGTATTTAAATCAGCACTCTTCTGAAGGAATAGTAACACATTATCTATCAACTAAACTCCTTCTTTACAAATAACAACTCAGATCAAAAACATTATTAAGTCCATAAGGGGACAAGCTATTTAACCAGAAAATCCACTTAAATTCCCGCTGTAACAGTTTTCGCTGAATATTTACATACTGTGTTGTGTCAGGCACCTGCAGAACTGAAATCTTAAAATCCTTCTGTACATCATGATGTTGAACAAAATGTTCTACTATAGGAGCTTCTGCTATCCTGCGTCTTATACGTGATAAGTGTTCCTGGATACGCACTTTCAATGGATGCGTTGTACTGACCACATATAATAAAGCTAGGCAAAAGAGAGGAACCTACTACTGAACAATAAACAAGAAAGGTGCAAGCACATAAGTTGGTAGAATCAATAAATCAGTTACAAAATATCAAATATGCTCTATTGGAGTACCAACACTCTCAAGTGTACAAAGAAATAACAATCACAACAGTGAATACATAAACAGTTAATTGACCAGTGTACAAAGAATCAAGGTGAATACAATGGTTAAGGAAGTCCAAAGAAGAAAATGGGTCTAAAAAGGTAAGTCCAACAAAGTAAATATTCTTTCTTTCAAGTAAACTTGCTTTCATCCAGGTAGAAAAGGGAACCAAGGGCTACTGAATAGCTGCCTGCTGCGCCCGACAGTCAGGGCCGGCTGAACTCTGCTGTTTCGTGATGTTCACGTCATCAGGGGCGAAATTCACCATTCAGTTTGTGAAGTTCACGTCATCAGGGGCAAAATTCTACCATTAACAACATAAAAAAGTGTAACAATGTACATATAATCAACCATAGAATGATACAAATAAAAAACAAAATGTGAAAGACTTACCACCAATCAAGAGTAAATTCTTTCAGAGTGCACAAGAAGTCAAATAGTCAAAGCTGAGTCTCAGCAAGTATCATATGGCATAGTAGCACCATACAAAGCCACCAGGGCAATTATATATCAATGAATAATAACAGGGAAGAGATCCTGACAAAACTTACTGTTTTGTATAAATGCCAATGAAATACAACTTACAAAAAACAGAAAAGATCAAAATCACTATTCAAGCCCCTAGGTCTAAGGCTCTTTACGGTAAATATCCATTGTGCCTCCTTTTCAGTAATACTTTCTGAAGATCACACTTAGGGATCCTTGGATCAGAGAACAAAACAGCAAATTTAAAATCATGTATGTGGTTATTGTGCACAAAATGTTCCACCATGGGTGCATCCATAACTCTAAGTCTGATTCTGGACATGTGTTCCAATAACTGGGTTTTTAAATGTCTGACCATGCTTCCTACATACACCATATTGCATTTACATAATATTAAATAGACAACACCTGCAGTTTGGCAGGTGGTAAAGGTTTTAAGTCTAATTGTTTTGTCATGAGTAGGAATCTGGACTTCGTCTCCTATGATAGCAAGAGAGCAAAGATTACAATGACCACGCCTAAAGTGGCCAGTAATACAATTACCATCAGCTGTAGATGTTTTAAAGTCAGAGCGGATAACTAGATCCTTCAAATTTTTAGTGCGTCTAAACCCTATTGAGGGGGTGATTCACAGCCCTCAGTATCATGTAATAAAGACCAATATTTATGGACAATGTTTTTTAACTGTTGTGTCTTTGGTGTGAAATCCGCTGCCCATCTAATACGATCCTCATTGGGCTTATGTTTAAGTATAAGTAACTCCTCACATGATGCTAATTGTGTACGCTCATAGGCGGCAAATAGAGTCTTTTTGGGTTAACCCCTATTAAAGAATGACTGTAACATATTTCTGGATTCCTTCCTGAAGTGGGAATCTGCAGGAGCAGATTAATTGTCCAAAGGGTATGTTAGTTTTTAAGTGATAAGGATGATATGAGCCGAATTCTAAATAAGAATTCCGGTCTGTGGGTTTCTTATATGGTCTGACTTCTAAAGTGTTCCTGGGAGATCTGTTAACTGTAAGATCAAGAAAGTGTACATTATCCAGACTGGCTGTCCATGTGAAGTGGATGTTTTCATCAACTGTGTTAAACCACGTTCCTGTCTCATCAAAATTATCTACACCCGACTCTACCAGAAAGCAATCATCAATGTACCTACAATAATAGACAATCTATTCAAAAAATGGATTGGTGAGTCTATTCGATATAAAGGAAGCTTCCAGGCTAGCCATGTAAAGGTTAGCTACACTGGGGGCTGTGGTGCACCCCATGGCTACTCCTTTTTGTTGAAAGTAAAACTGACTACTGACTACGCACTACCAAAGTAAAACTTAACTACTGACTATGCACTTTCAATGGATGCGTTGTACTGACCACATATAATAAAGGGCAATTGTACTGGACTAAATATATAACATGCAACGTTTTGCATGTAGAAAATGAGGTTGAATATAAAGGTCTGTTGATTGATGATCTCTGAAACTTTTATAGTGAGTATTGCAACTGTCACAGGGGAAATGTCCTCTGGGGAGTTGTGTAGCCTCACACGTTACAGGCAGCTAATCAGCATGAATTAATGAATGTTGGACTTTACCATTCCTTGATGTAAATGTTAATGTAAATTCCTTGCATTTCATTGTGCACTTTAGATGAATGAATTATTTTTGTATCGAATTATTACCTTTATATTGTAGCGGTTTGTATTTATACATTGGGGAAATTGGTTTGAATACTGAATGTGCCCTTTGAATTATTGAATTTTTTTTGTCTCTGAATTGACAGTGATAATAATTCTATTAGTATCTTTCCCACCAGTTGGATATTGTAAGTTTCTGATATTCATTGTTAGGTATATTATCTCATCTTTATTGTAGATATTGTTGAAATTGAGCTCTTCAGCACTTTATATATAAATTATTATGACATTATCATATCTTTGATTGAGTATTCTGGAAAAGAGTTGTATTGTGGTTTTCCTGTAGTTTTTGGAGTAGCCGCTAGCGTTTATTAATGATCAGGTGTGGAGCAGGAGGTAATTCCCCCCTCCCTCCCATCACCCGGTCGTTATCAGGAGTGAAGCAGGTGCCAATGTCAGCCCCCCACACATTGCCAGGATCAGGTGTGAAGCAGGTGACAATGCCAGCCCGCCCTTCTGTTGCCAAGTAGGCCCCCGCTCCTGCTTTAAGGCCTGCCATGGACTGTGTTAAAGTTTCCTGCATTGCTACTCTACTGCTACACCAAGATTGCCCTGCACGTGTGTGCTCTGATACACGTGTCAGTTTCCTGCCTGCTTGTAAATTACCTTGCTGCTGCAATAGACTGTGTTAGTTGCCTGACTCCATGTCTGGATGACTCCACGAAGGACTCTCTTCCTGGACAGCCCTGTCCAGACCTGTACCTGGACCTCCCAGTTTGTGTTTGGACTTTACTGCAAGTGTGCCCCGTGCCTGCATTGCCATCCGCCACGGACCGTGCCTGTTCCCTGCTATGGATGGTGTTTTACATGCTGTTCCCCCTGCCTCCATGGAAGCCTGCCTCATCTGGGTCCAAGCCGCTGTTAGCAGCCAGGTGCCGGCCGGGGAAACCTCCGGCGAGCCTGGCCAGGCACTCCCTGGTCAGTTCCCGCCTGGAGCCTCCCGAGGGCCAGTCCCCGAGCTTGCCCTCGCTACCAGGCAGCCTGCTAACCAGCTCCACCATGCTCAGCCGGCAACCATGTTCTTAGGCAGCCAAAAGACCTAGAGGAAAAGCCTGCTTTGGGAAGCCATTTCGGAGAAGCGAACACACCACGTCCGCAGCGAGAGGACCTCACCCCGCTCTGTATATCTTAGGAGCCGCCCCGGAGAAGAAGCTAAGTGCCGACCATCCCAAGCACTTAAAGAATGCATCTCAAAGAAACCTCCACATTCCAGAGCTGATGACATCAGGACAAGCCCTGTCTGCTGGAACATCCTTTCAACACGCTCGGATCTCCCCCTCCCTCCTTTGTCCCCTCTTCCTGAGGTGTCACTCTAACACAAGCAGATTCCTAAAGTGGCCCATCTAAGACATTCAGTAACCCATTAAAGCCTTTGTTTTAACCTGTGAGAACCACCAAGTACAGCATCAGCCCCAGGGTATGTTTTGGGGTATTTAAGCTGGTCCCTCAGACCAAATGGTGCATACGCCGTTCCTATCCAGACCCCTTGCTGTGCTTCTGTGGATCCATTGCTGGCATTGGACCACCTCGCTGTTGTGTCTCTGCTCCGCTTCAGGATTGTATTTCCCTTATCATCGTGGGTACCTGCTCATGCGACCCTCTCTGTATTTCTTACTCTGCATTTCCTAGTTCTTGTATGCTCTCTTGTATGTATGTGCAAGTTCAGGCTTACGCCACACTATTAGTAAAGACGCGTGTTTATTGAATCTACTTGTAGTCTGCCTCTTTATCACTAGAGTGTCAGGAATCGGGACCTCCGTAAATGTTGTTTAGATCCGCACTAATTTTAGTTCCAGATTGCTGCGCTAATTTCCCCATTTAAAAGAGCAGTTCTGGTAACAATTTACTGGTGGAGAATGCGGGCATAACCCAGTTAGTGTGAATCCACGTGAGTCGACACGCGTGTTTTCAGTGAACTGCCATAGAGGAAAATTTTCCAGACCTCTGGGTAAAGAGAGCAATTTAGCTCAGGGAATTAAAAGTGTGAGAGTGTGTGTGGCTCTAGCGAGCAATTCTATCTTGTGGGTTGGCTTTTCCCCATTCCCTCCTTCAGCCAGTTTCGGACTACTCGCCTTATTTTGTGCACTGCGAGGCTTAACGGCCGTTATAACCAGTGTATCTGTGGGTGAGGACCTCTGAACTGGTGAAACGCCTGGCCACCTTCCGGGCTGCCTAAACGCGTCTATGTGGATGGGATCCCAGAAGTAAGCCATATATATATATATATATTTTCTGAAGCCGCACATATAAAACTCTCTTCCACCCTCCCCCGTCTCTCCTAAGTCTGTCCAAACCCCGTTCCTGCCAGCACTTAGGCTTCAGTCCCCGCTCTGGAGGAAACGTGAAAGGATCGATAGTCTGTCCAGTTTTAGCTTTGGGAATCTAAAACCAGGTTCCTGAAGCCCCGCAGCAGCCGACTGCACCGTGCTTGAGAGTTTTAAGTTAGACTCTTGAGTGCACCTTGCTTGGGAGTTAGTAGAACTCTTGAGTGCTTTCTGCTTGGGAGTACCATAGTTTTACTCCTGGGCACTTTTGCTTGGGGACGTGCAGAGGCAGTCCTTGAGCGCTTTAGTCTTTTGGTCAAGGCTTGGAGACAGTTTAACCGTCAGTCTCCAAGCATGAGGCCTGGGGACTTTTTGAGTACAGTTCTTGGGCAAAGAGCTTGAGAGCATTTCAGTTTCTGAGCAGAGGCTTGGGAGCATTTCTGGTTTTCCGAGTATAGGCTTGGGAGACCCCTGAGCTTAAGCTTCTGAGCAGAGGCTTGGAAGCACTGAGAGTTTTGGTTCTTGGGCTTAGAGAGCTTGGGAGCACCTTCTGAGCCAGTAGACTGGGCAGCACCGCTGCTAGTCTGGACTTTCCTGGTTCCGTGGCTTGTATCCAAGCTTGAAACGGGAATAGGATTTTTCCTTCTCCCCCAGTGGAGAAGAACTGAGTATAGGACCCTTAAATACCCTTGTAGACCTAAGAGTAGGATCCTTGAGGAACACCCCGTTGAAACCCCATGTAGGACCCCTTAATACCCCTGGAAACTCTTTTAAAATGCCTTGAGGACCTGAAGGAAAATAACCCCTGAACGGCCCATAGAGAGGAAAATTTTTAAAGGCCCCGATCGCCCCACCCTTGGTTCCGCTGATCCACTCCTTAACCTCCCCCGGATCAGCTCCAAATGAAAAGAAAAATGTACCAGGCCAGCCCCGCCGTGCCCCGCCTGGAGAAGTGGATAGTTAAGAAGGGAGATTGCCCTTGGGAAGCCGGTTCCTTCAAGGGACCTGACCTGCTCCAGATAGTTAGAAGCACCTTCCAGGATTTCTGTGAGAAGGAAAAACCCAACTCAAGTAAGAAGGATAGATACGGGACTTGGGCACTTTTCACCGCCCTACAGGACAGTGTGTCCCTAATTAGTAAGTTGCAGGCAGCGCAGGAGGACAATGAACAAGAGATAGAGAGATTAAGGAAAGAGAAGAAGGAGTACGAGGAGAGAGCAGCCAAGTGGCGTTCTGAGCGTGTTAATTTCATATTGGAGAAACAGGGACTAACCACTGCCCTCCAAGACGCTCAGCACAAGGCTGAAGTGGCCACCGCTCGTGCCGACATGACTGAGCACGCCCTAATCGAAGGCCAGGAAAAGATTGCAAAATTAACCCATGCTGCCCAGTTTATGGCAGAGCAGAAAATTGCCAAAGTAACCGCTGCGGACCACTCCGCCTGTAGGAGGGAGCTAGAGGCCCTAGGAATGCAGCAGGCCATAATTTCCGCCGTGCATCCCGCTGCCTTCTTGGCCCGCCCTGAAGATAGTACCGATAGCTGGGCACCTTACCTGCCCCAGCCTGAAGAAGCCACGCAGCCCCTTCACCCGGTGGCAACCAGGGAAGTTAGCTCTACGGATGAGAAAGGCAAAAAGACCGATCAGGTCATTAAGGAATCCCGCAATTGGAGGCCCGATGAGCTCCATGCTATAGCCGATCGCTTGGGGCCCCTAAATCGAGAAACCGCCATCCAGTGGTTCACCCATGTAGTCACCTTGCAGCCCACCGCCAACGGCTCTGATGTGGCTCAGCTGGCCAGCCATTGTGCCACCTCTGATTTAGTTTCAGGCCTTAACGCCTATATTTCCAATCGAAAGTTAGCTACCCGCAGTCAGTACGGATCCATTAAGGAGCTCTGCTCGTTCCTATGGCCCACTAAAAGTTTGAGGGCCCTATATATTGTCGAGTCCCAGAAACCCGGGAAAGACCCCGAGGCATATTTAGCCAGAAAACAGCTTCTTGCCGAACTGGCAGAAAAGGTAGCAGTAGATGATGATCATGTCACGGATTTTGACGACCATGATTTTAGAGCGGCAGTTATAGATGGACTTAATGGCACCACCCGCCTGGCCCTAGCAGGAATAGAGCCCGGGAACGTTACATGGGGGGAACTGGAATCTCGCATCCGAAGCATCGCAGGCTTGCTGTGAGAAACCGGAGCCATCCGCCATGTGAAGTCCCCGGCCCTCCATAGGAAGGAGACTGAGCCCATTCAGACCATCACTTATGCCAACCGTGGTCCCCACTCCCAATATCGGTCCCAAAGGCATAGCTCGTGCTCAGAGCCTAGAGGTGGCATCTTGCATGGGAGAAATGGTAGCTTCAACCGGGGCCATGGCTTGAAGGACTCTCGTCCAGGAGTAACTTTCACACCCACCCCCAGTCACTACCCTTCCTCCCAACAGGGACCCTCTGAGCCCTGGAGACCTGCGCTGCCCTCGGCGCCCCCGCCCCCTCGGGCACCACACACATACAATCACCAGGTCTGCCCTCCCCCAAGTCAGGCTGACTCCTGGATACCGCAGCCAAAGGACCATGAGGAGCCCTCTGACCTAGGCGGCCCGCCGCCAGCCAGGGACTCACTCCGCTGGGAACTCTGGAAGCGGCTCAAGGATCATGGGGCAGACATGGGGCTCTTCCACCAGCAGCCCACTTCAGTGCTTCTCTCTGCCCTTCTAGACATCTTTAGGAAAGGCCCTCCCCAACATACACAGCCAGTGGCGACAGTAAGAGGAGATCCGCCGCCAGCTGGGAACCCCTTTTTCCAATAGGGATGCCCAGGGGTCACACATTATTCTGCCCACTTAACTGCCCGTGGGAGAAAACCAAAGGTTGAGGCTATCCTTTGACCTCCGGGAACTAAAAATAGCTGGAAGCTTAAACGAGAGGAGGAAAGATTTCAAAGGGTGATTCGAACCCAGAACCCAGCACCAACTTTGCCAGACACCTCTGAAAGAAACCTGGCAGAGCTGCAAAATAAAATCCATGAACTCATAAGTGTAAATAGGGAACAGAATTTAAAAATAAACGATCTTAATAAAGAGAATGAGGAATTAAAAGAAAAATTAAGTGCTTGCACAATAGAGAAAGAGCAGCTCCACAATAAATTCCTTAGTATGCAGACTTTGCTGGAGAACCAGAATAATGAAACCGCCACTTTAAAAACCCTGATGCAAAATCTCCTGGAATCCCAGAGACTCACTGAGGCCAGATTAAAGACTTTAGAGGAACAATCAGTGATTGAATCAGCACCCCGCCTCACCAAAGGCAGTGAAACAGGTAGTCAGTCACCTTTGCCTCCAATTTCTGCCCCAGCCCCCACGCCCAAGAAGCCAGAATTCACTTTAGCCTCTGAGCATGTGCAGAGTTTAAAGGTCATTCCCCAAGTTACTACCTTGGCCCCTATAGAAACCTCCACAAATTCCTGGACCCATACCCAGCCAAGTCATGTACAGCCCATTGTGACTGTGCCCTCTTGCAATGATCCTGAAGAACAGGTAAACAAAAGTAAAAATGCAGTTCCTTTAAAAGATTTAAATTGCCTTAAAAATCCAGTGCTTGCAACTACACACCAAATAGCTTTCTCTCAGCCTTCCCTGACTAACACCCCTGAAGAAAAACTTATGTTGTGCCTACGTGGTTTGATAGTGCTCGAGCTAATTCAGAGACATGTGTGCATCTGTTTCCTCATTTTAAAATGCTCAAGCCGAAAACTTAGTGAAAATGTAGAGCCTCCAGCAGTAAGTGCAGTCAGGAATGTAATAATGCAAGTGAGCAGACTCCAGAAAGACTCCCAGTTGCTAGCAGCATCTAAAACAGACTGTTCCCACTCAGCGTTGCACCCCCACCCCTCATTGAAATGGAAAGACTGGTCAGACCAGGAATCTGACCTCCTCCCAGTTGTTCCTTTTGTCCTCTCCCAGGCTGGAGTAAGCCCAAACAAATGTGATCACTGGTTCCCTCTCAGAAGTTGGAAGGGATTGGAACCAGGAGTGGAAAAGCCACCTTAAGGAGACTTGAGTTCAAGTCCCCGCAGTCCCCGTCCCTTTTCGTTGTGCAGTCTTAACTTTATGTGTGTGTGAACCTGAAGTCTAATTCCCTTTTGAAATTAGATGTAAAAAGCCAACTTGGCTTCATATAATCATTTAGTGTTTTTGTTATTTCTTGTCAGTTCTGTTCTTTAACTTCCTTAGGCGGGCCCCACAGTTGGGACCCTGAGTATAGGGGGAACACGGCAACCAAAGCCAAATAGGACCACCAGCAAAAGTGATTCTTAATTGGATTTTAAGCCGCATGTTCGGAAAAAAAATTACACAGGCTAAAGAGAGTCCAGTAGCACCTTTAAGACTAACCCATTTTATTTTAGCATAAGCTTTCGAGAATCAAGTTCTCTTCGTCAGATGCCTGATACAGGCATCTGACGAAGAGAACTTGATTCTCGAAAGCTTATGCTAAAATAAAATGGGTTAGTCTTAAAGGTGCTACTGGACTCTTTTTGATTTTGCTACCACAGACAACAGGCTAAAGAGAATTGCCTTGTGTCAAGTATTGGGAAGGCTTTAGCCCAAAGGTGATTGCAGCATTTCCAATATTGCAGACACACCAATAAAGGTGATCTCTGTATTTGAAAATGTTTCACCCGCCGTGCTGGTGAAGATCCCGGATCTATGTAGATTTGGGGTCTCACCTGCCAACCCATGCTTTTGCATAGCGGTCGGCTTTGGCTTTGAAGGCCGTGCCTTCCCTTGAGAAAGACCCCCAGCGAGACCCGACACCCCTCTTTTACTAATGTTCCTATTCGTCATGGTGAGTTGCTATACGGCACCACCATCTAGTACGCTTTAGTGCAAAGGTAAAAGACCCGCCAGTATTTTGTAAATATGTTACCTCTGGAATGTGTTATTGAGGTGCGTTTGCTACGCACAAGGGGCAACGTGCCTCATTTACATAGCCAGGATCCCCCGCGCCAAGATGACCCCCGAATAACCCAGACCCAGCGGCGCCGGAAGATTTTGGCCGCCTCTGCCACTTTTCGCCAAACGCCGCCAAGCGCCCTCGGCTTCACTTTGGCCCTTTCTGCCAGCAGCTGCCCGCCCCGTCTAACTTAATCTTTTCCCTTGCCTGTACCGTATAAGGGAAAAGAAGGGGGGGAGACATAATGAAGTTATAATGAAGCTGTGCCAGGCCTCCCAAGTGAGGGCAACCTGAAATTACCCCCACGCTCGTGTGCTTTGCTTTGTGTGTTTTTCTTTCTTTTAACCAGAAAATGGGGTCTCCCGAGGGAGCCCCTCCAAAAATTGTTCCTAGGAAAAAAGATGGTCCGTTGAAATACATAGATGAGGTCCTGCAAAAAAGCAGAGGGAAAAAGGCAAAGCAAAGCAAACGATGATAAAACATACCTTCAACCCTAACCACACCTACTTAAAAATATTTGTAGGAAAATAGAACGAAGGTCTCCTTTAGCAGCAACCCTTATGGTTACTGGAAACCGCTCTCTAGCCCATCTTAGGCGAAATGAACGGCAAGGCCAGGCCGAGCTGGACCGACAACTCTCAGCCCGCAAAATAAGAGCAGCCCGCCACCGAGCAAGGGGCACCTGAAGGCCACATAGTCTAGGCACCCAGGGACCCCTGGGGCAAGTTTGCATAATCCCGCCTAACGTACAGCCGACCCTCGCTCGACGTAAGGACGCTCCCCCCTGAAATATGCATGCTATAGGAAGGAGCCTCCATACAGGAGTTCCCCAGAGCAACAAGCTGGAAGGCCCACTTAGTGCCCTGGGACTCCTCGTTCGAGCCCCGCCTGATAGACAGTGCTGGCAGAAAAACACCCTCCCTTTTCCCTGCCTCGCTTCATTTATGTGCCGCAACAAACTCAGGAGACCTGTACTTATACCCGCAGGTCTCCCAAGGATATTCTCGCTACAAAAAGGAAAGGAAGGCCGGGAGATGAGGCACCTGGCTACTCTGTGTTTGCTCGTGCTGGCAGGCACCCTAATAGAGGGACGCCCGTCCAAATTAATGCCCTACCCCCACTGGAGATGTATCAATACCCTGGCCGAAAATGAAATGATGGTCTGCAAGGTTGTGCAGCAGAGTAATATGACCACCCCTACGGATCGCACCAACTTCCGCAGCTGTGAAGAGCAGTGGATCCGACCCCCAGAGCTTGTTATATTATGTGTGGGAGTAAAAACCATGTCCCAAGAGCTAGTGTGCTACTCGCCTACCGATACAGTTTCACCACTTGCTCCGATTCCATGTATGTTCCTTCCCCGCATCAGGCCAGCCCCCACCGTAGTCCCGGTGGTAGACAAATATACCACCCCTGCCAATCCCGAAACCTCGCCGTTTGTCACTGAGGCTTCCGGACCATACTGTGAAGTTATTCTAGTGTCGGCTGCAGTATGGAAGGCAGGAGACCCCTTCCGAATGACCGTCCTACTAGGCACCACTACCACTGAGTCTGCATCAGTCACCGTCATGCCCCCTTCAGGCGCGGTTCTCTCCTTCGCTATAGAGCGCTGGGGGAACTTGACCTGGATCGTAAAAGAGGAAGACCTAGCCAAACACGGGCCGCCCGATTGGATACTGGTTCAACAGACGCCCGAATGCCAAACCAAGCCCCTAGTAGAAAAATTTCACCGGCTTGGGCTGCTCTTTGTAAACTTGACTCACGAACCAGGCAATTATTCCCTGCTGATCCGGACCCAGGAGACCCACACCATCCAAATTGACCCTTTAATTGCTAGCAATGAACATTTAAGCCAAGGGGACTCTGAACCGGCCCCATGGACGCTTCGCTGCCAGACACCGCTCCGAGGCCCTCTTGTGGACTAGGGGGGGATATATTCCTATGCCTCCCGACCCATGGCTTGCCTCCGAACAACCGCCAGCGGCGCTACCTCCATGAGGACTAGGAACTATGCACCTGAAGCTCTTCTTGCCGCCCACCGACCCTGCTCTGCAGATTGACAGCAAGGGGGGGTGGGAGTGTGTTTTGGGACGCATGGACTAAACTTGCATGTTCTTGTATATATGCAACCCAGACTGAGCCGTCTGTGATCTTGGCCACTCAATTGTTTTTAGTTCCCCATGAATTTCTTTCCATTGCCTTTCATGAATTTCGCCCCTATGAATTTAGCCCCGAATTAACCCCTCACTCTGTCCATTGCAAGTACGCCTATGATCCTCCCATGAACTGGGATCTTTTAATCGATTTTCTTCCTATGAATTTCTTTTAACCCTATGAATTGCCCTTTTAACCAGACTCCCTCCGCCGCATTGATTTTAGCCAATTTATCGTTTTATGAATTGGGTTTTAACCGGGACCCCTCATGGACGGTCTCTTTTAAAGATTATTTATCCCCTATGAATTCTTGATTTTAAGCTCTATGAATTTGGTTTTAATTTGACTGTATGAATTGGTCTTTTAATTGCGAATTTTATTTTTCTGCCCCCATGAGCCCTTCTGCCGCCTACCCTCATGAATTGTTTCCTCGCACTTGCTTTTATTATTGCTGCTTTTATTTATGAATTATTTTTAATCTCATATGTATTGCTTTTTTTTAAATTAAATTTTATTAAAGGTTATCAAGCACATAGTCCAATTCAAGTCTTACTTTTACATTCACATAACAATAGCTTATTAACAAGTTTACTATTAACATTTAAAGTTTTTTTTTCTTTAAATGGTTTTCCTCATATAGATCCATGAAAGTTTTGTTGTTCTTCAAGTACTTATATTTCTATTAATGACTGGTAGATTGTGTTCGTAGACTGTATGTTGCTTGTTGTAATGTAGTCAAGAAATGGCTTCCACTTACTATAAAATTCTGTTGTCTTTTCTTTTTCCGAGGATTGTTGAATTCTTTCTGTAATTTTTTCCATAATCATTTGGTCCCACACCTTACTAAGCCATTGGTCTATATTTGGTGCTGCCTTAGCATTCCATTTTATTGTGATTATTGTTTTTTGCTGCTACAAATAGACTACTTATGAGTTCTTTTCTAATTTGTGGAACTTTATTGTCTTGCCATAAGTCTAGAAATATTATTGTTGGTTGCAGTTGTATTGAATAGGTAGTTATTTTATGTATGATCTCTATTACTTCTTCCCAAAAGGCCATTATTTTCGGACATGTCCACCAACAATGGCTATAAGTCCCTGTACCCCCACATTCCCTCCAACACAATGGCGAGGACTTTGCTGTTAGCTGTGCTAATTTCTTTGGTGTGTAGTACCAATAGGATATTATTTTAAATGTTTGTAATTTAGTAGATATTATCGACGAATTGAATAATTTCGATGACCAGACTTTCCTCCATTGTTCTGAGGAGATTGTTAATTCCCATTCTTGTTCCCACTTTTTTTGATACATATGTCTTTTTATGTTTCCTGATTCTAATAAGATGTTATAAATCTTAAATAAGAGTCCTTTCTGTTTATAATCTTTTTGTTCTAATAATATCTCAAAATCAGTTTTTTTTCCTTTAAGGATCTCTACAAGATGTATTTGAGATGCCATATGATTAATTTGAAAATATGTAAACCATGGGATTTGTTGGTTTGTTTTTTCTTCAAGTTCTGTCCTTGTCAAAATTCTCTTATTTGTTGTTATATCTATCAATCTTGTTAGTTTAATTTGTTTCCAGAATTTATCTGCTGCTTTTTACCTGGGGGAAACCAATCTTGCATTGTAAATGAAGCATATCGAGAGATATTAGGGAGAAGTCTTCCCTTTTGGGTATCCCATGTTTTGAGGATGTCTACTAAGAATTTATTTTGCTTTATATTTGTCCATTGATTTCTTTTTTTATTCCATATTATTTCCTGAGTCGTGTAGGGATAGTACATTGGGATCAATATTTGTATCCAATCCAGTTCTTTTTTATCTTGCAGCAACTGTAGAGCATTAACTAATCTAGATACAACTGCATATATCTTTAAGTCAGGGTAACTAAAACCCCCTTGATGTACTTTTTGTCTTAAAGTGGCAAACGAGATTCTTGATTTCTTTTTATTCCATAAGAACTTGTTTAATATTGTTTGCCATTGTTTAATAATTGCTTGTGGTGGCGTTATAGGAATTGCCTGTAAAAGAAAAAGTATTTTGGGGAGAATGAAAGATTTTATAATATGGAATCTATCTATCCAAGTGTACTGTTGTCTATTTCTTTGCTCCAGTTCTTGTTTAATTTCTTTGATCTTTTGATAATGATGGTATTGCATTAGCTGATCTAAGTCAGCTGGAATATTTATGCCCAAATATGATAGTGACTTGTCTGCCCATTGATAGCTAAATTTAGAGGATAAGAAATTCTTCATTTGTGATGAAATGTTTAAAGGCAGTATAGTGGATTTGGACGTATTTATTTTTAAGCCAGACACTTGTGCAAATTCCTTTAATACCTCATGTAGGTAAGTCAACGAACTCTCAGGGTTAATAAGGAAAACTAACATATCATCTGCAAACATATTAAGTTTATATGTTTTAGATGCTATCTCTATTCCTTGTATTTTCTCCTGTTGCTGAATTGAAATTGCCAGAGGTTCCAGAGCAAGTGCAAACAGGGTTGGAGATAAAGGACATCCCTGTCTTGTCCCTCTTGAAAGTATGAATATCTCTGAAGTCATTTCATTTATTTTAATTTGTGCTTTAGCTTGGGTGTAGATTGTTCTGATTGAATTTATAAATTTTGTGCCAAATTCCATAATTTTCAGTAATTCAATTAAGTATGTTATTTCTAAGGAATCAAACGCTTTCTCTACATCTAATGATACCAGTAATGTTGCTGAATGTTGTTGTTTGCAGGCTGATATAATGTTAAGTGTTTTGTATATGTTTTCCGTTAGGTCCCTTCCAGGGATAAAACCTGTTTGGTCTTGGTGTATATATTCTGTAATAAATGTGTTTACCCTTTTTGCCATTATTGCTGTATAAATTTTATAATCTTGATTAAGCAATGATATTGGACGGTATGAAGCTGGATCCTTTGGGTCTCTTCCTTGCTTATGAATTACTATAATCGATGCTTCTTTCCAAGACGGAGGTTGCTGTCCCAAGTTTAATAGTGCATTGCATGCCTCCGTTAAAGAATTTAGAATGTTATTAAGAAATTTCTTATAAAATTCCGGAGGGTAACCATCCAGTCCTGCTGCCTTGTTGTTTTTTAGTCTTTGTATTGTTTCTCTAACTTCCTGTGTTGTAATTGGGTTTTCTAATATTTGTCTGTGCGTTTCTGCAAGTTTTTTTAAAATGTTTATGATTTTGAAAATACTGTTTAATCAGGTCTTCAGTTGGATTCTTTGATGTGTAGAGTTTTTTATAGTA
Source organism: Eublepharis macularius (assembly GCF_028583425.1). NCBI lineage: Eukaryota > Metazoa > Chordata > Lepidosauria > Squamata > Eublepharidae > Eublepharis > Eublepharis macularius. Next base: position 181,619,518 of record NC_072793.1, read on the forward strand.
TTCTTTAAAGGTATGTGTTATGTCTTTGGGCTTGTGTTCTATTTTTCCGTTCATGTTTTTTATTGCTATTATTTGTTTTGACATTTGTTTTTCTTTTACCTTCCATGATAAAATCTTTAAATTTTTGGGTGTATTATACCAGTATTTTTGCTTTAAATATAAAAGGTTTCTTTTTATTTGATCGGATTCTATGATTTCTAATAATTTACGTTCATGAAGTAGTGCCTGATAAGTTTTTTTACTCCCTGTTTTTTTATGTTGCGCTTCCAATTGTCCTATCCTATCCATAATTGCTGTTTTTTGTTCTTTCTGTTGTTTATTTAAATGAGCTGTCAAAGAGATAATTTGGCCCCTTAAAACTACTTTGAGTGCATCCCATCTCATATGAGCCAATGTATCCTTTTCATTGTTATCTTTTAAGTATTGGGCTATAAATTGCTCTATCTTTTTGCTAGTTTGGTCTTTGTTGAGTAAGACTTTATTAAATGTCCAATGTTTTGTAGTTATAGTGTCAGTTCTAATGGAAAACGTGCAGCTTGTCCAAGCATGATCTGACCACACAATATTTCCTATTTCTGGATTTACTGCCTTTTTAACTAGTCCATGTGATATTAATATGTAATCTATTCTAGTATGTACTTTATGTCGTGGTGAATAGTAAGTGTAATTTCTTTCTTGGTCATGTAACTGTCTCCAAATGTCTACTAGCTGAAATTTATAAGTTTTTCCATATAAGTTTTATTTTTATTTCTTTTGCAATGTTTATTGTTAAGATGTGATCTATCTAGTGTGTGGTTAATTATGTAGTTAAAATCTCCCCTGATTATCAGATCCCCTTCCTGAAATTTATTGAAACTATGAAATGTTGCCTCCAAGAATGCCAATTGATTTGTGTTTGGAGCATATAATGAAACTATTGTGTACATCTTCTCTTCTATAAGCCCTTTAATAAAGAGATATCTCCCTAGTTGGTCTCGACATATTGCTTTTATTGTAAACTTTGTATTTTTTGATATAAGTATCGAGAGTCCTCTTGCCTTCGATGTATCTTTTGCATGTATTTGCTGTTGTATCCATTTTTCTTTAAATTCTTGTCTGTCATTATATCTAAAGTGTGTCTCTTGAAAAAGAACTATATTTGGTTTTAATTTTGTTAGATTTGCCATGATACGTTTTTTCTTAATTGGATTGTTTAGTCCTCGTGCATTATAAGATATAACTTTAATGTTATGACTCATTCTTGCGTTTAATTATGTTTTCACCACTACTTTTCCTATTTTGTAACTAAGTACCACTTATAGCGCAAAAACAATATTTGTATTAAACCACTTTATAACACCAACTGAGTTTTCCAAACTATACTTATCTCAAAAACAGTATCTATATTTAAACACTTGTTTAACACCTAGTGTATTATCCAAACTTTCCTTTACAGTTATAGACTAGTACTTATAGTTCTGTATATATATTTAGTTTTCTCTTTTTTATTTACAATTTACCCTTCCCTCCTATTAAATCTCCCTCCTCCCTTTCCCCTTTTCTTTGTTCCCCTCCCCTCCCCCTCTGTTCCCTCTTCCCTTCTCCTCCCCCTCCCTCCCCTCTTATTTAACATACACACAATCCTGTTCTCTCTAACCTGTGATTACACACCTCACAGGTTATTGGTATTTTACCAACCCGAGAACAGAAAATAACTATAAGAGCTGGATGCTATACCTTCCTATTCCTCCCCCTCCCAAATCCCTGTTAGAAATTCTTTTTGTTGTTCCATTTTCTCACAACCTGTGTTTCATTTCTTTCATATAAAGTTCCATCAGTTAGTTCCAGCGGACTGGAATTTTACTGTTCTTATGCGGTGATAAACCTACTGGCATTCTTCTTTTTTGTGAATTCTTCTCTACGTCCATTGAAGTTTCAATTCCCACTTCGTTTAAAAATGCTGTTCCTGATTCTTGGTCTGATATTCTGTAGATTTTGTCATTATGTTTGACCTGTAGTGTAGTTAAGTTGCTCCAGTTGTAGTTGATTTTAGCATTTCTTAAAGCTTCAGTAATGCCTTTTAAGTCTCTCCTTTTGTTCAGTACTTCTGGGGATAAGTCTGTAAGGGCTAATATTTGAGTACCTTTAAAGTCCAGCCCTCCCCTGGCTCTGGCTGTTTCAAAAATCTTTTTTCTGATATTTCCATTTGGGATTGTAGCTATTATGTCCCTAGGAAATTTTATCTTTGCATTATTTCTTATCCCCACTCTGTATGCATTTTCTATTTTCATATCTTCCTCCTCCTCCATCTGAAGCTGCGTCTGTAGCCATGAAGCTAAAAAATCAGACAGGTCTTCATTGGCATTTATATTTTCTTGGAATCCCCTAAATTTGATATTCCTCTTTCTCTCTGCCATTTCCAGCCTTATTATTCTTTCCTGAAAATTTACATTTGTTTTTTGTATTTCTTTAACTTGACTCTGTACAGTACTGCTGATATCAATAGCAGATTTAGCATCCTGCACTGCTTTACTCAGTTCGATTTTCATTTCAGCAAATTGGTCTTTGAATTGCTGTGATAGCATTGACATTCTCTCAAGGAGATTTTGCTCCATCTGCTGGATTAAGCTTGTAACAACATTCTGCTGTTGGGAGAGTTGATTATTTTCTGTGCATTTAGTTGCGACAGCCATTTTGTCTCCCCCTTCCTGTTTCTTAACCAGCTTTGTTGCTGCCTCCTGACTCAAAAAAAACTTCTGTAAGTTTTTAACAGCTTTTACCTTTTGCTTCTTCTTTTCATTCAACTGTTTTTTCATACTCTGAGTGATTTTTGTTTAGTTGTTACGCTTTAAAGCAGGGATTTGTGCTGGGGAGGAATGGAGCTCTAGCAACAAACGTCCATTTTCCTCTGCGTTGACGCCACGCCCCCCATATCTATTGCTTTTAATCCCTTATGAAATATCCTATGAATTGCTTCACTTTTAATCTTGTATCTATGAGTTATGCCCTGCTTGCACTTTCCACTTTTATCATATATGAATTACTCCTTACTTTTATTCCCCATCTATGAATTGCTCCATGAATTGCTTGCATTTTAGCCATATATGAATTACCTCCGCTTTTAATCCTGTATTCATGAATTGACCCATGAATTGCCTTTGCTTTTAATCTTATGCTTATGAATTAATCCAGGTATATCAATTGTTCCAGGCTTTTAGTACCTTGAATCCGCCATGAAGTGCTCTTTGCTTTTAGCCTCATACTCACATGAATTGTTTGCTCTGATTTGATGAATTACTCTTATGAATTGATCTATGTATGCAAATATGAATTATTGCTATTTATGCTTACGGTTGCACTTAGCACACCTCCTAGTGTGGACCCAGACATCTGCAGCCCATTGGCTGATCCAAATTCACTCATTTGGCTAGGTGGTTCTCCAAACCAAATTCTTAAGTGACACCTCCCCCTCCTCCCCTTCCCTCTCCTTCTTCGCTCGAAACTCGACCACCTGATGTGCCGCTCATCCTGCCTTTGTAGCCAAGTTAGGAGATCCACGCGCCTGACGTCACGTGGTCTCCGAGGGGGGGAATTTTTGCCAAGTAGGCCCCGTCTCCTGCTTTAAGGCCTGCCATGGACTGTGTTAAAGTTTCCTGCGTTGCTGCTCTACTGCTACACCAAGATTGCCCTGCACATGTGTGCTGTGATACACGTGTCAGTTTCCTGCCTCCTTGTTAATTACCTTGCTGCTGCAATAGACTGTGTTAGTTGCCTGACTCCATGTCTGGATGACTCCACGAAGGACTCTCTTCCTGGGCAGCCCTGCCCAGACCTGTACCTGGACCTCCCAGTGTGTGTTTGTACTTTATTGCAAGTGTGCCCCGTGCCTGCATTGCCATCCGCCACGGACTGCGCCTGTTCCCTGCTATGGACGGTGTTTTACATGCTGTTCCCCCTGCCTCCATGGAAGCCTGCCTCATCTGGGTCCAAGCCGCTGTTAGCAGCCGGGTGCCGGCTGGGGAAACCTCCGGCGAGCCTGGCCAGGCACTCCCTGGTCAGTTCCCGCCTGGAGCCTCCCGTGGGCCGGTCCCCGAGCTTGCCCTCGCTACCAGGCAGCCTGCTAACCAGCCCCACCATGCCCAGCCGGTGACCATGTTCTTAGGCAGCCAGAAGACCTAGAGGAAAAGCCTGCTTTGGGAAGCCATTTCGGAGAAGCGGACACACCACGTCTGCAGCGAGAGGACCTCACCCTGCTCTGCATATCTTAGGAGCCGCCCCGGAGAAGAAGCTAAGTGCCGACCATCCCAAGCACTTAAAGAATGCATCTCAAAGAAACCTCCACATTCCAGAGCTGATGACATCAGGACAAGCCCTGTCCGCTGGAACATCCTTTCAACACGCTCGGATCTCCCCCTCCCTCCTTTGTCCCCTCTTCCTGAGGTGTCACTCTAACACAAGCAGATTCCTAAAGTGGCCCATCTAAGACATTCAGTAACCCATTAAAGCCTTTGTTTTAACCCGTGAGAACCACCAAGTACAGCACCAGCCCCAGGGTACGTTTTGGGGTATTTAAGCTGGTCCCTCAGACCACATGGTGCATACGCCATTCCTATCCAGACCCCCTTGCTGTGCTTCTGTGGATCCATTGCTGGCATTGGACCACCTCGCTGTTGTGTCTCTGCTCCGCTTCAGGATTGTATTTCCCTTATCATCATGGGTACCTGCTCACGCAACCGTCTCTGTATTTCTTACTCTGCATTTCCTAGTTCTTGTATGCTCTCTTGTATGTATGTGCAAGTTCAGGCTTATGCCACACTATTAGTAAAGACACGTGTTTATTGAATCTACTTATAGTCTGCCTCTTTATCACTAGAGTGTCAGGAATCGGGACCTCCGTAAACATTGTTTAGATCCACGCTAATTTTAGTTCCAGACTGCTGCGCTAATTTCCCCATTTAAAAGAGCAGTTCTGGTAACACTTCACTCAGCTGGGATCAGGCACAGAGGAAGTGGCCGTACCTGCCCCTCTAGCCTCCATTCAGCCGGGATCAGTGATGGAGGAAAAAGGCCTGCCCGGCCTCCCCTTTTGAGAGCCCATTTGTATTTTTTCCCACAACAGGCTTTGTTGCTACAGATTACATATTCCTTTCATTATTTCAGCCCCCCCCCCCGGCTCTCAGTGTTAAAAGTACTATACTCATTTTACTTGCTAGTAGGTATTTTCACCTTTTTTATTTCCTCCATTTTCTTATTTGATTTCTGTCTCTTTTTTCCAGCTGCAGATGTGAGGGAGATGGCAAGTGAGAAGGAACGAGGAAGGGCAGTTGTGGAACAAAATGAAGATCTGGAGGGAGAAGCAAAACTGAGGGGTCATGTGGTACAAAAGATGCAGCAGAGAAGCAGGCAAAAGCAGAGGAAGAAATTGGCTGCCCATCAGAGCGGGAAGATACCTGAGGTCCCAGGCCATGATGAAATGCAGACGAGAAAGAAAAGTCATAAAGGTCCCTGGAAAGCCAAAATATTGAGACACAAGCTCAGACTTGAAATATGTCAGAACATTTCAACATGCTGGAAAACATATAAAAGTTCAGAAAGTGGAAAGACCTTTTTTCAAAATAGCAAGCAGACTAAAAATCAGAGGATGTCCACAGGGGAGAAGCAATACAGATGTTTGGAGTGCGGGAAGAGCTTTTCTTTCAATAGCCTCCTAACTAGACACCAAAAGGTTCACAAAGGGGAGAAGCCATATAAATGCATGGAGTGTGGAAAGAGCTTCTCTTTCAATAGCAGCCTAACTAGACATCAAAAGGTTCACACAGGGGAGACGCCATATAAATGTTTGGAGTGTGGGAAGAGCTTCTCTCAAAAAGGTACCCTGACTAGCCATCAAAAGTTTCACAAAGGGGAGAAGCCATATAAATGCATGGAGTGTGGAAAGAGCTTCTCTTTCAATATCCACCTAACTAGACATCAACATATTCACACAGGGGAGAAGCCATATAAATGTTTGGAGTGTGGGAAGAGCTTCTCTCAAAAAGGTAACCTGACTAGCCATCAATATGTTCACAAGGGGGAGAAGACATATAAATGCATGGAGTGTGGAAAGAGCTTCTCTTTCAATAGCCGCCTAACTAGACATCAAAAGGTTCACACAGGGGAGAAGCCATATAAATGTTTGGAGTGTGGGAAGTGCTTCTCTCAAAAAGATTACCTGACTAGCCATCAACATGTTCACAAGGGGGAGAATCCATATAAATGCGTGGAGTGTGGAAAGAGCTTCTCTTTCAATAGCCTCCTAACTAGACATCAAAAGGTTCACACAGGGGAGAAGCCATATAAATGTTTGGAGTGTGGGAAGTGCTTCTCTCAAAAAGATTACCTGACTAGCCATCAACATGTTCACAAGGGGGAGAAGCCATATAAATGCGTGGAGTGTGGAAAGAGCTTCTCTTTCAATAGCCGCCTAACTAGACATCAAAAGGTTCACACAGAGAAACCATATAAATGTTTGGAGTGTGGGAGGAGCTTCTCACATAGTAGTGTCCTCATTATCCATCACAGTATTCACACAGGGGAGAAGCCGTATAAATGTTTGGAGTGTGGGAAGAGCTTCTCTATGAATAACTATCTAACTAGACATCAAAAGCTGCACACAGGGGAGAAGCCATATAAATGCTTGGAGTGTGGGAAGAGCTTCTCTCAGAAAGGTACCCTAACTAGCCATCGATATGTTCACAAGGGGGAGAAGCCATATAAATGCTTGGAGTGTGGAAAGAGCTTCTCTTTCAATAGCCACCTAACTAGCCATCAAAAGGTTCACACAGGGGAGAAGCCATATAATTGCTTGGAGTGTGGGAAGAGCTTCTCGCATAGTAGTGTCCTCACTAACCATCACAGGATTCACACAGGGGAGAAGCCATATAAATGTTTAGAGTGTGGAAAGAGTTTCTCTATGAATAGCAGCCTAACTGTCCATCAAAGTGTTCACAAGGGGGAGAAGCCATATACATGTTTAGCATGTGGGAAAAGTTTCTCCCAGAATAGCCACCTAACTAGACATCAAAAGATTCACACAGGGGAGAAGCCATATAATTGCTGGGAGTGTGGGAAGAGCTTCTCGCATAGTAGTGTCCTCACTAACCATCACAGGATTCACACAGAGGAGAAGCCATATAAGTGTTTAGAGTGTGGGAAGAGCTTCTCTCGGAATAGCACCCTAACTAGACATCAACGTGTTCACACAGGGGAGAAGCCATATAAATGTTTGGACTGTGGGAAGAGTTTCTCAGATGGTGGCATCCTCACTCGACATCAAAATGTTCACACAGGGGAGAAGCCATATAAATGTTTGGACTGTGGGAAGAGCTTCGCTGAAAAAGGTAACCTAACTAGCCATCAAAAGATTCACAGGGGGGAGAAGCCATATAAATGCTTGGAGCGTGGAAAGAGCTTCTCTCGGAATAGCGCCTTAACTAGCCATCAAAAGGTTCACACGGGAGATATTTAATGCCAAAGAAGATTCCGCTTGGAAATGCTAACATGTCAGATAAATGCTGGAAATGTAAAAAACATGAAGGATCATTATATCATATGTGGTGGACTTGTGAGGTAGCTAAGCAATACTGGGGAGATATAATTGAAGTAATTAATGAGGTTTTGCAAACCCAAATAAATAAGAACCCAGAATTGTTGCTACTGAACTTGGGAATGGAAGATGTTCCTATGCAGCATAGGACATTGTTATTTTATATGATTACAGCAGCAAGACTTTTATATGCGCAGAAATGGAAAGTGCAAGAAATACCAACTATAGAAGATTGGATATGCAAATTGGTGTACATGGCAGAAATGGATAAAATGACAAGAAAAGTGAAAGATCTTGATCCAGGAGAATATATTGCAGACTGGGGGAAATTGAAACAATATTTAGAAAAAAAATGGGATGTGAAAGGAGAACTGTAGCAGTTTGAGAACTATTAATATGTGATTTTACAAACAGAATGGGGAAGTAACTTTACCAGTAATGAAAAAGTTAGCTATTGATTAATCTAAGCTAGTATTACTATCAAGGAGATTTTATTAAAAATATATAGTTTAAATAGTGATGTAGAGAATGGATATATTAGTGGATTTGATAAAGTATATACAAAAGAATTTGAAAATGCTTAGAGTAAGAGACATAATACATATATGATTTAGAAGAATTTAGTTGAAAATAAGTTAAGTAATAAGTTAGGGGTTGGAAAGCTGTTGGAAGTCTACAAGAAGGGGGGAGGGAAATGGTGGGGGTTGATATAATATAGGTAAGATGGGGAATGTGTGTATTAATTTTGTACTCACCAATAAAAAAAAATTAATTTAAAAAAAAAGGTTCACACGGGAGAAGCCATATAAATGCATGGAGTGTGGGAACAGCTTCTCGCATAGTAGTGTCCTCACTAACCATCACAGGATTCACACAGGGGAGAAGCCATATAAATGTTTAGAGTGCGGAAACAGTTTCTCTATGAATAGCAGCCTAACTGTCCATCAACATGTTCACAAGGGGGAGAAGCCATATACACGTTTAGCATGTGGGAAAAGTTTCTCCCAGAATGGCCACCTAACTAGACATCAAAAGGTTCACACAGGGGAGAAGCCATATAACTGCTGGGAGTGTGGGAAGAGCTTCTCACATAGTAGTGTCCTCACTAACCATCACAGGATTCACACAGGGGAGAAGCCATATAAGTGTTTAGAGTGCGGAAAGCGTTGCTCGCGTAGTAGTGACCTCACTAAACATTACAGGATTCACACGGGAGAAACCATATAAATGCGTGGAGTGTGGGAAGAGCTTCTCTCGGAATAGCACCCTAACTAGACATCAACGTGTTCACACAGGGGAGAAGCCATATAAATGTTTGGAGTGTGGAAAGAGTTTCTCAGATGGTGGCATCCTCACTGGACATCAAAAGGTTCACACAGGGGAGAAGCCATATAAATGTTTGGACTGTGGGAAGAGCTTCGCTCAAAAAGGTAACCTAACTAGCCATCAAAAGATTCACAGGGGGGAGAAGCCATATAAATGCTTGGAGTGTGGGAAGAGCTTCTCTCAGAAAGGTACCTTAACTAGCCATCAACATGTTCACAAGGGGGAGAAGCCATATAAATGCTTGGAGTGTGGAAAGAGCTTCTCTCGGAATAGCGCCCTAACTAGCCATCAAAAGGTTCACACGGGAGGTATTTAATGCCAAAGAAGATTCCGCTTGGAAATGCTAACATGTCAGATAAATGCTGGAAATGTAAAAAACATGAAGGATCATTATATCATATGTGGTGGACTTGTGAGGTAGCTAAGCAATACTGGGGAGATATAATTGAAGTAATTAATGAGGTTTTGCAAACCCAAATAAATAAGAACCCAGAATTGTTGCTACTGAACTTGGGAATGGAAGATGTTCCTATGCAGCATAGGACATTGTTATTTTATATGATTACAGCAGCAAGACTTTTATATGCGCAGAAATGGAAAGTGCAAGAAATACCAACTATAGAAGATTGGATATGCAAATTGGTGTACATGGCAGAAATGGATAAAATGACAAGAAAAGTGAAAGATCTTGATCCAGGAGAATATATTGCAGACTGGGGGAAATTGAAACAATATTTAGAAAAAAAATGGGATGTGAAAGGAGAACTGTAGCAGTTTGAGAACTATTAATATGTGATTTTACAAACAGAATGGGGAAGTAACTTTACCAGTAATGAAAAAGTTAGCTATTGATTAATCTAAGCTAGTATTACTATCAAGGAGATTTTATTAAAAATATATAGTTTAAATAGTGATGTAGAGAATGGATATATTAGTGGATTTGATAAAGTATATACAAAAGAATTTGAAAATGAAACGTCAGGAACTACAATGCCAAGACCACGGCAATACAGCCCGGAAAACCCCCAACAACCATCAATTTGAAAATGCTTAGAGTAAGAGACATAATACATATATGATTTAGAAGAATTTAGTTGAAAATAAGTTAAGTAATAAGTTAGGGGTTGGAAAGCTGTTGGAAGTCTACAAGGAGGGGGGAGGGAAAGGGTGGGGGTTGATATAGGTAAGATGGGGAATGTGTGTATTAATTTTGTACTCACCAATAAAAAAAATTAATTAAAAAAAAAAGGTTCACACGGGAGAAGCCATATAAATGCTTGGAGTGTGGGAACAGCTTCTCACATAGTAGTGTCCTTACTAACCATCACAGGATTCACACAGGGGAGAAGCCATATAAATGTTTGGAGTGCGGAAAGAGTTTCTCTATGAATAGCAACCTAACTGTCCGTCAAAAGGTTCACACGGGAGATGCCATATAAATGCTTGGAGTGTGGGAAGAGCTGCTCGCATAGTAGTGACCTCACTAAACATTACAGGATTCATACAGGGGAGAAACCATATAAATGCTTGGAGTGTGGGAAGAGCTCTCGGAATAGCGCCCTAACTAGACATCAAAAGTTTCACACAGGGAAGAAGCCATATAAATGCTTGGAGTCTGGGAAGAGCTTCTCTATGAATACAACCTAACTAAACATCAAAAGGTTCACACGGGAGAAGCCATATAAATGCTTGGAGTATGGGAAGAGCTTCTCTCAGAAAGGCTCCCTAACTAGACATCAAAAGGTTTATATGGGGGAGAAGCCATATAAATGCTTGGAGTATGGGAAGAGCTGCTCTCAATCTGACAGCCTAAATAGACATGAAAATGTTCACACAGGGCAGGACCCATATAAATACTTAGAACATGGGAAGAGCTTCAATGATAGCAGCCACCTTACCATACAACTCGATAAGCAACCTGGAGAATAGCCATTCCACCATCATTTAATTTTGCCTTCTATGTTCCATGAAGTGCGTGGTGGTAGCTTTCCTTGTCAAGGATCATCTTGCTGCCTACTTACTTCCTTTTTCTCCATCTCTCCTCTATTTTTCCTTTTCACATCAAACAAACTTATATACAACCTCCGGTGAGCAAAACATGCCTATTTTTCTCTCTCCTCTTCTAAGGTGCCTCATGTTAATGGACTATTCAGCTAGATTAATGCTTCATACTTCCTCTTCCAAAATTATGAGGGCTGAAATTTTCTAGTGAGAATAATGACTTGTGCTATCTCATAAGACGTCTAAGATCTTTCTTATGTGACAATATAAAAATATGATTGGTCTTGGATTTAGCTGATGCTTCAGTTTTTCGGTCGTGACTTTCTATGAAGCCGAAAGTGATGCGATGTTGCAGTTGCAAGATAAGCTTCATAAATCTTTAGAAGTTGAGAAAAGGTTAAGTAAGCAAGTTATGATTAGCTAGTTATAGCAAATAAAGGATAATTTAGCACTGTCCATTACTTACAGCCCCCTTATCCCACACCGGCTCAAAGTGCCGAGGGGGTGGCAACGTCTGACTTACCATCCATGGCTGTCGTACGGCTAAGTGTGTTGGGTTGGGGAAAGCAGTGGTGAACTACCCTGTAAAACCTTCACTGCGAGCCTCTGTGGATCACTCTCGATGCGCTATAGGACAGAAAGGCCTGGAGGGAGTCGGTCTACTGAGTAGCCGGGGTCAGACATGACTGTGTGGCTTGGATCGGATCGGATCAGGATTACTTACAGCTGTCAAAAGATAAAAGGAACATCTAAGCTGTTATATAAGCTGTTATCAAACTACATTAAAGTTCATACACAGTTCACTAGAATACCCGTAGAGTTATAGAATATAAGATACTCTAGTTGTTATTGAGAATATTGGTTCTTAGACTACATTACAGGAAGAGTGATGCTAACCACTTCTTGTAAACCTTGTGTGGTGTTATGCAAATAAAGGACGAATGTTCAATTGTATGAGAAGGTTGGTGTGATTTTGGAGAGGGGGGATAGGAAAGATGGAAAATTAATATCTCCCCAGCCCACCCAGGTCACTGTTGTTCCGTTCCCAGAAAACGCCTAGCACTGCCATACATGCCTACTCCTCTCCATGAGAAAACCAACGTGTGTTCACTTTAAAAGATATTGTTTGTCGTATTGTGTGTGAAGAAGAGGAGGGACTGCAAGACACAGGCAGTCTTACAAGTAATGTATATGTATGTAGCATGAGAATTACTCTCACAACAACCCTCTAAAGAAGTTAAACTGAGAGAAAGCAATCCCAATTTACTTGTATTTTGGGAAAGGGGGAAAACTTCAGTCTCCCCATAGAATGTGTAGTTTTACAACCCTGCACTGTAAACAGTTTGTTCTAATTTAAAACCCTCCATTGCAGGCTAATTCCTTCCCGTCTTCACCTCTTGAAACAATTCAATTCCTTCATGTTGTTCTATGTTCCAAATTCCAATTCCCAAAGCAACTGGTCACAAGCAAAGAATGAAATGACCTCTCTTGCAATCTGCGAAAAGATTATTTCAGCCGCAGCTTGACTGAAGGTGTATCTCTCTCCTTCAGCCACAAAGTGTTCACACGAGGGTTGCCAGATGGCCAGTTCTGAATCAGTTTGGTATTGGTGTTTGTTGTTTGGGAATAAATTGAGCAAAGACTGACTATATAGAAGTTCAATATTGTTCTCATTAATTGAGAAAGAGAATGTCTCTATTTATGTGCACAGAAAACAATAATCAACTTGGGGTTATTTTCCTGAACTAAGGACCTCTGATTGCCAAACTTGTCCTCATATCCTGGATGGAGGAAGGTGAAGAGCTGTTTGTCGTATTGTGTGTGAAGAAGAGGAGGGACTGCAAGACAGCTTCTTAGGTCTATAGTTTGCCCCTGTGTTGCTTGTGGTTCCTTCTAAGGCCTGGATTTCTGCTATCTTGTTAAACCTCAGACTTTCTTGGATGGCTTATGAAGGCTAAAGCGGTGCCTGTAAATGACAGAAATAGGTAATTTCCTTCTACTTACACCAATCTATTTTTTCCGAATCCAGCCAAGTTACATCCAGACAGTGGCTCTCTGGCAAGGTTGTGTCCCAGCCCTGTGTCATGTCTGTAGTAGCCCCTACACCCATGTCATAGTTCTAGGGGTGCTAAATGCTAGTACTGTGTTACTGTCTGATTTCATATTGCATCTGCTATGTACATCACTGTTTGATTTCATAGACTGTATGCATCACTTTAGTTTCTCCCTCTCACAGCCTGGGGACACAGCTGGGAGAGCTATGGGTAATCTCTTCCTTTGAAGCTCATTGACATAACCTTGTTGTAATGTCTGAAATGCTACCATTCTCTCTATCTCGTCTAGCTAATGTATGAACTCCAGAAAAGTTTCCCAGACTTCTTTCCGCTTGAACTTGTGATTTAGAAGGGAGGGGAATCTTTGAGTATTTAGACCTGTACTTCCCCCAAGCCTTTATTCTTTTCAAAGAAGTTGTTGTGCTTGGATGCTTCTTTGGCTTTAAGTAAATTTATGGACCTGTGCATATGGAAAAGATCTGATTTCTGAATAAAAGTCATTTAACCAAGGACCTGTGTCTTGCTGAAATGATCCAGGGATCTGTCTTATCCATAATCTGACACCCTATTATCCCTGAGGTCCTTGGAATTGGAGGAGTCAGAGACTGAACCAGGAATCTTCTGCTTCAGAGACATGACCCAAAGCAAGTCCAAGCAGTGTGCACGTGAACACATTTAACCTTCTCTCCCACTTCCAGCACAGGGCAATGTCATGGATTCTGAAGGGCCTGGACCATAAATCCCTACAATTGCACAAGATGCCAATGTAAACATCTTGTAGAGGCAATCTTGGCTTTCCCATTATATTTTAACACCTCTTCTGATTATCAGGCGACTTCATGTCATTTGGAGCACAAGATGAATGGAGAGCAAAGTAACTCTTCGGACTGGGTTTTCTTTTTGAATTTACACTCGACCCCTTATTTTCCTTCCATTCCTCCTTTCTTCCTCTTTAATTCCTCAAAAAAATAAGTTTTGGAGCCGAAGACTTTGTAGGGCCCTGCTTTTTATTTTTCTGGAAGAAGGGAGAGAGGAGGAGGAAAATTTTAAACCCAAATTCCCGTTATGTCCAAGAGGAATGGTGTGGGTCCAAGACATCCACCAGAAAACCCACACAGTCTTTAGCAGCACCACAATTCTATCCTCCAGCACTGACTGGGAAGAGCAAAGAATCAACCAATTGGTTGACTGAGGACTAACTTTGAGACCCTAACCCCAGCAAGGCAACTGGGAAATGGGCTTGTGGAAAGAGATACCAGTATTGTGTACTGGTGTGGGTAGCAGCAGAAAAAAGCCCTGTTTTGCCGCCTGTGTATCTGAGCAAGTGCAAACACGTACTGCGGTCAGAGGTGCCATAGCAATAGGGAATAAGGGATCTTTCCCAGAGCACAAATCAGGTTTCTTCTGCTGCACTGGCCCCTCTTGGCTCACTGATTTTCTTACAAGGGGCTCCACAGCAGAGCTCCCAGGATCAAGAGATGTGCCCTTTGGGCTGGATGCCCTTCTGCATCAGTGGACAGTGCAGCACTCAGAGCCAGAAGCAGCAGGCATCACCCCCAGGCCTCCTTCATGACTCTTTGGCCAAGTCTGATGATCTTCTCAGCATGCAGGAAGGCTTTGTGATGGACAAAATCAGGTGCCTTCTGGGTGCCCTCATTCTTGGGCCTTAAGCACTGCAGCTTCCCTCCCCTTCTGGATCAAGAAGGGCATTCATTGTCCCCTCTCCAAAGGCGACCAAGGCTGATTTAACCCCCTGGCCGATGTGGGATATGGAGTTGTTGCTGCTTGAAGTGGGCTTGGCGCTTCGCTCCCATTGTCCAGCCCTTTGCTGCCCCCCTTGTGCTCTGGATCGCTCAGCATCCGCTCCGTTCTTTTCATCAGAGCGCAAGAGAGTGCCCACACAGGGGCTGCTTTGTGGGCCTCCTGCCCGTGGGCAGGAGAATCAAATACGACGAGTCCAGCAGCACCTGAACTTTTGCTCTGGCACATGATGTTTGCGAGGCAAAAGAAATCTGGTCCTCAGGTGCAGGAGGTGTGCAAGACCTTTCCCACGCTAGGAACATCTGACAAAAATTATTTATTTAATTATTTATTTAATTTTTAATCTTCAGTGTAAATGAAAGATTTGGCGACAGGAGCCCCAGTGAGAGAATTCCTCAAACTTTCTGCATTGAACTTTTGTTTGTTTGTTTATGGCATTTATAGTCTGCCTTTCTCACTGAGAGTCAAGGCAGATTCCATAGTGTGAGATCAGCACAATTAGTAGCAAGGACAAGGGCAGGCATTTCCATACAGTGCCAAGGACATTTCCATAAAACAATGCCATAGGGTAAATGAATACAAGTTTACAGAGACATAGCATTAGCAAGGATCCAATATGGGGTTGAAGAATTGATAAACAGAACATCAATTCTAGGACTGACATAACATGAAGCACAAGCAGCATATATGAGTACATATTCAAAGCGACAGTTAATACGTAAAGCAACATAATTGTAGAGTCCCTGGTTCCCAACTCATTAATGAAACATCCAAGATCCCTTCCCTACAATACCACCCTCCTATCTGAGTAAAAAGCCTTTTGAATAATTCAGTTTTGCATTGTTTGCGGAAAGCTAAGAGTGTGGGAGCTCTCCTGACCTCCTCAGGCAAGCTGGTCCATAGGGTCGGGGCCACCACAGAGTAAGCCCGTGTACAGGCTGCAGTTGATTTTGCCCATGTGCAGGCTGGCACCTGCAAGAGATCCTGCTCAGATGAGTGAGCTGCTGTGGAGGAACATAGGGAGGGAAGTGGCCCCATAGGTATAGAGAGGGAAGTGGCCCCATAGGTATGTTGGGCCAAGGCCATGAAGAGCTTTGTATGTAATAACCAGTACCATGGCTTGAGCATGGTAACTGTCATGTCTGACTGTATCCACTCATTCATGCCAATAATATTTGCTGTCATCTGTATACTTTATGCTGTCAGGGGTGACTCTATTTTGTATGCCTAGGTATGCTCTTGTTGCTAACATTCCAATGAGTTCTCACTCGTTTCCAGGCAGCTGAGTGTTTACTAGTATTTCCTGCTAGTGTTATGTCTTCTCTCTATGTAGCTGATAACACAATAATGCAAGCTGTTCTCACAACACCGGGTTGTTTGGAAAAGGGGAGCGGGGATCGAGCAGGGGTAGAAGAGGCTTGTAATTTTCCTATGTAACCATTCTGGTCAACTTTCTACTTGAGCTGCTTAGGTCTTTTCTTACTCCTAAGCAGACCTTTGGATTTGATTATGGAAAGAACTGATTTCTGCATAAAAGCCATTTAACCAAGAACAAGTGTCTGGCTTCAATGAATCAAGGATCTGTCTGCTATAGTCTATCATCCAGAGTCCGACTGTAACTGATAAGTAGACAATGGAGTGACTGTAGGATGGAAGTGATGTTCAAGCTCCTGCTCGCTCCTGCTAACAGTCAAGCTGCAGCATTTTGCACCAATAGGAACTTTCTAGTTAGATGTCAGACCAGTATAAAGTGCATTACAATAGTCAAGCTTTGATGTTGCCATGGCATGGATCCAGGTGGCCAAGTCAGCTGTGTCGAGGTAAGAAGCCGTCTTCCAGGCTAGAGTGAGATTGTAGTAAGCATTTTTCCAGCTGCCTTAACTTGTTTTTCTAGTATTAGCAATGGATCCAGTATAACCCCTAAGCTCTTAGACTACAAGGGTCAGACAAACTCCAGTGAAAGAGGAGAGTACAATGCCTTTCAGTATATCTGACTTCCCAACAAGCATCACTTCGGTCTTGTCTGGGTTTAATTCAATTTGTTATTTTTCAGCCATTTCACCGCGGCTGTCAGGCAGCGATCTTAAGATTTCTACTGCATCCTCTGGGGACCTGGATAGCAAGATACAGAGTTGGGTGTCATCTGCATATTGATGACATCCAACTCCAGAACTGCGAATGAGTTCCTCTAAATGTTTTATGCAGAGGTTGAATAACATGGGAGATAGGATTGCGCCCTGCGGAACCCCGCAAGATAGTTCCCATTCTGGATATAGCTGATCTCCAACAGCAACCCTTTGAGTCTGTTCCATTAGAAACAATTTAAACCAGTCCAGAGCACATCCTTTAATGCCCACTTCTGTTTCTAAATCCTTCAACAGGATGGCATGATCTACTGTGTCAAAGGCTGCAGATAGAGCCGGGAGGAGCAATATTCAGACGGAGATCATCCACTAATGCTACTAGTGCTGTCTCTGTCCCATGCCCTGGTCTGAAACCTGACTGGAAAGGGTCCAGAGCGCTAGAGTTATCCAAGAAGGTCCGGAGAGACGACGAAACCGCAAGCGACTAACAGACTAACAGCACCTGGAGGATAGAGAGGGAAAAATCGGAGAATGGCAGGGCAGGGGAAGGACACATTGCCAGCTGTGTTGGTTGATAGCACATAATCCAGTGCACAAAGCAGAAAGTGGGATAAGGTTCCAGGGAGTACCTGCCAGCCTGTCTTTGTAGCTGGAAGGGCACCATTATAAGAAGCAACAGAAAAGAAAAGCAAGACTCAATCAAAGAAGCGACATCCACCAGTTTGCAAGATCTCAGTAAATCAGTTAACAATAGGCTGTTTGGAAGTCTTTCATTCATAGGGTTGCCTTAGGATGGAGACAACTTGACGGCACATTGCACACACACAGAGGGACTGTAAAGAGGGACATTTCCAAGAAATAGAGCTTCAGGCTGGACTTCATCACTTCAGGCCTGTGTGGTGATGCCTGGGAGTGGATTCTATTCAGTAGAACTGGCTTCTAAATAAATTGGCTTCGGGCTGGGCAGTAAAGCACAAATTTTCATGAACATGCTGTTGTAGTGAAGAAATTCAGAGCATTTTTTAAAAGGGGATTTAGACCAAAATTAGAGGAATAGGGAAGCATTCTCATCCTTTTTATCTCTATTGCTAATAAAACACAAAAGTGAATGCTATCTTTGCACTAAGATCAGGCCCTTTGAAGGGCTCTGTATAAACTTCATAGTTCAGTCTTTAGAACAGGGGTAGGGAACCCTGGACACGTGTGCCTAAGAGCTTACTCCCAGGAAACTGTTCTTAGTATTGCATTCCACCAAACTGGTAATAACATATTTGACTTGCGAAATCTGAATTAAGTACGAACAAGAACAATTTTTAATAGAATACAAGAAAGAGGTCCATGAGTCCTGACAGGCGAAGGGAGTTTTCTTCCTGTTTCCAGCCCTTGCTGTCTCCTCTGCTCCGTATCTCTTTGCCAGACCTCCCTTCAATATCTACTCCCCTCCGTCAATTCTCCATACTTTCACCTTTTCCATCCCTTTCCTGTCAGAAACCCTTTTCAAATACCCTGTATTGAACCACAGATTTTCAACAGGCAAAACAGGAACTCTGCCACTGAGCAAGGGCCCCTCCTTGGCTCTTCTCTTATCCCCAGTCCTACCTCTCCTCTCCCCCATTCACCTTCAGTCATACAAGCCAAGCGCTGCGGGAGAGTCACTGCATATCCTACTATATGATTGAGTAAGCGTGTTTCAGACAACTCACTTTATACCCTGGTGCACCAGCAGAGGGCACTGCTGCGGAGGGAATCACAGGCAAGGCACCATGTCCCTCCAGAAAAGGTGCCCAGGCAGGAAGGCCAGGCTGGGATCGGGAGGGGTACAGGCGGCAATACCAGGCCTCCATTGGTATCTGAACTGCAAAGAGGGAAAACTCCCACGGGACCCGAAAGAAACCACAATAAATTTATAAACTAGTGAAAATTTTTTAAAGTGCTAGTGCGATTCCTAATGTAGTCATTCAATACAAAATGTACAAAATTCATTAAGATTTACATTAACAATCAATTGCATAAATATCATGTTCAACAATCATATGGACTCTACAGTTATAGTAGTTACACCATAAACGAACTCCGCCCGGGTATACATTAGGATTTCAGAGATAAAATATTTCCTTATAGTTGTGTTCTTTATGTCCTCTAATCCATATTCCTTCTTCAGTAATACAATTCCTTCAGTAGGATGAATGAGGATGCAAAGGTGCTAAAGCCTCTTCCTTCACGCTCAATCTGGGGCCGGCTACGAATCACAGATTTCGTGCCCACTTCATCAGGAGCGTGCTTCCTACCGTGGATAAAAATATATCAACCATTCTCTTCTCAAAGGCATGTCTACCCCCACTATTCCAAACTAATTTCCATACTCACACATCCCATAAGGTATTCACATTCACGATACAGATTACTAATTGCTCAACCCGGAATCTGGCGGCCGCGTATTCTCTTGCGCATTCGTTAATCACATCGCTTATCTTTATATCTCTACTGGTTAATTGGAGACTCTCATCATAAAGGTACAGAATTCAAAACTACAAACCAACTGCGGTGTGTATTCTACAGGTAACAGTTCAATAACAATTCATTATTCAAGCCCTTTGGTCTGACACAGTCAAGTTTGAATATCCAGTAAGCCTCACGTCGGAGAAGCCATGACTGCACCCCTTCTCGTTCACCCTTAGCAGCCACTTCTAGAACTACAACCTTAAGGCTGTTTTCCTGATGGTTCTGTTCCTTGAAGTGCTGGGTCAGTGGTGCCTCCATAACATTATTCCAAATGCGTGTCATATGCTCAAGTATCCTAACCTTGATAGGTCTGAGCGTACAGCCAATGTAAATTAAATTACAAGGACATTCCAGGGCATAAACTACTCCTTTAGTCTGGCAATTAGCAAAATGGCCAAAGCTATGTTTGTATCCCTTAATGGAGATCTCCTTACCTTCAAAGAACAGACCGCAAATCTGACAGTGCCCACATTTAAAGTTCCCCTTTGGGAGACGTCGTACGTTAGTCTCGCTACGTGCATCAGCCCTAACTAGTATGTCTTTTAAACTCTTAGTTTTGCGGAAGCCTACCCTTGGTCTCATTTCACAACCCTTTATGGTCTCTATAATATTCCAGTGCTGAAAAATAATTTTTCTTATCTGGTTGGCCCTAGGAGTAAAATCCAATGCCCATACTATCCTATCATCCTGTGTTTTTCTCACGGGTTCAAACAGGGATCTCCTATCTCTCATCTTTGCTCTCTGCCAAGCGTGACTAACAACTTTCTTTGGGTAATTCCTCCCCAAAAATTGCCTGCAAAGGGATCTACCATCTTTTTCGAAATCCAATGCACAGGATGAATTTCGTTTAATTCTGAGCAATTGTCCAAAGGGGATGTTCTCCCTTAGGTGACGAGGGTGGAAGGATTGAAAATTCAAATACGAATTTTTATCTGTCTCCTTACTATAAGTTTTAACTTTAATCAGATGGTCCTCACTCCTATATGTAATCACATCCAAATAGTTAATTTGTTGTTTGTTATATTGCCACGTAAATTTGACATTAGAATCCCGACTGTTCAGCCAATCACAAAATTCTTCCACCCCCTCAATATCTCTATAGATGAAATATAGATCATCTATGAAGCGGAAATATTGGACAATATGTTCTCCATAAGGGTTCGAAGGGTGTAAAATGAACTGATTCTCCCAGCTGCCCATGAATAAATTAGCTATGCTGGGTGCCGCAGAGCTGCCCATCGCTACCCCTCTAAGCTGATAATAAAAGTCTTCCTCAAACCGGAAATAATTTTTCTCAAGTATCAAGTCCAATAACTGAAGCAGAAAAACCCTCGAGAAATTATTGCCCTGCTCCCTAGTCAAAGCTTCCTCCACCACCATTCTAGCTGATTCATGTGGGATGATTGTATATAAGGAGCATACATCCATGGTGAGGAATCCAGCCCCTTCTTCTAAATGTGTGTCTCCTATACGTCTAATGAAATCTCTAGTGTCCTGCAGTAGAGGACGTATATTAGCCACTGCCGGTCGCAATACAGAATCAATCAGAATTGCCAGTGGCTCCAGAAGGGATCCACAGCCTGAGATGATTGGCCGGCCGGGGGGTGGGTAGACTTTTTTATGTATTTTAGGTAGGATGTAAAACAATGGAGTCCGGGGGTTCTTAGTCCATAAAGATTTAAATAGCATCTCATCAATTTCACCCGATTCCCTTGCTTCACTCAAGACCACCTTAATAATATTTTTAATGTGGTCTGTCGGGTCAGATGGTATTTTCATATAGCTAGATGCATCTCCCAGTTGTCTCCTGGCTTCCCCTAAATATACTTCCCTGTCCATAACAACCACACCTCCCCCTTTGTCCGCTCCAGAAGGGATCCACAGCCCGAGATGATTGACTGGAGCCACTGGCAATTCTGATTGATTCTGTATTGCGACCGGCAGTGGCTAATATACGTCCTCTACTGCAGGACGCTAGAGATTTCATTAGACGTATAGGAGACACACATTTAGAAGAAGGGGCTGGATTCCTCACCATGGATGTATGCTCCTTATATACAATCATCCCACATGAATCAGCTAGAATGGTGGTGGAGGAAGCTTTGACTAGGGAGCAGGGCAATAATTTCTCGAGGGTTTTTCTGCTTCAGTTATTGGACTTGATACTTGAGAAAAATTATTTCCGGTTTGAGGAAGACTTTTATTATCAGCTTAGAGGGGTAGCGATGGGCAGCTCTGCGGCACCCAGCATAGCTAATTTATTCATGGGCAGCTGGGAGAATCAGTTCATTTTACACCCTTCGAACCCTTATGGAGAACATATTGTCCAATATTTCCGCTTCATAGATGATCTATATTTCATCTATAGAGATATTGAGAGGGTGGAAGAATTTTGTGATTGGCTGAACAGTCGGGATTCTAATGTCAAATTTACGTGGCAATATAACAAACAACAAATTAACTATTTGGATGTGATTACATATAGGAGTGAGGACCATCTGATTAAAGTTAAAACTTATAGTAAGGAGACAGATAAAAATTCGTATTTGAATTTTCAATCCTTCCACCCTCGTCACCTAAGGGAGAACATCCCCTTTGGACAATTGCTCAGAATTAAACGAAATTCATCCTGTGCATTGGATTTTGAAAAAGATGGTAGGTCCCTTTGCAGGCAATTTTTGGGGAGGAATTACCCAAAGAAAGTTGTTAGTCACGCTTGGCAGAGAGCAAAGATGAGAGATAGGAGATCCCTGTTTGAACCCGCGAGAAAAACACAGGATGATAGGATAGTATGGGCATTGGATTTTACTCCTAGGGCCAACCAGATAAGAAAAATTATTTTTCAACACTGGAATATTATAGAGACCATAAAGGGTTGTGAAATGAGACCAAGGGTAGGCTTCCGCAAAACTAAGAGTTTAAAAGACATACTAGTTAGGGCTGATGCACGTAGCGAGACTAACGTACGACGTCTCCCAAAGGGGAACTTTAAATGTGGGCACTGTCAGATTTGCAGTCTGTTCTTTGAAGGTAAGGAGATCTCCATTAAGGGATACAAACATAGCTTTGGCCATTTTACTAATTGCCAGACTAAAGGAGTAGTTTATGCCCTGGAATGTCCTTGTAATTTAATTTACATTGGCTGTACGCTCAGACCTATCAAGGTTAGGATACTTGAGCATATGACACGCATTTGGAATAATGTTATGGAGGCACCACTGACCCAGCACTTCAAGGAACAGAACCATCAGGAAAACAGCCTTAAGGTTGTAGTTCTAGAAGTGGCTGCTAAGGGTGAACGAGAAGGGGTGCAGTCATGGCTTCTCCGACGTGAGGCTTACTGGATATTCAAACTTGACTGTGTCAGACCAAAGGGCTTGAATAATGAATTGTTATTGAACTGTTACCTGTAGAATACACACCGCAGTTGGTTTGTAGTTTTGAATTCTGTACCTTTATGATGAGAGTCTCCAATTAACCAGTAGAGATATAAAGATAAGCGATGTGATTAACGAATGCGCAAGAGAATACGCGGCCGCCAGATTCCGGGTTGAGCAATTAGTAATCTGTATCGTGAATGTGAATACCTTATGGGATGTGTGAGTATGGAAATTAGTTTGGAATAGTGGGGGTAGACATGCCTTTGAGAAGAGAATGGTTGATATATTTTTATCCACGGTAGGAAGCACGCTCCTGATGAAGTGGGCACGAAATCTGTGATTCGTAGCCGGCCCCAGATTGAGCGTGAAGGAAGAGGCTTTAGCACCTTTGCATCCTCATTCATCCTACTGAAGGAATTGTATTACTGAAGAAGGAATATGGATTAGAGGACATAAAGAACACAACTATAAGGAAATATTTTATCTCTGAAATCCTAATGTATACCCGGGCGGAGTTCGTTTATGGTGTAACTACTATAACTGTAGAGTCCATATGATTGTTGAACATGATATTTATGCAATTGATTGTTAATGTAAATCTTAATGAATTTTGTACATTTTGTATTGAATGACTACATTAGGAATCGCACTAGCACTTTAAAAAATTTTCACTAGTTTATAAATTTATTGTGGTTTCTTTCGGGTCCCGTGGGAGTTTTCCCTCTTTGCAGTTCAGCTTAACCGTTACGGGAACGGCCATTATTTTCATTACCTCCATTGGTATCTGGCATCCATATGGAAATAGAGGAGAGAGTCAAGTGTCGTGGAACCGCACAACTAGTATTATAATGTGCTCTTGAAAATGATTTCCAAAACAGGAATTCAGCGTGTGTCCTGTTGAGCGCGGAGTGGCCTTCCCCTTCCCCTTTGATTGTTGTCTGGCTTGCTGATCTTCCTGGCTGGGGAGTGGTCTTCGGAGCATTACTCACAGTGGACCATTGCAGCTCTAAGAGAAGAAACTTCACTTGCTTTTCCTGTCAAAAGACTTTATTTTGGACACTACCGACTCTGGGGAAGGTGGTCCTTTCCATTTTGGTTGTGGTTGTGCTTTTCCTTGCCTATGGTGTAAGAATACGTAAAAGTTCTAATATACTGATGAGTTTTCTATTATAATTGTTCATATAAAATTACTTATTGCTTTTGCTATAACAACGTGTCTGTACCTACAATTGGTTTTCCTAGCTCTCACTGCTGTGGGTTTTTCCCCTGTATCATGGGTCACCCAACAGCATGCCCCCCCCCCCGTTTATTGCTCCACTTTTACCCAGCTGGTATTAGGAGCGGAACAGGTAACAGTACTCACCTCCCACCTTAACCCAGCTGGTATTAGGAGCGGAACAGGTAACAGTACTCACCTCCCACCTTAACCCAGCTGGTATTAGGAGCGGAGCAGGTGGCAATGCCCACCCCCACCATAACCCAGCTGGTATTAGGAGCAGAGCTGGTTGCAATACCCACCCCCACCCTTAACCCAGCTAATATTAGGACCAGAGCAGGTTGCAATAGGATTTACTCCCAGGAAACTGTTCTTAGTATTGCATTCCACCAAACTGATAATAACATATTTGACTTGTGAAATCTGAATTAAGTATGAACAAGAACAATTTTTAATAGAGGAATAAAAGAACGAGGTCCATGAGTCCTCACAGGCTAAGAGCATTTCCTTCCTGCCTCCAGCCCCTGCTGTCTCCCTTGCTCCATCTCTGTTTTCCAGACCTCCCTTACCCATCTACTTGCCCTCTTTGATTTTCCATACTTTCCCCTTTTCCAGCCCGTTCCAGTCAGAAGCCCTTTTCAAATGCCCTGGATTGAACCGCAGACTTTCGACAGGCAAAACAGGAGCTCTGCCACTGAGCAAGGGACCCTCCTTGGCTCTTCTCTTATCCCCAGTGTTGCTTCTCCTCTCTTCCCATCCACTTTGGTCATAGAATCACTGCGGGAGAGGCGCTGCATGCCCAAATAGAAAGGAGAACAGGGAGATCTTTTCTCTATAATTTTTCCATGTTATGATTGGGAAGGCAGGCGGAATAACTTTCCTTGCTGGGGGCTCTCTAAGGCCATTTTTTTTCCGGGGATCTCTTTACAGCAAATTCTGTAGCGCTCAGGCGACCTGACCCATTGCACCAATAAGAAGAAAATGGAGCCAGGGGCATTAGAGAGTCGCTTATTTGATCTTCTGGTGGTTCACAGTATGCTTTGTCCGGGGATCTAACAGGATAAAATTAAAATGAATAAAATACATTAATTCACGAAGCTTTCAAATTATTAAGGTGGCATTGCTCTTTCGACGAGTATTTAAGGTCAGTTTACGGTCAGACATTCAAAACACTCTTCAAGCGCAAGCCTGGCATAGAAGACTCTGCACTGGGCAGTTGCCCACCCCTCCCTCCAGCAGCGCACGGTGGAGTCCCCATTGGCTGAGCTCTCACGCCCTCTCAGCCCCTATAAATCGGGGCCGCAAGCGCGCCTGGGAAATGTAGTTCCCAGGGGAGGACCAAGAGAAGGACAAGGCCAGAAGAGTCGGACAGGAAAACCCTCCTTTCCCAAGCTGGTCTCTCCTGCATGGAGCCCTCCTAGGAGGCTTCTCGACGCAGCGAGGCAGGAGATCCGGGAAACCTCCCCTCCCCACCCCCTTGGGCTTCTTTATGGCGTTTGGGCTCTGGGTACGCTGGAACTACAACACCCAGCGCGCAGAGAGAGGCCAACCCACCTTTCCCAGGCATCGAGGGGACGGAGGAGGAGCTTTGTGGGGAATGGAGGTCCTGCGCGGCTCGCTTCTCTCTCGGCCTCCCCGGGAGGAGGGAGACTTCGGTTTCTGCGCGTCTGCAGAGGAGGTGAGCTCAGGGCGGCATGCACGGATCTGGGGCGAGGGGAGGAAAGCACGTGTGAACAGGATGGAGGGGGAAGAGGGGCTGAGCCCTGGCTGCAGTTTGTTCTGCTTCGCTCTAGTTAAATATTCTGCAGATTTCCCTCTCCTAAATCCCCTTTACCAGGAGGAAAGGGTGTGTGTGTGGGGGGCGTGATCCAGGTCAGTAAACGTGGCACCCTCGAGGCCTGGGAAGCAAGGATGAGTTGTTTGGAAAAGGAAACATCCCAGGTATTACAGATTTCACGGTCACAAATTGACACCAGTCCAACAACTGGCTGGGAGAGGCAGTGGGGCGCTCTCCCTCTTGGCTGTGCAGGAGCCCCCGACTGCCTTTGGACCTCTGCGATTCTAGACTTTTAACATGTTAAAGAGGAAGTGGCCCGGGTGGCATCTGTGTGAAGAGGGGGTGTGTTTTTGCACACTTGCATGTGTTCTGTGCTTGCGACCTGGGCGGATTTTGTTGTTAACTGCGGCAGGGGCCCCTGGTCTGATCCAAAGGAGTCCCTTGCCTGTTCCCCCTGGCCCCCATGTTCTCCCTGGCCGCCATGTTTGTTCTCCCTGGCCCCTCCTTGCAAATTTTAAGGGGCTCCCTTGCCCTGCACAATGCACAAGACAAACCAAAAGAGGTGTTTGGTAAGATACGGCAGTAAGAATTTTCAGCACGTGCAGTTCAACATATTAAAGAGGAAATGGCCTGGGTGGCATCTGTGTGGGTGAGGCGTGTTTTTTTCCACTCTTGACTTTGTTCCAGGCTGCTGGCCTGGGTGGCGTCCGTGTGAGGAGGGGGTGTGTTTCTGCACCCTGGCTCTACACGGTGCACAAACTAGACCACAAGAGGCATTTGGCCAGATTTTTCCCACCCTCCCTGCCTGTCCTCCCTCTTGTTTTGGAGTGAATCTGGGCCAGGATGATCCCCTCCTTTTGTTTTTGGCAGTGCAGCTCCCACAGGGATCCTGAAGTTGGTGGCCAATTTTAACTTGCCTGGTCTTTATTTTCCTGTTATAGATTGGAATATCTCCCACTGTAATTTAGTAATTTTTCTGCAATATATTGATCTTTCCCTTAACCCTTTCTTTTGTTTGAGAGCCAACATCTGTCCAGGTGAAGCAGTAGCTTCCTTATTGTTCAGCTGGTAATCCTACGATATAATTGAGTATGCGTGTTTCAGACAATTCACTTTATACCCTGGTTCACCACCAGAGGGCAGTGCCGCGGAGGGAGGCAAGGCACAATGTCTCTTCAGAAAACGTGCCATGGCAGGAAGGCCAGGCCGGGATCAGGATGTGAACAGGTGGCAATACCATCCCCCCACCTTAACCAAGCTAATATTAGGAGCAGAGCAGGTGGCAATGCCCATCCAATGCCTTAACTCAACTGGTATTAGGAGCAGTGTAGCAAAAAAAAGTGGAAAACCACCCGGGAAATGAGAAAATATATCTATGTTGCAGGACAATAGCAATGTAGTGTTTCCAACAATGATACAATGTGCAAAAGTACATTCATAATAACATTCCTAAATCCTTTAAGTCAATCCAAACAGGGGACTCAATGCCCTACTCCACTTGTTTCAGGAACAGGGCAAATTTTCGATGGGTGGATAGGGTGGTAAGTGTAACTCAGTTTGTATTCATGACTGTGTCTTATATTTTCTTTCCTTCCAGGTATCATCTCACTTTTCCATATGAGGGATCCAATAACAACAGCTCTAACTGCAGCCGGCAAAGTGGCAGATTTCGTCTTAGGAGTGGAGCAGGTGGCAATACCCATCTCCACATTAACCCAGCAAACATTAGGAGTGGAGCAGGTGGGAAGGTGAGCAGGAGCCAATGCCCGTCCACTGCCCTATCCTAGCTGATATTAGGAGCGGAGTAGATGGTAATGCCCACTCTCACCTTAACCCGGCTGGTATTAGGAGAGGGACAGGTGGCAATGCCCGCCCCCTGTCTTCACCCAGCTGGTATTAGGAGCGGAACTGGTGGCAATACCCATCTCCACATTAACCCAGCAAACATTAGGAGCGGAGCAGGTGGGAAGGTGAGCAGGAGCCAATGCCCGTCCACTGCCCTATCCTAGCTGATATTAGGAGCGGAGTAGGTGGTAATGCCCACTCTCACCTTAACCCAGCTGGTATTAGGAGAGGGACAGGTGGCAATGCCCCCCCCCCTTCAGCCAGTTGGGATCAGGAGCGGAGTAGGTGGCAATGCCCGCCCCCCTTTACCCAGCCTGGATCAGGCGTGGAGCAGGTAGCAAAGCCCAACTCCCTTTACATGGCGGAGATCACGTGTGGAGCAGGTGGCAATGCCCACTCCCTCCTTCACTGGCCAGAGTCAGTGACAGAGGAGGAGGAAATGCCTGCCTATCCGCCCTCCCCTTTCTAGAGCCCATTGTACTTTTTCCCACAGCGGGCTTTGTTGCTAGTCATTCCATAATGCACAAATACTGGGAAAGGTTTCAGGTTTGTGCAGCAGGTTTGCGCATGGGATTCTCGGTGCCCTGGATCTCTCACCTGCCAGGTCCCAAGGATCACAGCCTGGGGTTAGTAGGTCATGGATTTGTTAGAGGTGGAAATTGAAGGAATGATATAATGAGCTGGATGCAAGCTTTAGAGTAACACAGAAAACCTCTACAGACAAAAATTTAAAGCAGAAACATTCTATGCAAATACAGTTTCCATGTATTTCTGGGGCAAAATGTGCAAGATAGGGCAGGAGAGAGCTGCACAGGCAGGAACACTCAGCCAACAGAAGCCCAGTTCCGTGCTACATTCGGAGTTTGTATTTCTTGGAGACTTGCAGTATCGTATACATGTCAGAGGCTAAAAAACAGGATAATGCCATTTTCTTGCTATCTGTTTGATGTTTTGTATTGACTTGATCAAATGGCCAGCTGATTGGCTTCTGCTTTCTTTCTTGAATGCTCAGGAATGGGAATCGATGATCAAGGGGGCAACATTTTCCTCTTTCAGACCTCCCAGATGTCCTTTGAGGAGGTGGCCGTGCTCTTCACGGAGGAGGAATGGGCTCTCCTGGATCCAGGCCAAAGAAAACTCTACTGGGAAGTGATGCAGGAAAACTACGAGACCCTGGTGTCTCTGGGTAAGGAGCCTCTCCCTTTTATCCTGACTACAGAATAGAAGGGA
This sequence comes from Eublepharis macularius, assembly GCF_028583425.1. Taxonomy (NCBI): domain Eukaryota; kingdom Metazoa; phylum Chordata; class Lepidosauria; order Squamata; family Eublepharidae; genus Eublepharis; species Eublepharis macularius. Next base: position 181,648,258 of record NC_072793.1, read on the forward strand.
GGGGAGGGAGCTGCATCTTCCATTACCCCTCTTTGATTTCAGGACTCAACGTTCATTGGCCACAGAGAAAAGACTGGAACTCCCACCCTAGGGATATTACAGTCCCTGAGAAAGAAAACATTCAATACATTCATGCTGGAGAGAAATTGGTTGCTAAAGAGGGCTCTCATCAGGAGAGATGGACGATATCAAATTAGGTTCATGATACCAAATCCCTGCAGCTCATATTTCCTTCTCTGGTCTTGGTATTTTGACATGGATTGGCTCTGCACGAGTCCTCTCCTTGTGTGATTGAAGCTGAAGGGAGGAGAAAGGAACTGGTCTTGCTGATTAGGCAGGCACAGAGGAGGGGCTCTGTGGTACAGCTCCAGCTTTCTTGTTGAAAGTCGCTGGTTCTGCTCATGCCAATTGGAAAGGGGTTTAGAGAGAAGGGCCTTTGCCTGCAGGGCTGGGGCAGGTCCCTGGCCGAGGCCCTCCATAGGCATGCCCTCTTGTAGAGGAATCTGCTGGGCAAAGTTGTGGTGGTGGGGAAAATGTGTGTTGCCTGTAAGTCTTCTGTTGCCTCATAAAGTTGAGGAACAAGGAAGGTGGGGTGCCTGGCAAGAGAAGCCAGGCAAGAGATGCTGCTGCCAGGTTCCAAGTGGTGAATGTGGATTTTTGAGTCAGAGCTGCTTCCCCCTCTATAAGAGTTTTTCTGTTCCTTGTCCAGCTGAGAGCAGTGGGAGCCAAGCCAACTTTGGGCCAGGCCCGTATTCACACTCTCCTAGAGCATCAAGTATTCTCAGGTCATTTAGTGATTCCAAGATGGATGGGGAGGGCAGTTGGACTCTCTTCTCTCCTCAATTCTGCAATTCAGGGAATCTCTCTCAGGTGGTTTGGAAGAACAATGTGGACTTTGACCTTCTTCCCCCACCCCACCTGCCCTTGACGGGAACAGTCCTATCTTTATTCCCCTGGAATCAGAAAGTAGAACTTCTACATATTCAGTTGAAATCTCAGAGCGGGACCACAAGTGACGCCTGACACAGGTTGGACACTAGTCAGCTTCTCTCAAGTTTTGGTGGGAAATGTAGGCATCCTGGTCTTGCAGCTTGGCTCTCTGACTGCTGTCCAACGGACTTTTCAACTGTCACTTGTCTCTCTTTTGCAGCTGCTGATGTGAGGGAAATAACAAGAGAGAAGGAACAAGGAAGGGCAATTGTGGGGGAAAATGAAGATCGAGAAGCAAAACCAGGGGATCAAGTCGTACCAAAGAAGTGGCAAAGCAGCAAAAGGGAATCAAAACAGAACCAGAGGAAGAAATTGCTTGCCCATCAGAGCAGGAAGATAGCTGAGTTCCCAGGCCATGATGAAATGCAAAAAAGAAAGAGAAGGCATAAGGTTCCCATGAATGTCAAAGCGCTTAGACGCAAACTCAGAGTTAAAATATATCAGAACATTACAACATGCTTTAAAAGATATAAACTCATAGAAAGTGGAAAGATCTTTTTTCAGAATAGCAAGCTGGCTAAAAATCAGAGGATGCACAGATGGCCGAAGCCTTATAAATGCTTAGAGTGTGGGAAGGGCTTCTCTCAGAATAACACCTTAACTAGACATCGAAAGGTTCACAAGGGGGAGAAGCCACATAAATGCTTAGAGTGTGAGAAGACCTTCTCTCAGAATGACACCCTAACTAGACATCAAAAGGTTCACACAGGGGAGAAGCCACATAAATGCTTGGAGTGTGGGAAGAGGTTCTCTCGGAATGAAAACCTAACTAGACATCAAAAGGTTCACACAAGGGAGAAGCCACATAAATGCTTTGAGTGTGAGAAGAGCTTCTCTCAGAATGACCACCTAACTAGACATCAAAAGGTTCACACAGGGGAGAAGCCACATAAATGCTTAGAGTGTGGGAAGAGCTTCTCTCAGAATGGTGACCTAACTAGACATCAAAAGGTTCACACCGGGGAGAAGCCACATAAATGTTTAGAGTGTGGGAAGAGCTTCTCTCAGAATGGCGACCTAACTAGACATCAAATGGTTCACACGGGAGAGAAGCCACATAAATGCTTAGAGTGTGGGAAGAGCTTTTCTCAGAATGGCCACCTAACTAGACATCAGAAGGTTCATACAGGGGAGAAGCCATATAAATGCTTGGAGTGTGGGAAGAGCTTCTCTCATAAAGGTACCCTAACTAGGCATCAAAAGGTTCATATGGGGGAGAAACCATATAAATGCTTTGGAGTGTGGGAAGAGCTTCTCTCAGAATGGCGGCCTAAGTAGACATCAAAAGGTTCACACGGGGGAGACGCCATATAAATGCTTGGAGTGTTGGAAGAGCTGTCATAAAGGTACCCCAAATAGCCATCAAAAGGTTCACACAAGGGAGAAGCCATATTGTCAGTCCCTGGCAGTGAGATCCCTCAAGCCCATCCACAGTGAACACATGTTGGTTCCAGCAGAAGTAGCTTTATTAGAATCTGCAGTTCAGGTCTGCTCTCCATCACAGAGTTTGGCAGAAGTGACAGTTCAAATCAGACAATCCCTGTTATAGTTGATTTTCCTGCCCTCCAAATGACAGTTAAGAATTTGGTGCGCAAGCCTCCAAGAGTTCTGTGAGAACTGGTCTAGTTTTGACTACACAATTGGTATACAGTAAAGTTTCCCAGCTGCTGAGAAGAACAGTGAAAACTGGCAGCTAGACACACCAAGGTCACGGCTAGTGGAGACCAGCATACTTTCTAGAGATCACAAAAGAGGCCCTTTTTGAGTCTCCTGCAATTCACAGTTAGACTATGGCAAGTGAGAATAATCAGTGAGAGCAGCATATATATATTGGTAATAGTACCATACAGGCTTTCAGAAACAAAATGAAGCAAAAGGACAATGTATTGTCGAAGGCTTTCACGGCCGGAAAAGACCACGGCAATACAGCCCGGAAAACCCACAACAACCATCGTTCTCCGGCCGTGAAAGCCTTCGACAATACATCGAACACCTCTACGGGGAGGAAACATTCCAACAGACCCGGAGATTGGAAACACTTCGGAACAAGAAAGCACATCTACTCTGTTCTTTAACCTTTCTCATACGCTGCAAAGACCACGGCAATACAGCCCGGAAAACTCACAACAACCAAGCAAAAGGACACATTGCATGTGCATATTACAATCATGGCATGGATGCTGGCATACATAACACACATAAATGCTTGGAGAGAAGCCATATAAATGCTTGGTGCGTGGGAAGAGCTTCTCTATGATTAGCTACCTAACTAGACATCAAAAGGTTCACACAGGGGAGAAGCTATATGAATGCTTGGAGTGTGGAAAGAGCTGCTGTATGAATAGCTGCCTAACTAAACATCAGAAGGTTCACACGGGAGAAGCCATATAAATGCTTGGAATGCAGGCAGGGCTTCTCTCAGATTAACCACCTAACTAGACATGAAAAGGTTCACACAGGGGAGAACCCTCATAAATACTTAGAACATGGGAAGAGCTTCAATGACAGCAGCAACCTTACCGTACAACTTGATAAGAACACTGGGGAATAACCATCCTATCATCATTGAATTTTGCCTTTTTTGTTCCATGAAGTGTTTTATGGTAACTTACCTTGATGAGGATCATGTATCTTTCTAATTCCCTCCTTATTCTCCCCTCCATCCTTTCTCTTAACTTCAAACAAACTGATATACTATCCCTGGTAAGCAAAACATGCACATTTTTCTCCTCTCTTAAAGCTCCTCGTGTTAATGGATTGTTTATTAAGGTATTGAGATTTTTTTTAAAAAAATTTATTTTAAAGGTATTGAGATTGATGATCATACTTCCTCTTCCAAAATGACAAGTGCTGAAATTTCCCAGTGGGAAAAATGTCATGTGCTATCTCCTAATAAATCTTAAGATCTTTCATATGTGACAATATAAAAATATGATTGGCCTTGGATTTAGCTGATTCTTCAGCTTTTCAATCATGTGACATTCTACGAAGCTGAGAGTGATGCGATGTTGCAGTTACAAGATAATCTTCATAACTCTTTAGAAGCTGAGGAAAAGTTAAGTGACCAGGTTATGATTAGGCAGTTCTGGCAAATAAAGGGTCATTTATCTACCACTGTCGACCATTTTTAATTGGTTGTCAAAAGATAAAAGGAACATCTGAATTGTTTTATAACCTGCTACCAAACTACATTCAAGTTCATACTCGGTTCACTGCAATACCCATATAGTTATAGAATATAATATACCCTAGTTATCACGATTGAGTATATTTGTTCTTAGGCTACATTGCAGAAGAGTGATGCTAACCACTTCTTGTAAACCTTGTGGTGGTGGTTTCAGGTCTGTTGCCCACTGCCCCCCCCATCTTGTTATTCAGTTTATGATATGTTGCAATAGCCTCTTGCACCTGCTCCCTGTTGCTTTCCAGATTCCGAGACGAGCGAGCCCTTATCTTGGATGGCTCCCCGCAGCGGCCTTGAGACAGCTTCTTCCGTCCCGCTACTGATTGTGTTCAGCTGGGAGAGCCGGAGAAGTGGGGGAACATGTGAATGGACTGGTATAATGTATCCTGTACTCAATGCGTCATTCTTAACAAGAGACCTGTGTACAGCCAGATGCATTTAATTGCTTCTGTGTAACCTATGGACATATGTACGGCGAAGCCAATGATATCTCAATAAAGACGCATTTACTCAAGAGAGCTTGGATTTCTTGCTGCAAGGGTTGGGAGTCAACTTCAACGTATCCTGTCTTCCATAGACTGACAGGTGGTGTGCAAATAAAGGACTGATGTTGAACAGTCTTCGCAAGTTGATGTGATTTCGGAGGGGTGGGGAGTAGGAAAGATGGATAATTATTCTTTCCCCAGCCTACTCAGTTCACCATTGCTCCATGTGGCCCAGAAGATGCTTAGTTCTGCCACACACGCGTATGCCTCTTCGTGAGAAAACCAACTTGTGTTCACTCTAAAAGAAGCTGAGGGCCAGAACACATGCAGTCTTACGAGTAATGTGTAACATCATGTATGTAACATGAGAATTATTTTCACAACAACTCTGTAAAGAAGTTAAATTGAGAGAAAGCAATCCCAATTACTTGTATTTTGGGAAAGGGTGGAAAGTTCGGTCTCCCCATAGTATGTGTAGACAACAGAAAGGGAAGTAGGTAAAAAGCAGCCAGAATGGGAGTTTTGTTTCTTAGACTAGCTGCACTTGTGTTGACTGGTTCATTAAATGACATCTCGGAGACTTAGCAGGCAAACTCTCTGTGCAAAGAAACTTCTTGCCTGCTAAATTAATGGGGGTCTTACAGAGTTTCTGTACATGAGACCTCTTACACGTGGATGCTGAAGTGAATTGAGATGCAGTGTTGGCCGGGAAGCTGAGTTTTAAAAGACGGATCTGAAGGCTCTGTCAGGAAATAAGCCCCCTGAGGAGCGATCTTTGCACTTTTTCTGTAACTGGACCAGGGAGCAACTTCCTGCGTAAGTCTGCAGAGAGATAGGGCCAAGCTACACATGACGAAAGACACTTGCCTGGCAAGTGGATTGAGTGGAGGGCAAGTGTCATTCGTCATGTGTAGCTTGGCCCCTAGTTTCTGCTGCAGCCAGTTCAAAAACAACAAACGCACCATTTGTGCCTCCACCTCCTTATCGCTGAGCAAAATGAACTTTATAAAAACACATGTTTACATAACTGGCCAGCAATGAGCCAAGATGAAACTGGGTTAAGGTGGGGCTGGGCGTGGCCATCTCTGCCTCTAATATTAGCTGGGTTAAGGCAGGGGGTGGGAATTGCCGGGGGTGGGCATCGCCACCTAATACCAGCTGGGTAAGGCTGGGGGTGGACATTGCCACCTGCTTCGCTCCTGGTCCCAGATGGCTGAAGGGGGGCGGGTATTGCGACCTGCCCTGCTCCTAATACTTGCTGGGTTAAGGTGGGGTGGGCATGACCACCTGCTCCGCTCCTAATATCAAGTGAGTTAAGGCATTGGACGGGCATCGCTACCTGCTCCACTCCTAATATTAGCTGGTTTAAGGTGTGTGTGTGGGGGGTGAGTATTGCCATCTGTTCCGCTCCTAATACCAGTTGGGTGAAAGTGGGGGGCTGGTATTGCCACCTGCTCCCCTCCTGATCCCGGCCTGGCCTTCCTGCCATGGCACGTTTTCTCGAGGGACCTGGTGCCTCGCCTGGGCTTCCCTCTGCTGCAGCACCCTCTGGTGGTGCACCAGGGTATAAAGTGAGTTGTCTGAAACACGCTTACTCAATTATATAGTAGGATGGTTGCAATGCCACTCCTGAAGTCTCCTGTACCCCCGGATATATGTCTTGGGGGGCTGGGAGGGGGATGTTCTGACAGCCCTCCCCCACAGCCCATGAGGATGATGACGATGACGCAAACAGGTTATTTTTCACACAAAAACAGACTCTTCTGGTTTTTTAAAGAAGTGTTTCACAGCATGGTTCATCAAGGGATCTAACAGGATTAAAAACAAAATGAATGAAAATAAATTGATGCAAATAACACACCATGCATTCAAATCAGTAAGGTGACTGCTGTTTCAAGGATTATTTAAGGACCATGTATTGTCGAAGGCTTTCACCGCCAGAGAGATATGTGTCTTTTTGTGCTACACCTCTGAAGATGCCAGTCACAGCTGTTGGCAAAATGTCAGGAACTACAATGACAAGACCATGGCTATACAGCCCGGAAAACCCACAACAACCATATTCAAGGACAGTTTACAGACAGACATTCACTTTCCAAGCCTAGTTCTGAGCATGGCACAGAAAACCCTCCACAAGGCAAAAGTCAACCCCTCCCTCCTGCAGTGAAAGGTGGAGTCCACAGCGCTGGAGCTCTCCTGCCCTCTCACCTGTTTAATAGAGGACCGCAAGGGCGCCTGGGGAGTGTAGTTCCCAGCGGGAAGGACAAACCTTGAAGACTCGGGCCGAAATCTCTCCTTCCCCGCCGTCTTCCGTCCCTCTCCGGCTGGTGTCTCCTTCTGCGGGCCCTCCTAGGAGGCTTCACCACCCAGCGAGGCAGGAGAGCCAGCAGCCCTCCTCTTCCCACCCCTTTGGGCTTCCTTCAGGCTTTTGGGCTCTGGGTGCGCAGGAACTACAACGCCCAGAAGGCCCCGCGCGCACAAAGAGGACAGCCCACTTTTCAATAGCGTAGAAGGGGCGGTGGAGGAGCTTTTGGAGGAATGGAGCTCCAGGGCGGCTGGTTTCTCTCTCGGTTTCCCGGGGCAACGGGAGGCTTCGGCTTCTGTGCATTTGCAGGGGGGGTGAGTTCAGGGCGGCATGCACGGATCTGGGGCGAGGGCAGGGAAAGCACGTGTGAACGGGATGGAGGGAGAAGAGGGGCGGGGGGGGGGGACTGAGCCCTGGCCGCGCGTGTGCCTCTCTCCTAAATCAAATTTCCTAGGAGCAAAGTGGGAAGTGATGCCGGTCAGTAAATGAGGCACCCTCGTGCAATTATGAAGTTGCGTTGAAAAGGAAACATTCCAGGTATTATAGAATACAAGGAAACAAATTGATCGGGAGCCCAAGAACTGGGGGTTGGGGGTGGGGGGGGGGGTGCACAAGCTAAATCAAAAGAGGTGCACAAGCTAAATTAAACCAAAAGAGGTGCTGGGCCAGATTTGGTGGTAAGAATTTTCAGTCCATTTTGTGCCTTCCTTTGGAGTATGATTCCAGTGAGTGTTACCATCCAGAAGACCTCTGAATTGGCGACGGGTCCGAAGTTTTGTTTTGGAAAGGAGGGGACATTTTTCACCCTTCTGGCCTGTCCTGCCTCCGCCTTCCTGGCCTTTAGGGAATAAACCGTTCCTTCCACTGCAAAAGAGTAGAGTGACATTTTGGAGAATACCTGGGCCAGAATCATCCCTTTCCCTTTGTTTCTGCCAGTGCAGCTTCCACGGGGATCCTCAAACTGGTGGCCAATTTTAACGCTCCTAGATTTCATTTTATTGCTGTAGATTGGAATATGCTCCCCCTTGTTTAGTAATTTTTCCTGCAATATATTGCTCTTTCCCTTAAACCCTTTCTTTCATTTGAGAGCCAAAATCTGTCCAGATGATGCAATAGCTTATTTGTAGTTCAGTGAAGTGTTCTACAAGCAGCAGCTATTCCATAATGCACAAATATCGGGAAACGTCTCCAAGGCAGCAGGTTTGCGCATGGAATTTGGTGCTCTGGATATCTCACCTGCCAAGCCCCAAGGATCACAACCTGGGGTCAGTAGTCCATGGGTTTGTTAGGGAGGAAAACTGAATGAAAGACAGGATGACCTTATAAAGGTCAGTTTATTATATTCTCGAAGGCTTTCACAGCCGGAGAACGATGGTTGTTGTGGGTTTTCCGGGCTGTATAGCCGTGGTCTTGGCATTGTAGTTCTTGACGTTTCGCCAGGAGCTGTGGCTGGCATCTTCAGAGATGTAGCACCAAAAGACAGAGATCTCTGTGACACTGAGAGATCTCTGTCTTTTGGTGCTACCCCTCTGAAGATGCCAGCCACAGCTGCTGGTGAAACGTCAGGAACTACAATGCCAAGACCACGGCAATACAGCCCGGAAAACCCACAACAACCAAGGTCAGTTTATGTTTACAGAGCTGAATGCAAGCTTTAGAGTAACACTGAAAAAATTTCAAGCAGAAACATTCTGTGCAAATGCAGTTTACATATTTTTCTGGAGTAAAATGCGCACGACAGTGCAGTCGGTAGCTGCACAATCAGTTAGGGTTTTTCAATATTTAATTGGACTCAACCAGCAGAAGCCCAGTTCTGTGCTACATTCCGAGTTTGTATTTCTTGGAGACTTTCAGAATGGATAATTCAATTTTTCTTGCCATCTGTTTGATGTTTGGTATTCATTTGATTAACTGGCTGGCTGGTGGGATTCTGCTTTCATTCTTGAATGCTCAGGAATGGAAATCGATGATCGAATGGGCAACATTTTCCTCTTTCAGAGCTCCCAGATGTCCTTTGAGGAGGTAGCCTTGTTCTTCACAGAGGAGGAATGGGCTCTCCTGGATCCGGACCAAAGAAAGCTCTACTGGGAAGTGATGCAGGAAAACTACGAGACCCTGGTGTCTCTGGGTAAGGAGCCTCTCCCTTTTAATCCTAACTACAGAATAGAAGGGAGGGGAGGGAGCTGCATCTTCCATTACCCCTCTTTGATTTCAGGACTCAACGTTCATTGGCCACAGAGGAAAGGTTGGAACTCCCACCCCTGAAAAAGAAAGCATTAAATATATTCACACTGCAGAGAAATCTGTTGATGAAGAGGGCCCTGATGATATCGAATTAGGTTCATGATGTCAAATCTCTGCAGCTCTTATTTCATTCTCTGGTCTTTCTGTTTTGACACAGATTGGCTCTCCCACAGTCCTTTGGTTGTGTGACTGAGTCTGATGGGAGGAGAAAGGAACTGGTCTGGCTGATTAGACAAGAGCAGTCGGTGGACCTGTGCTCCATGGGAGAGGTCCGGCTTTGCCTGTTTGCTTTGCAAACTGCTTTGCATCTCCCGCCCTGGAGTATTACATTCCCTGAAAAAAAACATTAGATACATTCAGGCCACAGAGAAATCTGTTGATGAAAAGGGCTTTGATTAGGAGAGATGAATAATATCTAATTACTACTAGAAAAATCAAAAGTTGAGGGAAAAGCAAACTTAAAAATCCCTTGGTGTGAATACCTTCAGGTTCAACATTTATTGGAGGACCCAAACATCAAAATCAACATAAGTAAACCACTAACTGAATTTGAAAAATGAAAAAGAGGGTGTGAGCAACAACAAGGGTGTGATATTGAAGGTATGCAACATCCTTTCTAAGTTAACAAAACCAAAAACTAAGTCATAGCAAAATGCATGGCATAAGGACTGTAATATTTCCCCTAATGAAGAAAAGTGGCAGGACATCCAGCAGTCACACATGTTTACCACAGAAACTGTTAATATTAGAAAGCAGTCCATAAAAATTATAAGATGGCATTTGACTGCAACAAAAATGCACTACAGGAATACAGAGATGTCCCCCAATTGTTGGAAAAATTGTGGTGAGAGGGGCACTTTTTCATTGCTGGTAGGGGTGTATCCATGTACAAACATTTGGTTACAAGTGATCAAACATAATGAAGGTATGTTAAACTATAAAATCCCACTGGCACCGGAAACTATTCTTTTAAACATTTGGCATGCCTTAACCCAGCTGGTTTTATTAGTGGAGCAGGTGTTAATGGCCACTCCCACCTTAACCCAGCTGGTTTTAGGAGCAGAGAAGGTGGCAGTGCCCACCTCCTTCAGCCATCTGGGATCAGGAGTGGAGCAGGTGGCAATGCCCGCTCTCTGCCTTCACCCAGGTGGTATTAGGAGCGGAGAAGGTGGCAATGCCCACCCACTGCCTTAACTCAGCTGGTATTAGGAGCAGAGCAGGTGGCAATCCCCACTTCTCTTCAGCCAGCTGGGATCAGGAACAGAGAGGGTGGCAATGCCTGCCCTCACCTTACCCAACTGGTATTAGCAGCAGAGCAGGTGGCAATGCCCACCCCTTGCAATTCCCACCCCTCCCTTAACCCAGCTATTAGGAGAGGACCAGATGGGAATGTCTACCCCTGCCTTAACCCAGCTGGTATCAGGCGTGGATCAGGTGGCAATGCCCACCCCCTTCACCCAGCTGAGATCAGGAATAGCAGAAGGCATTGCCCACCTCACTTCATCCGGCTGGGATCAGGCACCACGTAGGCAGCAATGCTGGTCCCCCTTCAACCCGCCAGAATCAGGAGCAAAGCAAGTGACAATACCTGCATCCCCTTCACCCATCTTCTATTAGGAGCAGAGTAGGTGGCAATCCCCACCCCTCACCTTAACACAGCTGGCTGTAGTAGCGGAGCAGGTGGCAATGCCCACATCCCGCCATAACCCAGTTGGTATTAGTAGTAGACCAATGGAAATACCTGCCCCCTTCACCCAAATGGGATCAGGAGCAGAGCAGAGCAGATGGCGATGCCCACCCCCCTACACCTTGCTAGGATCAGGAGCGGAGCAGGCAGCAGTGCCCACCCCGGCCATCACTCAGTTGGGATCAGGAGGAGCAGGTGGCAATGCCCATGCCATGTTTTCACCTGGCTAGGATCAGGAGCAGAGTAGGAGGCAATATCCTTCCCTTCCCAGCCAGGATAAGTGGAGCAGGTGGCAATACCCACCCCCATCAATCTACTGGAATAAGTCACTGAGCACGTGGTCATGCCCACCACTGCCTTAAGCCAGCTGGTATTGATGGATACGGATTTGAAAGTTTTATATACTTTCTTATATACTAAATCTGTGCCTTTTCAGTATTACATGCCTTGCACTTTTTCTATGCTCAAATTAGTATTTGTAATTCAACCTGTATGAATATGACACTTGAAACAAGAAGATCAAGAGAAATATTTATGTTAAAACTTTGTAAGAGCTGAGGGCTGAACAATATATTGCTTGTAGAGAGGGACCTGTAGAAATGTCACACAAATGCTTTTTGAAGAAACTGAGTAATGTAGCAAACTAGGTCAGCCACCTGTGGCATTATCTCTCTCAAGGCTGCAAAAAGGGGAGAGAGGGGAGAGAGTGGGGGAACATTCCTTTTCACTCACAGAAAGTGTCCTTCTGAGGAAAACAGGCACAAGGACAAGATAAGGAACTGCAAATCTTGGAATTTCCCCAATTACGTAGCTGACCTAGATTTGCGTCTTCCAATCAAACCAACCCTAGATATCTGTGTCAAAGACTACGAGCCAATAAGATAACAAATATTAGAATATTGTAATATTGTTATGATTATCTGAAAGTATTAATTGCCTGTGCTTCTATTGTAATTTTGATGAGCTCCGGACACAAGGAGACCACCTACTCCTGTGTAAAAGGCTCCTCCATTGTTTAAATTAAACAATCATATATTGCTTCATTCTACAGGACTCCGTGGTGTGTATGTCTCTTATTGTGGTTGGCGAGAGGGACACCTAAGGCACAAGTTTGTGCATAACAGTATTAGGAGTGGAGAAGGAGGCAATGCTCACCCCCTGCCTTAACACAGCTGGTATTAGGAGTGGAGCAGGTGGCAATGTCCACCCCCTGCCTTAACACAGCTGGTATTAGGAGTGGAGCAGTTGGCAATGTCCACCCCCTGACTTAAAACAGCTGGTATTAGGAACGGAGCAAATGGCAATACCCACTCCCACTTCTGCCAGCTGGGATCAGGAGTGAAACAGGTGGCAATGCATGCCCCCCTGCCATAACCCAGTTGGGATTAGGAGTGGAGCAGGTGGCAATGCCCACCCCACACCTTTACCTGGCTGGCATTGAGCACAGACCAGGAGGTAATGCCCTTCTTCCCTTCCCCCAGCCAAGATAAGGATCGGAGCAGGTGGCAATACTCATTCCCCACAACCTACCGGAATAAAGCACTGAGCAGGCGGCCATACCCACCCCCCTTTACCCATCTGTAATCAGGCATGGTATAGAAGGTAATGGCTGTTTCCCCTTCACCCATCTGCGATCAGGAGCAGAGCAAGTGGCAATGCCCACCCCTCTTTACCTGGCAGTATCAGGCATGGAGCAGGTAGCAAAGCCCCCCACCCATTCATGTGACCGAGATCAGGTGTGGAGCAGGAAGCAATGCACGTTCCCCCTTCACCCAGGTCGAATCACGAGCAGAGCAGGTCGCAATGCCCCCCCCCCTTTACCCAGCCTGTATCAGGCATGGAGCAGGTAGCAAATCCCACCCCCCTTCACATGGTCGAGATCACGCGTGGAGGAGGTGGCAATGCCCACTCCTTCCTTCACCGACCAGGATCAGTGACGGAGGAGGAGGGAATGCCCGCCTATCCACCCTCCTCTTTCTAGAGCCCGTTGTATTTTTCCCCACAATGGGTTTTGTTACTAGTACAGAATATCAGTATCAAATGCATAATACAATAATGGCAGGTATGCTGGCATACATTACAGAAAGGCTAGCAAGTTTAGTGTAGTGTTAAGAGCAGGGACCTCTAATCTGGAGAACCGAGTTTGATTCCCCACTACTCTTGAAGCCAGCTGGGTGACCTTGGGTCAGTCACAGCTCTCTCGGGGCTCTCTCATCCCCACCCACCTCACAAGGTGATTGTTGTGAGCATAATGACAACATACTTTGTAAACTACTCTACATGGGCCATAAGTTGTCCTGAAGGCCGGATTATAAGTTGTATGATGTTGTATGATGTTGCTGTTATAGCTTCTAGCCCCGATACCTCCTGGAGATAATGTAGTTTTTCAGATCAAAGCCGTGATCTTTCCAGAGTTCCTGATCTCTGTCCCTCTGATCTTCTCCCTCACCTCTCCCTAATCATGGCCCCTCAGGAATCTGAGAGCTCATCCTTTTCCAGGATCGCAGGTCAGCAATCGACCTTTTGGTCCTCTTAGATATGCCTGATCAAACCTTCTCCAGTTTTATTGTCTCATCTCTGGAGACAGCCTTTGAGTTCTTGTGATGAGCAGAAGGCACCATCCTGCCTAAAGGATGGGTTTACCGTATAAAAAGGGTTCCTTTCCAGCCCAGGGGTGTGTGTGCTCTTGGATCCCACAAACACCTTCAGCTTATGTGTCTGAGACCCACCCCTTGCCATGATGTGCAGGTCACCACTACAGTGCTTTTCTACTGACATTCTCCTTTCTTCTGGAAGAGCTTTCCCATTTATTCACTGTTTTCTAGCTAGCTCTGTGTGTGCATGCTGTGAGTATTCTGTGAAATTGTTCTTTTTTACTTACTTTAAAAAAAACCACTCCTGTTGAACGTCCGCCTTTTTATTAAAGAGTTCACTAGAGGAATGATCCTGGTGAAGATCCTGCAGTTACCTTCCTCTTGCTGCCTCTCCTTGTAGCTAAGTCCCTCAACTCACAAGGAGACCACCTCTTTGGATGACAGATGAAGGAATTAGCAATAAGGACAGGCAGCGAGAGGAGGGTAACTAGGATCTTTTCACCAGTATACACTTGATTGTTTCTCTAGATAAGCAGGTAGATGTTCAACAGGAATAGTTTTTATTAAAAAGTATTAGGAAGGCATGCAGAAGTTAAATTCAGCATACACACAGAGCTAGCTAGAAGACAGAGTAGAGGTAGGGAAGCAATTCAGGAGAAGGGTTACAGTTACCAGTCTTGGAGGAGAGGACAGCCATAGGAAAGCAGCGTTGAGGTGGCCTGCACTTCATAGCAAGGTGGGGGGAACTCAGACATGTAGTCCGAGGGTTTGCATAGGATTCAAAGATATACATCCCGTTTTATAGGCTAAAACTCATCCTTTGGGCCAGATGGTACTTTTTGCCCATCACAATAATTCAAAGCTCGTCTCTGGAGGCAATAAAACCAGAGAAGGTTTGATCAGTCATATCTAAGAGGACCAAAAGGTCGATTGATGACGCGTGAGCCAGTTACAGTTACCAGTCTTGGAGGAGAGGATAGCCTTAGGAAAGCAGCGTTGAGGCGGCATGTGCTACATAGCAAGAGTTTTTAAAAAAAACATTTTAAGGCTGTTTTAACCCTCCATGAGCCTGCTTGTGGAGAGGGTAGGTTAAAAAAATAAACTATTCCATTTATCTCTTGGACTCAGCATATCATATTTATTAAAACTTTTTTTTAAATTTCCATTTCCCCCCACAAACCTGGAATGTTTTTCAGATTTGTCTGGCCATGGCTCCAATCTCTGGGTTTAAGTAATTCTATTATTTTTTCCTTTTCTGAAAACAAAAATTATTTCCTTGATACTGAATGGAAATGTCCTTGATACTGATTGTACTAATCTCATACTGTGTAATCTGCCGTGGGTATCGGTGAGAAAGGCAGACTATAAAAGACCTAACTAACTAAATATCTCAATAAAACAAGATCCTCTTCTGGTGACCTTCCAACTGTCCAAGGAATCCTAGCTCACTGTTCATATTGCTATATTTATTTCAGACCCCCAACTCTCAGGATAAAAAAGTACAACAAATGCTCATTTTACTTCCTCCTTTTTCTTAATTAATTTCTGTCTCTCTTTTGCAGCTGCTGATGTGAGGGAAATAACAAGAGAGAAGGAACAAGGAAGGGCAATTGTGGGGGAAAATGAAGATCGAGAAGCAAAACCAGGGGATCAAGTCGTACCAAAGAAGTGGCAAAGCAGCAAAAGGGAATCAAAACAGAACCAGAGGAAGAAATTGCTTGCCCATCAAAGCAGGAAGATACCTGAGGTCCCAGGCCACAGTGAAATGCAAAAGAAAAAGAGAAAGCATAAGGGTCCCATGAACATCAAAGCATTGAGACGCAAACTCAAAATATCTCAGAACATTTCAACATGCTGGAAAACATATAAATGCTTGGAATTCGGAAAGACCTTTTTTCAGAAGAGCAAGTTGATTAAAAATCAGAGGATGCACACGGGGGAGAAGCTATATAAATGCTTCGAGTGTGGGAAGAACTTCTCTCTGAATAGTGACCTAACTAAACATCAAAAGGTTCACACGGGAGAGAAACCATATAAATGCTTGGAGTGTGCGAAGAGTTTCTTTCAGAAAGATACCCTAATTAGACATCAAAAGGTTCATACAGGGGAGAAGCCATATAAATGTTTGGAGTGTGGCAAGAGCTTCTCTCAGAATAGCAACCTAACTAGACATCAAAAGGTTCACAGAGGGGAGAAGCCATATAAATGCTTGGAGTGTGGGAAGAGCTTCGTTCAGAAAGTTACCCTAACTAGACATCAAAAGACTCACACAGGGGAGAAGCTGTATAAATGTTTGGAATGTGGGAAGAGCTTCTCTCGGAAATATACCTTAACTTGCCATCAAAAGGTTCACTCAGGGGAGAAGCCATATAAATGCTTGGAGTGTGGAAAGAGCTTTTCTATGAATAGTAACCTTACTGGCCATCAAAAGATTCACAGAGGAGAGAAGCCACATAAATGCCTGGAGTGTGGGAAGAGATTCTCTATGAATACTCACCTAACTAGACATCAAAAGGTTCACATAGGGGAGAAGCCATATAAATGTTTGGAGTGTGGGAAGAGTTTCTCTCAGAAAGATAACCTGTCATGTATGCCTGCCTGCAGTACATGCCATGAATATATTGTGTGCTACCCA
The DNA here is from genome assembly GCF_028583425.1 of Eublepharis macularius. Classification (NCBI taxonomy): domain Eukaryota; kingdom Metazoa; phylum Chordata; class Lepidosauria; order Squamata; family Eublepharidae; genus Eublepharis; species Eublepharis macularius. Next base: position 181,664,382 of record NC_072793.1, read on the forward strand.
CTAATCCTCTGACACTGTGGAGAGTTCTGAGTACCATTCACTGCCTGTCATTTGAGAGTTCAGTGTGTTATCTCTACTCTGAAGTTAAACACTTTCACTTTGTAGCTGATGGCCTTGGGACCTGCTGCAGCTAGTCTGAATTTTCTCTGGGAACAGGGATGATTTCATACTCAACCTGTTATTGTTCCCTATTGTAGCATAAACTGTGATACTTTTTATTTCTGGCGTTTGCACCAGAATTTCAATGGGTTTCTAATGAGGTTTCAACAGGTTTGTAATGGGGGGCAGGACATTAATCTATATCTGACCATGCTTTCCCTTACCATGTCACTTCTGCCAATTCCACTGTCTGAGCACCTTGAACCTGATGGATCTCTAATAAAAGTTTCTTCAACCAAATCACCTGTGTGTTTGCCGTGGAGGACTTGAGGAATCTACCTGCCAAGGTCTGACATTTTGGAAGAAGCCCTAGAAGTATCTCAGGAGCCAGCACCCCAGATAAGGTCATAGCTGCCATGAGGGGAAGACACTGCACTTCAGAGAATTACTAACTAAAAGACCCCATAACCCTGCTGGGCTTAGTGTGGCTGCAGCAACGAGAGATAGCGTGGAACTTTGGTGGGACACCAGGTACGAGCCAGGACCAAACCTATCTGAGAGGCAAGCTAGCTACGTACCATGGGGGTCTGAAACCTCCACTGAGCTAAGGATGCTGATGGAAAAGTGTGCTTGGATTGGGAATCAATGGATCGCCAAGCCTGAGCAAGGCTCATGACCTGGCTGGACATACTCTTCAGGGAGGAGGAGGCAAGGGGGCTGTCAAGACATGCTGTCCCCGAGGAGCCTCGATCACAAGAGACCTGGAGGGGGGAAGGGGGATGCCGACCCCGCTCTGCCAGCTTGGAAGCTTTGGGAATGGAGGACTATTACAAGGTCATGGAGGTGAACTGAGGAGAGAGCCCAGCCACCCCTCAAGACCCTTAGGAGTCTGAGGATGAGGATTTGAAGATGGTGCAAGACGAGATAGATGAACTGAAAAGGGGGATGACCCAGGTGGCATGGGGGTGTAGACCTCCCCCACCGGCTCCCAAGGCTCCAAAGAAGGAATGAAGGAATGAGAAGAGAAGGAATGAAATGGTGACTGGCCTCAATGCTGAAGAGGGCTCAGAGGGATCGAGCAAGGACCCGGTGGAATAGGAGGATCACCCCACCCAGCCAGTGAGAAATACCATTAACCTGCTGTGAAGAGGCCCCAGCAGTATGTCAAGGAAGAACCAGCAGCTAAAGAGGTGAGACTTAAAGGGGCCCTGCTTTACATGCCAGTGACTTTAGTTAACCCCAAGAGGGGGACTCATAAACGAGTGCTGGTGTTGATAGACTCAGGATGCACTCAGGACTTAATTATCCCGGCCTTGGTCATGGGGTTGGGGTTGGAAGAATGCAACTTGGACCACCCCATAGTGTTTGAACAGATGGATGGGTCCCAAATGAAAGTGGCCCCAGCTAACTATGAAATGGAATGAGTCCCCCTAGGGATGAGGAACCTTTGGGAAGCCAGGACTTCTGTCAGTACAGCTACCATAATAATAACACTTTGTAAACCGCTCTGAGTGGGCATTAAGTTGTCCTGAAGGGCGGTATATAAATCAAATGTTATTATTATTACCAAGTTCCCTTTGGTGTTAGGAGCCAGGCGGCTCTGGGATCACGACCCATATGTAAAGTGGGAAACGGGCATGCTGCGCTTTGGCAGAGAGAACTGCCCAGATCATGTGTGGAGACCGGAGTGGAGTGAGAAAGCACCCCCCCCATCTTAGAGGCGGTTCTGCTAACGCAAGAGGAACTAGAGCAGATCCCTTCCGAGTATCAAGACTTAATTCAAGTATTTGATTAAAAGGAAACTGACAAACTTCCTCTCTATAGAGCTACGGACTGTGCCATCGAGTTAATCCCAGGGCAAAAGCTGCCAAAATGGAAGTTATACTCCGTGAATCAGGAGGAAAGAGAAGACCTGAGACAGTTCATTGACAAAAACCTAGTGCGCAGCTTCATCTGCCCTGTCAGCTTCCCCCAGTATTGTTTCACAAGAAGAAAGATGGGGGATTGAGACTGTTTATTGATTACCGGGGTATTAACGCGGTATCAATGTCTAATGCCTACCCCCTCCCCTCATCCGGGATCTACTGAGCGTGGTGTCCCAAAGGAAAATCTTTTCGAAGTTGGACTTGAACGACGCTTACTTTTGGGGATGAATAAGGAAGGGGGATGAATGGAAAACAGCATTCAACATGCCGATGGGACAATTTGAATGCATGGTGATGCCTTTCGGATTACAAGGGGCCCCTGGGGTGTTTACGAATTTAATGAAACCCTGCATGAGTACCTGTACAAAGGCATTGTTGTTTACCTTGATGATGTTTTGATCTATTCAAAAGATTATGACTCACATGTCAAAACGGTCAGGCAGGTGTTGAAAGCCCTACCTGCCTATGAAACTGTCTTAAGTGTGAATTTCATAAGGAAGAGTTAGATTTTCTGGGTAGATTGTCAGGGCAAGGATTAAAAATGAACCCTGCAAAAATACAAGCTGTAGTGGGTTGGGGACTCCCAAAGACCAGGAGGCAATTACAATTGTTCCTGGCTTCGCTAACTTTTACAGATCCTTCATAAAGAACTTTGCCCAGATTTCTTTGCCCCTCACTGACTTTATTAAAAACCAAAGGAAAGGGCCCCCAAGGGATCAAACCAAGTGCAAAGTTAGCTTGGACCACAGAATGCCAAGAGGCCTTTGAGTAATTAAAAAAGTTGTTTATCTCAAAGCCAGCTCTGTCATCCAGATGAAAACCATACATTTATTGTACTGGTGGACGCTAGCAATCTTGCGATGGGAGGGGTCCTGTTGCAAGCCGATGATGAGGGGAGACTACATCCCTGTGCCTATGTGTCCAAAAAATTTTCTGAGACTGAACGGCACTGGGCCATATGGGATAAAGAAGCCAGTGCAGTTAAATTAGCGCTGTCTACCTGGAGACATTGGTTGGAAGGGGCCAAAGTACCTTTTGAAGTCTGGACTGATCACAAAAATCTAGAAGTGTTCAAAACACCCACTCAGCAGCAAGCACTTAAGGTGGGTGGAGTTCTCCAAATTCAATTTCACACTGAAGCATCTCCCCAGCAGGTCTAATTTCCTGGCAGATGTCCTATCACACATGCCCCAGCACAAAAGCCAAAAGGAGGAGATGACAAAAACTGTATATTGTCGAAGGCTTTCACGGCCGGAGAACAATGGTTGTTGTGAGTTTTCCGGGCTGTATTGCCGTGGTCTTGGCATTGTAGTTCCTGACGTTTCACCAGCAACTGTGGCTGGCATCTGGATGCCAGCCACAGCTGCTGGTGAAACGTCAGGAACTACAATGCCAAGACCACAGCAATACAACCCGGAAAACCCACAACAACCGATAAAAACTGTGTTTTCACCAACCCAGCTTGGAGGGGCAGTAATCACCAGAAGCCTATCACATTAGCTGAAACATGAGGAGATTTTCTCCTCCTCTTGAAACATGAGATCTTCTCCTCCCAGCCTCCCATGGGCTGGGAGGAGAAAATCTCCAAGGAGACCAAGAAAGAGGGGAAAGCCTTGCCCAAAGATAAACTGAAAAAAGGAGAATCGGGAGGCTGGTACAACCAAGGTAAATTGTACATCCCGGCCAGTTTAAGGGGGGAAGTGTTGAAACAATTCCACGACTCCAAACTGGCAGGACACTTCGGATATTTAAAAATGCTGCACCTGATACAGAGACAAATTTGGTGGCCAGATATGAGAAAAGACATTTCCCAATATGTTTCTGCCTGCCAAGTTTGCTTCATGGGGAAAACGAGGGGAGGACAGCTGCCTGGACTGCTATGACCCCTAAAAACCCTCTCTCAGCCATGGGCAGTGGTCTTGATGGACTGTATCACTGATCTCCCCCCCCCCCCGGGAAAAACTGTAATTTTAGTGGTGGTTGATTTGTTTTCTAAACAAGCCTATTTCATTCCATGCTACAAGACCCCCACCGTGAAGAGACTGGCCACATTATTCATCCAACACATGGTTGGGCTACATTCTTTCCCAGATAAGGTAATTTCCGACCGCAGAGTACCATTTGTTGTCAGCTTCTGGTGGAAGCTATTAAAAGTAGCAGGGATTGAACAGAGTCTTAGCTCCACCTATCATCCTGAGAACGACGAACAAACCAACAGGGTTAATCAAATATTGGAGCAGTTCTTAAGATGTTACATTATCAACAGGATAATTGGACAATTTTTGGTTTTAGCCAAATATGGTTATAATAACACGATACATGCCTTCACAGGGGCCTCCCCATTCATGGTTGCTCAAGGATATGAAGGCACAGTGATGCCATTTACCCAGATTCCAGAAACTAAGCAACCAGGTGACTTGGAGGAGTGGTGGACTGAGCTGACAAAACAATGGGACCTGATCAAAAAGACTCTTGAAAAAAAGAGGATAGAAAGAGAGAAAAGGATAGGAAAAAAATGCTGATAGAAAGAGGTCAGCCCCTTGGGAGTTACAGGTGGGGGACTATGTATACATCTCCACTAAGCACTTACGGTGTGAAGCAGCCAAGCAAGAAGCTAGGCTGGAAATTCCTGGACCCATTTCAGATCATAAATGAAGTAGCAGTGGAAGTAAAACTACCCAAGAACTTAAAAAATATACATCCGGTTTTCCATGTCAGCCTCTTGAAGAAAGCGCCCCCTCCTGACAAATGGCATCCAGATCCTGGGACTCCCCCCCCCCCATTCTCATGGATGGACAGCAACACTACAAAGTCAAAGAAATCCTGGACTCAAAGCTAAAATGAGTATTGTATTATTTAATATGTTGTATGCATTTTGATGAAGGGCAGAGGAAGTGGGTAAAAGCCTCTAATGTAAATGCCTCAAAACTGATTCGCAAATTCCATAAAGCTTGTCCTCACAAACTGGGACCCATGTAAGGGGGGGTGTTGATTTTGGAGGGGACAGTATGTCATGTTTGCCTGCCTGCAGTACATGCCATGAGTATGTTGTGTGTTACCCACTAATCCTCTGACACTGTGGAGAGTTCTGAGTACCATTCACTGCCTGTCATTTGAGAGTTCAGTGTGTTATCTCTACTCTGAAATTAAACACTTTCACTTTTGTAGCTGATGGCCTTGGGGCCAGCTGCAGCTAGTCTGAATTGTATGTTCTCTAGGAATGGGGATGGTTTCATACTCAACCTGTTATTGTTGCCTATTGTAGTCTAAAATGTGATACTTTTTGTCTCTGGTGTTCGCGCCAGAATTTCAGTGGATTTCTATATCTGACCATGCTTTCCCTTAACACGTCACTTCTGCCAGTTCTCCTGTATGAGCACCTTGAACCTGATGGATCTCTAATAAATGTTTCTTCATCCAAATCACTTGTGTGTTTGTTGTGGAGGACTTGAGGGATCTACCTGCCAAGGTCTGACGTAACCTAAATAGCCATCAAAAGGTTCACACAGGGGAGAAGCCATATAAATACTTGGAGTGTGGAAAGAACTTCTCTCATAAAGGTACCCTAAGTAGACATCAAAAGTTTCACACGGAGGAGAAGCCATATAATTTCTTGGAGTGTGGGAAGAGATTTTTGTGGAGTGGTTACCTCTCTAACCATCACAGGATTCATACAGGAGAGAAGCCATATAAATGCTTGGAGTGTGGAAAGAGCTTCTCTCATAAAAGTACCCCAAGTAGGGTGCTCTCTTTGGAGGGTCAGGCTGCATTGCCTGGGTTTTTCTCTGCAGCAGCACCCTCTGGTGGGGGACCAGGGTAGGAAGTGAGTTGTCTGGAACATGCTTACTCTTTTATATAGTAAGATATTTACCAACATGGCTTCTGTTTATTGGGGAGAGAGGAATAATCAATTTTTTAAAAAAATATTTCTTAAGAGTATATGATGTAGCTTGCTAGATTGTTGTTTCTCCACAGTCTGGCACAGAGGGTGGCACTTGTAAACCGGGTGACTCGTATGTGGTGTCCTTCAGGAGGTGAGCCTCTCCCCCATTCTGTTTAATATCTATATGCGCCCCCTCACCCAGACAGTGGTTATTACTGTTTGACCAGGTGTCTTAGATCTCCTCTATTGTATGTTTATATTGTTTTTATTGGATGTTATTATTCTGTAGTTTTACATTTTATTGTAATCTGCCCTGGAACTTGGAGTGTTGGAAGAGAACAATAATCAACTTGTTGGGGTTATTTTCCTGAACTAAGGAACTCTGATTGCCAAAGCTGACCTCGTATCCTGGATGGATGTGCCCTCATACTTGAGCGTTAAGCATTGCAGCTTCCCTCCCCTTCTGGATCAAGAAGGGCATTCATTGTCCCCTCTCCAAAGGTGACCAAGGCTGATTTAACCCCCTGGCCAATGTGGGATATGCAGTTGCTGCTGCTCAAAGTGGGCTTGGTGCTTTGTTCCAATTTTCCAATCCTTTGCTACCACCCTTGTGCTCTGGATTGCTCAGCATTCACTCCATTCTTTTCATCATAACCCAAGAGAGTGTCCACACAGGGGCTGCTTTGGGGGCGGGCTCTCACTCTTCCTTCTCCTCTGGTCTTTGGGGGGCTGCTCCAAGGAGTGCCTGTAGAGGCTAAACTCCCCCTCATCTCATGGGCAGGAGCGTCAAATACGCCGAGTCCAGGAGCACCTGAACATTTGCTCTGGCAGATAATGTTTGGCAACTACTAAATACAAAGGTCCTTTATAGGGCCTTCTCTCACTGCCCCACCTGCCAGGCCACACTCCTCCTTGGCCTCCCAGTATTGGCCTGGGTTGTCTCATGCTGCTGCAGCTGGGGTAGCTGGCTGGGCTGCCTGGGTCAGCAACAGCTGTGTTCTGTTGGCTGGCTGCCCGGCCTCTCTGGCTGGCTGAGCTGATTGCTGAAGGCAGGCCCAGCTGTGGCCCCTTGGCTGGCTGCCCAGCTCTTCCCCCAGAGTGCCTTCAGCAGCTCCACCTAGAGGGGCTTGGCTCTTAGCATCTCCTGAGCCAGGTTACTGTCCTCTAGCTGGGGCATGGCTCTGGGCTGTTGTGGCTGCTCCTCCTCCTTGGCTGGTAAGGGCTCTGTTTGGGCTGCTGCTGGGTCCCTATTCCCCCTGCCTTTGCCCTTTCCCTCTAGTCTGCTTTGCCCGCTAACTTCCCCCGGAGGGTGGGAGTAGCTGGTCTCTCCCTGCTCCTTCCAGCCCTCTGAGGCTTTGGCCTTTTGCCCCTTCCCCCTGGTGTAGGCAGGTTCTGGCCTTTGTTGCCGGCTGGGGCGGCAGGGCAGCTGTCTCCTGGCTGCCTCCCCTTGCTTCCTCCTGGCAAGGCCGGGGGCTGAGGCTGAGACCCCAGACACTCAATTCAACAATGGTGTGGAAAATATCCTACTTTATATCATATCCAAGATGTTTTTAATAGCTCAACAAAAAGTCAGCAGGAATTGTTTCGCCTATTCCAAGCTTTCTCGGGCTGTAATTAATCCAGTTCACACCTCTAGGACATGCATGAAAGGAACGCGACGGCTACAATGTCCTTTGCACCTTGCATGAAATTGATTAACAGCTTAATATATTTACTTGCTGAATTGTTGTCTGCTGTTCATGTTTTGAGAAGAAGGACCTTTGTATTTAGTACGTGTGCCAGTCCTTCCCTGTTGCCTTTTTGTTGTAGATAATGTTTGCCAGTCAAAAGAAATATTTCCTATGCTAGGAACAGCTGAAGAAGTGAGCTCAGCATCAAGAAAAGTGGGGCTGGGATGTCTGTTAGAGCTAAGCTACAAGTGACACCTGACACAGGTTGGACACTTGTCAGCTTCCCTCAAGTTTTGATGGGAAATGTAGGCATCCTGGTCTTGCAGCTGTAATGGAGAGCCAAGCTGTAAAACCAGGACGCCTACATTTCCCATCAAAACTTGAGGGAAGCTGACAAGTGTCCAACCTGTGTCAGGCGTCACTTGCAGCTTGGCTCTTAGTCTTTAGAGGTCGCACAGGACCCGTTTTGTTTTGCTGCTGCTCCACAGAAGAGGCTGGGGAGTGAGCAAGGCAGAATTTGCAAGCAGCTCATTGCACAAACAAACAGCAGGCACTCTTTACCCAAACCCCTTCTTCCTTCACTTACATCTTTCTTTATTCAGCACTCTTGGGGTGGGGGATCAGTTCTTTTCTCTGCTCTGGAGCATTCCTGGAAGCCCGCTTTTCCTGGGGAAAACTTGAGAGCTGCTGGATTAGATTATATGCAACATTTCCCTCCACCCCAGCTGCCCCTCTCTGAACTTGGCATTGGATCCAGACCCCTGTGGATTTCCAGATAATCCAAAGCCCCCTTCCCCAATAGGTTTTAATCAATTCAGAGTATGGAAGTTGCCTGCGGGACACTGAAAGCGATTCCTGATTCACAATTCCTTATTCTGTAATCCAGCCACAAAAAGATGACAGCCTGCTCTTCCTGTCCGAGGCTGGGGTTTGGTGCTAACGGCTGCCAAATCTGGTTTCCCTAAGAGGAATGAAGGTGTAGCACACCTTTCCCAGACCAGCATGGGGGTGGTAGTGGTGGTGGAGGATTCTGAGTGGTCCCAAACTTCTTTTGGGGTGCAGCTCACCCCCTCCCCGTTTCTTAATGGTCTCTCCCCAGGTAGCACTGAAGCCCAGTTTGGGACCGTGGACCAACCGAGGTCCAGTAGCTGGGCAGAGTCCTCGCGATCCGGTTTAGAAAGCTTATTTGGGGGAATGTATTTCCAAATGTCAAGAAGAGGAGTGATAGGGTTCACAAATAAGGAAGGAGGAATAAGGAGGCCCCCACAAAAGCCAGCCTGTGATGGGGCAGCAGGAAATGCATGGAGGGGGAGGAATCCCCCCCAGGCCAGATGGGTCTCCACAAGGCTCCTCCCCCAGAGCCCTGGGCATCTCCCTGCCATGCCAAATGCTATGCTGGGGCTTCAGTAGGTCTACATTCCTTGCCTCCTCCGTAGGGCAATAGAAGGTGAGGCAGGAGTTCAATGCCCCTCCCTCTGTACCCGGATGCCCCCTCCCCCACTTCACAGGCTCAGGGGCACCTGCAGGAGATCCGCTGGAACGTCCCCTCCAGCTTGGCATCTCCGTTCAAAACCCTTCAGGGTCAAGGATGTGGCAGGCTCAGGGCAGGGGTCTTCCACTACCTCCCCCTGCCCCCTAATGCCCCATGCTGTGTATCACCCTGACGGTGCAGCCTCCCTCATCTGAGGTTAGTGGTGTGTGTGTGTGTGGTGGGGGGACCTGGATAGTGAGATATAGAGTTGGGTGCTGTCTGCATACTGATAACATCCAACTCCATAGCTGCGAATGAGTTCCTCTAAATGTTTTATGTAGAGGTTGAATAACATGGGAGATAGGATTGCGCCCTGCGGGAACTCCGCAAGATAGTTCCCATTCTGGAGATAGCTGATCTTCGACAGCAACCCTTTGATTCAGTTCCATAAGAAACAATTTAAACCAGTCCAGAGCACATCCTTTGATGCCCACTTCTGTTTCTAAACCCCTCAACAGGATGGCATGATCTACTGTGTCAAAGGCTGCAGATAGATCCAGGAGGAGCAATATTCAGACAGAGATCATCCACTAATGCTACTAGTGCTGTCTCTGTCCCATGCCCTGGTCTGAAACCTGACTGGAAAGGGTCCAGAGTGCTAGAATTATCCAAGAAGGTCCGGAGAGATGATGAAACCGCAAGCGACTAACAGACTAACAGTATCTGGAGGATAGAGAGGGAAAAATTGGGGCCGGAGAATGGGGGTGGAGGGGAACGACACATTGCCAGTTGTGTGGGTTGGAAGCACATAATCCAGTGCACAAAGCAGAAAATGGGAGAACCTGCCAGCCTGTCCTCGTAGCTGGAAGGGCAACATTATAAGGAGCGACAGAAAAGCAAGACTCAATCTAAGAAGCGACGTCCTCCCGTTTGCCAGATCTCAGCAAATCTCTTAACAATAGGCTGTTTTAGAAGTCTTTCATTCACAGGGTTGCCATAGGTCAGAGATAACTTGACGGCACATCACACACACACACAGAGGAACTGTAAAGAGGGACATTTCCAAGAAATTAAGCCTCAGGCCTGTGTGATAATGCCTGGGAGTGGATTAAACTCAGTGGAATTGACTTCTAAATAAATTGGCTTCGAGTTGGGCAGAAAAGCACAAATTTTCATGACCACATGCTGTTGTAGAGAAGAAATTCAGAGCATTTTTAAAAATGGGATTAATACAAAAATTAGAGGAATAGGGAAGCATTCTCATCCCTTTTGTCTCTATTGCTAATAAAACAAAACTGAATGCTATCTTTGCACTAAGGGCAGGCCCTTTGAAAGGCTCTGTACAGGGTTCATAGTTCAGTCTTTAGAACAGGGGTAGGGAACCCTGGACACACGTGCCTCAGAGCAGCACTACCTTTTTCTGTAGTTGTTCATGTTTTCGAACATTTCAGCTTCTAAATCTGTGACTTCCTTTTTAGTGAGCAATAGTTTACCCTGATTTGCTGATGTGTTGTGCTAATTGTGATAAAATAAATAGGAAATTATAGATGTTACACCAGTGCTATAGAACAGGCTAATTTTTTAACCAGTGCATGTTTTAGAGTTCTTCTCAGTACCCTAAAAATTAAAGCCATTTTATTCAATGGGGCTTTCTCCTAGAAAAGTGTTCTTAGTATTGCATTCCACCAACCTGGAAAATAACATATTTGACTTGTGAAATCTGACTTAAGTATGAACAAGAACAATTTTTAATAGAGGAATACAAGACAGAGGACCACGAGTCCTCACAGGCGAAGAGAGTTTCCTTCCTCCAGCCCCTGCCATCTCCCCTGCCCCATATCTCTTTTCCGGATCTCCCCTCCACATCTTACTCGCCCCCTCTGATTTTCTGTACTTTCACCTTTTCCATCCCATTCCTGTCAAAAACTCTTTTCAAATACCCTGGACTGAACCACGGATTTTGGACAGGCAAAGCAAGAGCTTTTTCTGGTATCTCTTGAGAACATCTAGACTGATCAATTGAGTGCCCTTCCAGCTTGGTCCTACGAAAATTAGAAAGTAACAGGTCCAAAACCCTGGAAAATTCCTTATAGCAAAATCTGCGGTACTCAGGCAACCTGGCACATCGGATCAGTAAGAAGAAAAAGGAGCAAAGGGCATTAGCCAGTTGCTTATGTGATCTTCTGGTGTTTCACAGTATGCTTTGTCAGGAGATCTAACAGGATAAAAATAAAACGAATAAAAATGCATGAATGCAAATAACACACAATACATTCAAATCAGTAAGGTGACACTGATGTTTCAAAGATGATTTAAGGTCAGTATACAGACAGACATTGAGATCATTCTTCAAGCCCAATTCTGAGCAGGGCACAGAAGACCCTGCGCAATGCAAAAGTCAACCCCTTCCTTCTCCAGCGAGAAGCGGAGTCCCCACTGGCTGAGCTCCTCCTCCCCCTCTTAACGGGGTCTCAAGGGCACCTGGGAAGTGTAGTTCCCAGATTGGATCAAGGGAATGACAAACTCTGAAGACTCGGGCAGAAAAATCCCTCCTTCCCCCTCGCCTTCTGTCTCTCCTTGGCCTGCAGCGAGCCCTCCTAGGAGGCTTCCTCGCCCAGCAAGGCAGGAGAGCCGGGAAACCTCCTCTTCACAACCCTTTGGGTTTCTTTATGCCGTTTGGGCTCTGGGTGCGCAGGAACTACAACGCCCAGAAGGCCCCGCGTGCACAGAGAGGCCAGCAGCCTTTCTCGAGCGTCGAGGAGCTTTGCGGGGGGGATGGAGGTCCAGGGCGGCTCGCTTCTCTCTCGGCCTCCCCGGGCGGAGGGAGGTTTCGGCTTCTGCGCGTCTGCAGGGGAGGTGGGCTCAGCGCGGCATGCACGGGTCTGGGGCGAGGGGAGGGAAAGCACGTGTGAACGGGATGGAGGGGGAAGAGGGGGCGCGGGAGGGGGCTGAACCCTGGCTGCAGTTGCTCCTCTCCTAAATCGCCTTTCCCAGGAGGGAAGGGGGGTGATGTCTCTAAATGAGGCACTCTGAAAATAATGGCAGGGGCTTGAAGGCCCATTGGAGATAATGGGAGCAGTGACTGCCAATTTTCTGGTATAGTCTTCATTGTAATACATTTCAGTATAAAAAATGTTGAAAATAAAATGATTTTCCAGAAAGGTCTCTGGGCCTAGATAGACTATTCACGGACTGGACTGACAGACCCCAGAGTGGAAGGACAGCCCCTGGGAGTAGCAGAAGGGCTCTGGGAATGGAGTGGCAGATCGCAGGGCGCTATGATGGTTCCTGGCAATAAACTCTGTGCTCTGGGGCTGGAATGAAAGACCCCAGAGAGGAACGAGAATCTCTAGGGAACAGGCTCAGGGGCCTGTCATTCCCATCCCAGAGCACTTCTGCCCTCTGAGAGAGGAATGACAGCCCCTGGGAGTAGCAGCGGCCCCCATTTCAGGGGGCTGTCACTTCAGTCAAAGATCCCATCTGCCACCACCAGGGGCTGTCATTCCAGTCTGGGGCCTGTCATTCCAGTTCCAGAAAGCTTCTGCTGCTCTCAGGGGCTGTCATTTCACCCTGGAGGCTGTCATGGCACTCTGGGCACTGTCCTTTCAGTCCCAGAATAGTCTATCTGGGCCCAGATACCTTTATGGAAAAGCCATTCTGCATTTTCTTTGCAACTTATTTGAATTGTAGTGTATTTCAATGGAGCCCATGCAAGTAAATTGGCATTCCTGGCTTCCATTATTTCTCATTATTTCCAGTGGCCTTCAAGCCTTTCCCATTATTTCCAACGGGCAATCCTGGTTTTTTTTTTTTTAGTACATCCCTTCAGCTTTATAGATTTCCAGGTAACAAACTGATCATGAGCCCAACATCTGGCTGGGAGGGGGGTCCTCTCCCTCTTGGTAACACAGCAGCCCCTGGACTGAGCGCCTGCCCGCCTTTCTATATCTTTTGCTAGGATTAACATGTTAAATAGAAAATGGCTTGGGTCATATCTGCATGAGGAGGGTGTGTGTGTTTGCACCCTTGACTCTGTTCCATGTGGATCCTATTCTTAGCAGTTGCATGGGACCCTGGTCTGTTCTGCCTGGCCCCTGTTGCCCCCGCTTTAAAAAATTTAGGGGTTCCCTGGCCATTCCCGGTTCACAAGCTAAACCCAAAAGAGGTGTTCGGCCATCTTTTGCTGTAAGAATTTTCAGCGCATTCTGTGCCTTTCTGTGGGGTGTAATTCCAGTGAGATGATTGTCAAGAAGACCTCTGAACTGACATCTGGTCTGAAGGTTTCTTTTGGAAAGGAGGGGATATTTTTCACCTTCCCTGTCTGTTCTACCTCTGCCTTCCTGGCTTTTAGGGAGTAAACCCTCCTTTCCAGCACAAAAGAGTAGAGGGACGTTCTGGGAAGAACCTGGGCCGGGATGATCCAATCCCCTTTGTTTTTGGCAGTGCAGCTCGCCTAGTCTTCATTTTTTTGCTGTAATTTAGAATCCCCCCACACACACCATTTTAGAAGTAATTTTTCTGCAATATATTGATCTTTCTCCTAAACCTTTTTTTTTCATTTGAGAGCCAAAAATCTGTCCAGATGATGCAGTAGTTTCCTTGTTGTTCAGGGCTGTGCTGTACAAGCAGCAGTCATAATGCACAAATATCGTAAACGTCTCCAAGGCAGCAGGTTTGCATATGGCATTCGGTGCCCTGGATCTCTCACCTGCCAAATCCCAAGGATCAGTAGGCCATGGGTTTGTTATGGAGGAAAACTGAAGGAAAGACATGATGGCCTTAATTAGGCCAGTTTATGTTTACAGAGCTGGATGCAAGCTTTAGAGGAACACAGAAAACCTCTACAGACAAAAATATTTCAAGCAGACATATTCTGTGCAAATACAGTTTCCATGTATTTCTGGGGCAAAATGTGCAAGATAGTGCAGTAGGTGGCTACACAATCAGTTAGGGTTTCTTTAAATATTTAATTGGACTCGGCCATCAGGAGCCCAGTTCTGTGCAACATTCTGAGTTTGTATTTCTTGGAGACTTTCAGTATCGTATACATGCTAAAGGCTGGGGGGGAAAGCTGATGCAATTTTTTTTTGCCATCTGTTTGATGTTTGCGCTTTTTTTTTCATCAACTGGCTGGCTGGTGGGATTCTGCTTTCTTTCTTGAATGCTCAGGAATGGGAATCGATGATCAAGTGGGCAACATTTTCCTCTTTCAGAGCTCCCAGATGTCCTTTGAGGAGGTGGCCGTGTTCTTCACGGAGGAGGAATGGTCTCTCCTGGATCCGGACCAAAGAAAACTCTACTGGGAAGTGATGCAGGAAAACTACGAGACCCTGGTGTCTCTGGGTAAGGAGCCTCTCCCTTTTATCCTAAACTAGCAACAAAGCCTGTTGTGGGGAAAACATACAACGGGCTCTGGAAAGGGGAGGGCATTCTGCTCCACGTGTGATCTCGGCCACGTAAAGGGGGGGCCGGGTTTCCTACCTGCTCCATGTCTGATACTCAAACATTATTAGGAGCAGAGCAAGTGGCAATGCCCGTCCAGTATCTTAACCCAGCTGGTATTAGGAGTGGCAAGCACGGTTGGTACAAAGGTACATGTGAAGGAAAAAACAAGCAATCAGCATAAATACACTGACACAGTGAAATAGCACAGTGGCAATATTGTTAAAGGAGTCAACGCAATTCACCAAACACTGAAAACAAATAAACAATATCACTACAGCCTCAGACTGCTGTTTATAAATTTAAAGTTTTGAATGTCCAGTGAAGAAATGAAGAAAATGACGGCCGTGTAGAACAAATCCCTAAGGGAAACTCCAAAGGGATGGCGACTAGATAACCCGTTAAAGTACTCTCTACAGCCGCTTTATGAAGACCCTTCGTGTCAAGTCTTATTTCCTCTAATACCATTGTGATACAAGTGCTTTTTGGACTCTTTTTACTGCTGGATTTATGTTTGATTGTTGGATATGCCCTGTAGTCCAAATTTGTTATATGCTGCTATTTATGCACTTTAATATTTCCATGTGCAATATGATTACGCTTTGAGGACTAGCACCTTAACTATTTGTATTCTGTGTTTCCAGTGTGTATCTGAAATAGCACTTTAAGAATGTACGCACTTTGGGTACAGAGACCTTTATGGCAGACATAGAACGATTCATTTCTACATTAGAATATTTTCCACAGAAGGAATCATTGTGTTCTTTGCTTCATTGCCCTATTGACTGTGTCTTATTACATCTTAGTCAGTATATTGCGGGTTTTTTTGTTTTTGTTTCTGCCAGTTCTCTCCACGATTCTCTCTCCTGTTGTGTAATTAGGAGTGGAGCAGGTGGCAATGCCAGCTCCCTCCACCTTAACCCACCTGATATTAGGAGCAAAGCAGGTGGCAATGCTCTCTCCCTTCACCCAGCTGGGATCAGGAGCAGAGCAGGTGGTTATGCACACTCTCTACCTTAACCCAGCCAGTATTAGGAGCGAAGGAGAAAGCAATACCCACCTCCCACCTTAACACAGCCAGTAATAGAAGCGGAGCAGGTGGCAATGCCCACCCCCACCTTAACCCAGCTGGTGTTAGGAACAGAGCAGGTAGAAATGCACGCCCCCCTTTCGGCCAGCTAGTATTAGGAGCAGAGCATGTGGCAATTCCTGTCCTCTGCCTTAACTTAGCTGGTATTAGGAGTAGAGCAGATGGCAGTGCCCATCCCCCACTTTAACACAGCAGCTATTAGGAGCGGAGCAGGTTGAAATACCCTCTCCCATCTTAACCGAGCTGGTATTGGGAGCGGAGCAGGTGGCAATGTCCACCCCTACCTAAACCCAGCTGGTATTAGGAGCAAAGCAGGTGGCAATGTCCACCCCCGCCTTATCACAACTGGCATTAGGAGTGGAGCAGGTGGCAATGCCCACCCCCTGCATTAACCCAGCTGGTATTAGAAGCAGAGCAGTGGACAATGCCTACCCCTTACCTTAACCCAGCTGGTTTTAGGAGCAAAGCAGGAGCCAATGTCCTCTCCCCTTCACTCAGCTGGGATTAGGAGCAGACCAGTTGGCTATGCCCACTTTCTGTCTTAACCCAGTTGGTATTAGGAGCGGAGCAGGGGGCCATTCCCACCTCCCTTCATCAAGGTGGGATCAGGAGCAGAGTAGATGGTAATGCCCGCCCCCTTCACCCAGCTGGGATCAGGAGTGGAGCAGGAGCTATTGCCCACCCAGCACCTTCACCTGTGTGGGATCACACACAGAGCAGGAGACAATTCCCTTCTTCCCTTCACCCAGCTGGGATAAGAAGTGGAGCAGCTGGCAATGCCCTGCCCTCTTTTGCCTACTGGAAGAAGGCACTGAGCAGGCGGCAATGCCCACCCCATCTTCATCCTGTCGGAATCAGGTGCCAAGGAGGCAGCAGTCTCCACCCCCCTTCAACCTGCCGGAATCAGGAGCAGAGAAGGTGGTGACGCTCACATCCATTTCACCCAGCTAGGATCAGGCTTGCCCCCCTTGCACGTAGCAAAGCCCACTGCCCGGCTTCACCTGTCAGGTTCAGGCAAGGAGCAGGAAGTAATGCCTGCTCCTCCCTTTACCCAGCAGGGAACAGGTGGCAATGCCCACTCTCCTTCACCCAGCTAGGATCAGGCTTGGAGCAGGCAGCAATGCCTGCCCCCCTTTACCCAGCTGTAATCAGGTGCAGAGTAGAAGGCGATGCCCGTTTTCCCTTCACCTGGCTGGGATCAGGAGCTGAGCAGGTGGCAATGCCTGCCCCCCTTTACCCAACCTGTATCACACGTGCAGCAGGTAGCAAAGCCCACCACCCCTTCATGTGGCTGAGATCAGGTGTGGAGCAGGTGGCAATGTCCACCCCCTTTCTTCACTGTCCAGGATCAGTGACTGAAGAGGAGGGAATGCCTGCCTGCCCACTTTCTTCTTTCTAGAGCCCGTTGTATTTTCCCCCCACAATGGGCTTTGTTTCTAGTTAACTAATAAGAAAAAAACTCTGTAAAATGTTTAACTGGTATGTCTCACTCTGTGTTCTTGTTCGTTTGTTTGTTTGTTTTCATGTATTTGTCTCTTAATGTGAACTTTTGCTTGTCGTTTGTTGTAATAAAATAATTTTTTAAAAAAAGAAATAAACCAGCCAGATGTTCAAAAAAGAAAAAAGAAAATCACCCTGTGTTTTATAGATGACAGTATAGCTTTAATCTTTGCTGTGGATCATGAAAGGCTATGGGGGTGCCACGACATTTAATTGTTTTGATGAGCAACCTTTACTCTGGACCAGATGCTACTGTCAGGACAGAGTAAGGGGAAACAGAATGATTTCCAATGGGTATCAGACAAGGATGCATATTATTTCCCTACCTGTTCAGCCTCTATGCAGAGTATGTCATAAGGAAAGCAGGATTAGATCTAAAAGAAAGTGGAATGAAAATTGGTGGAATGAACATTAACAATTTGAGATGGAGGTTGAGATGGAGGATGAATTTGAGATCACGGGCCTCCTGATCGGAAGCATGAAGGACTAGCTCCTGGAAGCTTCCCCCTTCTTCAGCCTCAAATATCTATCTGGACTACTTAAAAGCACCCATAGGTAATGGGGAAGTCAGGGGTAGGAAAGGGCAAAAAAAGCTTACCTTCCTCGCAGCCTGTTTAAGCCTATTTCCCCCTAGATTAGTTTTGGCAGAAAACAAGCCCCAGAGAAAAAACATCAGTTGTCATCGTAGGAGACTACTCCATAGAAGACCGGACTAAATATAAGCAAACAAGACTATTTGCTTTCGTTATCTAACCTTGAAATGCTTATGCTTGAGAAAATAGGCAACTTAATTCAGCCCATCTCTGCACAGCTAGAAGACTTAAAAGAAACAATCTCTCAAACTGCACAAACCGCAGAGGTGGCAATGGAGCTTAACCTAGCTCTGCAGGACGAAGTGAGAGGTTTGCAATATCAAGATTCATTAAATACTGAGAAAAGACTTATCATGGAAAATCAACTTAGGAGTCATAACCTTAAATTCAGAGGGATGGAGGTGCAAGCTGGAAGTTCCACAGATCTTAGACTTTCACTAGCTACTTAGCTATTGACTTGGCTTAAAGAATCGGCTCTATAAAGAAAAATCGAAAAAGACCCTTTCCAAGAGATACATTAGCAAGATTTGCAGACAACAGGCTGGGATCAGGCACGGAGCAGGAAGCAATGCCTTCCCCCACTTCACATGGCTGGGGTCAGGAGTGGAACAGGTGGCAATGCCCTCCCTTCCTTCAACCAGACAGAATCAGGCGTGGAGAAGGTGGCAATGCCTGCCCCCCTTTACCCGGCCAGAATCATATGTGGAGCAGGAGGCAATGCCCACCCCATTCACCTGCCCGAAATCAGGGGTGGAGCAGGTGGAACTACCTGTCACCTGTTCCACCCAGCCAAGATCAGGCACAGAGCAGGAGGCAATGCCTGCCCCATGTTCACTTAGCTGGGATCAGAAGAGCAGGAGTCAGTGCCCATCCCCCTTCACCCAGCTGGGATCAGGTATGGAACAGGAGGCAATGCCCCCCCCCACCATTCACCTGGCTGGGATCAGGCCTGGAGCAAGTGGCAATGCTTGACCCCCTTCACCTGGCTGAGATCAGTTGCAGAGCAGGTGGCAGTGCCTGCCCCATCATTCACCTAGCCAGGATCAGATGGGAAGCAGGTGGCAATGGCCTCCCCTCTTCATCTGGCCTGGATCAGATGCGGAGCAGGAGGCATTGCCTGCCCCCTTCACCCAGTCGGTATCAGCCACGAAACAGTTCGCAGTGCCCGCCCCCTACCTTCACCAGGCCAAGATCAGGTATGGAGCAGGAAGTAATGCCCACCCCCATTCATCCGGCTGTGATCAGGAGCAGAAAAACAAGCTCAAAGAGCACCGTGATAAACTAACAAATCACCAGTAAATAAGATTCAAACAAACTCGTATCTTATTTAATGCAACCACATTGTTTAGACCTTGTTATAACAATATTATTAGAACATAATGAATGCTACCAAAACACTCTCTAGGCAGCAAGGTCAACAAGGCTTACAATATCACAAAAACATATGCAGCAAGTTATACATATTTTAAAGTGTCTAGTGCAAGAGCAGAACATGACAATCAAAGACAATATTAAAGTGACCGTGCCTAGAGCAGCAATAAAGAGTCAGACATTCACAGTAGTCAATAACGGAAATGTCCATAGACTCCAATTACAGATGAATATAAATATCCATTGGAGAGAAGCACTGAAGAGTAACTGCAACAGAAGTACTAGTGTGTCCATGTGTTTTTGTCTTCCTTCTTCCTGGCAGTTACCTAGATTAAAGATATCAATTCAAGCTACAGGCATTTCCCAATCATTATTACAAAGTACAGAGGCAGCCCACCTATCCCCCTTCACCTGGCTGGGTTCAGGCTCAGAGGAGGAGGCAAAGCCCACCATCCCCTTTCTAGAGCCCGTACTATATTTTCCACAACGGGCTTTGTTGCTAGTATTTTCCTTCATAACCTGTGTATGTATGTATGCTATTTTCCTCTTCAATAAAAATGACTTTTGTCTTAGAATGACCCCATCTCGTTGGCTTTGTCGGAAGTGGGACCCCATAAAAGTTAGTGTAATGAGTGTACTGAGTATAATTCATACTTGTTTTGCCTACTAACAGGTATTTTTTATCTTTTCTTAATTCCCCATTTTTCTTATTTGATTTCTGTCTTCTGCAGCTGCAGATCTGAGGGAGGTGGCAAATGAGAAGGAAACAGGAAGGGCAATTGTGGAAAGAGGTGAAGATCTGGAGAGAGAAGAAAAAGATGGGGATCAAGTGGTACCAAAGAAGCAGCAGAGAAGCAAAAGGAAAGTAAAACAGAAGCAGAGGAAGACATTGTTTGTCCATCAGAGCAGGAAGATACCTGAGGACCCAGGCTGCAGTGAAATGTGGAAGAGAAAGAGAAGGCATAAGGGTTGTATGAACATCAAAGCATTGAGATGCGAACTCAGAGTTAAAATACATCAGAACATTTCAACATGCTGGGAAACGTATAAACACTTGAAATGTGGAAAGACCTTTTTTCAGAATAGCAAGCTGGCTAAACATCAGAGGATGCACACGGGGAAGAAGCCATATAAGTTCTTCGAGTGTGGAATGAGCTTCTTTCATAATAGCAACCTTATTAGACATCAAAAGGTTCACCCAGTGGAGAAGACATATAAATGCTTGGAGTGTGGGAAGAGCTTCTCTGTGAAAGGAACTCTAACTACACATCAAAAAGTTCACACAGGGGAGAAGCCATATACATGTTTAGCATGTGGGAAAAGTTTCTCTCAGAATGGCCACCTAACTAGACATCAAAAAGTTCACACAGAGGAGAAGCCATAAATGCTTGGAGTGTGGGAAGAGCTTTTCTCTGAATGCAACTAAAACTAGACATCAAAAAGTTCACACAGGAGAGAAGCCATATAAATGTTCGGCATGTGGGAAAAGTTTCTCTCAGAATAGCGACCTAACTAGACATCAGAAGTTTCACACAGGGGAGAAACCATATAAATGCTTGGAGTGTGGGAAGAGCTTCTCTCTGAATAGCGACCTTACTAGACATCAAAAGGTTCACACAGAGGAGAAATCATATAAATGCTTGGAGTGTGGGAAGAGTTTCTTTCAGAAAAATGCCCTAATTAGACATCAAAAGTTTCACACAGGGGAGAAGCCATGTAAATGTTTGGAGTGTGGCAAGAGCTTCTCTAAGAATAGCAATCTAATGAGACATCAAAAGGTTCACTCAGGGGAGAAGCCATATAAATGCTTGGAGTGTGGGAAGAGCTTCTCTCGGAAATATACCCTAACTTGCCATCTAAAAGTCCACTCGGGAGAAGCCATATAAATGCTTTGAGTGTGGAATGAATTTCTCTCAGAATGGCCACCTAACTAGACATCAAAAGGTTCACACAGGGGAGAAACTATATAATTGCTTTGAGTATGGAATGAATTGATCCTGGCTGGTGAAGGAGGGAGTGGGCATTGCCACCTGCTCCACGCATGATGTCGGCCATGTGAAGGGGGGTGGGCTTTACTACCTGCTCCACCCCTAATACAGGCTGGGTAAAGGGGGAGGCGGGCATTGTGATCTGCTCCGCTCCTGATCCCAGCTGGGTGAAGGGGAAACGGGCATTGGTTCCTGCTCCATGACTGATCTCAATCACATGAACGGGAGGGGGGCTTTGCTACCTGCTCCACACCTGATACCTAATAAAGAATTGCTCAGGAGGGAGGCTTTCTGGATTTTTGAACTGGACAGTATCGGAAATGAGGGGCTGAATGCCTCGATAGACTACTTATGTTTTTTGTAAAATGGTTTCTTCCTTCAAGTGCATAAAGGCAGCCTGTACCTTTAAGTACTTTCAGTTTTTGACTAATGAAATAAATGACTGCCTCTTTAAGTAGACGCCCTTGGGGTTGTTCCACACCAGCTGAAGACCAAGCGAGAGAAGCGGTCGTGAAATTGATGTCCTGTGTATTAGGGAGTGGAATGCTGTAGGGGGGTGTAACATACACTGTAGAAATAATTTGAATGGTATTGTACATATTGATGTTTATTTGACAGAAGAACATAAGTTTCCCGTGAAAAAGACGTGTGCCGAAACAGGAGAGTATCTGGAGTCCTGTTGGGAAACTCTGGAGGGGGATTTACCCGTGTCAGAGTCTACGGGATTCCTCAATTTACAAGTTCTTCGGTTTTTGAAATTCGATGTTGGGCTGAAGATAAGCCTAACACAAGTTCTTCAGTTTTTGAGACCTACATTGGGCTGAAGAGGAGCCTTATATGGACTAGCTTACTGTGGTTACCCCACTAAGAAAGAACTGTACTATAGGGGTTTCCCTGAGGAATTGGGACTATAAATTGTTTTCCCTAAGATATTGGGACATAACAGATTGTTATTTGTGAATAACCTATATGGTTGTTAAATCAAAAAGAGTCCAGTAGCACCTTTAAGACTAACCAATTTTATTATAGCATAAGCTTTCGAGAATCAAGTTCTCTTCATCAGATGCCTGATCAAAACTGGGCAGATACAGAAGAGGAGGGGGAAAGAGAGAGAAAAGGGAGGGGTCATAAATCACAAGAAGGCAGAATGCAATTAGCATAGAGGCAATCAAAACATTCCTTTGCTTGGAAATGTAAACATCTCCTTTTGGTGTGCAGTCAGTTTGTAGCAGTGAAGGTGTCCAATTCCTATGTAGTATAAGCCTTCGGTAACCACAGCTCTCCCTGCCAGTTGCATCTGACAAAGAGAACTGTGGTCCCCGAAAGCCCACACCAGGCGTCACTGGGCTCCCCCAGATCACGCCTCTGAGGCTTATACTACTGAAGGCTTATACTACATAGGAATTGGACACCTTCACTGCTACAAACTGACTGCACACCAAAAGGAGATGTTTACATTTCCAAGCAAAGGAATGTTTTGATTGCCTCTATGCTAATTGCATTCTGCCTTCTTGTGATTTATGACCCCTCCCTTTTCTCTCTCTTTCCCCCTCCTCTTCTGTATCTGCCCAGTTTTGATCAGGCATCTGATGAAGAGAACTTGATTCTCGAAAGCTTATGCTATAATAAAATTGGTTAGTCTTAAAGGTGCTACTGGACTCTTTTTGATTTTGCTACTACAGACTAACACGGCTAACTCCTCTGGATCTATATGGTTGTTGTGGATTTTCCAGGCTGTATAGCCGTGGTCTTGGCATTGTAGTTCCTGACGTTTCGCCAGCAGCTGTGGCTAGCATCTTCAGAGGTGTGACACCAAAAGACAGAGATCTCTCAGTGTCACATCTCAAGAGAAATGTCTCTGTATCACAATATCTTAGGATCAAACGGAATTCTTCCCAGATGACAGACTTCAGGTTTGATAGCAAAATCTTGGACAGAGCGTTTCTTAGCAGGGGATACCCTGCTAGAATTATTCAGGAGGCCAATTGTAGGGCTAATATTACACCGCGGTCAGACCTATTAGTTCAAAAACATAGGAACATAGATCATCGGATTAAATGGGCAGTAGATTATACGCACTTGGCCCCTGGGATTGCACAGGTGGTAAGGATTTAGAAGAACCAGAAATTTACGGGATCATAGCAATAGGAGGGGAGAGAGACAGCTTCCTAAAGGGCACTTCCCATGTGGAAAGTGCAATATTTGCCCCTATGTTATTAAGTTGACAGATATCATTGATCCTAGAACAAGTAAACCATTACATTCTACTTCCTTCTCGACCTGCAGTTCTCTTATGGTCATCTATTTGATTAGATGCAGCTGTGGCTTGCAATATGTAGGCAGCACTATGCGACCCTTAAAGGTGCGCATTCAGGAGCATTTTTCCTGACTCAAACACAAGATCCTAGACGCTCCTATGGTGGAGCATTTTCTCCAGGTACACGGGGGACAGAGGGACCTCAAGGTCACAGTACTGACGGCCCTTGATCCCGCTCATCATACTAACATCCAACAGAAATGGTTACAATTGGAGTCGAAGTGGATCTACAGGCTTAATACGCTGGCACCTGCTGGTCTCAATAGTGTTCTTGATTTGACATGTTATTTGTAAATGGCATATAATTTAGACAAGGACTCCTTAATATGGTACCACCTGTTTCTTTTGTTCAGACGGGGTCCTTAATATGAGAGCAGAACCACAAGTGACACCTGACACAGGTTGGACACTTGTCAGCTTCCCTCAAGTTTTGGCGGGAAATGAAGGCAGCTTGGCGGAATGTTGGATGAGTGACAGTTGAAAAGTCCATTGGACAGCAGTCAGAGAGCCAAGCTGCGAGACCAGGACGCCTACATTTCCCATCCAAACTTGAGGGAAGCTGACTAGTGTCCAACCTGTGTCAGGCGTCACTTGTGGTTCCGCTCTGAGTGATCCTTAACCCGGTTATCTTGGTTCATCCTATTAGCTAAATGGGCAGGGCTCCTTTAAGGAATAGATATATAACTCCCGTAGGGGGTGGGGAATTCACAGCGTCAGGACCTACTTGGTAGCAGAAACAGAGACAGGACGTGAGATTGAGTAAACGAGATTGCACCATAGCAGTGAGTAACAACTTCTGTGTACTAGCTCTATGTGTATGTGATATTGAGTATGATTATGTGATAATACATAGCTTGCATGATGTTCTACAGGTATGAAAATGACGTGCCTTTGAAGAAGTGACTAGCTCACGAAACGGGGGTAATTTGCATATGCTGGCAAATCCCGTAGGCGTGGCTGTCAGGAGGTTGGACATCTTCTTGCAAGCACAGCTACACGGCTTTCTTCAAGCACTTTATCCATGTAGGAATTGGTTACTACTGCTTATTGGACTTTTGCCCATCAATAATTAGTGGAGTGCCTGCGTGCACCCTTATATTGCATTGTATTTATCGCTATTCTGTTTTCCATTTGTGCCTGTGTGCACTCTGTAATGTATATGACTTATTTGCTTACGCATATTTATTTTCACATTCACTGGCTTTATTAGACTATATTTTTGCTAAGTTGGCTTTCAGTTTCTTCATTAATTGTGCCGCTCCGGTTGTGTTTGCTCCTCTTCCTGTTGGTATTTCTTACCGGAGCACGCTCCCCCCTCCCTTTTCTTTTCCGGAATTATAATCAAAGCAGGTGGCAATGCCCACCCCTGGTAATTCCCACCCCCTGCCTTAACCCAGCTAATTTTAGAAGCAGAGCAGGTGGCAATCCCCACCCCCGCCTTAAGCCAGCTGGTATTAGGAGTGGAGTAGGTGGCAAGGCCCATCCAATGTCTTAACCCAGCTGGTATTAGGAGCAGTTACTATATAATTACCAAACATTCCTTTTTCTTTAACGTGCTCAGTGACAAGATATGCTTTACACAATAATTTACAGAAAATTCAAAATCCAAGTATCAAACATGAATATAACAACATCCCTTTAAGGTAGTCTCATAGAGCTATCAAAGTCCAGTTGATTCAAAATGCAAGTCTAATTAGGCACGGGAACCTGATGTGCACCAGGAGGGTTCCCAAGCAGAAAACTTCAGGTAAGTACGGCATTGTCGCCAAAAGGAAATAGACTGCTAATGTTATATTCTTTTTGTCTCCAGGTGCAGGTGGAAGTCAAGAATGAGAAAAGAGGGGAAACCCCACAGGGGGTTCCCCTGGCCCTACAAGCTGCCGGCCCGTTCTTTCAGCTTGTTCCATGAAATATCCACTTCATCAGGGGCCGCTCTTGTACCACCAAAACAGTCACAAAGTTCCACAATAGGTTCAAAATTATTCATGTGTGAAGATTCGATGCACTGTAGGGACGGTCCTAATTAGACTTGCATTTTGAATCAATTGCATATCAACTTAAGGGAGTCTTGAGCTCTTCAAGCAAGAATATACGCTAATGGAAGGACTTTGATAGCTCTATGGGACTACCTTAAAGGGACGTTGTTATATTCGTGATTGATACTTGGATTTTGAATTTTCTGTAAATTATTGCGTAAAGCACATCTCGTCACTGAGCACTTTAAAGAAAAAGGAATTTTTGGTAATTATATAGTAACTGTCGGTTATTCATAGCAAGTGCCATTTTGGGGAGAGTTGATCTATTGCACTTGACATTAGCCTTCAGTGTGTTACAGAATTAGGAGCAGAGCAGATCGTAATGCCCACCCCCACCTTAACCCAGCTGGTATTAGGAGTGGGATAGGTAGCAATGCCCACCTCTGGCAATTCCCACACTGCACATTAACCCAGCTAATATTAGGAGTGGAGCACGTGGCAATGCCCACCACTGCCTTAACCCAGGTGGTATTAGGAGCAGAGTAGGGGGCAATGCCCACCTACCACCTTAAGTCCCCTGGTATTAGGAGCAGAGTAGTTGGCAATGGCCACCCCTCTTCAGCCAGCTTTGATCAGGAACAGAGAAGGTGGCAGTGCTGGCCCCCCGCCTTACCCAACTGGTATTGGTAGCAGAGCAGATTGCAATGCTCACCCTTGCAATTCCCTACACCTGCCTTAACTCAGCTGATATTAGGTGAAGACCAGATGGGAAAGCCCCCCTTGCCTTAACCCATCTGGTACGAGGAGTGGAGCAAGTGGCAATGTCCACTCCCACTTCCGCCAGCTGGGATCAGGAGTGGAGAAGGTCACAATTCCCACCCACCCCCTTTACCTAACCTGTATCAAGCATGGAGCAGGTACCAAAGCTCACCTGCCTTCACGTGGCCGAGATCATGCGTGGAGCAAGTGCCCATCCTCCTCTGTTACTGGCCATGATCAGTTACCGGGGGTAGGAAATGCCTTCCCAACCGCCCTCCCCTATCTAGAGCCCATTGTATTTTTTCCCCACAATGGGCTTTGTTTTTAGTGTATATATAAAGAAAAAATATAAGGGATGTCTTGTCGAAGGCTTTCACGGCCAGAGAACGATGGTTGTTGTGGGTTTTCCGGGCTGTATTGCCGTGGTCTTGGCATTGTAGTTCCTGACGTTTCGCCAGCAGCTGTGGCTGGCATCTTCAGAGGAGCAGCACCGAAAGACAGGGATCTCTCAGTGTCACAGAGATCTCTGTCTTTTGGTGCTACACCTCTGAAGATGCCAGCCACAGCTGCTGGCGAAACGTCAGGAACTACAATGCCAAGACCACGGCAATACAGCCCGGAAAACCCACAACAACCATCATTATAAGGGATGTCATTTTTCACACTTGTTCCTCCTCCAAAAATATGTAGATCCGGCCCTACAGAGCTGTCTGGAAGACTAGGAGCGTCTCCCTTCTTCCAAAGAGCAGGAAAGACTCATCTTTTCCCACACATTTCCAGTCAAGAAGGGTCTCAGGCAGCGGTTCCATTTGTGCAGCCCCCACTGCCAACCACACACCACCACTACCCCGCATAACGTGGTTTGCAGAGCTCCCCTGCTCTGTCCCCTTCTGCAAAGCAAGACCTCTCCCCTCCACAGCCCCCTTTGCTCACCTAACCATTGTCTCCCGGCAAGGGGTGTGTGTGCTGTCTCAGGGAGTCCCACTGATACTCTGGTGCTCAGGGCCCCATAAACATGGACTCCTCCCTGCTGCCTAAGGGAAGCCTCACCCAAAGCCATCTGGACCGGGCAAGAATGTTGGTCATTAAGTGTAATTTGCAGAAGGGGGAAGGCAAGTGAGAGAGGGCAATCGGAAGATCTGCTGCTGCAAACCCCGTTGATCGGATGGGGCAGCACAAGAGGCCCCTCCAGCTGTGCCACAGCTGGGCATTGTGAGGGCCCACCAACTCTCTCTGGGGGCCAAAGGAACCTTTCCATTCATGGATGATTGCAATGCCACTCCTGAAGTCTATTGTGGTCTGTAGAAGTCTATTGTACCCTCTTGGGGGCCGAGAAGAGGGAATTACCTGTCAGCCCCCCAGAGCCCACAAGGATGATAATCTAAACTGCCGGTTTTTGACACAAGAAAAGCCTCTTCTGGTGTTTTTTTTTTTTTAAAGTGGATCACAGTATGCTTTATCAGGGGGTCTAACAGGATAAAAAAAATTAATACAAATATATGAACACAAGTTAACACACAATGCATTCAAATCAGTAAGGTGACATTGCTCTTTCGACGGTTATTTAAGGTCAGTTTACAACGATACATCCAATACACTTTCCAAGCCCAGATCAGACCAGGGCACAGAAGACCCTGCACAATGCAGAAGTCAACCCCTCCCTCCTCCAGCGAAAGGCGGGGTCCCCAGGGGCGGAGCCCTCCCACCCTCTCATCCCGCAAGGGCACCTGGGAAGTGTAGTTCCCGGCAAGGGGGCCGAGGGAAGGACAAACCCTGAAACTCGGCCAGAAATCCCTCTTCCCCGCTGGTCTCTCCTGCAGCCGCCTTTCCTAGGGGGTTTAACCGCCCAGCGAGGCGAGAGATCCGGGAAACCTCCCCTTCCCACCCTCTTGGGCATCCTTATGGCGTTTGGCTCCGCGAGCGCAGGAACTACAACGCCCAGAAGGCCTCGCGCGCACAGAGAGGCTCGGCCGCCTTTCTCTAGCGTCGAGGGGGGCGGAGGAGGAGCTTTGCGGGGAATGGAGGTCCAGGTTTGCTCGCTTATTTCTCGGCCTCCCCAAGCAGAGGGAGACTTCGGCTTCTTCGCGTCTGCAAGGGAGGTGAGCTCTGGCTGGGGCGAGGGGAGGGAAAACACGTGTGAACGGGATGGAGGGGGAAGAGAGGCTGGGAGGGAGGGGCGTGAAGCCTGGCTGTGCATGTCCGCCTCTTAAATCCCCTTTCCTAGGAGGGAACGGTGTGTGTGTGTGATATGCAGGTCAGTAAATGAGGGAACCTCGTGGCCGAGGAAGCAATGAGGGAATTGCCTTGGAAAGGAAACATTGCAGGTATTACAGACTACCAGGTAACAAACGGATCCTGGGCCAGTAGGCTTTGATCAGCTTTGATCAGTGCCTGTAGGAGGCACTCGAATCTGCCCCAGAGAGTGGTAAGCAGAGGCCCTCGGAACAGCTGAGTGGCATTTATGCAACACTAGATAGAGTACAGTCATTAGCAGCATAGAATGAGTTTATATGAATGTAATTGTGTATATGGTTTTGTTTTACTATGAAGAAGCCTGGCTGTCACACTGTTACACAAAGCACTAAAAGTCCCTTACCCACATTTCCCTTAGCTTTGTAAACTGGTATAATGCTGACCTTACAATTGGAACTGCATTCCTGAAGCTGCAAAAAGAAATTTGCGATTTGTACTCTGTGCACCACATAGAGATACAAATCAACTCGCCCATCCTGGCCAGTCTCTGCCAATACACAAGAGAGAATGTTCAAACCTTGATAACAGAGTACTAGCTGTAGCTAAACTGACTTCTTGGGAAAAATTCATAGCCAAGCATATACTACATACTGGGGTACTTGTTTATGCTGATGGTAACAGATCAAAGACTAACAGTGAATTCTTGTAGCGTTAAGGGATGGGAAGAGGCAAACTGAAGGCCTGGGGGATGACACAAAGCCACCGGATAGTTACTTTATTGATACTACAGCTGCCAGACAAGGGCTGTGTGTTCTGTGAAATGATAAATAACTTTTGCAAGTGTTAATTGAGTAAGGGGACAACCCCTAATTATGCCAAACCAATGGAATGATGTTAGGTCATATGTACACATAACTAACTTGACCAATAACTTATTGAATGTATAATTTCTGCTAATGAACCAGAAGTGATAAACGTTTGTGTAATGGCTTTGAAACCCCAGTGAGCACTTGGGTTTGGGGAGGGGGGTGCTTAGAACCTCTGCCCACTCTCTTCTGTCTGTTCGAATAAACCAGTCAGTTTTACGTTCTCCAGTGGACTCTGCCGTCTGGTTCTTTTCTGAATCTGGCCTAGAAGCAGTTCAGCACACGTGTTTGTGTGTAACAAGCCCAAGAACTGGCTTGGAGGGGTGGCGTGGTGCTGTCCCTCTTGGTAATGCAGGAGCCTGTTGACTGAGTGGCCCTTTTTACTCTCTGCAATTCTAAACCTTTGGCTAGGATTAAAATGTTAAAGAGGACATGGCCCAGGAGACACCTGCGAGGGGAAGATGTGTGTTTTCGCACTCATCACTGGCTGCTTCCACACACTTTGGATAATCCACTTTCAGTGCTCTTTAGTGAACATTTGGAACTGCTTTTCCATGTGTGGAGCAAAATATCCACTTCCAAAGGATTGCTAAAGTGCATTGAAAGCGCATTATTCAACGTGTGTGGAAATGGCCATTGTGTTCCATGCTGCCGGCCTGGGCGGATCCTGTTCTTAACTGCTGCAGGGGCCCCTGGTCTGATCCAAGGTGGGTCCTTGTTTGTTCTCCCTCACCCCCATGGCTCCATGTGCTTGAAAATTTTTAAGGGGCTCCCTGGTCCTGCACGGTGCCCAAGCTAAACCAAAAGAGGTGTTTGGCCAGATTTGGTGGAAAGAATTTCCATTTCGTTTTGTGCCTTCCTCTGGAGTTTAATTCCAATGAGCATTACTGTCCACAAGACCTCTGAACTGACAGCTGGTCTGAAGTTTTCTTTTGGAAAGGAGGGGTCATTTTCCACCCTCCCTGCCTGTCCTGCCTCTGCCTTCCCAGCCTTTATGGAGTAAACCGTTCCTTCCAGTGCAAAAGAGCAATATATAGACCCTATATATTCCCTATATATATATTCCCTATATATATATAGGGACTAAAAAGTAAAGGGAGGGGGGATAGAAGGAGAGGGGGGGAAAGAAATTGCATATCTATTACATTGCACCATTCGCTCTAATACATGTCTTAATATTCTGCTAAACAGCTCTCTATTTGCAAATTTTTCCGTTTCTATAGTGTCCATAAAGGACCACATCTTAGTTGAAAATCAAATTTCTCCAAACTTATCTTGTATCCATTTGTAAAAAGGCTCCCAAATGTCATTATAGGTTGTAATGTCCAATTCTTTCAACAAACTCGACAATTTCTCCATTTCAGCCATCTCAAGTATTTTTTCGACCAGGTTTTCTTGTGTTGGGATAGTTGTCATTTTTCAAAGTCTCGCATCAATCCTAACTGTTGTAATTATATTCAACATCAAATGCTTTTTGCTCTTTATTAACCAGGACCAATATGTGGTTTAATAAATAACGTTCTGGTTTCAAAGATAGTGGAGTCATGAGTATCTGTTGTAACATTGTATGTACCATCTTCCAGAACTCCACTGCTTTTTTGCATGTCCACCACATATGGTAATAAGATCCTGGTATCTTATTTCAAGCAGAAACATTCTGTGCAAATACAGTTTCCATGTATTTCTGGGGTAAAATGTGCAAGAGAGTGCAGGAGATTGCTGCACAATCAGGGTTTTAAAAAAATATTAATTGGACTCAACCAACAGAAGCCCAGTTCCGTACAACATCATGTGGTTGTATTTCTAGGAGACTTTTAGTATATTATACATGTCAGAGACTGAAGGACAGGAAAATGCCATTTTTCTTGTTATCTGTTTGATGTTTGGTATTCATTTGATTAACTGGCTGGCTGGTGGGATTCTACTTTCTTGCTTAAATGCTCAGGAATGGGAATCGATGATCAAGTGGGCAACATTTTCCTCTTTCAGAGCTCTGAAATGTCCTTTGAGGAGGTAGCCGTGTTCTTCACGGAGGAGGAATGGGCTCTCCTGGATCCGGGCCAAAGAAAACTCTACTGGGAAGTGATGCAGGAAAACTACGAGACCATGGTGTCTCTGGGTAAGGAGCCTTTCCCTTTTATCTGAACTACAGAATAGAGGGGGGGGGGTTGCATCTTCCTTTGGCCCTCTTTGATTTCAGGACTCAACGTTCATTGGCCACAGAGGAAAGATCGGAACTCCCACCCCTGGGGATATTAGAGTCCCTGAAAAAGAAGACATTGAATACATTCAGGCTGCAGAAAAATCTGTTGATGAGGAGGGCTGTAATCAGGAGAGATGGATGATGTCGAATTAGGTTCATGATGGCAAATCCCTGCAGCTTGTATTTCATTCTCCAGTCTTTGTGTTTTGTCACAGACTGGAGCTCCCACAGTCATTTGGTTGTGACTGAATTTGATGGGAGGAGAAAGGAGCTGGTCTTGCTGATTAGACAAGTGCAGATGAGCGGCCTTCCTCGGTGGCAGGGCTCCTGCTTTGCCTCTTGGTTCAATCCATGCCAATTAGAAAGCAGTTTAAAGAAGAGGGTCTTTTGTTGCAGGGCTGGGGAAAACCATATTCTTTTTTTTAATATTATATATATATATATATATATATATATATATATATATATATATATATATATATATATATATATATATATATATATATATATATATATATATATATATATATATATATATAAGAAATTGCATATCTATTACATTGCACCATTCGCTCTAATACATGTCTTAATATTCTGCTAAACAGCTCTCTATTTGCAAATTTTTCCGTTTCTATAGTGTCCATAAAGGACCACATCTTAGTTGAAAATTAAATTTCTCCAAACTTATCTTGTATCCATTTGTAAAAAGGCTCCCAAACGTCATTATAGGTTGTAATGTCCAGTTCTTTCAATAAACTCGACAATTTCTCCATTTCAGCCATCTCAAGTATTTTTTCGACCAGGTTTTCTTGTGTTGGGATAGTTGTTATTTTTCAAAGTCTCACATATGTAATCCTAGCTGATGTAATTATATTCAACATCAAATGCTTTTTGCTCTTTATTAACCAGGACCAATATGTGGTTTAATAAATAAAGTTCTGGTTTCAAAGGTAGTGGAGTCTTGACCAGGAGATTGTGAAAGTACTGAACTGTGGGGTCATAGGAAAGGCTAGCTATCAGCCCCAGACCCCCCGGAGATGTATAGATTTACACATCAAAGTAGTAATTTTCACAGAGTTTCTAATCTTAGTTGCTCTAATCTTCCCCCTCGCTTCTTCCCTAATTGTAAGCCCTCAGGAATCTGAGTGATCTTCTTATCCTATGATCACGGGTCATCAGTTGCCCTTTTTGTCTGCCCAGGGTTCGAATCCCTGGTTTTAATTGATTCCATTATATTTTCCCTTTCTGAAACCAAAAACCATTTCAATAAAATTCAAGATTTTTAAAAAAAATCATTTAGTTTCCCATTCTTTTGCTGCATGCCTCCTAACCTTTCCTCAGCAACAACAAAAAAAACATTCCATTTCGTCTTTTTCTGGTGACCTTCCAGCTATCCAAGACACCCTGCATTGTAGTTACATATTGCTGTGGTTATTTCAGGCACCCAATTCTCAATTTAAAAAGTATTATTCATACTGATTTTACTTGCTAACAGATATTTTTACCTTTTCTTGACTCCTCCTTTTTCTTATTTGATTTCTGTCACTCTTGCAGCTGCAGATGTGAGGGAGTTGGCAAGTGAGAAGGAATCAAGAAGGGCAGTTGTAGAAAGAGAAGATCTGGAAGGAGAAGCAAAAGCTGGGGAACAAGTGGTACTAAAAAAGCAGCAGAGAACTAAAAAGGAAGCAGAACAGAAGCAGAGGAAGACATTACTTGCCCATCAAAGCAGAAAGATACCTGAGGTCCCAGGCCAAGATGAAATACAGAAGAGAAAGGGAAGGCATAAGGGACAGATGAAAGTCAAAGCATTGAGATGCAAACTCAGAGTTAAAATATGTCAGAACACTACAACATGCTGGAAAACATATAAACACTTGGAATGCGGAAAGATCTTTTTACAGAATAGGAAACTGGCTAAAGATCAGAGAATGCAAATGAAAGAGAAGCCATATAAGTGCATGGAGTGTGGAATGAGCTTTTCTAAGAACGGCAATCTTACTAGCCATCAAAAGGTTCACAAAGGAGAGAAGCGTTATAAATGCTTGGCATGTGGGAAGAGTTTCTCTTGTAATAGCAACCTAATTAGCCATCAAAAGGTTCACACAGGGGAGAAGCCATATAAATGCTTGGAGTGTGGGAAAAGCTTCTATTGGAATGGTGCTCTAACTAGCCATCGTAGGATTCACATAGGGCAGAAGCCCTATAAATGCTTGGTATGTGGAAAGAACTTCTCTCAAAGTAGCCATCTAACTAGACATCAAAAGATTCATACAGGGGAAAAGCCATATAAATGCTTGGAGTGTGGAAAGAGCTTCTCGGATAGTAGTGACCTCAGTAAACATCGCAGGATTCACACAGGGCAGAAGCCCTATAAATGCTTGGAGTGTGGGAAGAGCTTCTCTCGGAATAGCCATCTAACTAATCATCGCAGTATTCACACAGGGCAGAAGCCATATAAATGCTCAGAGTGTGGGAAGAGCTTCTCGGATAACGGTGACCTCGCTAAACATCACAGGATTCACACGGGGGAGAAGCCATATAAATGCTTGGAGTGTGGAAAGAGCTTTTCTTGGAATACGTCATTAATTACACATCAAAAGGTTCACACAGGGGAGAAGCCATATAAATGCTTAGTGTGTGGAAAGAGCTTCTCTCAGAATAGCAGCCTAACTACACATCAGAAGGTTCACACAGGGGAAAAACCATATAAATGCTTGGAGTGTGGGAAGAGCTTCTCTCAGAATGGCAACCTAACTAGCCATCAAAAGGTTCACACGGGAGAGAAGCCATATAAATGCTTGGAGTGTGGAAAGAGCTTCTCTTTCAATAGCCACCTAACTAGACATCGAAAGGTTCACACAGGGGAGAAACCTTATAAATGCTTGGAGTGTGGGAAGAGCTTCTCTCATAATGGCAACCTAATTAGACATCAAAAGGTTCACATAAAGGAGGAGCCACATAAATATTTAGAAGCTGGGAATAGCTTCAGTGAGAGCAGCAGCCCTTCTCTACAACTTGAGATGTACACTGGGGAATAACCATTCTATCATTTAATCTTGCCTGTTTATAATCGGAAGTGTTTTATGGTGGCTTTCCTTGATTATCATCTCTCTTTCTGATTCCCTCCCTTTTCTCTTTCTCCCCTCCATTCTTTCTGTTAGCATCAAACAAAGTTATATTCTATCCCTGGTGAGCAAAATGTGCATATTTTTGTCTGCTCTCTGAAAGCTTGTGTTACTGGATCACTCATGAAGGTAGCAAGATCGGTTAATGCTTCATGCTTCCTCTTCCAAAATGATGAGTGCTGTAATTTTCCAGTGAGAAGAATAGCCTGTTTGATTGCTGCCTGCTTGTGGTCTGATCTCAGCGAGGTGAAGTGGATTGGGCATTGCCTTCTGCTATTCGTGATCCCAGCTGGTTGAAGAGGGGTGTCCATGGCCACCTACTCTGCTCCTAATTCCAGCTGATTGAGGGTGAGGGGCATCGCCACCTGCTCTGCTCCTGATACCAGCTGGTTGAAGGTGGGGGGTGGACATTGCCACCTGCTCCGCTCCTGGTCCTAGATGCCTGAAGGGGAGCAGGCATTGCCATCTGCACCGCTCCTAATAATAGCTGGTAAGGTGGGGGGCGGTCATTGCCACTTTCTCCACTCCTGATGTCAATTCATTGAAGGTGGGTGGGCATTGCCACCTGCTCTGCTCCTGATCCCAGATGGTGGAATGGGGGTGCGTATTGTGACCTGCCCCGCTCCTAATACCAGCTGGGTTAAGGTGAGGGTGGGCATTGCCACCTGTTCCACTCCTAATATTAGCTGGGATAAGGCATTGGATGGGCATTGCCTCCTGCTCCGCTCCTAATACCAGCTGGGTTATGGCAGGGTGGGCATTGCCACCTGTTTCACTCCTAATGTTAGCTGGGTTAAGGTGGGTGTGGGTGTAGCCACCTGTTCCTCTCCTAATACCAGCTGAGAAGGCATTGGAAGGGCATTGCCACCTGCTCCGCACCTAATAACGGCTAGGTTAATGCGGGGGTGGACATTGCCACCTTGCTTAGCTCCTAGTATTAGCTGGGTTAAGGTGGGGTGTGTGTATTGCCACCTGTTCAGCTTCTAATACCAGCTGGGTGAAATTGGGGGGCTGGTACTGCTACCAGTTCCCCTCCTGATCACAGCCTGGCCTTCCTGCCTTGGTATATTTTCTAGAGGGACATGGTTCCTTACCTGAGCTTCCCTCCGTGGCAGCGTCCTCAGGTGGTGCATCAGGGTATAAAGTGAGTTGTCTGAAACACGCTTACTCAATTATATAATAGGATGATTGGTCTTGTATTTAGCTTATTCTTCAGATTTTCAATCATGTGACATTCTATAAAGCTGAAAATGATGATGTTGCAGTTGCAAGATAACCTTCAGAAATATTTAAATTTGAGAAAATGTTAAGTGAGCATGTTATGATTGGACATTTATAGCAAATAAAGGATTATTTCTCTACCACTGTCCATGACTTTCAATCAGTTGTCAAAAGTTTAAAGGAATCTGTGTTGTTATATAATTTGCTATCAAACTACATTAAAGTTCATACTCACTTCACTAGAATATCCATATAGTTATAGGATACTAGCTACAAAGCCTGTTGTGGGGGGGGAAAATACAATGGACTCTATAAAGGGTAGGACTCTATAAAGGGAAGTGAACATTGCCTACTCCTCCATAACTGGTCCTGGCCGAGTGAAGGGGAGATGGGCATTGCCACCCTTTCTGCTCCTGATCCTGGCTGGTGAAGGCAGGGGGTGGACATTGCCACTTGCTGTATGCCTGATACGAACAAGACGCCACTCTTCCCAGAGTACACAATCAAAATTGTTACAATAGTAATAAATTTATGTATAAAGTGCAAAACGTGCTCAATTTCATCAATAAATATACCAGACAATCTACATAACAATAAATAAACCTATTTACAGCAATATCCAACTGCTGGGAAAAATTACCATTAGTGAAATTCAAAAATTTTTTTAAAGAATTTTTATTAGGTGACAATATACAACTTTCAAATAACATCTCATTATCCTTTTCCCCCACCCTTTCCCTCCCCACCTTTTTCAAGGACTTCCAACAGTTTTCCAACCCTATATCCTAATCTATTCCCAATCTGTCCTCTTTTTCTATAACTCCTTATCTCATGTTTACTTACTCTTTTATTCAACTAGGCCCTATCAACTTCAGAATTATTGTTATAAACTTAAAATCTATTATCTATTACTTTATATTAGCTCTACATATATTTAAATTTAAACTAACAGTCGGATAAAATATCTACTTTAATAATTCTAACAATATCTATTAACTCTAAGTCCACTTACATTTGGGCTAACAATTAGCTAATACTTCATATGGTAAAGACTCTCTCTCTTCTAATAGAAAAGCCATTCTAATAATTTTCAAATTGCCATAGTTCCCCCTTTACGTCCCACTTCTTTTCTAAATATGTTTTCAATCTTCCCCAGTTCGTAAAAAATTCCTCTGGATTCTGATCTCTCAGCTTCCTTGTCATTTTGTCCATTTCTGCCATGTACAGCAATTTATACATGCAATCTTCAACAGTTGGTATTTCTTGCACCTTCCATTTTTGCGCATATAAAAGTCTTGCTGCCGTCGTCGTATAAAATAGTAATGTTCGGTATTGAGTAGGAACATCTTCCATACTTAAGTTCAATAGCAATAGTTCTGGGTTCTTCTTTATTTGAATCTGCAATATCTCATTTATTACTTCTATAATATCTCCCCAGAACTGTCTGACTTTTTCACACGTCCACCACATATGATACAATGATCCTTCATGCTTTTTACATTTCCAGCATTTATCTGACATACTAGCATTTCCAAGCGCAATCTTCTTTGGCGTTAAATACCATCTATAGATCATTTTATAAACATTCTCTTTAATGCTGGTACAAGTCGAAATCTTCAGTGTAGTTTTCCATAGATGTTCCCATGATTCCATTGTTATTTCTTTATGACAATTGATTGCCCACTTCACCATCTGTACTTTGACCGTCTCATCCTCTGTATACCACTTCAAAAGTATTTTGTAAATTTTAGATATCTTCTTTTTGCTTTCTTGTAGTATAGTCTCTTCCAACTCTGAGTTTTCCCATTTAATTCCTTCTTTTGAACAATCCGAATTATAAAGATCTCTGATCTGTCTATATTGGAACCATCCATAACAAGAAGGTAACTCTTCCTCCGATTTAATTCTTATCATTTTTTGTTCCATAATCAATATCTCTTTATATGGTAAACATTGTTCTTCGTTGTAGATAGCTCTCGGATCAATCACTTCAAACGGTACCACCCAAGAGGGGATGCCTTCACCCAGATATTTTTTATATTTTTTCCAGATCATGAAGAGGCTCCTTCTGATATAGTGATGCAAAAACATAGAGTCAGCTTTTATTTTATCCTGCCACAAGTAGGCATGCCATCCAAACAACTTCTTATAACCTTCCAATGTTAAGAGCTTGCGATCTTTCAGTGACATCCACTCTTTTAACCAAACTAGACATATTGCTTCATGGTATAATCTAATATTCGGCAACTGCAGTCCACCTCTTTCTTTAGCATCACACAAGACTTTTATTTTTACTCGTGGTTTCTTGCCTGCCCACACAAAGTCAGAGATCTTCCTCTGCCATTTTTCAAATTGTTTAGTGTCTCTAATGATTGGAATGGTTTGTAATAAAAATATGATCTGTGGTAACACATTCATCTTAACTGCTGCTATTCTTCCCAGCCATGACAGATTTAATTTATTCCATTTAATCATATCTCTATCAATCTGTTGCCATAGCTTTTCATAATTATTCTTAAATAAATCAATATTCTTCGCAGTTAGCTCAATTCCAAGATATTTAACTTTGTGTTACTTCACAATCAGTAATTTCCATTAATTCTTGCTGCTTTTGTTTAGTCATATTCTTACATAGTATCTTTGATTTCTTCTTACTAACATAAAATCCAGCCAGATCTCTGAACTCTTTTATCTTATCAAGCAACTTTGGCATATTTTGTATTGAGTCTTCCACTATGACCATCACATCATCTGCAAAAGCTCTAACCTTGTAGGTAAATTCTTTAATCCTTATGCCTCTTATAGCCTCATCTTCTCGTATTTGAATCAATAACAATTCCAAAATCAAAATGAACAACATTGGAGATAACGGGTACCCCTGTCTTGTACCTTTTCTTATTTCCAATTTTTTTGTTAGCTCATCATTTACTACAATTGCCGCACATTGGTCTCTATATATTGCTTTTACTGCTTGAATGAAATCTTTTCCCATTTGCAACCTTTCCATTGTGGCAAACATAAAATTCCAGTTCAAATTGTCAAAAGCTTTTTCTGCATCCACAAAGAAGAAACCAACTTCCCTTTCACAATGTTTGTCATAGTATTCTATAGCATTTACTACAGTTCTCAAATTGTCTCTGATTTGCCTGTTTGGAAGGAACCCTGCTTGCTCTTCTGCAATAATCTCAACTAACCAGTCCTTTAATCTCTCCGCCAAAATTTTTGCAAAAATGTTGTAATCATTATTTAACAATGAAATAGGTCGATAATTCTTGACGTTACTTAAATCTCGATTTTCTTTTGGAATCAGTGATATATTGGCCTCATTCCAAGACTCTGGTATCTTTTGTCCTTTTAAAATTCCATTCATTACCTCTTTCAGAAAAGGTGCCAGTTCATTTTCCAATGATTTGTAGAATCTAGCCTTAATTCCATCTGGACCTGGTGCCTTCCCTAACTTAGTCGACCGAATAGCCTCTTTTATTTCCATTTCCGTTATTTCTGCATTTAATTTTTCCTTCCAT
This sequence comes from Eublepharis macularius, assembly GCF_028583425.1. Taxonomy (NCBI): domain Eukaryota; kingdom Metazoa; phylum Chordata; class Lepidosauria; order Squamata; family Eublepharidae; genus Eublepharis; species Eublepharis macularius. The sequence goes on from NC_072793.1 coordinate 181,703,598, forward strand.
TTTTCTGATAATATTGGTAAGTTGATCTTATTCAGATATTGGTCAATAGTATCCAAATCCACTTCTTTCCTTTGATACAACTTTGCATAATACTTTAAAAAAGCTCTTCTTATGGCCAGTTGGTCTATTAACGTCTTGCCATCCTCTTGAATCTTAGTTATTACTTTTTTCTCCCTTTTCTTTTTCAATTGCCACGCTAAATATTTCCCAGGTTTATTCGCGCCTTCAAATGATTTTTGATTCAATTTTTTCAGTTCCCACTCTTAATTCTTTATTGTTCATTACTCTCAACTGTTCTTGCAGAATTTTTATTTCTTGATACAACCTCTTCTTCCCTGGTCTTTTCTTTAATTGTAACTCCTTGGCCTTTATCTTTTCCATAATTTCTTGCCTTTTTTCTTCTTTTCTCCTCTTGTCTCTTGCATTTAAATCCATTAAAGTTCCTCTGATTACTGCTTTGTAGGTATCCCATACTTTGTCAGTCGAAACACCTTTATTTAAATTGTATTGTATAAAGAATTTGGTCTCTCTCTGTAGTAGCATTATATTGTCTTCTGATTGCAGCAGGTCTTCATTTATCCTCCATCCTCGTCTTTTGGTGCCTTTCCCAAACTTCCACATTACTGGATTGTGATCTGAGCCTACCTTAGGCATTACTGCCACATCTTTAGTCCATACTGCCAGATCTTTAGAGGCCCAGATCATATCAATTCTTGATAGTGTCGAGTGCCTCGCCGAGTAAAATGTATATTGTTTTGTTTTAGGGTTACTTCTTCTCCAAACATCCTCCAAATTTTCCTGATCTTTAATTCCAAAAAAGGATTTTGGCAAAAGTCCTCTTTTTTTATGAGCACCTTTCATTTTTTTATCATCGTCCAAATTTGTTACTCCATTAAAATCACCTGCCAGAATTATTTGAGCATATGTCAGTCCATCCAGTTGGTTCTGTAAATCTTTTAAAAAGTTCTCTTTAGCGCCATTCGGTGCATAAATCCCAATCAAAAGTATTTTCTTTGCATTCCAAATTATTTCCACTGCTATATATCTAGCTCCCAGATCATTTAAAATCACTTTTGGTTGCAGCTCATCTTTAATATACAAAACAACTCTTCTTTTTTTCTGCTTTGACGCCGCTGCAAACTCTTTCCCCAATTTAGCAAATTTTAAATATTTCACATCCTGGTTGTTGGGGGTTTTCCGGGCTGTATTGCCGTGGTCTTGGCATTGTAGTTCCTGACGTTTCGCCAGCAGCTGTGGCTGGCATCTTCAGAGGTGTAGCACCAAAAGACAGAGATCTCTCAGTGACACTGAGAGATCTCTGTCTTTTGGTGCTACACCTCTGAAGATGCCAGCCACAGCTGCTGGCGAAACGTCAGGAACTACAATGCCAAGACCACGGCAATACAGCCCGGAAAACCCCCAACAACCATCGTTCTCCGGCCGTGAAAGCCTTCGACAATACATTTCACATCCTGTTTCCTAATATGTGTCTCCTGCAAACAAATTATATTACAATGTTGTTTAGATAGCCAGTGGAAAGTAGTTTTACGTATCGAAGGTGAATTTAGTCCATTTACATTCCAAGATATAATTTTGCACTCCATAATAAAATTTTAGATCTTTTGGGTAAGTCTTTTTCATAGTCCTTTATGAACATTTCCATCTCCTGTCCAGATCTAAGTATTCTTCTAGTCTCACAAAACTCAAAGCTCAATCCTTCTGGTATTTCCCATCTATATCTGATGTTCAGTTCTTTCAATATTTGTACTAGTTCTCTGTATTTCTTCCTCTCCAACAACCCCCCCCCCAGAGGTTCCTTCATTATTCTCACTCTTTTCCCACCAATTTCCAGAGGGTTTTGAAATTGCTTACTCACAATCTCTTCTCTTGTTCTTTTCATTGTAAATTGGACTATTATATCCCTAGGTAGGTTTTTTTGTGCTGTGTATTTTGAGTTGATTCTGTATGTCACATCCAGAAAGGCTGCCACTTCCTCCGGTTCCTTATTCAAAAATTCTGCTAGTACTTCTGAAATCTGCTCTTAGGTTGATTTCCCTTCACTTCCGGGACTCCGCGAAATCTAAGTTGTTTTTCCATATGTTTGCATTCCGCCATGGCCATTCTCTCTTTCAAACCCTTGGTTTCTATCTTGTGTGATACAGCCAACTTATCAGTTTCATCTTCCACTATTTTAACTTTCTGCTGTGTCGATTGTAGTTCTTTCTTGACCTCATCAATATTTTTAACCAGCTCCACCATCTCTGATTTAAAAGTCTCTTTGAGCTCCTTAATATCTTTCACAATCTCTTGCATCATATCTTTGATCTCCTTATTTCCCTCTGCAACTTTTTTATCCAAACTGTCCAACGCCGTTTGCCATTCTTTCTTCGACATCGTGGTGCTTGCCTTGCCTCGCTCCCACAAGTCTGCTCTTTTCCTTAACTCCGTGGCGTGGCTGATTTACTTTTCTCACTTTAAGCATCAAATTTTAACAAAGTCTTTTAAAAATTTGCAGTCCTAGCATCCAAAATGTCGGGCGTCTTTTCTCTATGGTTTTTACTTGAAGTTTATGCCCTTTCCCTTATCCAAAATGTCCTCCTTCCGCCCAATTTGAGGTCAAGCTCTTTCCCTTCTTCAAAATGGCGCACGTCCTCTTCCGGTTCTTCAGAGGCCGCTTCCAGCCTGTCTTTCTATTGCACTGATGCACTTCCGGTTTCTCTTCTCGACACAGCGTTTCTCGCGATATTTCAACTTTCTCACATTTCGCTATCTCTTACAAGCCGCAGGTATGTAAACAATAATCTATTTTCCACGTTAGCTCCTCTCTAAAAAATTCTTTTTTCTCAGTTACTTTGCCGGAATATTCATAGTAGGTTATTAAGTCTTTTGCAATTTTTATCTTCTAATTTGATTCAGTTTCTTTTACCATGTTTCTTCTCACATAAAGAGATAGCAATCTTTACCTTATTAAATCTTCTTTATGGGTTGTAATCGCTGTTTCAGTAGTTACGATAGTCCAGTTTTCCCAGTTTAATGCTGAAGCTTGGGTATGGAGGTCTTAAGCCAAAAACTTGACTTCAGAGCTACTGCAGAGATCTTTGCCACCCGTCTACAAGTGGGGTCTCAAGGCTGGGTGGGTTATCGTTGCGTAGATCCCCCCCCACAGCTGAGACCCTAACACTCTCGGGGTCTTGAGCACACTTGCCTGTTCCCCGCCTGAGAACAGGGGGCTATGGGCAGTTGGCACCCCACTGGCCCTCACAAACAGCAGCACGGACAGCCCAGCTCCCTGAGCTGCATCAGCCCTCCATGAACTCCAAGCCGGAAGTCATCTAGTGAAATTCAAAATTGATACAAGAATAATTAATCTAAGGTGCACATTGGCCAGTCTCGGCGCCAGGGTTTCTGGCGCTGGAGGCAGCCTCACACATGCGCCCTGTGTGCGTGCATGCCCCAGAATGTGTGATAATGTCATCACACGATGACATCACACTGTGCCGCCGCAGGGTGGCTGAGGCAGCGTGAGGAGGCCGCCTGCATGCCGCACACTGCCAGCCATCCCTATCCCATCGCTGCTGTGCCTGCCTGGGGGTGTGCGGTGGCGGCAGCAGCAGTGCAGGGCTGGCCGGCGGTGACTCGGGGCTGGCTGGCGGCGGCGCGGGGTGCGCACCTCCATCCCCGGCACCCCCTCCAGCGCCCCCTCCAGCCCCGCAGTGCCTGCTGCCACTGCCTCAACGGTGGCACCGGCCCTGACACTGGCACTCAAGTGCAATCAGTCAAGCAGTTACAAAGTCAATCATCCGGTGCTGTAAAGTTCCCTATAGATGTCTGCGAAGCTGCAAAGCTTCAGCTCTGCATCTGATCCCAACCGAGTGAAGGTGGGGCTTTGCCACCAGGTCTGCTCATGATCCCGGCTGGTGAAGGTGGGGGATGGGCATTGTCATCTCTTCCACACCTGATCTCGGCCATGTGAATGGATGGTGGGCTTTGCCTCCTGCTCCACACCTGGCAATTGGTGGACATTGCTCCATACCGGGTAATTGGTGGACATTGCCACCTGCTCCTCTGCTGATCCCAGCCGGGTGAAGGAGAAGCAGGCATTGCCACCCATTCTGATCCTTGCCAGGTGAAGGGGGTGCAGGCATTTCCTTCTGCTATGTGCCTGATCCCGGCCAGATGAAGGCGGGGGGTGGGCATTGCCACCTGCTCTACTCCAGTTCCCAATTGGGTGATGGTAGTGGGTGAGAATTGCCATCTCCACTCCTGATCACAGCTAGGTGAAGGGGGTGTAGGTATAGCCACATGCTCTGCTCCTGATTCTGTATCAACTAGAGAGGCAACCCTAAAAAATATATCTGAATGGTTACAAAAATAATCTCCAGGGATAATGTATGCTAAACTCTTAGAGCAGAACCACAAGTGACAAAAGGCACAGATTGGACACTTGTCAGCTTCCCTCAAGTTTTGATGGGAAATGTAGGCATCCTAGTCTTGCAGCTTGGCTCTCTGACTGCTGTCCAATGGACTTTTCAACTGTCATTTGTCCAACATTCTGCCAAGCTGCCTACATTTCCCATCAAAACTTGAGGGAAGCAGACAAGTGTCCAATCTGTGCCTTTTGTCATTTGTGGTTCTGCTCTAAATCTAAGAGTGAATGGGAGAATGAAATGCTCAATACAAGTCCATACAAAAAATTCAATTCAATTACAGGTAAGTAAACCTTTGATTCTAAATATATCACTAATATTCACATAGGAAAAATACAAAGACCATCAATTTAGGCACAAAGGCCCTTACAAAAGCACTTGGCAGACTGTATTACTCTACTAGTACCCAACAGTGTATACGTTGTCTTTTAAGTTGATGTAAGAGAGTCCTCTTGTTGAAATGATACACTGCAGCACATGTAGTCAGAATCCAGCAGGGTGGAAAATCACTGTGGGGGACACTGCTCCAGTCTCTGTTGAGATAAAATCCCCCAGATACAAGAGGCAGTTGAATCCCGTGATGATATAACTTCCGTGTGTTCTGTCTTTCAGGTGGAGGAATGCAGATGAAGAGGGACCCAGGGGGTCTCCTCTTCCTCCTCCTGTTCGCCCTACAAGCGGCCGGCAAAGATCAATCAGCTTGTTTCACAGTTGTTTCTCTTCCTCAGGGGCTACCATATGATCCACCAATACAATAAATCTTAAGTTGTCCACTCATATCAGATCAACAATTCTCAGGTGCTCTCCGTTCTATGCACACTACGGTCACAATGATAAAAACTGCTCCTGATTCTGGCAGGTTGGAGGTAGGCATTGCTGCCTTCCTGGTGCCTGATTCTGGCAGGGTGAATGTGGGGTGGGCATTGACATCTGCTCAGTGCCTTAATCTGGTAGGTTGAAGGGGGTGGGCATTGCCACCTGTTCCACTCTTTATCCCAGCTTGGGGAAGGGAAGAAGGGTATTGCCTTCTACTCTGCGCCTGATCCTAGCTGGGTGAAGGGGATTGGGCATTATGTCCTGCTCTGTGTCTCATTCTGGTGGGTTGAAGGGAGCAGGTATTGCCACTTATCCTGGTTGGAAAAGGAGGGAGTGGACATTACCTCCTGCTCCACACCTTATCCCGGCCAGGTAAAGGTGGAGGAAGTGCTTTGTCACCTACTCTGCTCCTGTTCCTAGCTTGATGACGGGGAGCAGGTATTGCCACCTGATCTATCCCTGATTCTGGTGGGTTAAAGGGGAGGCAGGCATTACCACCTGTTCTGCTACTCTTCTGCGCCTGATCCTGGCTGGGTGAAGTGGGTGCAGTATTGACGCCTGCTCCTCATCTGATTCTGGTGAGTTGAAGGGAGTGCTGGCATTGCCACCTGCTCCACTTCTTATCCTGGTTGGGTGAAGGAGGGAGCACACTCTGCCTCCTGCTCCTTGCTTTATCCCAGCCAGGTAAAGGCAGGGGGCAGCCATTGCCACCTGCTCTGCTCCTGATCCCAGCCTGGGCTTCCTGCTGCGGCACATTCTCTGGAGGATCAGACTGCCTCACCTGAGCTTCCCTCTGCTGCAGCGCCCTCTGGTGGCATGCCAGGGTAGAAAGTGAATCGTCTAGAACATGCTTACTCTTTTATATAATAAGATTAGTGTTACAGAGTTAAGACAAAGAAGCAAAATAGGAAACAAAGTAAATCGTACAATCCCTATTACCTTAATATTCCCCTTCAAAAAAGATGAGTGTGTCACACCTTTCAACTCTCATACTGAAAACAGTGATCTATCTTTCTTAGTCTTCCTGACTTCTGTGTAACCCCCTCATTGGAACTGCGAGCGCACCACAGAAAAGATGCCCAGAGCAGTCCTCCATCTGCTGCCAAAGATGGAAAGACTCTTATTTTTCCACACAGGCCACATTTCCAGTCAAGAAGGGTCTCAGGCAGAGGTCTCATTCATGCAGCCCTCTACTCACCCCAGCAGGGGCGCCACTACCAACCAAGACCTCACATATTGTACTCTGCAAAGCTGCCCTGCCAAGCTCTGTCCCCTTCTGTAGAGCAAGACCTCTTCACAGCCTCCCTACTCCCCTACCCATCCTCTCCCAAGGGAAGTGGGGCTGTCTGAAAGAGTCCCACTGATAGTCTTGTGCTCAAGGCTCAATAAACATGTACTCCCCCCGCCACACCGCCTGAAGGAAGCCGCATCCAAAGCCATCTAGACCAGGCAAGAATGCCAGTCAGGCAATGGCCTCCGTCCGCAGAAGAAAAATGGGAAGAAAAGTGAGGGAGGGCAATCGGAACCCAGACCGGGCCAGAGGAAAAGGGCCTGGGTCCAGGCTAAGTTCTTCTGCCCCAAACCCCGCTGGAGCTGATGAGGCAGCACAAGAGGCCCCTCCAGCCCGGCCACAGCTGGGCATTGTAAGGAACCAGCAACCCTCTTGGTGGCCCCCTTCACCCAGCCAGGATCAGCCACAGAGCAGGTGTCAGGCTATGGATGACAGGTTATGGTGAACCAGACTCTGGACCATTGCAGCAAGAAATCCAGGCTCTTGAGTAAATGGTTTTATTCTGAAATCTCAGCTTTGCCATATATATGTCTATAGGATCATCAGAAGCAATAAAAAGGCACCTGGCTGTACACAGGTCCCTTGTTAAGAATAAGGAATTGAATACAATACACACTCTAAATACACACTCCCTGCTCCCCCTCCCCTCTAGACCACAGAGTATAGAAGCAACAATAAGACGATGGGAGTATCATTAGTGTAGATGTCTCAAGGCCATGGTAGCGAGCCTCAAATGCGAGATAACACTGGTTCCCAGCCCTCTGAAGCACCAGAAGCTGGAAAGCAAAAGTTAAACAGGTGCAAAATGATATTGTAACACATTGGCTAAGATACAGAGCAAGAGCTCAATGGAGTGGCTGTGGGGGGCAGTCATGACAGCAGGTGGCAATGCCCCCATCACACAGCTGGGATTAGGCATGGAGAGGTACTGCCCACCCTCCCTTCACCCAGACAGGCTCAGGCATGGAGCAGCAGGCACTGCCTGCCCCCCAGTCACCAGGCCAGGCTCAGGCATGGAGCAGCAGGCAATGCCCACCTCCCTTCACCCATCTGGGATCAGATGCAGAGCAGGCAGCAATGCCTCCCCTTCACCTGGCTGGGATCAGGCACAGAGCAGAAGGCAATGTCCACCCCCCCCCTTCGCCCAGCTGGGATCAGGGGCAGAGCAGGAGACAATGCCTGCCCCCCTTTGTCACATGTTTATGTTGTAACATTTAAATATTACAGCAAACACGTGTGTTCACTTAAGTGGGATAAATGTGGGTTTTTGTTCACACATTCAGCCATACATGCATTAAACGTTACATGTTAATTACTCAAAATATGCATAAAGAAAAAACAACTGTATGCTTATTGTTGGTACATTCATTGTACCTGTGGTTTAGAACAGATTTTTAGAGTCCTTCTGCAAGCTCACAAATGGGATGATATACTCTCTGACCATCTTCCTGGTTTTAGCAATTCCCTCCTCCCCCAACAAAAGACCTTTCAAACAGACATCTTTTCCACACTGTGGCACTGAGAGATCTCTGTCTTTTGGTGCTACACCTCTGAAGATGCCAGCCACAGCTGCTGGCGAAACGTCAGGAACTACAATACCAAGACCATGGTTATACAGCCCGGAAAATCCACCACAACCATCGTTCTCCGGCCGTGAAAGCCTTCGACAATATATAGACCTGATGGGGTCCTCATGTTTTGTTTTGCCATGCACCATAGGTTGTTTCCACACATCTCAGCATAGCACTAAACTTATGGAATTAGGGTGCCTTCCTAACATGATTTCTGATATCATCACGACATGATTCCGTTCTTATGGTGCAAAGATGTCAGAAGTTGTACCAGGAAGACACCTTCGTTCTGTGAGTTTAGCACTATGCCAAGACGTGTGGAAAGGCCATCGTTAGGAAATGCTCCTTAGTGACAGACATGCCACATTTCCACAGAATTGGCTTTCTCTTCTATCTCAATGGGATGTCCTCACATGCTCCCATCTCCTTGCTTTTTCCCTCCCAAACACCCGTTTTGCTTGGAGTCACAAACTGATATCCACTTATATTGCCTTTTTATTTATTTCAAAACTTCTTTATACTGCCTTTCTACTAAAACAGGGTCCCCAGGACATTAAGGCCATTTCCACATGCTCCTTTCCCCCCCAGGCTTTCTCTGTCCCGAAGCTGTCTTCCCAACCCCCTTCAAGAACCTGCCACACATGTCCTCATGTATGTTTTTTGGGTGTCTGTCACGGCAAGAGAAAGGTCTCAAAACATAAAAAATGTTCTTTATCTTTGCCTCGTCACAAAAGTCATTGGCACAGTCCCATTCAACTTCCTCCCCTTTCTTTTTGAGCGCATGCGGGATTGAACTATACTGTTGTCGTCCTTTCCACTTCTATGGAAACTGGGCATGTGTAGTACTCTGTTCTCTACCATTGATTTCCAGGTCAAAGTTTTAAATGCAGAAGTGTTTAATAAATATGCAAACAGTACAGTCGCATGAACGCCCAATTCTCAGAGCAGCAGTGATGCCCTCCCAAGGTGCCACAGCAGCAGGAGCAGGGCTCTCTGCTGCCTCCGTGGGGCTTTTGGAGAGTCACACACAAGCCAAAGTGTGGCTGAGGAGATCGGAGGAGGAGGGAGTCCTTGCTCTCTTTCCCAATCCCCCCTCTTGACTGATGATGCGAGGGGAAGTGCTGCTAGAGCAATAATGTTCTGTCAACATTATCTGGTATTATTCCCAACAACATAGTCTGGGGTTAAATCCCTGGTCTTGAATACATTTGGATGGAATCTTGAACATTCATTTAGGGTTGCCAACCTTCAGGTGGGGCCTGGAGATTTCCCATAATTACAGTGGACCTCTAGACTACAGAGATTAGTTCCCCCAGAGAAAAAGGCAGCCTCAGAGACTTGAACAGGCAGAGTCTATAACATTACATCCTTGCTAAAATTCCTACCTCTGTATGTGTGTAAGGTGCCATCAAGACAGAACTGACTTATGGCAACCCCACCAATGGACTTTCAAAGCAAGAGATGAGCAGAGGTGGTTTGCCATTGCCTTCCTCTCCAGAGTCTACCTTGGTGGTGACCCATTCAAGTATGGACACTGCTTCTGAGATCTGATAAGATCAGGCCATACCATGCTGCCTTCCCTCCCTTCCTCCCCCTAACTCCCCAGCCTGGGATTGGCAGCCTTGATTCAGCTTTTCTAGAGAGAGGTGGCAGGGATTTTAGTAGCAAACAGGCAATAAACTAAGAGCCAAGCTACAAGTGATGCTTTACACAGGTTGGACACTTGTCAGCTTACCTCAAGTTTTGATGGGAAATATAGGTGTCCTGGTTTTACAGCTTGGCTCTCCATTACAGCTGCAAGACCAAGATGCCTACATTTCCCATCAAAACTTGAGGGAAGCTGACAAGTGTCCAACCTGTGTCAGGCGTCACTTGTAGCTTGGCTCTAAGAGAGTTATCAAGGAGCAAGTTTTGACTGCACTTTAATGCCCCCAAAAGCAACATGGAAAGGACAGAGGCCAGACACAGACCCGCCGCAAGACGATTGCGGGAATGGCCAAGAACAACCACTCAGACCCCATTTGGCCTGCCAGGTGGTGGGAGAATTTTGTCCTGTTTTTGTTCTTGATGAGACATCTAGGGCTGGAGGAGAGGGGGTCCTGTTCTCCCCCACCCCTGCACTCAGCAGAATAATTTCTGTCCCCTCCTCACAAAAAATAAAACCGAAACGCAGAAGAGGCCAATTGCCAAGGGCGCATTTGCTTCTCCTTACAGCAGCAAGAGTTAATGGATGAGCACTGTCAGGAAAGAGGAGAAAAGATAATTAGAAAAATTCTTAAGGATGTTGGCCTCTGAGACTGCAGCCCGGCTCATACAAACTGTCTGTATGGAAATATTTTTCCTGGTCTTTGCAGTCTCCACAGATATTCAGCAGGATTTGTGTCCACTGGCACCTTAGAGACAAACAGGATTTTCAGGGTGCGAGCTTTCAAGAGTCGGAGGTCCCTTCTTCAGAAAAATAGAGCTCTTGAAAGGTTACACCCTGAAAATCTCGCTCATGTTTAGGGTGCCACTGGACTTCAATCCTGCTGTTCTACTGCAGACCAAAATAGCTACCCTTCTAAACGATCCATAAATATTGAGGGGCACGTGAGGTTAACGAGGTGCGGGGCTCTGTCTCCCCTCCTTGATGTTATGTTCTATCAAAATTCACACAAGTTGACAGAAGATCTGGAGACTGAATCCCACAGAGATGCTCCAAAGATCAAAACGGGGATTACGAATAGCTCCCCCAGTTTGGTAAGTAAGAGCCGTGGTATCTCAGGGCCCATTAAATGATACAAGTGACACAATTCAGGTTGGGGCTTCCCTGACCCGGCTCACAGTCATGTGTACAGAGGAGTGCTCACTTTAAAAGGCGTCCCGCCACTTGGTGTCTTGGCCCTTTTAGCAGTCCACATGCCCTGAGACAATGGGACTCATAAAAGCAGAGTGCTTTCCAAGGTGTGTCCCCCTGTGTAAGTGTGATTGTGAGCTGGGTCAGGAAAGCCCCAACCCAGACTGTGCCCCTTGTATGGTTTAGTTGTACCCTCAATCCGACGTTTTCTCTCTCTTCCTGTGTTTTGGAACAGGTGTTGGAAGTGAAGGACTTTGCACTGTCTCTTAGCTTCAGGCTTTAGAGGGGGACTATAGAGAGCCATAGAGGTAGATAGAGTTTATTAGTTCATAGAATGGTAAAGAGAAATTATGTCAATATATACAAGTAACTATGAAAGGTTTATCTATAGGACTGCAGTTTTAATCTGAGTGCCGCTTTGGAAGCTAAGGCAGCTGCAGTCTTTTTAAAGGAGGCAGGAAATACCCCCTCTTCACAGATTCACAGACTCACAGAGTTGGAAGGGGCCAACCTCCTGCCCAATGCAGGACGAGCCTAAAGCATCCCTGACAAATATTCATCCAGCCTCTTCCTGAAAACTGCCAGCGAAGGGGAGCTCACCACCTCCCTCAGCAGCTGATAAAATCTTGCTTGCATCGGAATTGTTATCCTTTGATGAAAGTGAAAAAACCAACACTGACCAAACACTGTGCAAGCCTGTGCTTTTGATTGTATTTCTTTTAATATGTCTGATTTTAAAAGGTTGATTCTCCCCCCCCCCACACACACACCTCCACCCCATCTCAGTATTTGAATAACTCGGGTGTAAGAACTTGTTGAGACAAAGAACATAACTTATGTCATGTGACCTTGGAAAGTTATTTGCAAAATTCCATAAATAAACTATATTTTTTAAAAAGAGGTAGATAGATCAGGACCTTCTGTATCCTTCCTTTCCATTGCTCTGGTGCTAGATTGCTGCTCTCAGGGAACTGTCCCACCTTCTAGTTGACTCGCTCTCTTTTCTCCTCTGTCTTGCAAGACAGAGTAGATGACCTGGGAAGGCAATGGCAAATCACCCCATAAAAAGTCTGCCAAGAAAACGTCATGATGCGACGTCCCCCCCGTGGGTCAGTAATGACTCAGTGCTTGCACAGGGGACTCCCTAGACCTTTTACCTTGCAAGTCCTTCATCTCTATCCATCTCTATTTAGATTGATAGTTTAGAATGGAGTTCCTTGGAAAACAGGACTCACATTCCTCTATGAGTCCTGTTTTTGAGTCTGATTTTAAAAAAGCAGGCTGTGTGTGAACTGTAGTTCCTCGGCAATGAGCACACCGGTTCCATTGCGCACTCTGCTTAGTCCTGACTAAACAGGAAAGGCCCTGATATGACCCAGGAACCTTAATAAAGAGATGCCTCCTCCTGACACGGCTTTTTTACAACATTCTGTATACATTTTTTAAATTGATCTGGCTTGAGTTGTGGTGGTAGAGAGTGTCCTCAAGTCATAGCTGATTTATGGCAGCCCCGGTGGGGTTTTCATGGTAAGAGACTAACAGAGGTGGTTTTCCATTGCCTGCCTCTGCAACCCTGGTCTTCGTTGCAGGTCTCCCATCCAATTAATAACCAAGGCTGACCCTGCTTAGCTTCTGAGATCTGATGCGATCAGGTTCCCCTGGGCTATCAGGGCAGCGTGAACTGTCTCTTCTTAATGAACCATTTTGCTCTATCTCTGTGGTTCTCCACTGGAAAGTCACAGTTTGGGCCCGGGCCTCTGAGTCTTTCCTGAACTGCCCATTGTTGGATGTATCTCTTGAGCACTTTGGGTCTTCATGTCAGCCCAGGGTTTGGGTTTGGCCTACCCAAAAATGGGCTGTGAGAAGAGATACTCCAAAGAAGTTACTTTTCTGACCTAGAGTTACTTTTCTTGGCCCTTTCTGCCCTTTATTTCTCCCTGAGTTATTAGAGGCAGATTCTAACGGCTGTGCGTGTGTGCATGTGCATGCACCGTCAAATCACATGACTTGTGGTGACTTCATAGGATTTTCAAAGCAAGACACTTTCAGAGGTGGTTTGCCATTGCCTGCCATTGCCTGTCGTGACCCCGGACATCCTTCGTGATCTCCTATTCACATATTGACCAGAGCTGAGCTTTTGACATCTGACAAGATCGGACAACCTGGACCATCCAGCTCAGGCCTGACAGCATTACATTCAGCACGACGGCTTTCCTTGAGCCCTTCCCTGTAATGGCTCCTCCATCCAGCCCCTGCCCCATTACCTTTTCTGTTCTTCAGGTAGAGGGAAAGTCCCACGGCCACAAAGGCTAAGCCCAGCAGGGCCCCCACAGCCCCCATCCACATTTTACTCTTGGCAGAGTCTGACGTCTGTGGCTCTGTGGAAGGAGAAGCAGCCTCGGGTCAGAAGATGGGTCTTGAGAGCACTAAACAAAGGGAAGTGGCTTCAATCCACATAGGAAAGTCACGTCTCTTTTTCCAGAGCTCAGAAAAGCCGTTCTGGTCTGCATAGGCTACCCACCTGGTTTCCTACTCACACTGCTCAGGGGAGAGGGTGAGAGACTATTCCCCAAGCCATTTTCTGTCTTGTAGACAGATGGTCTACATTTGGACTGTGTCAAGAGCAGATGGTGCTCAGACATACCTCTTGGCTCAAGAGAAGGCAGGAAGAGAAGTGCCTGGAAAGGGTGGAGGGGTAGGCCCAGCAGTGCTTGGCTCATAGAATGCTTGGAGGTTGGACTCCCCCAGGTCAGACTCCCTAGAGGTAAGACTCCCAGACTCCCCTTAGCGAGGAAGATGGACATGGGGCTGAGCCAGAATAACTTCAAGCGAAGTTCAAGTGTGGGTGTGTGGGTTATGGTGGGGTGTGGGCACCTGCTCCGCCAATACTGCCAGCCGTGGGAGGAGATGAAGGATGAGCTCCCTTTTTGCCATGGGTTTCCCATTTTAGGGAACAGACACCCCCTCCCAAAAGAGGCACGGTTCCTAAAACCAAGAGCTTTGGGGAACAGAGATGGCAAAGGCGCATGAAGAAGGTTTTCCTTTGCATTTTGCAAACACCCCAAAGGGCTCCTAAAATGAGCAGCGGGGATAATTGTGTGTGGCAAGAGGCTTGGGGCACCTGATCCCAGCCCTAGAAGGTCTTACTCCACTGCACGATGATGGGCTCTGTCAGGCTCCTGTGCTCCACCTGGCAGGCATAGATGTCTCCTCGCTGGGGCACCGTCTCCAGCATCGCCTGGTTCTGGAAAGTCCAGTCGCCATTCTGGAGCTCCTCCGCGTATCCCACCCGTTTCGTTTGCTCCTGCCCGTTTTTCAGCCACTCGATCTTGATCTCCGAGGGGTAATATCCTGCTGCGGTGCAGATCAGGAGGGTGTGGTGGTGTGAGGAGTCTCCCTTGGTGGCAGAAATCTTCACTGTGGGCTGGGCTGGATTGGGAAAAAGAAGGCAGAACATTTCAGAAACTCTGGAGGAGCAGAGGAGTAAAAGTCTGGAGGAAAGAACAAGTTACAATTTCTGCAGCGAATGAGACGTTTCAGTATGTTCCCCCGGCCCCTCCTGTCCACCAATACAGCTGGGCTGTGGTGTAGTGGTTGCAGTGTCAGGCTAGGATCTGGGAGGCCCGGGTTTGAATCCTACCTCTGTCATGGAAGCTCACTGGGTGACCCTGAGACATTCACTCTCTCTCAGCCTAACCTACCTCTCAGGGTTGTTGTGGAGATAAAAATGGAGGAGAGGAGACTTATGCAAGCCACACTGGCGTTCCCACTAGGGGGAAAGACGGGGTATAAATAAAGTAAAATAGAAAAGAATAAAAGAAAATAAAAAGCTCAACTTCTGCCCACGGGCAAGTTTATACAGACACACCTGGGGTCCCCCCTCTCCCTCCTCTGTTTCCACTTTCCTTCGCAAACAGATAAGAATGGCCTTGCAGGATCTGTCCCAAGTCCAGTCAATCTCCCACCCGGAAGCCTTCCTGGGAAGCTGTGCTCCATGAACATGTATTCTCTGGAATTATACCCTGCTAGTACTGATGAAGAGACCTGAGTTCGAATCCGCTCACTGGGTGATCTTAGGCTAGTCACTCTTGGCCTAGCATACTTCACAGGGTAGTTGTGAACAGGGCTCATTTTGAGGGGGGACATGCAGGAACGCAGTTCCAGCAGTTCCCCAAAGAGGTCACATGACAGGTGGTCCCACCCACATGACTCTCAGCCATTTTGGGCCCGTTTTGGCCTGGATTGGGGCCGAAATGGCCCAGATAAGGTCTGTGACAGCTGCTCCTGCACAGCAGCGGCCTGATCCTGACCATTTTGGGCCTCTTTTCGGCCATTTTTCAGCCCCTTTTTGCCATTTTGGTCCCAATTTTGGCCCTGAATGGCCAGGATTGAGTCCAAAACAGCCAGGATAAGTGATGCCAGGGGGTGTGGCATATGCAAATCAGTTATGCCAATGACACACTTCCGGTGATGGCAAGAGGCATGGCATATGCTAATGAGTTATGCTAATATGTTCATCCGGCTCTTTTTCTACGAAATGACCCCTGGTTGTGAAGCTAAAATGAAGGAACGTGAATGATGGACTAAACCTCTTTGGGTTCCCACTGGGGAGAGAAATGGGATACACATATCTAAATAATGAAGCAAATAGCCAATTTGTACCTGGTTCCATCTTGTGCTCTGCTGGACTAATGAGCCTGGGTGTAATATGGGTAGTGGGCAGGGGAGGGGGGGAAGAGTGGAGATAGTTACATTTGTAAGCATAGGTAGGCTTTATTTCAAAGCCGTTTTAGAAGAGCATGATGGAAATCTTGTAAACACAACTTCCTGTCCAAAACATATTCCTTGATGGGAGGCAGGCGTGCCTGGTTGGTCCACCCTTGGGCCAAGACCTCTCTTTCTGGTCTGGTTAGGGTGAAAATTCCTTCCTGCAGAGGTGGAGTTTGCTAATATTATTTGGGAAGGGGCCTTTTTGCCCTTCTCCTATCCCCCCCTCCAGGCCAGATTTATGCACACAAACATACTGCAGGTTAGGACCTCTGATTATTTATGATTATGAGAGATATCTAAACAGAAAAAAGATTTTAACTTTTACACTTGTTTTTTTGGTGATGCTACGAGGACTGTAACTTGATAGAGCAAAGAGGGTCTCAGCATATCTTATTCCAACCCTGTCTCATGTATCCCATCAGATCTGGGAGATCTCCCAATCTCCCTCTCTGTTGTGGGCCAATGGGAGGGAAGGAGTTTTAAAAATGGTGCCGTGCTGATGGATCAATGTCACATCCAGCGAATACCCAGAAGCGACGTCATGATGATGCTGAGCTCTAGGATTTGGCCAAAACTCTATGGTGCAACCATCGGCACCATTCCCTTGTCCCTGCCCATCACCCTGTGGTCACCAGCTGCTGGTTGGCAACCCAACCCAGGAGTGCAGGGGAAATGCCAATACTCCCTGGGCCCACTCCCTTGCCCCCAGACCGCCACAAACTGGTCCTGGCCCCGAAACTAGCTCCTTCCTTCCCTCACCCTCCCTCTTCCTGAGGAAGTTCTGGAGTATCTGGTAGTTTCTCAGGCAGAAGTCCACCGGTGAAGCCTGCTTGAAATCCATAACCTCCTTCAGGCTGTTCCAGTATTGGGCAACGGCACTGCCTAGCTCTGTCACAGCCTCATATTCCCTTCGGTGAGTGTCAAAACGCAGAATTTCCTCAAGGCCATAGATGTACCTCTCCAGGTAGTAGATCTCGCCCCGTGCCCCATCGGCAAAATGACACTCAGATTTCATCTGCGTTACAAAACGGGTAGCTGCAGAGACGAAAGGGAAAGGGAGAGGCCATCAGGAGGAATTACGGAGATGGGAACTGGATGAACAGAGAAGGCAGCACTGCTGTTTGAGCCACACAGGCCGGGGGCGGGGGGCAGCGGGGCTCAGCACTCCTAAGTTTTGGGGGTGATATTCCTGTATAGCTGCTAGCCAGCCAAGGCAAGATGGACTTTATGGCTCAGTTTGCCTCAGTTTCCTCCTTGGGAGTATTAGGCACGAACCTGGTGCCTTTAGGTGTCCCTCTTAGCCAATCACAATGAGAGACACACACTACGGAGTCCTGTTGATTGAAGCAGAATAGATTGTTTATTAAACAATGGATGAGCAATTTTACACGGAAGTAAATGGCCTCCTCATGCTTAGTGCTCATCAAAGCTACAATAGCAGTGCCACGCAATTAATACCTTTTGGCTAATTATAATATTTGTTATCTTATTGGCTCGCAGAATGCAGGGGTCCCCCATTGGCATAGAAAGGGGGCCACCTATCTTGACACAATCTGTCTAGGGGTACTATCATTGGATGAAGCAACCGAGGTCAGCCCCATAATTGGAGAACTTGCAAGACTGCAATTTCTTATCTGTCCTTGGGCTTGTTTCTCTGAAAGAAGGAAGAACAGCTTCCTTCTTATGGGCGCATTCCTGCCCCCTCTTATTTCTAATGTTACTTTTCTAACAGTGCCCAGAAGTTGCTGAAGCCGCTTCTTTGCAACCTTGAGGCCTGCAAGGAGTTTGGTTCTGTGGGTGGAAAGGAACGTGCCCCCAGTTCTGCCGCCTCTCTCTGTCCCAGCCTTGAGAGAGACGTTGCTCATTCTGGCTGGCCTAGTTGGAAACATTTTGCATTAACAGTTCTAACAAAGAGCTTTTTGTATTAGAATCATATAGAATCATATAGATTCATACAGCATGTGTGACATATGTTGCATATAGCATCATATAGCATGTGTAGTGACATACATCATGTTGTGTAAAATCATATAGCATATGTGTGACATACATCACGTTGCAAGCATTATACTGTTAGTTCTCAGTTCTCACAATGGTTAACATGTTTAACATATGTTCTTCTTTGGCCCTTTGTTTCAAATGTCATTTTCTTGCAGGTTGCATTAGAAATACTAGAATAGCTCCTGGGCATAGAAAAAGTGCATATAATACTGAAAGGTACAGAAATGGTATATAAAATCTCTTTCTTCGAATCCATATTCCTCAGGAGCATTCCTAATAGGGTAGCAGCAGAGATCCCCCAACTTCTGGCCTTGGGACCTTCAGTCCCCCCACCCCACACTTTTCAAGAACACCTCCATGTGGAATACATTACAGTAATCTAATCTAAATGTAAGTGGTATGTTCCATACGGTCATTCTACACGTTACTTTTTTTTACAAGGTCTCCACAGAGTCAACCCATGCTTGTGCGAACACACATCTGCTCCCAGGGTTGACTTCTATAAACAAACTAGAATGCAAATGGGCTCTGGAGGCTACCATCGTGGGAGGGAGAGCGCCTGTCTTTCTTGCAAGCTTCCCCCTCCCTGTGCAAAACCAATGTGGCATTGGGAGGGAGAGTTTTTCCCTTTCTGCTTCCACCCATGCTCACAAGGCCTCCAGATAGAGCAGCAGAAAAGGGGAAATGTTTCTCCTCCATACTGTTTTTGTACAAACAAAAAGGCTTAGGAGAAATGCAGGAGCTCTCCCTCCCTCGGCAGCAGCTTTCTGGGTCTATTTGCACTTTCATTTTTCTTTATTTTTTATAGAAGTCAATGCCAAGAGCAAATGTGTGTCTGTGCGAACAAGAGTTGGCTCCACAGAGAACACGTAAGAGAAATAACATGTAGATTATATTGTCAAAGGCTTTCATAAGCATAAGCACAATTTCGACAGGAAAGAAGAGACTTTAAGAATGAATAGAGCATGGTTTCCAGTCCTGAAAAACACCAGGCTAACAAAATACTCTACACCCTACAATAGCCTTGCAGAGAAGATTAGCATATCAAGTACCAATCCATATGCAAAAGAACCTCCTCAGGATACAGTGAAGCCTCCCGCCATTAGCATTCCACACCCTGGGAAACTCTTACAGGATGACTCAGCCCAACCCCACCTTCCTGAGTAGATATAAATGACCTGCCAACATCTTCTCCACACTGTGACACTGAGAGATCTCTGTCTTTTGGTGCTACACCTCTGAAGATGCCAGTCACAGCTGCTGGTGAAACATCAGGAACTACAATGCCAAGACCACAGCTATACATCCCGGAAAATCCACAACAACCACCTCCTATGCTCCTCATATTAGCTGGGCTATGGTGGGTGGTGGGCATTGCCACCTGCTCCTATCCTGATCCCGGTGTGGCCTTCCTGCCATGGCACATTTTCTGGAGGGACATGGTGCCTCGCCTGGGCTTCCCTCCACGGCAGCGCCCTCTGGTGGTGCACCAGGGTATGAAGTGAGTTGTTTGAAATACGCTTAATTATATAGTAGGATGATAACCTATAAAGCATGCGAATCAAAATAATGGGTTAGAGTTCTGATAGAAAGTTATCTCATGAGAATTCTAGGTGAGAATTTATCCTTGCATGGTACTCTATGAGACTCTTAATGCATTTCATAGAAACATTGATTGTTTTAAACTTAAGATTTTATTAGGAAATGTTAGCAAACATAATTCTAATTGCCTTTCTGTGTTCTATTTTTGTATGATTAATATTAATAATCATATATTTTTAATTACTTCCTTCATTAAAAAACTAGGGTGTATTTTCCACAAAAGAAAATAAAGCTCTAACAGGCATCTGTGTACCTTGATGAGAAGCGGCAAAGCATATAAGAACCTTTTATAAATAAATGTGCCAATAAGCAAATTGATTAAGGACCAACTATGCTTGGCAGGTCTTGAACTAATTGCTGAACGCTGAATGCTGTCCAAGAGAAAAGATAAATCTTTCCTTTCGAATAGTGGGAGCTTAGTTAAGACGCAGGCGGGAGACCCTGTTACAAAATTGCCTCTGCTAGTTTATGGTTTCTCTGGCCTCTCTGGGATCACCTGGAAGCATGAGAAAGAGCTGAGAGTCATCTTCATATTGGTGACAACCCAGACCATATCTTTGGATGACCTCACCCAGCAGTTTCATGTAGATGCTAAAAAGTGTAGGGAACAAGACTGGACCCTGTGGAACCCCATAGGCCACAGTACAAGGGAGTAAGCAGCAATTTCCAGCACCGCCTTCCGAAACCTACACTCTAGGTAGAACTGGAACCACCGCAGAATCCCAGCCTGGAAAGGATACCACGATTGATAGTATCAAAAGCCGCTGAGAATTCCTGGAGAATCAACAGAGTCATGTTAGGTACTAGGCTTCAGAAAAGGTGGTTCACCAAGTTCCCACTAGCGCCCTCTGCTAATGGCACTTGTGGAAAGGACCAACCGGTTTGGCATCACCATGGTAAAAAAGGCCTGGTTCCACCTCAGCCCCTGCCACCCACTTTGTCATGGCAGCATTCAAGCCCTTATCAGAATTATCAGTGCTTCATTGATTGGATACTCACTTTCCTCCCGCTCGGACCTTTGACTGACCCTTCCAGCTTGTTTCACTGGTAGCGCCGTGATTTCAGCCGGCACAGATGATTGCTGAGGTCCACCTGTCATCCTCCCCACAAGCGAGGTGGAGGCCTCTGCTCCAGAGATACTTGCAGTGCTGTCCACAAGGCCTGACTCTAGGGCTGCTACTCTGGCTGCTAAGGAAGAGGGACATCATTAGTGGAATACTTAACTACTTTTGCTGCACACAGAGCCACACTTGCTGATTGATTGGCTGAAAGTCTATGGTAAAACCATAGAATTTCCAGCAATTCCTAGAGAGGATTGACATTACATCTGGGTTTACCTGTGGCATCACACTGTCAGCTGACAGCCCCCTCCATGTCCCTGCCCTCCTGGTCTCCCACTCATTGCCAGGCCAGGCTTGGCAATCCTATCTGGAAGAGACATCGTGCTGCATGCAACGCCAACAGAATTTTCTCACACCACCTGAAGGAGCGGAGGTGAGAAAAGAGGGTTGCTGGCTGCCTGAGGCTGATGGTGCTGGACTGATGGTGCTGTGCAGCAGGCAGTACCCGGCAGGATTCATACTAGTCTGGGTGGCTGCAGCTGATCTGCTCTGCCGGTAAAAAGTTTGCCATATCCAGTCTGGCAGCGGGGGCAGTTGGACCAGGGCCTGATAAAACATTGGGATAATGAAACTATAGCTTTAAGCCATTAAAGTTCAGCCAGAAGGGTCAATGGCTGAGTCACTCTTAACCTACCTCACAAGATGGGTAGCCGTGTTAGTCTGTCTGTAGTAGTAGGACCTATAAGACTAACAACATTTGAGGTAGGGTATGAGCTTTCATGAGTCACAGCTCATTGGTATCTGGAGAAGTGAGCTGTGACTTACAAAAACTCATACCCTACCTCAAATATAGACCACAATATAATTAATCCTCTTAAGGTGAGCTAGCAAAGCAGCTAACAGAGCCCCGTGGCGCAGAGTGGTAGGCTGCAGTACTGCAGCCCAAGCTCTGCTTACGACCTGAGTTCGATCCTGGCGGAAGCCAGGTTCAGGTAGCTGGCTCAAGGCTGACTCAGCCTTCCATCCTTCTGCGGTCAGTAAAATGAGTACCCAGTCTCCTGGGGAAGGCAATGGCCATCCCATAACAAAAAGTCTGCCAAGAAAACGTCATGATGCGACATCCCCCCATGAGTCAGTAATGACTCAGTGCTTGCACAGGGGACTATGTTTACTTTTTACCTTAAGGTGAGCTATATTAAGTGAAAGGGCATAGACCAGCAGAGGGTTGTGGCTCTGACCACTCTGTCTTCTACACTTGGGATCTCCACTGCCTTCTTCCCTCCCTTCAGCCTTCAAGGCTCCTGTAATGGCTGCACCTTTCCCAACTCCAAGATGAGCGATGCTCTACAGGTTGAACTTGTGCAGTTGGGAATTGCAGGTGGAACTCTGCCACGGGGAAAGAAAGCCATGACTTTCTTGAGTGCCCCTGAAGCATCTGGCCACTGTTGGCAAACGAGGGCTGAAGCAGATGGTCCTTTTGATACAACCAGGAGTGGCCCGGGAAGTGAAAACAGCCTTGGAGCAAGTTAAGCTGAGTGCCCCACATGCCATCACTGCATGGGTCACTTGGCTCAGTGGAACAAACAACGGGTATTAGGTCCGCTCGAAAACAGGCAGCGGAGCAGGAAAAGATAGTTGGTGAACAGACAGCCGAAGAAGGATCTTGAGCCCTCGAGCTTTGGTAAAGTTGCTAGAACTCAGTTATGGTTACTTCTGGCTACCGGGGGCTCTATTTTATTTCATTATATTTCTACTAGCGACAAAGCCCGTTGTGGGAAAAAAATACAATGGGCTCTAGAAAGGGGAGGGCAGATAGGCAGGCCTTCCTTCCTCCTACCCGACAATAGCCCGGCTGAGAAGATTAGCACATCAAGCACCAATCCATATGCAAAAGAACCTCCTCAGGATACAGTGAAGCCTCCCGCCATTAGCATTCCACACCCTGGGAAACTCTTACAGGATGGCTCAGCCCAACCCCACCCCTCCTGAGTAGATATAAATGACCTGCCAACATCTTTTCCACACTGTGACACTGAGAAATCTTTGTCATTTGGTGCTACACCTCTGAAGATGCCAGTCACAGCTGCTGGTGAAACGTCAGGAACTACAATGCCAAGACCACGGCGATACAGCCTGGAAAACCCACAACAACCTTATTTTGGAGCTTAGAGATTTTTTTTAAAAGTATCATCAGTGTTTGTGGTTGGACTCACAAATAAGGAACTAGGAACTGGGAAGAAACTTTTACTTCCTCACTTGTGGGGAGAAGAGAGCTGTGTGTGTCTCGCTAAGTTCCTTGGAGAAGGATAAAAATGTGATCGAAGGAAAGGCTTCATCTTTTACGTTTCTGCCTGTCTGGCAGCCGTAAAATGTACAAAATCGTCCCCCAGTGGTGCAGCCCTCTTGGAAGAAAAGCATTTCCTGCCTGGCTTCTGTTCGTAATGGGGGGGGGGAACTAGGCGGGTTTCTTTGGCCTGATTCAGCTAGGAGATGTTGCCCTGTAGGGTTGTTATGTGGAAGGAAATCTATTTTTCTGAAATTCATTTTTAGAAGATACATAGCCATTGATTCCTCCAACTGCTGGGTGAGCTTGGGCCACTTGCTCTTGGCTGTTAGAATAAAATGGAGGAGTGGAGAACAGGGCAAGGTATGAATGAATGAATGAATGTTTTACAAGAGAGAGATTTCTCTTTCATTTCTCTTTGTAGAGAAATCCATGCACCCTTTAGTAGCTTCAGCCATTGCAGACGTTTTATGTTACACACCATGGGGTGGTGTTCTGGCAGGAGGACAGGATGGTTTGGGAAGACATTTCCTGCCTCTGAGCATCTGCAGAGTGAAATTCTGAAATTCTGCAGAACTTCCCTTCGTACTCCTCCTCTCTTCAAATTGAATCAAAACACAATCAGAAAGAGGCTCCAAATTCACACAAAGAGGGAAAGAAACAGATTGTTGGGGAAACTTCAGGGAGAAATGGGGTCAAAAGACATTCAGAGAATTTCTCTTAACAACCCTACAGTCCTGTCCCTTCTCCAGGTCTTTGGTTCTCTGGAAGCCCTCCTTTCCCCAAGGGCTAGGGGGTCAGGGACCCCCCTGTGTTAAGCAAGCTGACCCTGTGCCTCCCTTTAACTGAAGAAGCAATGGGGTTAAGCAGAAGGGGAGGTGCTGCTAAGGCATTTGCTGTCCCACTGGGATGGGGCACAAGGGGGGGGTCCCTAGTCCTCCCCCCTGCATGTCTCCTTACCGGGAGGCTTCAGTCCTTCCTCAGTTCCAGGGACCAGAGATGGCCCCCACAGCACTACCAGCAGCGAAAGCAGCATCAGGCCAGACACCACGGATGCCCCACAGAAAAGTTACTTCCAGCTCTGGAGGAATACTTTGGCTTTTCATTAAGGGTGTGTGTGTGTGTGACTCCCCCCCCCTGCAGCGCCTGAGCCTTGAGAATCACGAATGAGAATTAACCCTGAGGTAGCATCAGCAGTCTCCAGGCAGAAGCACTAACAGCTAGCTCTTTTTCAGAAGATTGTCATTTCTGATACAAGCAAAAAAGAAGAAAAAGAATAGACTTGTCTGTGGCTGTGTGTGGTGTGAGATTTAAGAGCTCAGCCTTCTCCTGGAGCTCTTTAATCAAATGGATTATCTCTCTGTACACAAATTGGTTAAATCTATTATCTTAGAGCCAAGCTACAAGTGACACCTGACACAGGTTGGACACTTGTCAGCTTCCCTCAAGTTTTGATGGGAAATGTAGGTGTTTTGGTCTTGCAGCTTGGCTCTCCATTTAATTGAAGTTTACAGAGCGGCAGTCTATGGGAGGGAGAACTTGCAGTTGGGAGGGGAGTACAAGCTTTGGGCTCTCACTGCTGGGTGTGTGTGGGGGGGTGTCTGTAAACTTCAGTTAAATGGAGAGCCAAGCTGTAAGACCAGGACACCTACATTTCCCATCAAAACTTGAGGTAAGTTGACAAGTGTCCAACCTGTGTCAGGCGTCACTTGTAGCTTGGCTCTTAGTCTTCCTTCATAGAACAAACTCAAAGGGTTGCTGTTGATGACCCGCCAACTTCAGTATGGGAGTTATTTTATGGGGTTACACAGGGAACCATCTTCTCTTCCATGTTACTGAACCTCTACATAAAGCCTTTAGGATAAATAATTTATAGCTATGGAATTGGATGGCATTGATATGCAGATGGTATCCAGCTCTATATCTCGCTATCCCAAACCCCTGGAGATGCTGCAGAGGTCCTGAATCACTGGGTGACAGCTGTGGTCAGATGGCTGAAAGCAAACAAGTTGAAATGGAACGCAGACATGACAGAAGTGATGCTAGGTGGTAAACCAGAGATCTTGAAAGATACTGTGCTTCTGACCATTGACAGGGTTCTGTTGACCTTGGTTGACTCAGTTAAGAGTCTAGGGGTTCTATTGGATCCCAACTGGTGCTAGAGAAGCAATTAAATGTAGCTGCAAAGAAGGCTTTCTCAGAACTCAAACTAGCCTGGAAAATGACCCCCTACCTTGACACGGCCCATCTGGCCACCTGGATTCACACCACAGTAACATTGAGACCAGACCACTATATTGGTCTCCCCACTTGGAGACTCCAGCTGCTGCAAAACACTGCTGCTCAATTATTATCAGGATATAGGCAGAACATGCATATTACTGTTGTCCTGCAGTCACTCAATTCTACTCATCACGCGCCAGGGGCAATTCAAAGTTTTCATGATCACATACAAAGCCCTGACACTTCAATTGTTATTTCCTGGGAACCTGCCCAATGAAGTGCCAGATAGTAAACATTTTTGATTTTGAGGCCAATTTTGAGGCTCCTAGATTTAGTCTCTGATGAGTTATGCCTGCCATGGACAACCCTTGCTTCCCCCAAAAAATGTTCAAGGGAGGTAGGGGTTTCTGAGGTTTGCACAGGCTAGGATGTTCTAATTCCTTTCACATTTCATACTGTAACTCCTATTATCCTGAAACCAGGGGACAATTTTGAGACTCCTAGCTGTTCTTTTGGATGTGTTATGCCTCCCAAAGTCAATGGTAGCTTTCAGTGCAAAAAGGGATGGTTGGGTCTGGAGACTGTGGGCCAAGCTACAAGTGACAAATGACACTTGAATGGCAAGTGTATTTCTCCCTGTTCACTTGTCCTCCACTCAATCCACTTGCCAGGCAAGTGTCTTTCGTCACGTGTAGCTTGGCCCTGTTTGGTCTAGGATATTCTGGACCTGAGTGATCCAGGAAGCTGAAATTCAGTTCTGATTTTGGGGCAATGACATTGCTGTTGGCTGGTGCTGGTGGTCGTCATGAATTTAGCAGACAGTTTGTTCTTGACTCTGACATTGATTTGCAAGATCTAAAATGATGAAACTGAGTTGCAGCTAGGAGGAAAAGAGGAAGACCTAAAATGAGATGGCTTGGCTCAGTAAAAAAGCCACGCCCTCCAGTATGCAAGATCTGAGCAAGTCTGTCAATGATAGGACATTTTGGAGGTCTTTCATTCATAGGGTCGCCATAAGTTGGAAGCAACTTGACAGCACAGAACACACACACACTGACATTGATTTACTTTTTTAATCGTGTGCCTTTCAACTGCTAACAGTGGTGGGGCCTTGGCTCCCACTCTCCCCACAGCAAGAGGCCTCAGCTGATGGATGCTCAAGTTGAGTTCCGATTCTGGGGTAATGCCCCTGCTACTGGCTGGTGGTGGTGCTATGGCAGCCAGTGGGGAGGTGTTGACCACCTGGCCTCGACCCAGTTTCCCATTGGCATGGCCACCAATTCAGCCATTCCTGCTGCTGTCCACTGAAGGTCGTTCTTCAATGAAGGTCAGGCCAAACTCATGTGCCCTCTCTGTGACCCTCCTGGTGAGTTCTTACAAACATGTTTTCTTTGTCTCTGTACCTGTGGGCAAAGCTAAAAAGAGAGTCCAGGATGCTATAGATTCTTTGCCTCCTAATTGTCAAAATGATAGTGATTATTTCTTCATCTTGCCAACGCTCAAGGGATTTCTCCAAAGTTCAGCTTCGAAACCAATAACAAAAATATCTGAACCAAGAGGAAGAGAATGTCACTTCTTGCAATAGACATGGAACGTCTGGCAAATAAATGCCTCTTGTTCCAATTGACAGATGAGAGGTGTGTGGGGAGGGCTGAATCCAACAGAATGAGGCTGGAGATCAGCCTCATTCAGTGTGATTGAGCTAACGCTGTACAAGTCAAGTGACTACTGCCTTGATCGTGCCTGGCTTCTTCTTCCAGTCTTTGAGAGCAGCCTCCAGGGAGGGAACTGGGGGACGCAGACCTAGGACCATGCTGCAGCTACTTCTGCTGCTGCCTCTTACAGCCTGTGAGATGGGGAGTGCCCGATGCCCCTTCACTCTGACAATGGATGTCATCGAACCATTTAATTACTTCCGACCTGGAGATCACCTCATTGCTGGACTTGTCTCAGCAGTGTTTGCTAAACTCGCCCCACGAACCTTCGAGGAACCTCCCTTTGCCGAACGGCACTGGTAAGTCAGTCTCCGGTGAACTCTTTGAAGGTATGTGATGGGTCAGAATTCTGGGTTATGGTCCGCAAATTCTAGCGGGCTGCTTTGCCTCTATCTCTTGCATCCAACTAAGTGAGTCAATATTGCAAAGTGTCTTTAAGGGGCAAGAATTATTTTTTATAACATGCCCTGAAATTTGAGAACAAGGAAATGGTTTTGGTCTGCAGATCTTTGAAAGCCAATGCCAGGCAGGTAATCACAGGATCGTGTCCCTGAAAAGGGAACTAATTAGCTGACACTCCCCTTCCTTAAAGACCGGGAGGGCTATTCAGGATTCACGAGAACTAAAGCTCAATCCAAAGCATACTTAATGGGGAGTAACTTCTATTGCAATCAGAGAGAACGTTTTTGAGTGGAATTTCATAATGAGCTTTTGTACCAGTATCCCCCAATAAGGACACTAGAAATCTGGATGTAGGTTAAATGTTTTATTAACAATTTAAACATGGTTGATAGGTAGGTATATGCAACCTGGCTAGACAGCTCTGAAAAAAACTAACTGTGCAGTGATCAAAGCTGCTCCAGTCCTAAAAAAGATTCTGCATTTCCACAGGTGCTCCAGCATTGGGGTACTGTCCAAACTGATATTGTGTGGTGCAGTTCCCAAGTGCTGGGACTGGCAACCTAGGTCACCTCTCTGGCTGCACAAATCCACACGATGCCCCCAAAGGATATCTCTCTCTGTTATCATCTCTACAAAGCACCACAACTGTTTCTGCCCATACCAGTTCTGGTATGAGCAAGGCCCAAGAACATGTCATTTCTAGGCAATATGACCCATACATTTTGTTGCAGGAATATCTTGATGAAATGGCACCTCCTGTCCTTCTCGTTGGCCATTCAGGAGATCAAGCAGAATCCCAGCTTTTTACCAAATAATACCAGCCTGGGCTATACTGTCTATGAGAACATTCTCCATCCCAGGGTGACGTATAATGTTGTGTTAGGCCTGCTACCGTCTGCCCAGGAGACTATTCCAAACTACAAATGTGGCAGAGGGAATAATCTGTTAGCTGTTCTTGAAGGGTCCGAGTCTGAAATCTCCATCGACGTTTCAACCCTGCTGAGCACCTACAAAATCCCTCAGGTAGGAACTGGGGAGGGGGCCACTCTCACTGAAGTAGACGTTGGCGGGCACCAAAATGTTTCTTGTACAGATCAACTGAAGCTCTAAGGAGAGGTGAGAGGGGTTGGAGAGAAGATTTGCTTCCTCCCATTGTTCACCTAGATCACAGTTTTCATCAACCTCACAAAGTTACGAAACACTAATTGTTTACTTGGGGAGGGGCAGGTAAAAAGCAACGCAACGCTCTGAAAAAAGGGCCGGGGTCTTTCTTAGATGGCCTGAAAATGTCTTTCTCTTAGAAACCAAAAACTTTTAGAACAAACAAGCTTGGTGCAGTCCAGTTGGACACCGGTCTCCATTTATCAGTCGATAAGTACTAGCTGGGATGAAGGACTAGGAAAATCTAGGAAGGGTGACCTGTATATCCTCATTTGAGCACAAGTTCTTTAGCGAGGGGGATATATCAATGTGATTTTCATTTTTCCCTAATAAATACCAGGACCTTTAACCATCTGAGACTTCGATTGTTATTTCCAGGGATCTAGAACTTGGGGTCTTACCTGATTCTTTCAAGGGCAAAACATGCCCTCCATTTCTCATGTTGGGATGGTCCCATCGAAAGGGACCCCAGAATGTGTGAGATCTGTCTCAAACAACTTCTGGGCCTAAAATAATCCCTGAGAAAAATAGAGTCCCCTCTGCAACATTAACCAATGAACCAAAGATTATTCAGTTTCAAAATGCACGCAATGCATAAATCACATCTGGTAATATAAATTCATAAATATATAATTCATATACATCTGGTAATATAAATTCATAAATATGAATGATGCTGACATTGATGAAGCACCTGTGAAGTTGTGGTGCATGAGATAACGGTGGTAACTGGCAGATAAATTGTGTGCCCCTGAGGAAGCACAGTGTGAAGACAGCACGTGTGAAACGGAAGCGGCCGAATGACCGTAGGGCAAGGACGTCTGGGAGCGGACGACGGCTGAAGGACACAACACCACCTGCCGTCTATTTTGCACTTTCTGCACTTTATTGACTGTTCATTGACCATATATATTTGCAGATAAAAGTGGTTGGATACTGCATCTCCCAGAGGCTGCATGAATATTGTACATTTATGAATTATATATTTATGAATTTATATTACCAGATGTGATTTATGCATTGCATGCATTTCGAAACTGAATAATCTTTGGTTCATTGGTTAATGTTGCAGAGGGGACTCTATTTTTCTCAGCTGACTGCACAGCCCCTAGGTTTGGTCTTTTTGCTTTGTCTAAAATAATCCCTGCCATTCAAAGGTTCCCTTTTACCACCATTTAAAGCATTTTTCTATTTATTGACCTTTTTTTAAAAGTGAAGAAATCCTTACATGTCCTTTTTTCCTATTAGGTCAGTCATGGTTTTCCGTTTCCAGTTCTGAAGGATAGGACTCGTTTTCCTTTCTTCTACCAAATGGCCCCTAAAGAAGAAGCCCAGTACCTGGGAATTGTCCGACTGCTCCTGCATTTCCAATGGACATGGGTTGGCCTCTTCACTCCAGACAACGACAAAGGGGAAAAGTTCAAGAGCATCTTGATGGCTTTCATGCTCAGGAGCGGCATTTGCGTTGCTTTCTCAGAGAGCATCTCTGAAATTAGTGTTATGTTCTCTGCTTGGCCGAAAGGAAGGAAGCTCCGCCTGCGTTCAATTCTCAGTCAGAGCCGAGTCAATGTATTTGTTTTCTATGGAGACGATCAATTCATACTTGCTCTTGAAACATTCATAGCAATTTTTGACACTGGCAAGAAAGTCACAGTGGGTAAAGTTTGGATCACAACCCTTCTGTTGGACTCCCTCTTGAGCTTGACCTGTATTCGCTTCCCCTCTCGGCACATCTTGCCTGGATCTCTCTCCTTCATTACTCAGACAAAGAAAAGGACAACATATCACCACCCACAAGCATGTAATCATCTTATCGAGGACTTCATGGAGAAAGCATTTGATTCTTTGTATTCAAAACCTGTTTTGTCTGTGAGAGGCCACCTGAGATACAGAGAGAAAGAGAAGCTGGAGGCCAGGCCCTGGGAGGCCCTAAAAAAAGACCTACCTCCCAGGGCCTACCGTATTTACACTGCTGTCCAGGCTGTGGCACATGCCGTCTATGCTTCATACTCATACAGATCGGAGCGGACAATGAGGGTGGGTGGAGACAGGCTGGAACATCACCGAATACAGCCTTGGCAGGTATCTATCTCTTCTGAATAAAGAATAATAATTCACAGTTCTTTCTTGGTTAGTGTGGATTCAGATTGAGGTGGCTGTGGAACTGTTTTGCAAATTTCTGAGGCCAATTCAATTTCTCACTCTCTTGGTAGATGTCCTCTTGTGGTTAAATTAAGACACAATCCCCCATTGATTACCTTTGGGTGCCCTATTGCCTAGCTTTCTTATTGAGTTGGTACTCGCCTGATTACCTGATCTGCCCATCTGGATCTATGCCACTTTAACATCAAAAGTAGACTATGGCAATGCACTCCAACATAGGTCTGACCTTGAAGTCAACTTAAAGGCTCTAGTTAGTACAGAAGGCTGCATCTTGGATATTACTGGGAACTAGGCAGAGCTTGTATCTTAACCAGTTCTGCAGACACTCTTTGGCTGCATGTCAGTTACTGGGTTCAATTCAAGGTTATGGCTATCACTCACAAAGCCTTCAAGGCCTGGGACCCTCCTATCTGCAGAATATACCTCTCCCTACGCTCTGCCATGACAGCTTCTGCCAGTGCCACCCACAAATGGGCAAGATCGATAACTGCCTGCCCATATCCATTCTCTGTTATGGCTTGGATAGAATCTGGTAGCTGGTAGCTCGTAGGTAACCAATGGCTCCCTACAGAGAGATTTACAATAGTGTAGCCATCAGGCACCATGAGAAATGGATTCACAGCAGTCCTTTGGGAACCTTTATTTCGTTGCAGCATCACGTACCACCATATCTCCTCAGAGTCGTAGCAATGAGTATAACAGTACAATTAAGAAGACTCGATTAAAGAACTGGATAAAAACATACCAGATTAAAAACCGTGCCCCAATGTTAGTTTTAAAAGCACACTTAAAAGCATGCAATAACAGAGAACTTTACAAAATTTAGAAAAAAGACAAACACAGCCGTTTCATTATTGTGGGGGAGACTAATTTATAGGGTTTAGGGTGGTCTTGTTTTCATGTGCTTTAGATGAGGAGGCATGAAGTGGCACCCAGTTGTTTGTGCTAATGTATTACGGGAGGTTATCCCTTCTTAGTTGTTTCTCACAGGAAGGGGAGTATCTGCTATTGCACTATCTGAGGATTCTGGAATATTTTTGAATACTGGAGAAAAGGCACATCAGTCATCTATTTCTGGTGTTAACCAACCAAAATCATCTCCTGGTCTTGTTTTTGCAGGAGGACGTGGCTTCTTTTATTGAGTCAAGCCATCTTGTTTTAGGTCTTCCTCTTTTCCTACTGCCTTCCACTTTTCCTAGCATTATTGACTTTTCAAGAGAATCTTGTCTTCTCATAATTAGAAAGAGTCCAGTAGCACCTTTAAGACTAACCAATTTTATTGTAGCATAAGCTTTCGAGAATCAAGTTCTCTTCGTCAGATGCATGATACAAACTGGTCAAATACAGAAGAGGAGGGTGGAGAAGGGAGAGAAGGGGACATATATCAGAAGGGGACAGGACGCAATTAGCGGGGAGGCAACCAAAACATTCCTTTGTTAGTAAACGTAAACATCTCCTTTGGTGTGGAGTCAGTTTGCCGTGTTAGTTTGCAGCAGTAAAAGCATCCAATTCCTATGTAGTATAAATCTTCGATAACCACAGCTCTCCCAAACCCCATACCAGGCACCCCTGGGCTCCCCCAGACCACGCCGCTGTAAAGGAAATCTGTTACCTGTGATAATGTGATAACCATTCATAGTCTCTATTCAGTCCCAGCTTGACAGAGTCAAATTTGCATATGAATTCCAATTCAGCAGCCTCCTGTTGGATTTTGTTTTTGAAAGGGAGCCCAGTGGCGCCTGGTGTGGGCTTTCGGGGACCACAGTTCTCTTTGTCAGATGCATCTGTCAGAGAGAGCTGTGGTTATCGAAGGTTTATACTACATAGGAATTGGATGCTTTTACTGCTGCAAACTAACACGGCAAACTGACTCCACACCAAAGGGGATGTTTACGTTTACTAGCAAAGGAATGTTTTGGTTGCCTCCCCGCTAATTGCGTCCTGTCCCCTTCTGATATATGTCCCCTTCTCTCCCCTCTCCACCCTCCTCTTCTGTATTTGACCAGTTTGTATCATGCATCTGACGAAGAGAACTTGATTCTCGAAAGCTTATGCTACAATAAAATTGGTTAGTCTTAAAGGTGCTACTGGACTCTTTTTGAATGTTTATAGATTCCATTTATCATGTTGTGATTTTGAGCTTACCTTCATACATCTCACATTCCATGTTCCTATTGTATGTATCAAATGGCTTTGGCCGTTCCTTTTGCCTCTGTTCACATCAGCAATTGGGCATCCCTTCAGCTTTAATCCAGTCCCATCATTAAGAACAACACTGTAAGTGTTGGACTAGGATTTAGGAGACCCAGGTCTGAGTCCGCAATCTACTATGAAACTTTATTCTTAACCAGGGTTTTTTTTTCTGGGGAAAGAGGTGGTGGAACTCTGAAGAGAGAAATGAGGCAGAAACGTACAGGATTCTTTGAAATAATATTATTTTCATATGCTATTGCCGAGTATTTTCAACAGGTGCCGGAACTTCGTTCCTCTGTGTTCTGGCTGAAAAAAAGCCCTGTCCTTAACCCTTTCAGCCTAATTTTTCTCAGTTGTTGTTAGGTTAAAATGGAGAGAACACTATTGTAAATCATCTTTGATCCCCTTTGTAAATGAAAGCGGGGTGTAAATATCTAAAAAAAAATAGAATTGAAAATGTAAGAACAAAATCACTGTTACAGTAACTTCATAAGAGGGTCTCCTTTGTTCTAAAAGCTGCTGCTCTCTCTGTGATTCCAGCTCCATCCTTTCTTGAAACACTTCTGGTTTTACAATACTTCCATGAGTGGAGAGGATTTCAATGAGAAGGGAGACCTGGCAGGAAACTTAGACATTGTGAATGTGGTGGTGCCACAAAACGGTTCCATCTTGATCACGAAAGTTGGGAGTATAGAAAGACAGGCGTCCGGAGAGATGAAGTTCACCATCGATCAGGGTGCCATTGTGTGGCCCAGGAGGTATAAGCAGGTGGGAGGAAAGAACTTAATTTCATTTTATTCTTTTTAAAGCCTTGTACGGTATAATAATCTGTAGAGTACAATGTTGCCAAGTAGGCCCCCTCTCCTGCTTTAAAGCCTGCCATGAACTGTGTTAGAGTTTCCTGCGTTGCTGTTTCATTGCTACACAAAGATTGCTTTGCACGTGTGTGCTCTGATACACGTGTCAGTTTCCTGCCTGCGTGTCAATTGCCTTACTGCTGCTATGGACTGTGTAGTTTACTGACTCCATGTTTGGTTAACTGCACAAAGGACTCTTTTCCTGGGCAGCCCTGCCCTGACCTGTATCTGGACTTCCCAGTGTATGTTTGGACTTTGTTACAAGTGTGCCCCATGCCTGCACCGCCATCTGCCACGGACCGTGCCTGTCCCCTGCTTTGGACTGTGTTTTAAGTGCTGTTCCCTTGCCTCCATGGAAGTCTGCCTCATATGGGCCCAAGCCGCTGCTAGCAGCCGGGCGCCTGCCGGGGAAACCTCCAGCGAGCCTGGCTAGGCGCTCCCTGGTCAGTTCCCGCCTGGAGCCTCCCGCGGGCCGGTCCCCGAGCTTGCCCTCGCTACCGGGCAGCCTGCTAACCAGCCCCAGCTATGCCCAGCTGGCATCCATGTTCTCAGGCACCCAGAAGACCCAGGGAAGAAGCCTGCTTTGGGAAGCCATTTCGGCGAAGCGGGCACACCACGTCCGCAGCGAGAGTACCTCGCCCCGCTCTGCATATCTTAGGAGCCGCCCCGGAGAAGGAACTAAGTGCCGACCATCCCAAGCACTTAGAGAATGCATCTCAAAGAAACCTCCGCATTCCAGAGCTGATGACATCAGGACAAGCCCTGTCCGCTGGAACATCCTTTCAGCCCACTTGGATTTCCCCCTCCCTCTTTTGTCCCCTCTTCCTGAGGTGTCACTTATCACAATCTGATTACCAAAGTGGCCCATCCAAGCCATTCAGTGACCCATTAGAACCTTTGTTTTAAACTGTGAGAACCACCAAGTACAGCACCAGCCCCAGGGTACGTTTTGGGGTATTTAAGCTGGTCTCTCAGACCACTCGGTGCCTCGGCCATTCCCTATCCAGACCTCCTTGCTGTCCATCTGTGGTTCCAGTGCTGGCATTGGGCCACCCTCGCTGCTGTGTCTCTGCTTCGCTTCAGGATAAGTGAGTATTCCCCCTATCATCGTTGGGAACCAGCTAATGCGAACGTCTCTGTATTTCATACTCTGTATTTCCTAGATCTTGCGTGTTTCTTGTATGCTTGTGCAAGTTTAGGCTTACGCCACACTAAATACACGTGTTTGGAACCTATTTGTTGTCTGCCTCTTTTTCACTAGAGTGTCTGGGATCGGGACCTCCGTAGACATAGGTTAAGATCCGTGCTTAATTTTAAGTTACAGACTGCTACAGCTAATTCCCCATTATAATAAAAAGCAGTTCTGGTAACAACAACAAATGAGATTCTTGTGAAACTTACTGCTTTTTTAAAGAAAAAACAAACCAAAGAAATCAAAGTGGCTAACGGTAATAATGAATCAAATGTTTTATGAAAAAATACATGCAGTGTTATTACGACATGAACCACTTCTCGTTTCCCCAGACTAAAGCTCTTTCTCTCTGTGCTTAGATGCTGCCTTACTCCAGGTGTAACCAAATCTGCTTCCCTGGACACGTGAAAGTGGTCCTGGAAGGAAGGCCCGTTTGCTGCTATGCTTGCGCTCCGTGCCCGGAAGGAAGAATCTCTGCTCATGAAGGTGAGTGACAGTAGATGTCTCTTGAGAAAGGGGGAAAGATTCAATTGGGTGTTTCCTGCCAGTTGTTTTAGAAATTTGTAAACATGTGTCCTTCCTTCTTTTTTAAAATTTTAAATGGAAAGACCACATGGGGAGACACTACTTAGCAGACTGTGATGCGTGCGGAGAAAATCCAGAACTAGGGGTGTGTATTGTGAAATTCCTGAGCTGAAAGTATACAGAAAAATCACTTTTTGGAGTCAATACGATGATTTTTCCAGAACAGTAACACAAATTTGGGATTTTTAGATATCACAACAACAAAAAAAGCCATCAAAAGATAGATCAAAATGGGTAGCCATGTTAGTCTGTAGTAGTAGAAAAGAGCAAGAGTCCAGTAGCACCTCTAAGACTCACAACATTAGTGGTAGAGTATGAGCTACCTTACCTTCAGATCTCTGAAGAAGTGAGCTGTGGCTCACGAAAGCTCATACCCTACCAGAAATTTTGTCAGTCTTATAGGTGCTACTGGACTCTTGCTCTTTTCCACCCCTCCAAAAATCCATGTTGTCAGGAGTCTTATTTTTCTTTGATTTTTCCAATTTCCCAGGCAGGGGATTTTCTCCCTTCCAATCAGATCCTTGCCAGGGAGCAGGGGGCACCAAGTGCTTCCAGGCTGCAGCCAATCATCTTTGGAGAGAAGCCACAGAGAAGCTTCTAGGGTGAATTCAGGCTTTATTTGATCTAGAATCCACTTTTTGGTGGTTCATGGTATCCGTAAAATTCTCCTCCAGCACTGATGGAGAAGTTTTATTGAATCTAAAAATTCTCCTCCAGCACTTATGGAGAAGTTTTATCGAATCTAAAGCAATAGTCATTATTGTGGGCATGAATGAGACGTATGTGATGCCAAAGTCACTCTTCTTCTTTCCAGATGCAGACACTTGCACCAAGTGCCCAGATGATCAGCATCCCAACAAGGACCGGACTCACTGCATTCCCAAGACCATTGTTTTCCTATCTTATGATGATACTTTGGGGATTGTCCTAGTTTTCTTTGCTCTGTTCTTGTTCCTTATCACAGCTTTAATTTTAGGAGTCTTCATTAAATTTCTGGACACTCCCCTAGTCAAAGCCAACAACCGGGACCTCACCTATGTTCTCCTCGTCTCCCTCTTGCTTTCCTTTCTCTCCTCCTTTCTGTTCATCGGCCAGCCAGGGAAGGTGACCTGCCTTCTTCGACAAACCGCCTTTGGCATCATCTTCTCCATTGCCATCTCTTCTGTCTTGGCCAAAACCATCACTGTGGTGGCGGCCTTCATGGCCACCAAGCCAGGCAACAAGATGAGGCAATGGCTGGGCAAGAGTCTGGCCAACTCCATTGTCATTTCTTTTTCTGGCATTCAAGCTGGCCTCTGCATCATCTGGCTGGGATTCTCTCCGCCCTTCCCGGACTCTGACATGCACTCCCAGCCTGGGCACATCACCCTGCAGTGCAATGAGGGCTCTGTCGCCATGTTTTATATTGCCCTGGGCTACCTGGGCTTCCTGGCTGCCGTCTCCTTCACGGTGGCTTTCCTGGCCAGGAAGCTGCCCGGGGCCTTCAACGAGGCCAAGCTGATCACCTTCAGCATGCTGGTCTTCTGCAGCGTCTGGGTGTCCTTCGTGCCCACCTACCTGAGCACGAAGGGGAAGTACATGGTGGCCGTGCAGGTCTTCTCCATCCTGGCCTCCAGTGCTGGCTGGGCTGGGCTGCCTCTTCCTTCCCAAATGCTACATTATTTTATTGAGGCCTAATCTGAATACCAAGGAGCATTTAACAATGAAAAGTAAAGATGGAATTTGATTCTTAGTACAGTGTTTTTCATTTTTGCAACACTAGGCACAACGTTGGCAATAAACTTGCCCCGCAAGTGAGCAAAAGCTCTGAGCAAAAGCTCTCATTTCTTCACATCAATCACAGCAGACAATTGTCATGAATCATGAAGGCAAAACACATAAAAGCATTTCAGTGACCACTGCTAACTTCCTTAAAAGCTTTACATGACCTCAATCTGCTTCCAACTTGCTTCATGCGAATATGGCCTTCCTCAGTTTTATATGGAGTAGTTAATTTCTCCTATTGCTACCCTATTGCACTGTTAATTGAATTGTCCCAGCCATTGATCGATCCACACTATGTAATCTACCTTGAGTCAGTGAGAAAGGCAGATTGACAAATTAAAAAAAAACAGAGGCAGTCAAAGAGCCAAGCTACAAGTGACGAATTACACTTGCCTGGCAAGTGAACAGATTCACATGTGTTCCTCCCTGTGGAGCGCAAGTGAATGGCAAGTGAACAGGGAGGAATACACGTGAGTCTGTTCACTTACCAGGCAAGTGTAATTCATCACTCGTAGCTTGGCTCTCATACAGCCTTTTAGGCTGAGGGGACTGCAATGAGGAGGGGAAACAGGAGGGAATGATTCCTTCTCTCCTTTAGAGGAAGCTCTAATAAGAGTAGGAAAGGGCAGTAATGCCCAATTCTTCCTCCTTGCTGCAATCATATGTGGCTGTATTTCCACGTGACCACCACCTCTTTGTCAAAAGAGGCTCCTGTGCAAAGGAACACACAAGATAATGCTTCATCTATCGGCAGGTTGGATAAATCATTCCATGTCTGAGTGGTGCAGCTGGTCTGTGACCTCTCGTAAGCACAGAAATTATTGTGCCTGGAAGCGTGCTTTGCAGTTCTTGCCCTCTCACAACGATTTCCCTTTTGAAGGATATACGATCACTCCTTTCAAAGAACCCCATCCACCCTTCTCTTCTTATTTGTATGCTGTTCTTCCACCAGTGACTCGCCTTTAGACTTCCTGGTGATCGGCACGTCCCGTTCTTGCATAAGACGTCTGCTTTGAGTTCCTTTCCTTAGGCGGGGACAGTCTCCAGAAGTCACTTACCGTTTATGTTATTTAGTTATGTTATTCTGAAAGTTGAACCCCTTCAATAGGCCACAAGTCCCCAGTCACCAGAAAGGCCCTACCCTTCTGCTTGATTGGTACTCCCAGCAAAACCTTGGCCGATTCCAGATGGCCAGAAATTGCGGTTTTTCTGCGGAAATAATCGCTTACCGGCCACACGTTCACTTTCGTCTCCATCCACTTTGTCTCGCAGCGTGCCGTGCCATCCCGCTTCCGGATGTTCGCACAGCCAACTGAGGTACCCGGGATTGGTTGTTTCCTCCCCGTCACAGTTGACGTCTGGGGCCTTCATTGGTTCGTATTTCAGTTTTTCAAAAAAAAATTTTTTATGTGTTTTGCGCAAATGCGCAAATGCGCAAATGTGCAGGTATGCGAATACGCAGCATCAACTTTTGTGCATTTGTGCGTATTTGCGCAGTTCAATGTGCGCAAACGTGCGACTGCACAAATGGCGCCCGGTTTTAAAAAAAAAATTAAGGGAATATTGTTGCCGGCCAGCCGGCAAAGGAAGGAGGGAAAGGGGAGGGCCTCTCCATGGCGACGAAGCGTCCAGAAGTGTGCAAACCCGCAATACGGCGTTCACACCGTCCGCTTCTGGAGCGCAACACAGCGCCATGAACCGGAGGTAAGCAGGGACAGGACATTATGGGTTTTTACGAGTGAGGTCGCTGGAAAAGCGAAAGCACTCGCTTTATTTGTGCCCGTCTGGAATCGGCCCTTAGCTGTTTCTTTTTCTTCAGTCATGTCCTCAAAACCTATCTTTTAACGAATCCTTGGGTTTTACTTCTGAATCCTCTCTCACAACTGAAGGGAACTCCTAGTATAAGTACATCTGCCCTTTCTAGCATTTCCCTACAATTTCTGTATTTAGACTGTAAGCTACTTAGGGGCATGTGTGATGGATACATACCAATCCAGTGATCTTTCTTTGACTTTGTGTTTTGTTTTGATCATTTTCATCTTGTGAAGAACACTATTATTATTATTATTATTATTATTATTATTATTATTATTATTATTATAAAATCATGCCATGAGATCACCCTGAAACGTTTCCACTTTGTGCATTCTCTGTTACAGTTAAGGCTAGAAGTACTGGGTTGTTGTGGGGGTGAATTATTTCTTGGAAGACCCACCACCACCAAGACCACTGCTTTCTGCACCCCCAAACCCTTTGGCCTTTAGCTGTCTTTGGGGCAGAGAAACATATTTTTGACTAGCCACTCCAAAAATTTTTGGGCCTCAAATGGCTTTGGGGGGGGGGGCAATGCATCAGGTTTAACACAGATGCAAAGTCTCTCAAGCAAACAAACCATGAAGCCCTCGGACTTACAGCAACCCCAGCAGGGGGCTTTCAAGGGAAACAAGAAGCAGAGGACGTTTGCCAGTGTCTTCCCCTGCAGAGTCTGTACCTCATACCTTTTGGCCAGAAACATTGGGCCCAGTTTACATTAGAGCTTTCTAGATGGCTCCAGAATGGACATCAGCCCATCTCCTGACCATTCTTGGCAGATCTCAGTCTAAATTGAGTTAGAAAGAGGAGCAATCACGAACAACCAGCTCTAGCCCATTTCCAGGGCATCTTCAGGTGTCCCCTGGTATGTTTAGGAGGTCTGAACTATCTAATCACAGCCCAGGTTCCAAACTCAGAGAGCCCAGAGTCTGAAATTGCACCAATCAGGGCACCACCCAAATTATTTCTGTTTCCTTTAAAGTAGAAAAAAGTATGCACAGAGGGGAAAATACAATCTCCATTTAGAGTCACTGTACTACAAAACAATCAGTAAGATAAATAGACCATAAAAAGCAGCATGGGGAGGAAGCGGCATGGTATAGCCCAATCTCGTCAGATCTCTGAAGCTAAGTCAGTTCTTGGATGAAGGACTACCAACAGAGGAAGGTACTGGCAAACCACCTCTTCTTCTCACTTGCCTTGAATGTCCCTGCTGGGGTCGCATAAGTCAATAAGTCAGTGAGATATGCAAATCTAAATATGCAAATTCTAAATCACAATGAACTTCTACTGTCGCTCTTATCTACTGTTTATATGTTGTAATCTTCTAAAGCCAACAGTAGCAGCTTTCCTGGGGACACTTCCCTGGAAATATGCCCCATTGCATGAGTTAGGTAGAAAGGGGTTGGTTTGGGATGGGACACACTTGTACACACACACTCCTGGCCTCAGTTCTTGGATCCAGCATTGCCAGGGCAGCACCTGGCCTTGTGCAAGGGAAACAGGGAAACAAGGAGACCCTTCCAGGCCAAAGTGGCAGAATCCTCACTCCTGCTTATCTGTCAGTGTGTGGTCACTCCTTTGAGTTTAGCATCCGGAGATGGGGTAACTCTTTGGGTTCTGAAATACGGCATATCAGCTACACAGCATGCACTCCTCTTTGGGGGTTAGTGCTAACTGCTCCCCCAGTAGTGCTAAGTGCCTATTCTGTTCTTCTCCCACCACCAAGGTGCAGCGCTGCCTGCTCTATGATCACATGGCAGCAAGCTCTGTGGCAGTTCCATGTTGCACACCATGCATGTGTGAGATGTGCTGTTAAGTCACTTCTGACTTACGGCCACCCTATGAATGAATGACCTCCAAGAAGTCCTGTCATTGACACCCTTGCTCAGGTCTTACATCCTGTAGTAATGGCGAGGGCAGTGATTGGGTGCTGGGAGGGGGCTTGGCTATCACTAGGGAAGGAGATGATTAGTTGTGGAAGTATTATTTGAAAACATTTGTATTTTGCCTTTCTATCCAGGTAGGGGTCCCCAAAACAGCGAACATTAAAATGTGGTTGAGTCAGTCGTCCATATCTCATTGCGTTGTGAGTTTTACCAAGAAGAAAGAACTCAGTTGATTATTCTACTTCTCAGTAGGTTTAAGCCTTTGCAATATTTTATGAATTTTAAGACCGAAACTCTGTGGGAATATCTCTTAGAAGACACTCAGAAATCTGTCTCATATGCATTAGCTAAGTTATGTTCATTAGCAATTTGGAAACAAAAATCCTTGATAGATGGGATTTTGAATGAGTGCGCCCTTTTAAAGATTTCAGAAGTATAGTTTGATTTTATAACTTGTCACTGTTCTTTTTAAAAATGTATTTTAAACGTCCGCCTTCAGGGGTTAATTTGTAGTTGCTGGTCCTATCTATCATCTATCATCTATCTTCTATCTTCTATCTATCTTTTCGATTTATATTCCGCCCTCCCCGCACAGGCAGGCTCAGGGCGGATTACAATTTAATAAAAACATTACCACATAAATTACATTAAAACAGTTTAAAACAGCTGGTGGCTTCAGGATAATTCTGTGAGTTGCAACACCAAACATAAAAGGAATCTCAACATGGACTACACCATCCTCCAAACCTCCATGTCTGTTTTTTGCCTAGAACACTGTGGTTGTCTGTGGCATGCTTAACTCGTCAGAAAAACAAGCTGCAAGCCTCAAGATTTGCCTCCAGCTTCACAATGATGAAGGGAGCTGATATGTCCACAACAAAAGGAATCAGAACATTCTGGCCCAAGCTCTTGCCAGAACCGCCCCCCCTTCCCCAATTTGCACTGGAAGCCATGTATAATTCAATCAAAAAATAAAGCTAGGCTCCTCAAAACGGGCCATTCGCTTCAAGATGATAGTGCCTATTTTTCAGTGCCAAACGTTCTTAGCCTTACCTCCCTCACAGGGTTGTTTTGAGGATGAAATAAGCCCCTTTGAGTCCCCATTGGGGAGAAAGGCAGGGCATGATGTTCGCTATAAATCTAATTTGGCCTACAGTTTTCCAGGAAAGAATTAACTCTGAGGCTGTTGCTTCTTTTGTCAGGAGACAGAGCTATGGCGCTCACCTCAAGGGTGAGAGAGAAATTCCTTGAGACCTGTGAGTGGACCCCAGCAGGGTATAATGCCATTGAAGTCCACCCACCAAAGAAGCCTTTTTTCCTGATTTGTGTATGTTACGACCCCTTTCTTTAGTTAGTGTTTGCTTTTAACCCTTTTTTTTCTTGCCCCTCTGGGTAGATTGCTGCCACCAGGAATTATATTCCAAAAATAATTTAAATTTCCCCTTTAATAATGTGCCCAAGCATCAGGCTTCTTTGTGATACTATGTGGCCCTGAGGAAAGGAATGAGATATAGGACTAACTCAGGGATAAAAAAACCCAACAAAATAAACTTTTATTATTACAAGAAGCGTATCAGTTTCATATTATTTCATAAGCTTGATGGTTTCAAAGAGCATTATCTGTTCTTAAGGTTTCTTTTCATGGACACAGTCACGCCGATCTTCATAAACTTTCTCAGGCTGCACACACAGTTTGCCTGCTTCAAATACCAATTTCTCATTCAAATACACATAGATTTTCTCTCAGGCGCACACACAGTTTGCCTGTTTTAGATAGAATGAATGGGTTCCTCTCAGACACACAAGAGTTCAGATTTCCACACAGGTTGTATTTCTCTTAGAAATACATAGACACTCTCAGGCTGCACACAGCTTGCCTTTCTTGCCCTGACTGAATGTTCTTTCACAAACATACACAGTTCAGGTTTCACACAGATTGCCTAACTGAATTAGAACAAGAATCCTTTCAGGCTTCCACACAAGTTGCCTGCTTTGCCTAGGCTGACTCTTTTCTCTCTACTGGGTAACTGAAACTGCAGTTCGCTCCGCCCACACTCAGTCATCAGCCAATCATCTCACTCACTCGTCCCTCTCTTTCACCCCACTCTTCATCTGTACCATACCACACACACACACATTTGAAATCATTACAGTGTAGTATGGATATTAGCTGTAATTCAAGGAGCTCTCCAGGGCCGATTCCAGACGGCCCTCCCCATGCCGAAATGTCGCGTGTCGTCATGCGAAAAATGCGAAATATCGCGTTTTCTTGCGCGAGTTTTGCGCGATGTCGCGCAAAACTCGCGTGAGAAAACGCGATATTTCACATTTTCCGCACGACGACACGCGACGTTTCGGCATGGGGAGGGCCGTCTGGAATTGGCCCAGGCCTCACCTGAAGAAGGCAACATTAGGCAGAGTTCTTCATTCAGTACTTAAATTACTGTTAAATATCACAGGCAGAGCCATCAGGTGCACTTCTAGTAATAAATATAGCTGAAGATGGGGAGAAGAAGAGATAAAAGGCTACTTGGTGGATGGAAACGAAAGAAGGAAGCAGGGAAAGGGGAGAGGATATGGGGGCTGCCAGGAGGAGGAAAAGAGGAAAGAGTG
Source organism: Eublepharis macularius (assembly GCF_028583425.1). Taxonomy (NCBI): domain Eukaryota; kingdom Metazoa; phylum Chordata; class Lepidosauria; order Squamata; family Eublepharidae; genus Eublepharis; species Eublepharis macularius. The sequence goes on from NC_072793.1 coordinate 181,746,826, forward strand.
TGCAGGAGAATATGGGGGAAAATAAGATGCCTCCTGCACGTCCTTGTGTGTTCCCCAAGTGGGTCTGGAAGTTCATCCGACACAACTCAGGCATAGTGTTACTCGGTAGAGGCTGCCAGGGGGAGGGAAGAAGAGAAAGCTGAAGATGGTGTGTGTGTATGTGTGTGTGTGTGATCAAAGTAGGTTGGCTGGTGGGTGGGGAGGAAAGAAAGAAAAAGAAAGGGGGAGGGACCATGGAGGCTTCCAGGGAAGAGAAAAAGGAGATAGTGGGGGAGAGGGATAAGAGATGCCTCCCCCACATCCTTCTGGGTTGCCCACCTCTCATGTCTAATGCTTTTTGCTTTGTGTCAGATTTCTGTAATCCCAGTCCTATTACATTTCTTATTAGATGTCTCATTTCCAGCCACAATTCAAGGTGCTGGCTGTTACTTTAAACCCCTTCATGGTCTGAGACCCACACATCTAATGGACAGCATTGACTCTTTGTCTTATGAAGTGTTTGCAAAGGCCGGGGTGAATTTCTCCCCCTCCAATAACCATGTCAGAGGATGGAGTAACTTTAGCAAGTTCTTGCAAATGTATTTTCTGCACCTGTGCACCTGCCCACACAGAGCCACACAGAGATCCCAAAACACTGCAAAAACAATTCTTCCCCTTATAATTATCAAAAACAAGGAGATTATTTTTTATGTCGAAGCTCAAGGGAATTCCCCAATGGTCACCTTGGAAATGAATAATATAGATGTCACAACGGGCCTGAAATGGTTGGGAGCATAAATACCGTCCCTGCCTTCGAGATCTAAGCCAGGTGCATTACTATGCCGGCACACCGTTTAATAGCCTCCCCTTTGGAGCCGAAGCCTCAGCTGCAGGATGAGTGCTTGGGCAGCTCCCCAAAAGACGAATTCTCATCCGAGGACAAGCCACTGGGGAGGAAGCTGCAGGAGTCATCCATGATGCTTCTGCTACTGCTGCTACTGCTGCCCCAGGCAGCCTGCAAAACGATCGAAGCCAAATGCCGACTGCATTTCATAAGGGACCCAAATGAACCACTGAATTTTTACCGGCCAGGAGACCACCTCATTGGTGGGGTCATCTCTTTAACTCCTGTTGTCTTGGAACCAGCCATCTTCTCTGAGCCTCCCTTTACTAGACTTCAGAGGTAAGTTGTTACGTGGGGAGGAATGTCATGCTAAGCTACCCAATTCGGATTTCACAGGATCCAGTTGTTACCAGAACTGCTCTTTATTATAATGGGGAATTAGCTGTAGCAGTCTGTAACTATTAATATTAAGCGAGGATCATAACCTATGTATACGGAGGTCCTGATCCCAGACACTCTAGTGAAAAAGAGGCAGACAACGAGTCAGGTCCAAACACGTGTATTGAGTGTAGCGTAAGCCTAGCTTGCACAATCATACAAAGAACATACAAGGTCTAAGAAATACAGAGTAGGAAATACAGAGACGTTCGCATTAGCTGGTTCCCAACGATGATAGGGGGAATACTCACTTATCCTGGAGCGAAGCAGAGATACAGCAGCGAGGTGGCCCAATGCCAGCACTGGGACCACCGACGGACAGCAAGGAAGTCTGGATAGGGATGGCCGAGGCACCGAGTGGTCTGAGAGACCAGCTTAAATACCCCAAAACGTACCCTGGGGCTGGTGCTGTACTTGGTGGTTCCCACAGATTAAAACAAAGGGTCTAATGGGCTACTGAATGGCTTGGATGGGCCACTTTGGTAATCAGATTGTGATAAGTGACACCTCAGGAAGAGGGGACAAAGGAGGGAGGGGGAAATCCAAGTGGGCTGAAAGGATGTTCCAGCGGACAGGGCTTGTCCTGATGTCATCAGCTTTGGAATGCGGAGGTTTCTTTGAGATGCATTCTTTAAGTGCTTGGGATGGTCGGCACTTAGTTCCTTCTCCGGGGCGGCTCCTAAGATATGCAGAGCGGGGCGAGGGGCTCTCGCTGCGGACGTGGTGTGCCCGCTTCGCCGAAATGGCTTCTCAAAGCAGTCTTCTTCCCAGGGTCTTCTGGCTGCCTGAGAACATGGATGCCGGCTGGGCATAGCTGGGGCTGGATAGCAGGCTGCCCGGTAGCGAGGGCAAGCTCGGCAACCTACCCGCGGGAGGCTCCAGGCGGGAACTGACCAGGGAGCGCCTAGCCAGGCTCGCTGGAGGTTTCCCCGGCTGGCGCCCGGCTGCTAGCAGCGGCTTGGGCCCATATGAGGCAGGCTTCCATGGAGGCAGGGGTAACAGCACACAAAACACAGTCCAAAGCAGGGAACAGGCACGGTCCGTGGCAGATGGCAATGCAGGCACGGGGCACACTTGTAATAAAGTCCAAACACACACACTGGGAATCCAGATACAGGTCAGGGCAGGGCTGCCCAGGAAAAGAGTCCTTTGTGCAGTTAACCAAACATGGAGTCTGTAAACTACACAGTCTATTACAGCAGCAGGGTAATTGACACGCAGGCAGGAAACTGACACGTGCATCGGAGCACACACGTGCAAAGCAGTCTTTGGGTGTAGCAGTAAAACAGCAACGCAGGAAACTCTAACACAGTTCATGGCAGGCTTTAAAGCAGGGGAGGGGGCCTACTTGGCAACAATTCCCCCCCTCGGAGACCCCGGGACGTCAGGAGCGCGGGTCTCCGAACTTGACTTCAAAGGCGAGGTGGTCAGCAATGTCCGGTGGTCGAGCTTCGAGCGAAGAAGGAGTGGGAAGGGAAGGAGGGGGAGGCGTCACTCAAAAATTTAGTTTGGAGAACCACCTAACCGAATAAGTGCAATTTAGATCAGCCAATGGGCTGCAGGTCTCTGGGTTCACACCAGGGGGTGTGCTAAGTGCAATCGTCAGAATAAATAGCAATAATTCATAAGTAATAGCAATTCATAGTAGTATAGGCAGCAATGAGCAATTCATGCATATAAACAACAACAATTCATATTTGGGTACATTGATCAATTCATGGCGGGAGGTAATTCATTCGGAATTCATGGTGGGTTAAAAGCATTAAAAACCAGGCGCAATTCATATGCATGGATTAATTCATGGATAGTTAAAATCATAAATAGATACATAGGATTAAAAGCAGGGACAATTAAAAGCACTTCATACAGGGTAAAGTGAAATGTGCAAGCATGGCATAATTCATCAAGGGTAGAGTAATTCATACATGGCTAAAATCATAAATACATATGTGATTAAAAGCAATAGTTCATGAAGTCAAAAGCAGCAAGAATAAAAGCAAGTGCGTGGAAACAATTCATGAGGGGTAGGCGGCGGAAGGGCTCATGGGGGCAGAAAAATAAACTCTGCAATTAAAAGACCAACTCATGCGGCCAGATTAAAACCAAATTCATAGAGCTTAAAAATCAGAAATAAAATAACCTTTAAAAGAGACCGTTCAGAAGGGGTCCCGGTTAAAACCAAATTCATAAAATAATAGATATGCTAGAATTACCTCGGCGGAGGGAGTCGGGTTAAAAAGGCAATTCCTAAGGTTAAAATCAAATTCATAGGGATAAAGTTCATGGGCGCACTTGCAATAGATAGAGAGAGGGACTAGTTCGGGGCTAAATTCATGGGAGTTAAAATTCATAAAAGCAATGGAAGGAAATTCATAAAACCATAGAGTAACAAAGATCACAGGCGGCTCAGTCCACAGTACAGCTGCTGGACTGGGTTGCATATATACAGGAACAAGCAAACTTAGTCCATGTGTCCCAAAACACACTTCCACCCCCCCTTGCTGTCTGCGTCAATCCGCAGAGCAGGGTCGGTGAGCGGCGAGAAGGGCTTCAGGCACACAGTTCTAGTCCTCATGGAGGTGGCGCTGCTGGCGGTCGTTTGGAGACGGGCCGTGGGCTGGGAGGCAGAGAAACATGTCCCCCCCTAGTCCACAAGAGGGCCTCGGAGCGGTGTCCGGCAGCGGAGCGTCCATGGGGCCGGTGCAGGATCCGTACACATAATAAAACATAATCACAGTTCATAACAACGTAAGCAAATAAACAAGGGTTAAAGGAGGGCGCCAAGAATCACCATTAGGGCAAGAGCAGGTCTGGATTGTAATGGTCCAGACGGTGGGATAGTTGGAGTTGCTGGAGCTGTCGGCGGCTCCAACAGCCCAAATAAAGCAGTGAGGCACACAACAAAACTTGAAAGGCCAAAATAACGATGATCGGGTGCAAAGCCAAATTGTAAATTCCAGTGGCAGTGGGGCTCCAGCCAAAGAGGGTTTCCCACCACGAGTGCTCGCCGGTGGTCTTAATCCGCTGGACAAGATCCAAAATCTCCTTTCCGTTGTGGGACACAACCAGAGCAGTGGTGTCCCCGTCCCTCTGGATGCTCTGGAGGGTGCGGTGAAGCTGCGGGTGGGTCAGGAGCTCGTGGATTAATTCCAGACCGATGCCAAGGGCGACAGGCTTCACATAACGATAGATGGAGGGTGCCACCAGGATCTCTTCTTGGGTCCAGACCGGTACCGTGTAGGTGAAGTCGCAGGCTGCCACCGAAGATAGGTTGCAAAAGCAGCGGTTGACTCCCGGAATCACGGGCTTCAGCTGGAACGAGTTCAGGATCACAAAGTCGCAGGCCGTTCGCACGCAGGCACATCCTTTCCCAATGTAGACCACGGCGGAGCTGTTCTCCCGGACGACCTCGAAAGGGCACTCGTTGAGGGCGTCGACTTGCGGGGCTACACAGGGGTGATGGGGTGCAAAGGCTTGGTCCTGGCAAATGAAGCCGGTCTGGTCTCGATGCTGGCACCCTTGGAGGCTGACGAGCTGCCATCCGGTCGGGGTGAAGCGGGCCCAATGGTCGGGGTGTCGGGCGTAGAGGACTTCGGCGTTGCTGACTTGGAGTCCCAGAGGCACGACTGGGTACACATGGAATGACTCGTGCGCACTGGCCGTTAATAAAAATAATTTAAGCTCCTGGGTGGTCGGCGAGAATGAGGAATTTACGAGAGACCACCAGGATTCAAGCTCCAGTTCTATGGGTGACAATTTGGGCATAATCAATCTTTTAATTTCCAGGGGCAAATGCCCGTCCGTGGCTTGCCGAATTAGCCCCATGGCCACAGCCTGATTTAATTGTTGGGCTTGCATACATGCCATGGCTATTGACATGTTGCGTTCCAAAGACTGTGTCCCTTTGAGCAGCAGAGAAAAATCTCTTTCAATTTGACTCTCCCAGTTAACTAAAATGGAGCTGATCTCGTGTTGCCCATTCGAAATGGAATTTAGGGACTGCACCACCAGTTTACCTAAGTCGGAGATGCTAGTCGTGACATGGGCAAACTTATTAGCGAGAGTCTCAATATTGACCGAATCCATGATTGCTAAGCCTCCGGCTGCAGGAGCAGTCCAGTCGGCAATGCTTCGTCTGGCACGCGAGAGAGAAGGAGAGGGATCGATCCACAGTTGTAGCCATGCATTCCAACCCTTGCTACCGGCCTCCAGATAGGGAGCGCACTGCGGCAGCCTCTGGGTTACATTTAGTTCAGCTAAGTCTATGCGGATCTCTTTTAACGACATTTGCGGGCGGACTAGAACTCTCTCTCGAATGTCAGTTTTCAAAACATGGGAGCCCACTATATGCGTGCCGCCTTGGCTCAATTGTTCATTGCTAGCAATCAAAGGGTCAATTTGGATGGTGTGGGTCTCCTGGGTCCGGATCAGCAAGGAATAATTGCCTGGTTCGTGAGTCAAATTTACAAAGAGCAGCCCAAGCCGGTGAAATTTCTCTACTAGGGGCTTGGTTTGGCATTCGGGCGTCTGTTGAACCAGAATCCAATCGGGTGGGCCGTGTTTGGCTAGGTCTTCCTCTTTTACAATCCAGGTCAGGTTCTCCCAGCGTTCTATAGCAAAGGAGAGAACTGCGCCTGAAGGGGGCGTGATAGTGACAGATGCAGACTCGGTGGTAGTGGTGCCTAGTAGGATGGTCATTCTGAAGGGGTCTCCTGCCTTCCATACTGCGGCCGACACTAAAATAACTTCACAGTATGGTCCGAAAGCCTCAGTGACAAATGGCGAGGTTTCAAAGTTGGCAGGGGTGGTATATTTGTCTACCACCGGGACTGCGGTGGGGGCTGGCCTGATACGGGGAAGAAACATACATGGAATCGGAGCAAGTGGTGAAACTGTATCAGTAGGCGAGTAGCATACTAATTCTTGGGACAGAGTTTTTACTCCCACACATAAAATAACAAGCTCTGGGGGCCGGATCCACTGCTCTTCGCAACTGCGGAAGTTAGTGCGGTCCGTGGGGGTGGTCATATTGCTCTGCTGTACAACCTTGCAGACCATCATTTCATTTCCTGCCAGGGTATTGATACATCTCCAGTGGGGGTAGGGCATTAATTTGGACAGGCGTCCCTCTATTAGGGTGCCTGCCAGCACGAGCAAACACAGAGTAGCCAGGTGCCTCATCTCCCGGCCTTCCTTTCCTTTTTGTAGCGAGAATATCCTTGGGAGACCTGCGGGTATAAGTACAGGTCTCCTGAGTTTGTTGCGGCACATGAATGAAGCGAGGCAGGAAAGAGGGAGGGTGTTTCTCTGCCAGCACTGTCTATCAGGCGGGGCTCGAACGAGGAGTCCCAGGGCACTAAGCGAGCCTTCCAGCTTGTTGCTCTGGGGAACTCCTGTGAGGAGGCTCCTTCCTATAGCATGTATATTTCAGGGGGTAACGTCTTTGCGTCGGGCGAGGGTCGGCCGTACGTTAGGCGGGGTTATGCAAACTCGCCCCAGGGGTCCCTGGGTGCCTGGACTATGTGGCCTCCAGGTGCCCCTTGCTCGGTGGCGGGCTACTTTTATTTTACGGGCTGAGAGCTGTCGGTCCGGCTCGGCCTGGCCTTGCCGTTTTTTTTTAAAAAGAAAAGAAAACTAAAGAGCGGTTTCCATAACTATAAGGGTTGCTGCAGACGGGGGCCCTCGTTTTAATTTTTCAAAAATAGGCCTTCGTCATATGTTTGCAGGACAACCAATTTTTGGGGGGGACTCCCTCGGGAGGCCCCATTTTCTGGTTTCAAAAAAGGTACACCGGGCAAAAAGAAAAATACACTGAGCAAGAAAAATATACTGAGCAAAAAGAAAAATACACGGAGCAAGAGGCATACGGGTGTGGGGTACTTTCAGGTTGCCTTCACTTGGAAGGCCTGGCAGGGCTTCATTATAACTTCAACATGTCTCCCCCCCTTCTTTTCCCTTATACGGTACGGGCAAGGGAAAAGATTACGTGGGGCGGGCGGCTGCTGGCGGAAAGGGCCGAAGTGGAGCCGAGGGTGCTCGGCAGCGTTTATCGAAAAGCGGCGGAGGCGGCCGAGATCTGCCGGCGCCACTGGGTCTGGGTTATTCGGGGGTCATCTTGGCGCGGGGGATTCTGGCTATGTAAATGAGGTACGCTGCCCCTTGTGCGTGGCGAACGCACCTCAATAACATATTCCAGGGGTCACATATTTACAAAATACTGGCGGGTCTTTTACCTTTGCACTAAAGCGTACTGGCTGGTGGCGCCGTATAGCAACTCACCATGACGAATATGAACATTAGTAAAAGAGGGATGTTGGGCTATTTGGGGGACCTTTTCCAGGGGAGGCACGGCCCTCAAAGCCAAAGCCGACCATCATGCGAAAGCGTGGGTCTGGCAGGTGAGACCCCGAATCTACGTAGATGCGGGATCTTCACCAGCACGGCGGGTGAAATGTTTTCAAATACAGAGATCACCTTTATTGGTGTGTCTCCAATATTGGAAATGCATTCACTCTTGGGCTAAAGCCTCTCCAACCACTTTCACACAGCAAATCTCTTTTGCCTGTGCAATTTTTTCCCGAACATGCGGCTTACAATCCAATTAAGAATCACTCTCGGTGGTGGTCCTATTTGGCTTTGGTTGCCGTGTTTCCCCCTAGGGTCCCAACTGTGGGGCCCGCCTAATGAAGTTAAAGAATGGAACTGACAAGAAATAACAAAAACACTAAATGATTATATGAAGCCAAGTTGGCTTTTTACATCTAATTTCAAAAGGGAATTGGGCTTCAGGTTCACACACACATAACGTTAAGACTGCACAACAAAAAGGGACGGGGGCTGCGGGGACTTGAACTCAAGTCTCCTTAAGGTGGCTTTTCCACTCCTGGTTCCAATCCCTTCCAAATTCTGACAGGGAACCAGTGATTACATTTATTTGGGCTTACTTCAGCCTGGGAGAGGACAAAAGGAAGAATTGGGAGGAGGTCAGAATCCTGGTCTGGCCAGTTTTTCCATTTCAATGAGGGGTGGGGGTGCAACGCTGAGTGGGAACAGTCTGTTTTAGATGCTGCTAGCAACTGGGAGTCTTTCTGGAATTTGCTCACTTGCCTTATTACATTCCTGACTGCACTCACTGCTGGAGGCTCCACCCTCTCATTAAGTTTTGGGCTTGAGCCTTTTAAAACGTGGAAACAGATACACAAATGTCTTTGAATTAGCTCAAGCACTACTAAACCACACAGGTCCGACATGAGGTTTTCTTCAGGGGTGTTAGTCAGGGAAGGCTGAGAGAAAGCTATTTGGTGTGTAGTTGCAAGCACTGGATTTTCAAAGCATTTTAAATCTTTTAAAGGAACTGCATTTTTACTTTTATTTACCTGTTCTTCAGGGCCATTGCAAGAGGGCACAGTCACGGTGGGCTGTGTATAGCTTGGCTGGGGGCAGTCTATGGGAGCCAAGACAATTTCTTGGGGAATGACTTTTAAACTCTGCACATGCTCAGAGGCTAAAGTGAATTCTGGCTTCTTAGGCATGGGGGCTGAGGCAGAAATTGGAGGCAAAGGTGACTGACTACCTGTTTCACTGCCTTTGGCGGGGCGGGGTGCTGATTCAATCACTGATTGTTCCTCTAAAGTCTTTAATCTGACCTCAGTGAGTCTCTGGGATTCTAGGAGATTTTGCATCAGGGTTTTTAAAGTGGCAGTTTCATTATTCTGGTCCTCCAGCAAAGTCTGCATGTTAAGGAATTTATTGTGGAGCTGCTCTTTCTCTATTGTGCAGGCTTTTAATTTTTCTTTTAATTCCTCATTCTCTTTATTAAGATCATTTATTTTTAAATTCTGTTCCCTATTTACACTTATGAGCTCCTGAATTTTATTTTGCAGCTCTGCCAGATTTCTTTCAGAGGTGTCTGGCAAAGTTGGTGCTGGGTTCTGGGTGCGAATCACCCTTTGGAATCTTTCCTTCTCTCTTTTAAGTTCCAAGCTATTTTTAGTTCCCGGAGGTCGAAGGCTAGCCTCAACCTTTGGTTTTCTCCCACGGGCAGTTAAGTGGGGAGAATCATGTGTGACCCCCGGGCATCCCTATTGGAAAAAGGGGTTCCCAGCTGGTGGTGGCTCTCCTATTACTGTAGCCACTGGCTGTGCATGTTGGGGAGGGCCTTTCGCAAGGGTGTCTAGAAGGGCGGAGAGAAGCACTGAAGTGGGCTGCTGGTGGAAGAGCTCCATGTCTGCCCCATGATCCTTGAGCTGCTTCCAGAGTTCCCAGCGGAGTGAGTCCCTGGCTGGCGGCGGGCTGCCTAGGTCAGAGGGCTCCTCATGGTCCTTTGGCTGCGGTCTCCAGGAGTCAGCCTGACTTGGGGGAGGGTAGACCTGGTGATTGTAGGGGTGAGGTGCCCGAGGGGACGGGGGCGCTGAGGGCAGCGCAGGTCTCCAGGACTCAGAGGGTACCTGTGGGGAGGAAGGGTAGTGACTGGGGGTGGGCACAAAGGTTACTCCTGGACGGGAGTCCCTCTGGCTGCGGCCCCGAGTGAAGCTACCACTTCTCCCACGCAAGATGCCACCTCTAGGCTCCGAGTACGAGCTATGCCCTTGGGGCCGATATTGGGAGCGGGGACCATGGTTGGCATACGTGACTGTGTTGATGGGCTCACTCTCTTTCCTATGGGGGGCCGGGGACTTCACATGGCGGATGGCGCCGGTCTCTCGCAACAGGCCAGCAATGCTCCTGATGCGAGATTCCAGCTCTCCCCATGTAATGCTCCCGGGCTCTACTCCTGCTAGGGCTAGGCGAGTGGTGCTGTTGAGTCCATCTATGACTGCTCTCCTGAACTCTAAGTCGTCGAAGTCCGGCATGTCACTTAAATCTAAATCTACCTCGTCTGCTAGTTCGGCTAGGAGCTGTTTCCTGGCTAAATATGCCTCTGGATCCTCTCCGGGTTTTTGAGATTCTGCAATATATAGGGCCTTTAAACTCTTGGTGGGCCACAGGAAGGCGCACAACTCTTTCATGGCGCCATACTGACTGCGAGTGGCTAGTCTCCGGTTGGAAATATATGCGTTAAGAGAGGTGACTATTTCGGGGCTGGCACAATGGCGAGCCAGCTGAGCTACATCGGAGCCACTGGCAGAGGGCTGGGACATGGTCACGTGTGCAAACCATTGTATAGCTGAATCTCGGTTCAGGGGTCCCATGCGGTCCGCTATGGCTTGGAGCTCATCAGGCCTCCAATTGCGGGTTTCCTTAACTATTCGGTCTGTCTTCCTGCCATCATCGTCTGTGGTGACAATTTCTTTGGTAGCTATCGGATGGAGGGGCTGTGGAGCTTCCTCGGGCTGGGGCGACTGAGATGCCCAGCTATCCTTACTATCTTCTGGGAGGGCCAAGAGGGCTGAGGGGTGCACGGCGGAGATTACGGCCTGTTGCATCCCCAAGTGTCGCTTTAGGGCCTCTAGCTCCCTCTTACAAGCTGAATGGTCCGCGGCTGCGGTTTTAGACTGGTTGTGGTCCGCCATGAACCGGGCGGCATGGGTGAGCTTAGTAATCTCTTCTTGTCCCTCAGTTAATGCGTGCTCAGCCATATCGGCACGAGCGGTGGCCGCTTCAGCCTTGTGCTGAGCGTCCTGGAGGGCGGTAGTTAGTCCTTGCTTCTCTAATATGAAATTGACGCGTTCGGCGCGCCACTCAACTGCCTTTTCCTCATGTTCTCTCTCCTGGTCGGTTAGCTTGGTCCTGAGAGTCTGGATTTCTAGGCGCAAGGCGTCCTGCTCTCGTTTTGACCTCTCCTCTAACTCCTCCTGTGCTGTTTGCAACTTGCTAATTAGGGACACACTGTCCTGCAGGGCGGTGAAAAGTGCCCAGGCTCCATATCTGTCCTTTTTGCTAGACCTAGGTTTCTCCTTGTCACAAAAGTCCTGGAAGGCGCTTCTAACTATCTGGAGTGGGTCGGGTCCCTTGAAGGAACCGGCTTCCCAAGGGCAATCTCCTTTCTTCACTAGCCACTTCTCCAGGCGGGGCACGGCGGGGTTTGCCCGGTACATTTTTCTTTTTAGTTTAAGGCTGATCTCGGGGGAGGTTAAAGAGTAGATCAGCGACACCAGGGGTGGGGCGATTAAAGCTGCTCAAGGGTTTTAACAACTTCTTCCTCTCTATGTTCCTTTTGGGAGGTTTATCCTTCCCTCAGGTCCTCAAGGGTTTTTACCAAGGGGTTTTAAGGTTCTACTTTTAGGTTCAAAGGGTATTTTTAAGGGTTCTACACTCGGTTCTTCTCCACCGGGGGAGAAGGGAAAGTTCCTATTCCCGTTTCAAGCTTGCCTACAAGCCACGGGACCAGGAAAAGTTTACTGGCTCAGAGGGTGCTCTCAAGCTCTCTAAGCCCAAGAACCAAAAAACGCTCAGTGCTTCCAAGCCTCTGCTCAGAAGCCAAAGCTCAGGGGTCTCCCAAGCCTCTACTCGGAAAACCAAAGCTCAGGGGTCTCCCAAGCCTATGCGCTCAGAAAACCAAAAAGGGTTCCCAAGCCTCTGCCCGGAACTACAACTAAAGGGGTCTCCCAAGCCTCTGCTCAGGCAACCAGAAATGCTCCCAAGCCTTTGCTCAGAAGCCAACAATGCTCTCAAGCTCTCTGCCCAAGAACTAAACTCAAAGTGTCCCCAGGCCTCGTGCTCAGAGACAAACGGTTAAACTGTCTCCAAGCCTCGACCAAAAGACTAAATGCGCTCAAGGACTGCCTCTGCACGTCCCCAAGCAAAATGGCTCAGGAGTAAAGCTTACTGTACTCCTAAGCGAGGTGCGCTCAAGAGTTCTAACAACTCCCAAGCAGAAGTGTGCCCAAGAGTCCCACTGACTCCCAAGCGAGGTGCGCCCACGAGTCTGACTTAAAACTCGCAAGCGGAAAGGCGCCCAAGAGTCTACCTTAAAACTCTTAAGCACGGTGCGGCCGGCTGCCGCGGGGCTTCAGGAACCTGGCTTTAGATTCCCAAAGCTAACTAACTGAACAACCAAACGGACTAACGATCCCTTCACGTTTCCTCCGGAGCGGGGATTGAAGCCTAAGTGCTGGCAGGAACGGGGGTTTGGACGGGCTTAGGAGAGACGGGGGAGGGCGGAAGAGAATTTTATATGTGCTGCTTCAGGATATATATATCTATAGAGCCTACTTCTGGGATCCCACCCACATAGACGCGTTTAGGCGGCCCGGAAGGTGGCCAGGAACTTCACCAGTTCAGAGGTCCTCACCCACAGTACACCGGTTATAACGGCTGGAGGGCCTCGCGGTGCACCACAAAAGGCAAGTAGTCCAAAGCTGGCTGAAGGAGGAAATGGGGAAAAGCCAACCCACAAGATAGAAATGCTCACTAGAGCCACACACACTCACACTTTTAATTCCCTGAGCTAAATTGCACTCTTTACACTGAGGTCTGGAAAATTTTCCTCTAAGTCAGTTCGCTGAAAACACGCGTGTCGACTCACGTGTATTCACACGAACTGGGTTATGCCCGCATTCTCCACCAGTAAACTGTTACCAGAACTGCTCTTTATTATAATGGGGAATTAGCTGTAGCAGTCTGTAACTATTAATATTAAGCGAGGATCATAACCTATGTATACGGAGGTCCTGATCCCAGACACTCTAGTGAAAAAGAGGCAGACAACGAGTCAGGTCCAAACACGTGTATTGAGTGTAGCATAAGCCTAGCTTGCACAATCATACAAAGAACATACAAGGTCTAAGAAATACAGAGTAGGAAATACAGAGACGTTCGCATTAGCTGGTTCCCAACGATGATAGGGGGAATACTCACTTATCCTGGAGCGAAGCAGAGATACAGCAGCGAGGTGGCCCAATGCCAGCACTGGGACCACCGACGGACAGCAAGGAAGTCTGGATAGGGATGGCCGAGGCACCGAGTGGTCTGAGAGACCAGCTTAAATACCCCAAAACGTACCCTGGGGCTGGTGCTGTACTTGGTGGTTCCCACAGATTAAAACAAAGGGTCTAATGGGCTACTGAATGGCTTGGATGGGCCACTTTGGTAATCAGATTGTGATAAGTGACACCTCAGGAAGAGGGGACAAAGGAGGGAGGGGGAAATCCAAGTGGGCTGAAAGGATGTTCCAGCGGACAGGGCTTGTCCTGATGTCATCAGCTTTGGAATGCGGAGGTTTCTTTGAGATGCATTCTTTAAGTGCTTGGGATGGTCGGCACTTAGTTCCTTCTCCGGGGCGGCTCCTAAGATATGCAGAGCGGGGCGAGGGGCTCTCGCTGCGGACGTGGTGTGCCCGCTTCGCCGAAATGGCTTCTCAAAGCAGTCTTCTTCCCAGGGTCTTCTGGCTGCCTGAGAACATGGATGCCGGCTGGGCATAGCTGGGGCTGGATAGCAGGCTGCCCGGTAGCGAGGGCAAGCTCGGCAACCTACCCGCGGGAGGCTCCAGGCGGGAACTGACCAGGGAGCGCCTAGCCAGGCTCGCTGGAGGTTTCCCCGGCTGGCGCCCGGCTGCTAGCAGCGGCTTGGGCCCATATGAGGCAGGCTTCCATGGAGGCAGGGGTAACAGCACACAAAACACAGTCCAAAGCAGGGAACAGGCACGGTCCGTGGCAGATGGCAATGCAGGCACGGGGCACACTTGTAATAAAGTCCAAACACACACACTGGGAATCCAGATACAGGTCAGGGCAGGGCTGCCCAGGAAAAGAGTCCTTTGTGCAGTTAACCAAACATGGAGTCAGTAAACTACACAGTCTATTACAGCAGCAGGGTAATTGACACGCAGGCAGGAAACTGACACGTGCATCGGAGCACACACGTGCAAAGCAGTCTTTGGGTGTAGCAGTAAAACAGCAACGCAGGAAACTCTAACACAGTTCATGGCAGGCTTTAAAGCAGGGGAGGGGGCCTACTTGGCAACACAGTTGTCTCTGTCTACAAGGTCCCTCCTTCTAGTACTGTAGAATTGCTGTAGCATAGGGGTTGGGCTGTGAATCAGCACTCTGTTAGTTCGAATCCCACTGCTGCCATGAGGTCAGCAGGCAGCCTCTCACTGACTGTATTGTGGGGATAATAACAGCACTGACTTTGTTCGCTGCTCTGAGTGGGACACTAATCTGTCCAGAAGGGCTGTATATAAGCACACTATTATTATTATTACTTGTGCATGAGAAACCACAGTCCCCACTTTTACATTCCAGGAAGATCTCAAGTTTAAAATATTCAGAAGGGAGGGATGGTTTTTCCAAGACAGTCAATGTAATCATCATTTTGAATAGAACAATATTTTAGTGCCAATTGTATTAAAAAAAATTGCGACAGCCCTGTGGCCCAGGGGGGTGAGCTGGCCACTTATGGGTGAATGGGGTAAGGAAAATGCAAAGAAACCTGCCAAATGGAGGCCCCGTCTCTGCTGCAAAGGGAATACCACACAGCACCGGAGTATGTTTTATATTGATGAATTATTTAACGCTTAATCTTTACTGGGTAATCTTCTCTCTGTGTGTGATGAAAGCATTAGAGTATTAATAAAATTCCCACCCCCACCCCCAAAGGAGGAATTTAACAACTTGTCATTGAATGGGATATATTATGACATTTGTCTCTGCAGGAGTGGACAAGCGGACAATTGGTCAATCCCGTCCATCTTGCTTGGCGTTCAGAAGATCAACCAAAATCTGAAACTCTTAAGCAATATCACTTTGGGCTACAATATCTTTGATGACTATTTCAGCGTAAGAATGACAGCCAATGTTCTGCTGGACCAGTTGTCTACCGGGCAAAAGAATGTCCCGAACTACAGCTGCGGGCGAGGGAGTGACCCGGTGGCTGTTCAGGAAAAGGCAGAATCAGAAGTCTCCATCCAGATTTCAAACCTGTTGAGCGTCTATAAAATCCCACAGGTAGGAACTGTGTGGGGGGCACAATATTTCTAATCCCATTTTGCACGCTCTCTAGAAAACAGGATTAAAACCTCCATGTCAGGAACCGCCCATAGTTTTTAAAGCTGTTGAACATTGAGAGAATTTTCACCTCCACACACTTTTTTTGTGTGTGCTTTCTCCTCAGACCAAGCACGTTAGGCAGAATTTTGAAGTAGAATAAAACTTCTGTATGTTGAAGGGATCAGCAGGTAGTGTACGGGCAACATTCCCTCTTTTTGTTCAACCGAGTTTCAGCTCTCAGTGCTGTCAAGTTGCAGCCGACTTACGGCATTGCCCTCCTCGAGTTTTCAAGGCAAGAGATAAACAGAGGTAGCTTGCCTTTGTCTGCCTCTGCATAGCAACCCTAGATTTCCTCAGTGGTCTCTCTTCCAAGCACTAACTAGAGCTGCACCAGCTTTGCTTTTGAGATTTGATGATATTGGGCAGTCTGGGCCAATCTGAGTCAGAGCTGTGTGTGTGCCTGAGGATAAAGTGCTGTCAAGTCACAATGGACTTATAGCGACCCCTGCTGCGGTTTTTAAGGGAGGAGATGAACAGAGTTGGTTTGCCATTTCTTGCCTCTGCATAGTGACTGTGTGTACAAGCAAAGAGGTACAATCTCTAGATGTTCAGCAACCAGAAGAAAAAAAATTAACAAGCTATTTTGAATTTCTAGATGCTGTTGTGACTCATCCAAACTTGGAGGAAAAAGGAAAGAGCAGATTCGAAATGGCTGCTCATAATTCCAAAGCAGACAAAGAGGCTTCTTATTAAAAGGAGCATATACTGGGTCGCGGAAACCTATTTAAAAGAATCCATAATTGGACCTTAGCAGAGTAATATCGATTGCAGTGAAAACGTGATGGGTGCTTGGAGTTTGTGTGCTGGCTGGTGTGAGTGTGAGAGAGAAAATAACAAACTTACATTTGGTTTGTTTTCAGAAAGGAAATAAGAGTTCTTTATTATAGGAATTCCATACTTGGATAGGAAAGGAGGAAAGAGAGACTCCTATCTATCTAGTCTAGGGATGGACATGGATGGCATGAGGAGGATTTTCTGACTTCTGAGGAAGTCCTGATTTGTCAATCTACAAATCAAAAGATAGTCAGAGCAGTAAGCAGATGTCCTGAGCTCTCTGTCTTTCTATCTCTTCGGTTTGTCCCCCTCTGAAACCTAAGGAAAGGGACAGCGGCAACTTCTCCTCTTCTAACTCTTCTAATCTCCATTACTAGAAGTGAGACGAGTATCTCATCTTGGAGGCCTTAGAGCTCAGCTGAAAGTTGATACGTCTGCTTTGCTTTCTCCTCTTAATAAGAGACTCTCCTCAAGTGGGTCTGTCTGTGGCTTTAGGACGCAGATAGGGCTCTGAGCATGTGCGTGAGAGGTTTGTTGCTGTCCCCCCCTCCTTTCTCCTGACTGCTATCCAACCTAGTTCAGCCAGGAGTTTCTAGCCTATGAATGGAAGAATGTCTTGGCACAAAGGTAAGAACTTTGAATACAATCTGGACTCTTTAAAGAGAGAAGTCTTTATTTACCAATCTACAGTCTTCAGTCACTAGAGACAAGTTGGATTGCTGGAATCCTTATTTTCCAGGAAATTACCCTGGGACCAGGGGAGGGGATGCTTTCTCATTAAAACAATCTCTTCCCTTTCCTTCCCAGGTCAGTTCTGGTTTTGTTTCTCATATTCTTAATGATCGAACTCAGTTCCCTTTTGTCTACCGGATGGTCCCCAAAGAAGAAGCCCAGTATCAAGGGATTGTCAAACTGCTCCTCCATTTCAGATGGACGTGGGTTGGTCTCCTTGCTCCAGATACTGAAAATGGGGACCAATTCTTGAGGATCTTTTCCCCTCTGCTCACCAGGAATGGTATTTGCACAGCTTTCTGGCAAAGAATCCCAGTAATGCCCGTGAAAACCTGGCTCTTCAGCTTCGATGTATTGCGTGTAGGGAGACAAGTTAACACATTTGTTTACTATGGGGAGACCCGCTTCTTCTACTTCACAGTCTTATTTGTACAAACTGTGACTGAGAAATGGACAACACCCACTTCAGGCAAAGTCTGGATCACGACAGCGTTGTGGGATCTCACTTTGACGTTGTCTTACAATATTTTGTCTTCCCATCACGTTCATGGTTTTTTTTCTTTTTTAATGCAAACAAACAAAAGGATCTCTCCTAGCGATTTTCGGCCATTATTATATGAAATCATGCAGTTTCAGAAGAAAACATTCCAGTGTTCCTATTTAAAGCCAGCGCTGTCTGTGAAAGGTCGGACAAGATGCACAGAGAAAGAGCAACGGGTGGACCTTTCCCAGAAGCTGCAGGAATGGGTCCTGTCTCTGGACAGCCACTGCATTTTCAACAGTGTCCATGCTGTGGGCCAGGCTTTAAATGCTGCTTACAAATCCAGGGCTAACTGGAGGGTGCCGGTGGGTGGAAGCTGGTTGGCCCCTCAAAAAATACAGCCATGGCAGGTATTCCTTTTCCCTCAAAGAAATATTGAAATGTTCAACTACAGCTATTTTGCATCCATATACTGAAAGCAAAGCTGTGAAGGACCTGGTACGGCGCCACCTTCTTGTAACGTCTTTTGTGGCTTCAGAGGATACAGCTCACCGAGACATTGCCCTGGGATCTCCCAAGATCTGTTTTCAGGGCAGCGATTTCTCCCTCCTCCACAGTGCAGACTCCTGTCTCAAGCGGCTGTTACAGTTTCTACAGCCCTGGGAATAAACATTCCTGAGGTTGGAAAAGACTGCCTTGAAAGAAGGGAACGCAGGCAAGTTCCAACCTAGGCCGTTTCCACACAGCTTACCTTCTTCCGGAAAACAGCATCTTCTCGCGCAAGAAGACACTGTTATCTCAGAAGACAGCATCTTCTCATGCGACAACAGCGACTTCCTAGCGCGATTTCGCGCAAGAAGATGCTGTTTTCCAGAAGAAGGTAAGCCGTGTGGAAACGGCCATAGTGTATCCTTTGGCAATGTAGCTCTGGTCACCTGGCAAAATGTCTTCAGCCCACCACCCCCCATTGTGAAAATCTCACGCCTCGTTCAAATTTCTTTCAAAATCTCATTCAAATTTCTGCTATCCGTATCCGATTGTATTGTTTATTACAATACAAGCTGTTGATTGGACTGACAGGGTGTAATCCGCCTTGAGTCTAATCAAGAAAGGTGGACTATAACCAAACAAACGCCTGCACCTCATTTTGCTGAAAAATGAAACACGTCCCCGCTTGCATTTCTCTGTTCCTCCAGCTTCATCCTTTTCTAAGGAACAATCGGTTTGAGAACACATCGACAGAGGGCCTTCGTTTGGATGAACAGGGGAACCTGGAAGCTGACCTTGACCTTGTGAACTGGGTGGCTTTCCCCAATAAGTCCTTTGGCAGCATGAACTTTGGGACCGTGAAGAGAGAGACTTCTTCAGGCTTCAAGCTCACTGTCGACCAAGACGCCATTGTGTGGCCCAAACACTTAAACCAGGTGGGGGAAACCATTTGATTCCCTTTAACATTCCCTAAAGAGTAACAATTGGTGGACTCCTATAGAGGAAGTAAATTATTATTATTGACCAGTTACGTTACAGGCTTATAACCCCAGAAATATGAATGGTGTAGGTGAAGAAAAACATGGTGGGACTCATGGACGTTTAGAACATTCAAAACAGCATTTGAGGTGGAGGTCTCTTCCTTAACAGTGCCACCTAAGCCAAATGGCATCAAGAGCCCAGCTGGCCATCTCTCATTGATTTTCTAGATATGGCAGGCCTCCAAGCTTTGCTTAGCCATCCTTCCCTGCCAACCTGTGGCACTGCAGAGCAGCAAAAGTAGAGATGCCAAAGCTGTGCCTCTTCCATGCACTGGAAATGCCACCAACAAAAAAAGGATATGGGATTGCTTGGTGATCAAACGAGGGATATAGTGAAAGGTGCTATTCTCTTTGTTCCAGTTCCCTCTCATGCCCCCTAACTTTCTTTGCTTGCTGCTTCTTTGGTCAGACTGTGCCTCAGTCACAGTGTAGCAAGAGCTGTCAGCCGGGACACGTCAAGGTGATTCAGGAAGGAAAGCCATTTTGCTGCTATGATTGTATTCCATGTGCAGAAGGGACCGTCTCCACTCAGACAGGTGGGTGACTCTAGAAGAATAAAACAAAAGTCCAGTGGTGCCTTTAAAATTAAGAGCATTCATGTCAGCGTGAGCTTTCGTGGGTCACAGCTCACTTCCTCAGATATTGTATTGTTGAAGGCTTTCACAGCCGGAGAACGATGGTTGTTGTGGATTTTCTGGGCTGTATAGCCGTGGTCTTGGCAGATATTGCCAAGATATTGCTCAGATTGATATAAGATGTTGCGGTCTTTAAGATGTCACCGGGCTTTTGTTTTTGGTTTTTTTTACAACAGACTAACACAGCTACCTCTTTGAAGTTTCATGTTTGTAGCCATGTTTGTCTTCAGTTGAATAGCACAATTCGAGTCCAGTAACACCTTAAAGACCAACGAAGTTTCCAGGGCATAAGCTTTCTTCTGATGATGCTACACTCAGAATGGTTTACAAAGTATGTTATTATTATCCTCTGTGAGGTACGTGAGGCTGAGAGAGCTCCGAGAAGCTGTGACTGACCCAGCTGGTTTCAAGCAGAGGAGCGAGGAATCAAACCCGGCTCTCCAGATTAGAGTCCTGCCGCTCTTAGCCACTACACCAAACTGGCCCTCACAAGAACAAATGAATATATCACAGGAACACATGAATCTCTCTTAACCTGAGTCACTTTACTGGGCTATCGAGGTCACTCTTGTCTCTTCTGCCTGGCAGTGGCTCTTCACATCACCTCCCACACAATCCTTTTTAACTGGAGATGAGAGGGATTGAAACTGGGACTTTCCAAAGTGCTCTACCACTGAGCCATGGCCTAGCCCTCTAATGTCATCTGAACTTTCGACCCTCTCCAGCCATACTACCATACAAAGTGATGGTATTGCTCTACTCTGCTCTATTTAGACTTCACCTAGAACAGGGGTCATTTCGTAGAAAAAGAGCTGGAGGAACTCATTAGCATACCTCATTAGCATAATCTATTAGCATATGCCACGCCCCTTGCCATCACCAGAAGTGTGTCATTGGCGTAACTGATTTGCATATGCCACACACCCCGACATCACCTATCCTGGCTGTTTTGGACCCAATCCTGGCCATTCAGGGCCGAAATTGGGCCCAAAATGGTCAGGATTGGGCCGCTGCTGAGTGGGAGAGTGATCCACCACCTGTCAGAGGCCCGATCCGGGCCGTTTCCGCCCCAATCCAAGCTGAAACAGGCTCAAAATGGCTGAGAGTCAGGTGGGCAGGGCCACCGAGAGTCAGGTGGGCAGGGCCACCTGACATGTGACCTCTTTGGGGAACTGCCGGAACTGCGTTCCTGTGCGTTCCCCCTCGAAATGAGCCCTGGCTTAGAATATTGTGTTCTGTTTTGGGCAGCACAGATTCAGAAGGATATTGACAAGCTGGAACATTTCCAGAGGAGGGCAACGAAGACAGTGAAGAGTCTGGAGACCAAGTCCTATAAGGAAAGGTTGAAGGAGCTTGGTATGTTTAGCTTGGAAAGGAGACAACTTGAGAGGTGATATGATAACCATCTTCAAGTACTTGAAAGGCTGTCATATAGATGATGGTGAAGAGCTGTTTTTTCGTTGCCCCAGAAGGTTGGACCAGAACCAACGGGTTGAAATTAAATCAAAAGAGCTTTTGCCTAAACATTAGGAAGAACTTCCTGACAGTTAGAGCGGTCCCTCAGTGGAACAGGCTTCCTCGGGAGATGTCTCTCCTTCTTTGGAGGTTTTTATAAGCAGAGGCTAGATGGCCGTCTGACAGCGATGCTGATTCTGTGAACTTAGACAGATCATGAGGGGAAGGGTAGGAAGGGTCACATCAGTGCTTATTTCTCATGGCCCTTTCTTACATGCCCAGGGTAATGCCAATCACCACTTTGGGGTCAGGAAGCAATTTTCCCACAGCCAGTTTGGCTAGGGATCCTGGTGGTGTTTTGCCCTCTTCTGGGCATGGAGCAGGGGTTACTGGGGGTGTGTGTCGGGGGGAGGGGGGTAGTTGAAAATTTCCTGTATTGTGCAGGGACTTTGACTAGATGACTCTATGATTCTATGATAATCAGTTCCTGCCTCTCCCTTCACATAACTTCGCTGGGTCTTGCGGCATCCTTACCTGTTTATTGATTCATCAATTTTTTTTTTTAGTCCTTCCCTTCATCCAAGGAATTCAGAGGAGTACACATAGTTCTGCCCACCTCCATTTTATCTTTCCAATTACCCTGCGAGGTAGGTTCGGATGAGGGAGAATGATTGGTGCAAGATCACTGATGAAGGTTCTTGACAATGAGAGATTTGAACTCAGATCT
The DNA here is from genome assembly GCF_028583425.1 of Eublepharis macularius. Taxonomy (NCBI): domain Eukaryota; kingdom Metazoa; phylum Chordata; class Lepidosauria; order Squamata; family Eublepharidae; genus Eublepharis; species Eublepharis macularius. The sequence goes on from NC_072793.1 coordinate 181,768,408, forward strand.
CCCCAAGCCTTCCCTGACACCACATCGTTCTCAATCTTTTGAGATACTTGCATCCTCAAAAATACAGTCTCTCTATAACATAGCAAGATTGTATTTTGGGGTGCATTCAGTATCCCAAACCAAATTTGAAAGTACCTTTTATGCCCCAGGCACCTCTCGATTTACGGAAAGAAGATGGCAAATAGCAAGTGGCTGTATGAATGAGCATTCTGCCCCCCAAAAAGTACTGTGGGTGACTCTTTTTATCCCAGAGAAAATGGAGGCTATTATGGATGGAATATGGATGTTACACTGAAGCCGCTCTCATTCTTTGCAGATGAAGATCACTGCTCCGTGTGTCCTGAAGATCAGCATCCAAACAGGGACAAAACTCAATGTGTCTCCAAGACCATAACATTCTTGTCCTATCAAGAACCTCTGGGGATCAGCCTGGCTTTCTTTGCCCTGTTCTTGTCCCTAAGCACAGCTTTAATTTTAGGAGTCTTCATTAAATTTCTGGACACTCCTATAGTCAAAGCCAACAACCGGGACCTCACCTATGTTCTCCTTGTCTCCCTCTTGCTTTCCTTTCTCTCCTCCTTTCTGTTCATCGGCCAGCCAGGGAAGGGGACCTGCCTTCTCCGACAAACCGTCTTCAGCATCATCTTCTCAGTAGCCATTTCTTCTGTCTTGGCCAAAACCATCACTGTGGTGGTGGCCTTCATGGCCTCCAAGCCAGGCAACAGGATGAGGCAATGGCTGGGGAAGAGTCTGGCCAACTCCATCGTCATTTCCTGTTCCTCTGTTCAAGTTGGCCTCTGCATTATCTGGCTGGGATTCTCTCCCCCCTTCCCGGACTCGGACATGCACTCCCAGCCTGGGTACATCACCCTGCAGTGCAATGAGGGCTCTGTCGCCATGTTTTATATTGCCCTGGGCTACCTGGGCTTCCTGGCTGCCGTCTCCTTCACGGTGGCTTTCCTGGCCAGGAAGCTGCCCGGGGCCTTCAACGAGGCCAAGCTCATCACCTTCAGCATGCTGGTCTTCTGCAGCGTCTGGGTGTCCTTCGTGCCCTCCTACCTGAGCACGAAGGGGAAGTACATGGTGGCCGTGCAGATCTTCTCCATCCTGGCCTCCAGTGCTGGCTTGCTGGGCTGCCTCTTCCTTCCCAAATGCTACATTATCCTTGTGAGGCCCGACTTGAATACGAAGGAGCATCTGATGGTGAAAATAAAAGATGCTCTATCTAACACACCAACAATGACCACAACTTGTTTGCCTTAGGAATGAACTATTGGAAGAGTTGTGAAATGACACCTCTCGTTCCTTCACATGCCTTGTTCAAGAAACTCGTCATAATGGCGTTGCCGTAATAGGCACATGTCATTTTATTTTATTGCTTTATATTTCTGTTATCCAAATCCAAGCTTTATTCACATTAATATTTCCCACAACAACTATGACCAGTTGCCCTGAAGAAAATGGCTCCCGTGGAGGGTGAATATGGTATTAAGCCTCTCTGTTCTCCAAAACTCACCACTTCTAAGCTCTACCTCCTACATTTCTGGCTGCCTGCTTTGTATTTATAGCCGCCACCAGGATAGTTTTAGGATGGTAGCCATCTTGGTCTATGGTAGAACAGCAGGATTTGAGTCCAGTCCAGGGGCACCTTAGAGACCAGCAAGATTTTCAGGGTGTAAGCTTTCAAGAATCAAAGCTCCCTTCTTCAGAAACTTTCCCTACCAAGGAGCTCTATCTTGAAAGTTTACACCCTGAAAAACTTGTTGGTCTCTAAGGTGCCCCTGGACTGAAATTTTGCTAGCCACTAGATATGGCAGCAATAAAGTTGTCAGGTCCCCCACATGTGAAAGCAGGATACGAGGCGGGGGGGGGATGACAGGAAGACTTACCAAATCGGCCCTCCATACAACCCATCACTTCTGTGTCATGCTGGGAATTACGTCATTCCTAGCGCAACGTGGAAGCATTCCAAAGCTCACTGTGGGGTTCCTAAGCCCATTCCTACACCTCCCTCCCATTGCCAGATAGGTGGGAGAAGGCGGGGGCTGGGAGCAGGGGATCCCCTGCCCTCACTTGGAGCTGGTAGCCCTAGGCCTCAGGGATCACGTGTGTTTGTAACTGTGAGTAAATTAGAGACTTACATACATTTTGAGACTGCAAATCCTACCAGAAGCAGCATCAGCACGCGCTCCCAATGTCTCTCATGGAGCTTTGCTTTGGTCTCTGGGACTAGTAATTCTTGATATGATAGCGCAGGCCTAGCAGTCTTCCCCAAATCCCACAAGATCTGGACCAGGATTTCCAACCTTTTTGAGCCTGCAGGCATCTTTGCAATGTTGACACAGGGTGGCGGGCACAACCACAAAATGGCTGCCACAGAAGGCAGAGCCAACCACACAAAGGAAACCAAAGTGCAGGGGAGACGAGGGATCATTTTTAAAAATACCCAGGGTCTACACTCATGGCACAGAGAACTGGTTGCAGGGGGAGATGATCTTGACTCACAGACTTTCTGGAACTTTGTTGACACGTCTTTGTTCGTGGGCAGCGTTGTGATTTTCCCCTGTTCTCCCTGATAGGGAACTGACAACAGCACTTTTCTAGTCACTAGGATAAAAATTGTCTGGGGACCTTATCATTGCTGGTTTCTTTTACTCCTGTAATTCGAAGTGTTCTTTTGGCCAGGGTCTTTAGCCCATACCCATTCTCCCTTTCCCATTCTTTTTCTCCTTCACCCTCTCTTAACCACACCTGGACAAGTTTGCCCAAGGAAGCTATGCAGAAAATAGTTCTCAAGCGGAAGGCTATACTTTATTAATTGTAAATTCTTCTGCTCTGCTCCTTCAACAGGAAGCTGAAGCAAACAGCTAATTTTATTAACAATAGCATGACAGGGAAAAAAAATTACCCTCTCAACTTCTGCTTTTAGTATATGTGGTGCACAGACCCGGAAAATATTGCTTGATGATTGTTGATAATACCGGCAATCCCACAAGTTTAGCTAAAGCCATTAAAAATATGAAATCAATTTTATAACTCACAGTGGCAGCAGCTACCGCGACATTATTTTAATCTGCCCAGCCAATTGAATTGCCTATCAGAAGCCCTGCTGTGTAAGAGATGCTCCTGGCAACAATCTCTTTCTAAATACACTTGGTGGGCACAAGGAAAGGTGTTAGTGGGTGCCATGGAATCCACGGGCACCATGTTGGGGGCACCTGATCTGGACAACAGATACAAGCACCTTTTGTTCTTCAGGTTCTTGGCAAACTTAGTAGCAATTAACTTATTCTTGATTCAGTTTCTTGCTTTATCTAACAACAGAATCAAAAGTCTGTGTTTCAGCAGGACTGAAATCCTGTATTTTGGTTGGCTTGGAGCTTTGGGAAGGTTACCTTTTTTAACCAATGAGGGAATAAGTTACGTTGAATTCTGGCATTTAATCCAGAAGGAGAAAGTTTTCTAAAGAAGCTTTTAAATTACTTCCATTTCTACCACGTCCTAACCTAGCCTGATGACAGAATAAGAGACTTCTACTGTGGCAATAGAAACTGCAAACAGTACCAGATTCTTCCAAGAGACAGGCCCTAAACTGCTGTAACCAATTCCGCATGGGCTCTCAAGGGCCAGTGGCTTTCACTCCTCTAAGACAACCTCAAAGCTAAGCCTCCTCTAAGGCACCATCAGAGTTTGCCAGGGCCAGATCATACTGTCCATCTTCTTTCTTGTCTCCCTCAGCCCCCCTCTGCTCTACTCACTACTCCCTCCTGTCAACAGACTTCCCACCCAGTGCCTTGACACTTTATGAGGGCTTTCTGTCAATGACGATGATCTCTTCTTCAGACAGAAGCTGTAATGTGCATGTTGCTGGCACATTCCCCTTGCAAAGTTAGTATGCTTTTGAACATTCTAGAACCTCACACCAGGTTAGTCAATAATCAAGTGAGCTTTCAGGAGACAGACAGCAGCCAGATCTAGCTCATTTCATGTAGCATATATTTAAAGGCACATACAAACATCAACTATAATTCAGGATGGACAGCGCAGCGAAAGATTAATTGAAGAAGATGGTATGTCGACCAAAAGACCAGAGAATATCCTCATCTCATTATTGTTTTAGTCGCTGACATATTTTACAAGCAGAAAAAAAATCCCAAACCCGTTAGAAATGCCAATCTCCTCCCCCTCCCCCTCACCTTATTGAAGCCATTCTGCTGATACAGGGACATGGGTGTTCTCTCGGCGCGTATATGATGCAACTGTGTACGGGTAAGCTGGATGTTCATTTATTACGTTTGCTATTATCATTGTAAAGAAATACACGTAAAGCCAGGAGTGGCTTATATTGTATGGCATTTATTTTTTGAAATATAGAAATAGCTGGATGCCCCTGAGGAAGTCCTTATGGATGAAGAACTATAGGAAAATCTGCCGGTCTTAGTTCCGGGCACCGCTGGGCTCTCCAACTTTCATCTTTGGACCAGCCACGTACTTTTCCATCTTGGCATTTGAAAAATTTGAAAAAAGAAAAAAGAAAAAAGCTAAAGAAGACACGTTATTTTGAGTCTTTAAAGACTTTTCCTGCTGCATTGCCGTCACACCCTCAGGTCCTCTTGCAGAGGACTCTTGTTTCTATGTATTATGAATAAGATTGCTGAAAAATGTTGAAAAATGATATGATATGTAATATGATGTAATTATGTATTATTGTTAAAATCACTTGAAAAGGTTTATAAACTGTTGCACTATAGTATTGTAGAATTTTCCTTCCCGATGGTCTTTTGACCACCTTTATTTAGATACAGGGACAGAGGCAGGATTAGATCATATAGGAAGCCACAGAAGATTCCCTTTGCAGCTCTTCTCACATACTTATACATAGTTCTGCAGAAGGCAAAAAGGCAAAAAGCTCAGTCAACATCATAGAACTGTTGTGGTGGGTGCATTAGAATCAAAGAACTGGATGGGGAAGCCAACGTCACCTGGTCCTACCCCTTTCTCAAAGAAGGGCAACCTTAACCAACACATTAGGAATGCCTTAAAAGTATCCAAATAAACAAGTCTAGAAGATGCCTGCAGACACGTCAGCCCGATACACAGTTCAATAAAAGGCACACATATAATTTTATTCTTATTCATTTATTTACGACATTTATAGTCTGCCTTTCTCACCGAGACTCAAGGCGGATTACAAAGCATGAGATAGTACAGTCAGTTTCAAGGGCATTTCAATAAACAATATGATAGAGCCTATAAATACACATTTGCAAAAGATGTAAAGCCAGTGGAAATCTAACACAGTTGAAGAAATGCTGAAACAGAGCATACACAATTCTAAAACTGATACATTAAAAAAAATTAAACGATGTAGAATTATGGTTGTTGTGGGCGAAACGTCAGGAACTACAATGCCAAGACCACGGCAATACAGCCCAGAAAACCCACAACAACCATCGTTCTCCGGCCGTGAAAGCCTTCGACAATACATCGATGTAGAATTACCCAGTAGGATCATACCCAAAGCAACAGATAGCACACAGTCGCCCCCACGTTACAGAATGGCCCACCTGAGGTGGTCAGGAAAGCTTCTGCTCTCCTGCGCCATGGATATAGCTAGAACTATGGGGAAACTGTTGCTGGATATGACCAAGAAAGTCATTCAAGATACTTTTGCACATAGGAACAAGGCAAGCCCGACCCCATAACTAGACAAGCCACAAATGGAGGCCAAGAATAGAACAACCTTGGAGAGGGGCATGAAACAATGGGTTAACACAGTTGTACGGCCTTGGGTAGACTAGAAGAGCCATCTAACTCTTACTAATACATACAATGTACCAAGGCCTACGTGTAGGGAGTATCTGAGAATGGCAGGAATGTCTAACTTCATAGAAGCTGGAAATATTATAGACGTACAAGTGGAGGGCAAAAAGATATTCAGATGTATAAGGAACGGACCTTTGGACACTTACCATGAAGGGTCCTTCTCTTCTGAGGAAAGGAGGACGCTAATCTCTAATTTTACATAGCCTTTGTTAAGATAAAAAGAAGCAAGAATGCACTAATTATTGTTATATGTTTCAAGAAGATGTTTCATATATGGATAACTTTGTCTGGGGTATGAGGTCATAAGATGTTATTTGTGGTGTACCTTTGACCGGGAGTGAAATGATTTGATACAGGAAAGCTAACTAGATGCTCAGGGCTTCTTAAGCGTATGCCTATATCTGAAACAGCCCTCACCAGAGTCAACCTGAACACCTGGCTTTCCACAAACTATGCAAAACTGAATTACTCAGGGGAGCTTTCTGCTCAGATTACGAGAAATAGTTCAGAGACATGCCTTGATAGGGACAGCGACTAAACACTATGCTACTAGGTACTGTCTGCTGATGTAGATATGCACCTACCAGGGAGTTTCCATGCTGTTAAACATGCCACGGAAATTAGTTATGCTTTGTTTCAGATAGATTTTATCTCTATGCTTGGCTTTATGCCTGTTTAAAAATTTTCTGCTACGTTTTTCCTGAATGTCTGAACAGTTGTTCATTATTAAGGTGGGGTGGTTTTTTTTGCACAGGTGATTTTTGCTGCTTTTGGCCCCATACCATTTTTGGTTTTCTTCCAAATTCTGAATTTTGGATGATTAACTCAGATTTCACGCAGTGTTTCAAAAGTCCTCTTCCAAATTTTCTGCCTGTGCTTTTTCCAAGCAGGCAGAAAATTTGGAAGAGAACCTTTGAAACGCCGCACTGAAATCTGAAGGGGGAGTTAATCGTGCAGAATTCAGAAGAAACCCCAATGAGGTATGGGACCAAAACTGGCAAAAATCAGCCATACAAAAAAGGCCTTATTCTTTGCTCAGTGAATATCCTAGCTGTCAATTATATTGTATTTTCACACTGTTGTAATCTGCCTTGGATCTCAGTGAGAAAGGCAAATTATAAGTAAATAATTTTTTTTAAAATACAAAATAAATAGTAGTGAAATCTATATTCCCTATTTCTCTACCAATGCATCCCTCTGAGATTACTTCCTTACAATACAAACTAGATAAATGTACAGGTAGTCCCCTATGCAAGCACCGGGTCATTACTGACCCGTGGGGGGATGCTGCATCACAGCATTTTCTTGGCAGACTTCTGTTACGGGGTGGTTTGCCATTGCCTTCCCCAGTCATCTACATTTTACCCCCAGGAAACTGGGTACTCATTTTACCAACCTTGGAAGGATGGAAGGCTGAGTCAACCTTGAGTCGGCTACTTGAACCCGGCTTCCGCCAGGAGTGAACTCAGGTCGTGAGCAGAGCTTGGGCTGCAGTACTGCCACTTGCCACTCTGCACCACTGGGCTCTTTATGGCACAGCCTATCTGAGTAAAAAAGCCCTCTAGAATAATTCAGTTTTGCATGAGTTGGGGAAAGCCAGAATAGTGGGAGCTTCCCTGGCCAATTCAGGCAGGCCATCCCAGAAGGTTGAGCCACTACAGAGGATGCACATGAATGGGCAGCTGTTGATCTTGCCCATGTGCAATAACCACACATTCCTCCCAAACACACCCGTTCTTGTGCTGATGGAGAACTCAAATATGGAACAGTCCAGTCCCTTGGCAGTGGGTTATGAGATGCGTTCGAACTGCTTCATCTTTGCCTGCGGGACAGAATCAGAGTTAGAACTGGAAGGAGCTACAAAGATCATCTATTCCCATCACTTATGCTGAGGTACGGTTTTCAGACCCTTGTCCACCCCCCTCCTCAATCTGCTCCTTCAGGAAAAGAGGGCCCAAGAGTTTCCAAGCTGACTGTTGCTGGTATGAGTTTTGCCCCAAACTGACCTCTTGGGTGTGGTGGAAAAGGAAGAGCAGAAGAAGGAGAAGAAGAATAAGGAGGAGGAGGAGATGAAGGAGAAGGAGGAAAAGAAGAAGATGGAGGAGAAGTATAAGGAGGAGAAGGAGGAAGAGATGGAGAAGGAAATGGAGAAGAAGGAGACGAAGACGATGAAGAAGTATAAGGAGAAGGAGGAGGAGGAGGAGGAGACGAAGGAGGAGGAGAAGAAGAAGGAGGAGAAGGAGGAAGAGATGGAGAAGGAGATGGAGAAGAAGGAGAAGAAGACGATGAAGGAGAAAAAGTATAAGGAGAAGAAGGAGGAGGAGGAGGAGGAAATGAAGAAGAAGAAGAAGAAGAAGAAGAAGAAGAAGAAGAAACCACCAGTTGAATCCCGATCTAGCTATGAGGGATACCATAAAAATCCAGTATTCCTAAAATCCTTATCTAATCCAGTTTGGCAAGGTTTGAGAATGCTGAATTTATCTAGCCATTATTCCCTATAGGGAAAACTATTTGGGGGGGGGGGGGTATTTTCAAGCAAACTCCACCAAATTTGTAGAGAACCTCCTCCTTCCTGTCCACTAAAGATCCCTGAAGTTTTAGGAAGATTTGACCCCATGGTCCAAGACTGTGGGCCTCTGAACAAGGTGCCTGCAGCCACTCTCCATTGCTCCCTGTGGGGGAAACATTTCCAAAGTTTTCCAGGCAAAGTGAAACCATAAACAATGCCCCCCACCCTCAGTCCAAAAGCCAGTCCCAATTTACATCCCTCTCCCAATGCAAACCGAAGCAACAAAGCCCAACAGAACCAAACTACAGCAAGGAAACCATTGTCAAACCAGAGAATCCCAATGTAGAACCAGAGAATCTCAAGCTTAAGCAAAGGTAGAGATAAGCTGCTGAGACAGAACTGGATCCCCAGCCAGTAGGCTCAACACAGCTCAGGTTTTGGGGTCTCATGACAAAGTTGCCAGTTGACTAGAGAAAACTGGTCTGGCCCATTTTTGTGTCTTGAACAGCAGGTGTGAGTAGGTGATATTTTTCACGGAATGGAGGTAAGCACAAACCGCTGCTAATTTTTGCAGCTAATGCTTGCGGATAAAAGCAAAACCACAGAAGCTAGCAGAAGAGTTGGCGACTCTCAATCAGTCCGAGGGGTGCCAGGAGAGGGTTGATAGAAGAGAGGAACTCTTAACCCCCTCCCCAAACACATACCCACATGCACGTAATTGCATGCTTCGCTCACTGTTAAATTTTTAAAGGGGCGTGTATTTTTTATTGAGGGTCCCTTGGACTTGATTCCAACTATATGTATTGAGGAACAGGGACGAAAAGACTGGAGTGTGTAACTACCGGGGAAATCTCAGCACCAGGATAGATGAAAGCCAGAGTGCTAGTTAGAATGTGAGACTAGGACTGGGGGAATCAGGGTTCAAATTACTGCTCTGCCATGGAAGCTTGCTGGGTGATCTGGGACCAATCTCGCTCAACCTCGCCTACCTCACAGGGTTGTTGTTGTGAGGATAAATAAAGGCAATGAAGACCCATGTAGGCCTTCCTGACCTCCTTAGAGGAAGGCTGCGGTCAAAAAGTGATTGCTAGGATCTAAATTTGAAGGTTCCTCTTTAGAAAGATATTTCATACCCAGAGATGATGAATTCTTCTATAGACACCACCGGCTGGATGACTTTAGACATTTTCCAGTTGCTACCCAAAGCTGCCATTTTCAGTCAAATGAGAAGGGTTATCATATCTCCATATTATGCTGGGTTTGACAATCAGTGCCTGGAAGCTGGTGACATCGGCATGTCCCTCATGATAGACAAGTTGTGTCTCTCTGCGATATTGCAGTGTTTTGTTTTGATTGCATTGTGTATATCAATTTAGAAAAACAGGAAATTTTTAAAAAGCATGCTCTTCATTACTGTTTCCCATAGAAAAGACACGCATACCAGAAAAATCATTTACTTACGGATACACATGATGATCCCAGCGACGAGAAGGGTGGAAGCCACAACCCCCGCAAGTATCCCAATAATGACCCCCACCTTGGATGAGGCTGAAACGAAGAAAAGATCCGGATAAGTGCAGGAAGCACCGAAAGAATCTCCATATGTATAGAGAAGGACTGTATGAATCTGAAGCTTGGGCCTGCCGCAGAATTAGTCAGGAGAAATGCTTCGACTTGGATAGCCCAGTCAAGCCGGATCTCAACAGATCTTGGAAGCTAAGCAGGGTTGGCCTTGGTTAGTAATTAGATGGGAAATCTCCAACAAACACCAGGGTTGCAGAGGCAGGCAATGGCTACCCCCCTCCGTTATTCTCTTTCCTTGAGAACCCCAGCAGGGGTCGCCATAAGTCAGCTATGGCTTGAGGGCACTCTCCACCACCAACTGGGGAAGGAGGAAGAAAGCAGAGAGACACTGGTGATCAGGAACAGCAAAACAAATCTTTCACTTCATAAGGCAGCCTTGAAAATAAGGAGTGTTGATTCCACTACTTCTGAAATAGTGGAAAGGGAAACGCAGGGCCTTTTCTGAAGTGGCCACGATATTTTGCCAGTTCTGTCCCCACAGAGGCCCAGAAAAAGCAGGCCTTAAAGGAGCCAGTTTGGTGTAGTGGTTAAGAGTGTGGGACTCTAATCTGGAGAACCGGGTCTGATTCCCCACTCCTCCACTTGAAGCCAGCTGGGTGACCTTGGGCTAGTCACAGCTTCTAGGAGCTCTCTCAGCCCCACTCACCTCACTTGTTGTGGGGATAATAATAACATACTATGTAAACCTCTCTGAGTGGGCGTTAAGTTGTCCTGCAGAGCGGGATATAAATCAAATGTTGTTATTATTATTATTACTATATATCAAACCTTACAAAGCTTCACTATTTTAAGAGGCCTTTGGTAGCTTTAAACAATGGCTTTGTATACACTAAGATGACAATAGAACTAGAATGTCAGTTTCTCCTCTTCTGCTCCACTCCCTTTTCCAGACAGGCACACATTGTCTCTTTGGCACACTACAAGTTGTTGCACTAATTCCTTGAGAGTCAAATAGAGGCGGCAAGAGGTGAAGTTCTAGTCCTGTTGGGGAAACTAAAAACCAGTAAGTCTTAAAGAACTCAGATGTGAGATTGTTGATCTACTAACCCATATATGTAACCCATTGCTAAAATCAGCCACTGTACCAGAAGACTGGCACGAAGCTAATGTTGCATTGATTTTTGAAAAGGGGTCCAGAGGGAACCAGGAAATTACAGGCCAGGAAGCTTAATGTCTGTCCCAGGCAAATTCATAGAAACTGTAATCCAAGACAGAATTATTAGGTACATAGAGGAACAAAGGGGAAATCAGGACAGCTTCTGTTAAGGGAAGTCCTGTTTCTTAGAGAAAGTGAACAAGTTTGTGGATTTGGTGTTCCAATAGGTGCTACATTCTTGGACTTTCAACGAGTTTTTAACAAGTTTCCTCACCAAAAGTCTTGGGGAAGCTTAGTCATGGGATAAGAGGACAGGTCCTGTTATGGATTAAGAATTGGCTAAATGGCAGGAAACAAAGAGTAGGAATGAATGGGAAAGAGCCCAGTAGCATCTTTAAGACTAACCAATTTTATTGTAGCATTCAAGAACCACTACTCTCTTCGTCAGATGCATGGAGAGTATGAAGAAACTGATCTGACTAGTTTCTTCCTGTCCTCCATGCATCTGACAAAGAGAACTGTGGTTCTCGAAAGCTTATGCTACAGTAAAGTTGGTTAGTCTTAAAGATGCTACTGGACTCTTTTCGATTTTGCTACTACAGACTAACACGGCTCACTCCTCTGGAATAAATGGGAAGTTCTTGCAACGGAGGGAAGTAAGCAGTGGGGTCCCACAAGAACTGGTATTGGGACTGGTGCTATTTAATTCATTCATAAATGAACTGGAACTGGGGGTGAGTAGTATAGTGGCCAAGTTTGCAGGTTATACAAAACAATTCAAGAAGGTGAATACTGTAAAGAGCTCCAGGAGGATCTCCACAAGTTGGGCGAATGGACAACAATGCGGCAAATGAAGTTCAATGCTGGCAAGTGTAAGATGATGCATGCTGGAACAAAAAAAGAACACTCAAGTGTAGGGAGATGCAATGTTAGCCCGGAAACATAGTTTAAAAATACAGAGCCGGCAGAGATCACTCCTCGCAGGGTTTGTTAATTCATCTTTGCCTCCCTGAAGGCTCTGACAATTTCACCTCCCCTTCAGGGAGGCAAAGATGAAATTAACAAACCCTCTGAAGAGCGATCTCCGCTGGCTCTGTCTAGTTGGCCACTGTATGAGACAGGAAGTTAGACTAAATGGACCACTGGTGTGATCCAGCAGGGCTCTTGTCTTCTAGGGAAGCTGCTCAGAGGAGCATCCTTTCCTTGAGCCCTCTTTCCTCCCTGGGTGGAAATTCACCTGCTAGAAGTCACCGCCCCCAAACTCCTTCCTCCCCTCCATTTCAGTGTCTCACCAGGTTCCTCCCAGGACACATTTAAAGGCTCCAGCAGGCTGTCATGTTCCACGCGGCACCGGTAGAGATCTCTGTCCTTGGGCTCAATCTTGACACTCAGCCAGGTGTAATACGTCCCATCGGAGTTGGAAACGACACCCCCATGGAAGGTCTCCTGCTCCCAGGCCTCCCCGTCCTTCTGCCAAGTGGCGTTGATCTCCTTGGGGTGGAAACCGTGGGCCCGACAGACGAGAGTTTCCCGGCCGTCGTATGACGGCTTGCGGGCCACTTTCACCACCGGAGGCTCTGAGAAAGCAGCAACATTGGTGCATGTTAGGACAGAATCTTTCTGTTAGCAGGCAGGGTGGGTCCCAGGAACGGACCCATGAGATAATCTAGCTCCTCTCCTCGTATCGATATTGGCTATCCCACATTTGCAGCATTACAAAGCAATGAAAAATCCCGAAGGAGGCATTTGCCCATCATATAATTTCCCATGGTTAATGTTGATGTTTGTTATTTTCATTTAATCTGGTGCATCTTTTCCTTTCCCCATGGTAAGCCATCCTCACCTCTCCTCAGGAGAGACTCCTTCCCGTAGTCCAGGAGCCTTCGCAGCGCCTCGACGCAGTCCTTCTCCAGGAAGGCCTTGACTAACTTGCTGTAGGCATCGTCATCATCTCTCTTCCTTCTGATCACCTGAGGAGGAACCATGTCTCTCCTCCAGGTGAGGGTCTCCGGGTCGAAACTTCCGTAGTACACCCCATCAAAGGCATAATGGTCAAACCCATTTTTGCGCCCATCGTTGCTCAGCTCGCAGCCGTACCTGCACTGCCAGGTATGCATCCCTGAAAGAGAACCATCAGAGAGGGACCTCAGAGTCGATGCAAGCCCATGTTCCCCTCTGGCTGCTGTCCTATCACTGGTCTCTTCCATACAGGCTGATTCCGCACACGTTGGATAATGCACTTTCAATGCACTTTAGCAATCGTTTGGAAGTGGGTTTTTTGTTTCACACATGAAAAATTCAGTTCCAAATGATCTCTAAAGAGGATTGGAAGTGCATTATCCAACGTGTGCGGCATCAGCTAAAGTCAAATTGCAGCAGTTCAGATTCCATTCTGCTTCTCATGGTCTCCAGAGTTTCACACATGCAAGGGAGGCATGAGATGCAGAACAGAATTTTTCTCCAGCTTCCCCCCGAATATTTTCCCCTGCAAACACAGGTAGCCCACTAATAACTTCTGAGTGCCAGAAGAATTCGTGCCCCCATTTATTTTTTACTTTTTAAAATGTTGCAGTGCTGAAGTGTTTTTTTAAAGGGTTGCAATGCTGCCCGCCTTGCGATCAGCCCATGCAATAAAAATACATTTGCTTGCAGGTTGCGCAGGCCCTACATTCCTGCATCTTTAGTTGAAGAATTCGTTTATTTATTTGTTGCTTTTACAGTTCAAAGGATTTTCCACGTTCCATTTTGTGAGGGCTGACAAAATGGTGAATGTTGCAGCAGTGGAGGGCTGATCGATAGATCAGCCCCTCCCTGCCACAATCATGTGACTGGGTACGTCCAATAGTAGTGCTTCATTGATGGGAGCCCAAATCTTTTTCTTTCTACTCCTCAGCGCCATTTTCTGCTCTAATTGAGAATAGGAAGGACTCCTCAGATGCTGCTCCAAGGGGTGCCGCTGGTAGAGGAGTCTCCTGGCATGAGAGGAAGAAACTGGATCTGGCTAACTGCACAATGCTCTTCCCCAAGAACCATATAGAATTAGAAAAGTGATCTTTAGAGGCGGGTGTTCAAGTGTTTCAAGGCATAGGCCTGACATTGGATCTCTCCTCTGCATTTTGGAGGTTCAGAATTCCTGTCCAGTACAGAAAAGACAGTTATTAGAAGCAGAGGGGGTGGCAATGCCCACCCCCACCTTAACCCAGCTGGTATTAGGAGCGGAGCAGGTGGCAATGCCCATCCCCCACCTTAACCCAGCTGGTATTAGGAGCGGAGCAGGTGGCAATGCCTGCCACCGCCCTCACCCAGCTGGGATCCGGAGCAGAGGAAATGGAAATGCCCGCACCTGCCTTCACCCAGCTGGTATTAGGAGCGGAGGAGGTGGCAATGCCTGTCCCCCTTCTCTCAGCTGGGATCACAAGCAGAGCAGATGGCAATGCCTGCCCCTTCACATGGCCGAGATCAGGTGTTGAGCAGGTGGCAATGCCCACCCCCGTCCTTCACCAGACGGGATCAGTGATGGAGGAGGGGAGAATGCTCACCTGCCCACCCTCCCCTTTCTAGAGCCTGTTGTATTTTTCCCACAACGGGGTTTGTTGTTAGTTCACAATAAAAGACGATCTCACTTTCTTCATTTATTATTGCCTGCAGCTCTTTGGGCAGGAGGCAGAAGTGCTCATTCACTATTCAAAGTGGCTAACAATGGCAGGACTCTAATCCGGAGAACCAGGTTTAATTCCCCACTTCTCTGCTTGAAGCTAGCTGAGTGACCTTGAGTCAGTCACAGCTCTCTCAGAGCTCTCTCAGTCCCACCCACCTCACAGGGTGATTGTCGTGAGGATAATAACAACACACTTTGTAAAACACTCTGAGTGTCGCATTAAGTTGTCCTGAAGGACAATATGTAAATTGAATGTTGTTGTCGTTGTGTGAGTATATTGGGCAACAAATGGGAGTTAATAACAACAAAATCTTTTATATTCCACTTGAGAGATGTTAGAGAGTCAGACTAGAATCTGGGAGATTCCAGGTTTGAATCCCCACTCTGCTAGGGAAGTGTGCTGGGTGACCTTGGGCCAGTCATAACAAACGTTATCTAAGAAGTCCTGGAGTTGGTCTGCTACTTCTTTCTCAATCACTCTGCCCAGAAAGGGCAGATTAGGAACTGGGCCATAAATGGTCACATCATTTTCCTATAGGGATTTTTTTTTGAGTGGGCAGATAACTGCCTCTTTAAACCAGTTTGGTGTAGTGGTTAAGAGTGGCAGGACTCTAATCTGGAAAGCCAGGTTTGATTCCCTGCTCCTCCACTTGAAGCCAGCTGGGTGACCTTGGGTCAGTCACAGTTTCTTGGCTCTCTCTCAGCCCCACCCACCTCACAGGGTGATTGTTGTGGATAAACCACTCAGAGTGTGGCATTAAGTTGTCCTGAAGGGCAGTATATACAGCTAATGTTGTTGTTGTTATTGCATGGCCAAGGGAAGGTTCCCTGAGACTGATGTAAGATATTAAGGGCTCATCGATGTGGCTAAAAACCTTAGAACCCCTTTCAATTCTTCAGGTTTACCTTTATATTTTTAATTGGATCAGTATATGTTTTACTCTGCTCTTAATCCTGCTTTGCCCATCTATCAAAAGTTGGAAGTGATCTCAATTAATCAGAAACACAAAAGCAGGACCGGTCCTGGCATGACTGTCTAAAGGTGTTTCCCAGCCTCTTCTTCTTGCCTCTGGCCACAAAGAGGAGGTGGCTGTGCCCTCCCCATTTCCCCACCACCACTGGAAGTCCTGCTTATGGGCTTCTTGGGCAACCTGGGCTGATTCCAGATGGCCTACCTTTCGCCGGAACGTCGCACATCGTTGCGCCGAAAATGCGATATTTCGCATTTTCGGCGCAACGACACGCGATGTTCCGGCGAAAGGTAGGCCATCTGGAATCGGCCCTGGTCAGCTAGGGTGAGATGGTCTGATCCAGCGGGGTTCTAGGAAGTACCTCCCCTTTTCTGCCCTTGCTAGGGAGGAAGATGGGACAGCCCCAAACCCGCCCTTTTCTCACTTCCACTCCGATTGTAGACCCGCTGCAAGTCCCTCAGGTTCCCCTTCATTTGCAGCTCATGATGCTTGGCTATCTGCGTGACCCGGTCCCAGAAACGGGGCTCCTCCTTCTCCGCCTTCCTTATCCAGGGCACCACAGGCGCCGCCCTCCTCGTGGTGCTGTTGTAGTGGCCGATGAGCTGGTCGTTCACATATCCCAAAGCAATGAAATCAGGCAAGTCCTGGACAGGCTCCAACATGGTTGTGTAGAAAAACTGGAGGGAATTCCAGGAGGACCCTGGGAAGGGCAGAGAGGCAGAGAGCTAAGAGGCACACACCCCAAATAACTCACAAGCCCTCCGACCCCTCCACAAAGAGAGGAAGGGGTTCCCTTTCTCCAAGTTAAAACACTGCCAGTAGCCTCCCCCCCAATTCTTTCTCTAAAAGAGGTCCAAAGTATTTCAGGTCTCCAGTGACAGCCTCTTTCCCTCCACACACACACACCACGGGTCACCCACCCACTAGGGATCCCTGAGCCATGGGGCAGTTGGCAGCCAGAAACTCCCCTTCCCGGCCCCGGAGTTGTGGTAGTGGCATGACACTCTTCTGCACCACAGTTGCACCACAGCTGCATCCAGGTGGCTGGCGGATGTTCTGTGCTGGCTGGTGAATCAGAGTGATGTCTGGAGCCTTCCCTCAATCCTGACAGGGATGGCGCTGGGGAGCAGGAAGGGAAGCTCTCTGCAGGCTGGCACAGCACAGATGGTTCCCTTCAAAGGGCTCTCCTTGATGCTAGCACAGATTTGGAGCTACCTTGGAGGGTTGGCAGGGGCCGTGGAAGAAGAGAGAAATGCCCGCTCCTCACCCAGCTCTGGTTTTCCTGGCATCTTTGAGCCCTTTCCCCAGAGTGTCTGGAGCCACCAAGCTCCAAAACTTCCCCTCTGCAGTCCCCCCTTCCAGCCAAGAGTTGGCAGGGAAGCCATTTAGAGGTGGGTGACTGCTGAACTCCCTGGCTTGTGTTGGGCAGAGTTAGCCTGGCAGAACTCCACAATGCAGCCAAGCACCCACTAGCTGGCATTCAGTGTGCCTTTTCCTGGCAGCCGGGCTGGCGCTTTGGAATACACCATTTCTTTGGGCAAGGCTTTGCAGTGGCTTCTGTCCCACTGACCCCTTGCAGGACATGAGGTGACCAAGATCCGCTGCAGCTCCCCGCCCCCTCCATCCATGGGAGCGTGGGAGATGGGACAGCATCACCATGGAGAAGCAGCAAGCCGGGCAAGTGAGGGACACCAAAGGAGACTTCTTACTTTTCTTTCTATTAAATGCGTGCATGTATGACAAAGTTATCATTCACCCAAGGCAGGGGTCCCCAATGTGGTACACTATGACACCCACCAACACCTTTCCTGGCATTCGCCACGTCTTTATAGAAAGTGAGTTGGGCCAGGTGGGGGTTTTGCTCTGATTTGCTCATTGGAGAGCTGGCTGGCTGCGCAGATTTTTAAAAACATTCCTTTGGCAGCAGCTGCCACCACAGCACAAGGGTCTTCACTGTATGACTTAAGGTAAGCTGCCACGGCCATTTTGTGACTGGCTCCACCTCCTGTCTGTGGCAGTTATTTTGTGACTGGGCCCACCACCCTGTGACAAAATTCCAAAGGCACCCACAGGCTCAAAAAGGTTGGAGACGCCTGGCCTTGCGCACCAAAATCTCTTGAGCTAGCCCAGCATGGCCCCTCTGCCCAGCATGACTAAGGAAATGAAGGCTAAATTTCTTGGAATTCCCAAAATAATCATTGGGACCCACTGTGACAGGCAGGACCAGTTCTGGCTGGGGAACAGCCAATGAGCATTAACAGAATGCTGGGGCTGGTGACAGCTGAGATCTGTTACAGCTGTTAGGTGTGAGGATCTGAAGGGAGGATTATTGGAACTTGTAAAGGGAGCAGCCTGAATAGAGATGACTTCTGAGAACTGATATTTTGTTATTATTGACTGCTAGAATGAACTGGGACTGATTAAAACCGTGTATCTATGGGTTACTCTAAACGTTACTTCTTTCACTAGTTCTCCACAGAGCCAACCCAGGCTTGTGCAGCTCTGGGGAATGGCTTGCATTAAAAAAGGCAAGCCCAAATGGGCCTGGAAAGCTGCCATGCGGGGGCGGGGGAGTGCTCCTGCCTTTCTCCCAAGCTTCCCCCCATGCAAAAAGGGGGGAGTTTCTCATTTCCTGTTCCACATGGAAGTATTTTGTGGGCTACAAAGGAGATAACTAACTAACTAACTAACTAACTAACTAACTAACTAACTAACTAACTAACTAACTAACTAACTAACTAACTAACTAACTAACTAACTAACTAAGCAGAACCATCAAACAGGCAGTTGGAGGTTCAAAGCTGGGGGGAAAGATAACCCATGAATGAACAATCTCCCAAATGTCCTGCCATTGACAGCCTCGCTCAGGTCTTGCAAACTGAAGGCTGTTGGCTTCAATTCTCAAGAAAGTCCCTTCTCCGCACCTGCAGTGGCCTCTGTCAGTCAGCAAAGGAGAATTGTTTTATATTGCTCTCTGTGTGAGCAGAATCAAATCCCAGGTTGTAGATTTTAAAAGTGGCTCCTAGGGATTGAGTCTAACATCAAAGAGAGAGCTGATGGGGGATACCTGGCACAAAAGCCACGCTAAACTTATGCCTATGATAGGTCGTAAATATGTCTGCATAAATGGAGGTCTGTTTTGATGTTTAATTTGGGGAGCACATTTGAGGATAACAGTCTAGAAACTGGGAGGCAACGGGTAGGAGGAAAATTCAGTGGAAAAGGAGGGTGGCCTTTTTTAGAAAAAGAAGGGCTGCGGCATCCCACTTCCTCATTCAGAACATGCCTGCACCTTTCACTGTAATACAAAAACAGAAGTTTAATCTAGGAACTGAAACTTCATTCAGCCTTATCTGGATGGCGAACCCGAGATCTACCTCCCTCCCTTTTTACATTGCAGTGATGCTCCCGGGGCAATGGGGCTGGGTACAAATTTAGCTCTCTATCCCATACAATCCCCCATCCCTCCCCTTCTTCATTTAGGTACTCACCAGAAGGGCCCCCCAACAGGAGTGAAGGTGCCACCAGGAGCAAAGAGTACAGTCCAAGGAGACTCATCTCCGATCTGGATACCAACGACCCTGGCACTGAACTGTTTGTGATGAACGGGGGAACTACCTAAGAAATAGGAGGTGGCAGACGCAAGCGCTTTTTTTTTTCTTTTAAGATACCGGATTTCTTTTACATCACTTTTTAAAAATGCACTATTAATAGTGCTTGACAAAGACTCCAGTTTCATGTGGAAACGTACAACATTATAATAAGGAATTTTTTTTATATAACAAAGGGTAAAGTGCTGGTATCAGAGACTGAGAAATTTGTACCTGTAACTACATTAGGGCAAAAAACCCGTGCCCTATTCAAAAATTGGTACAATACAGGGGTAAGATACCAAGAGCAGGGTAACATAAAAGAAGTAAATATTCAAAATCAAGACAAAATATATTCATCATTTGTAGAGTCTTCCTAAACTGGAACTTCGTTGCACAACTATATTATTCACTTATCTGTTGGCTGTCTCCCTGCTTGAAATATTGCTTGTTATTTCATATATTGACACTTTGATGGGTTTGAGATATTCTTTTGAATTGGATGAGTACTTTCACTCGACAGATAAATACATTTTGTCTTTTGTGTTACCCTGCATTTGGCATCTTACCTCTGTATAGAACTAATTGAGCGGGTGCCTCTTTATCTTGGGAGCTATTCAAAAATTGGTCACCCCTCAATGTACATTAGTCTTTCAAGTGTAAATGATCTGTGTAAAAGGGAAGAGGAAGGGGTTGGTCTAGAAAGGTAACATTTGGTACATTTGCACCTTAAAGACCAATTAAATCTTGATTCCTGGCAAGATTCAATATACATGTTACAGTGAGAGACTCCTCATTTCTTAGATCCGAAGCAAAGGAGGAGGAGTTATGAGATCACTTCTGCCCAGACCCCCTCCCACCCTGGAAAAGTGGGCTTTGTCTTTCCCACCCCTGCAGCATCAGCTTCGTCCCTGGTTGTTCTGGTGACATCAGGTTGGATTTGGGTGAGATGAGAGCCCGCCCCCCATGGCTACAGAGGAATGTGGGAGGAGAGGAATTGCAAGGCTAGAAAAAAGGGGTGGCTGGGTGGAAGTCAGTGTGGGCTATGAATGGGAGTAGGTTTCAAACTCCACTCAGCCACGGACACTCATGGGGTGACTTTGGGCTGATTAATTTGATGTGTACCTACCTCACAGGGTTGTTGTGAGGATAAAAGTGGGAAGACCAGAGCTCGTTTAGCTGGGTAAAATACAAAACCTTAATAAGTGGCGTGGTGCTGGAGAGACAAGGAATGGGGGCAAAAAGGAGCTGCCAGTTCAAAGGTTGACAGCGCAGCAAGAAACCCACGAATACTTACTAAGTCTTCTCTTAAGTAGTAACAATCAGGGCATTTTTTCAGTGGGAAAGTGGTGGAATGGAGTTCCGGCACCTCTTGATAATGGTCACATGGCCAGTGGCCCCGCCCCCTGATCTCCAGACGGAGGAGTTTAGATTGCCCTCCGTGCAGCGGCGTGGAAGGCAATCTAAACTCCCCCCTGTCTGGAGATCAGGAGGCGGGGCCACCGGCCATGTGACCATTTTTGCCAAGAGTGATTTAAACTTTAAAAAACTCCCCCCTTGTTCCAGCTGACCCAAAGTGACATCATTGTGTGGGCCTGACTTCCACCGCTGAGTTCCCAGAAAAAAGGCCCTTGATAACAATACAATTCCTATGCCAATTATTAAATCTTTTACTGACAATAACGCGCACACATTTCTGTGCATTATTGTAAAATATTTAATAATTGGCATAGGAATTGTATTTATTGTTACTATTTAAGAGGAGGCTTAATTAACTTTTTGTGGGTTTTTTGCTGCATTGTTCCCATTCACCACAATTTTATCTTTTGTTGGTTCAAAGGGTGACAACATGCGATCCACAGACACAGAGCCCTGGCTGGGTTATCGGTCCAAACCAGCTTTCATTTTTAATTTATGACAGACTTATTTCTTCCTTTGCAGCCGTTATCTCGTGGAGCGCCTGCTCCCCATGGATCTCCCTCACTGTTATGACTGGTGAATAAAGTCCTGCTTTGAAGTTGCTGCCCTGGAGTTGCCTTTATGAACAGAATAAAGCTTTAAAGGAGAGGCTCCAGAGTCATTTATTTATTTAGGGGTGCCATTCCTTGAAGATGGCAGCCCTATGGCCACTCTTACTTCCAGACAGGGCTCCTGCTAGGCACCTGCTTCTACCCTCTGCACCTTCCATGGACTGCCAGCTCTCTTTGCAGGAAGGCTGCCAACTGCCTGGAGATGTTATTGGGGAGGTAATTGACTCCATGCCCTGGAAAGCTTCAGCCATTCATTTCTACACCTAAAGCCTCCCTTTAAGGGACTTGTCACATTTTTCCAGGCCTATTGGCAACCCTACGAAAGGCCACCCTCACCACACATTTTCAGTGTTTGGTGCACTTGACATACATTATCAGAACAATCCATACAACCTTCCTGCCGGGTAGGCCAGGTCCAGATTCTTATCCCCTTTTTGCAGACTGAGGCAGAGGGGAGGCGATTTCCACAGTGCAGTCCTAAGCAGAGTCAATCCTGTTTATGGTGTTTGATTCCAGAGGGCTTAACCTGGAGTGACTCTGTGTAGGACTGCGGGGCTTCTAGCCTCTCTCTAAGGGCGAATGTTTGACTGAAGGGGGAAAGCCTCTTTTTGTTCTCTTCGAAAGGGCAGATTGTCCACCTCTTTTTGCTGAAGATATAAGACTGGCACCAGGGAGGTCCAATAACGATGCTGAGAAGAGCCAGACAAGCAAGAATGCTTAGCTCCTAAGACTCGCCTCCCTGAGAAAGTGGGCAGTCCCTGCATGCCCCTCAAACAAGCACTGGGTCCATACATCCACCCTTAAGTTCATCCTTGAACCGCCTTTTCTCTTCCGTGACACGCTGGTTGTTTTGCTGCTCCTCCGCAGACCTTCCTCTTCTTCAGGACTGGTCATTCTCACCCTATCCCAATTACTCTGTCTCCCATTTTCCTCTCTGTTTTCATAGCTAGTCTCGTACGTGTGCTGCGTGTGTTTTGAACCCATTTGATTGCCTTTTCCCTTCCCCACTGAACAGCTGCCTGTTTTATTCGAGAGTTCTCCAAGGGCATAATTCCGGTATACATGGGTGGAGAATCCCAGTTACCTTCTCTCACTTGCCTCCCTAAGGCCAATGCCCCCAACTAATTAAGGAGACCTATTTGGGTAACACATGGGCAGTTAAATCAAAAAGAGTCCAGTAGCACCTTTAAGACTAACCAATTTTATTGTAGCATAAGCTTTCGAGAATCACAGTTCTCTTCGTCAGATGCATGGAGGGCCAAAAGAAACTGGTCAGATATAGAGGAGGAGAGGGGGGGCGGGGTAGATGTAAACATCTCCTTCTGATATGCAGATGCAAACAGCTCCTTCTGATATGGAGATCAGTTTACCTCTGTAAAGGTTCAGAGGAGTAGCCGTGTTAGTCTGTAGTAGCAAAATCAAAAAGAGTCCAGCAGCACCTCCAAGACCAACCAATTCCACTGCAGCACAAGCCTTCGAGAACCACAGCTCTCCCCGCCAGATGCATCTGACAAAGAGAATCTCCTCCTCTATATCTGACCAGTTTCTTTTGGCCCTCCACGCATCTGACGAAGAGAACTGTGATTCTCGAAAGCTTATGCTACAATAAAGTTGGTTAGTCTTAAAGGTGCTACTGGACTCTTTTTGATTTTGCTACTACAGACTAACACGGCTAACTCCTCTGGATCTATGAACATGGGCAGTTGTTTAATTTGCCCATTTGCAGGGGAGGGCACCTGCAGAAGACCCCATTCAGAAGAGCAAGCTGCCATAGTGAGAGAGGGAAAGAGGCGTTACTGCAGATACGAGGTGCCTAGGCCATGGAGTTTTGTAAGTGATAACCAATACCTTAAATCATGCCTGGTAATTAATGGGGAGCCAATGTAGGGAGTATAGAATGCAAATAACATGGATGCTCTGCCTAGCTCCCAAGAGCAACTGAGTTGCGGCATTCTGCACCAACTGGAGTCTTTGAATTTACTTTAAGGAAGACTTACGTAGAATATGTTACAATAGAATCATAGAGTTGGAAGGGACCTCTAGGGTCATCTAGTCCAGCCCCCCGCAAAATGCAGTATATTCACACCTCACCCCCGACACTCCCAGTGACCCCTGCTCCATGCCCAGAAGATGACAAAAAACCTCCAGAATCCCTGGCCAAGCTGGCCTAGAGAAAATGTTCCTCTTGCATTGCTACATTTTGTAATCCGCTTTGAGTCATAGCAAAAAAGTAGACTATTAATAAAGCAAATAAATAAAGATATGCAAGACAGTAAGAAGATACTTGGTGACAGGATGCTTGGTGAGATCTCAATCCAGGCATGATCAAAGGATGGCCAGCCACTGCCCCTTCCGCCTCTGGCCACTGAGAGGGAAGACAGAACCAAACAGCTGCTGGAAACTGCAATCTTCATCAAAGGCAGGGAAAGAGAGCTGCTCAGCCTCTTTTCCACTCAGGATCTCCCCTGCCTCTAGAGGAGTACACACCTCCCCACCTAAGCTAAGGTGTTATACAGTCTGAGGGTGTCTCCTATTTCCCCCAAGATCCTTCCAGTGATTGCTGTCCCACCTCCTTTTTGCAGGGCAGGTGGGAAAGGATTATGCACGGGCCAGACCTGTATTGTGTTATCCATTCCCTAGCTGAGCATTTATCTCCTGGCGTAGCCCCTGCACCCACTGATTGCTCACTGCCTTTTTCAGGCCTCTCAATGGAGCCGTGCTTGTTCAAAGACGGTCTGACAGCTCTTTTCTTGCTTTCCAGGAAGATCACTCCGTTCAGGTGGTGTCCACGATGCTGGAAGCAGCTCATTGTCAGCCTTGGGACCAGAGGAACACTCATGAAGCTGCCCCAAGAGGTCACTCGCTCGATGCCGCACTGTCTCGCCGTCCCTCTACAGAGACAGAATCAGAAAGTCAAAAATCTAAGGTGACGCCCGGCACAATGGTGCAGTCTCATTTCTGCAACGAACTCCTGGAATTGATTCCTAGCAGACATGTTTGGGAGACAGGATATTTTTCTCATGTCTGCTGTGGGTACCCAAAAAGATATTCATTTATCCCTTTGAGATTGCTCTCTGGGAACATCCATTTCTTTCTTCTTCTTTTTTTTAATAAACTTTTTATTAACTTTAAAAAAACAACATACAATGCGTAAACAGGAAAACAAATGACACAATATTAAAGTCAACTATAATACAAGAAAAAACAGATAGCTTATAATATACTACCAGTTTTCAAATATAATATTAACAAAGGAAAAAGAAAATTTGCTTAGAGAATTGCAATATACCTAAGCAGAGAGGGAGGTTCTTTACAGTTTGTATGAAACCAAACATATTGCTCAGAAACACCATGAGACAAACAATAAGTGCTTTGGAGGGTGTATATCATTGGTTAATAAGTAGTCAAAGAAAGGGAGCCATTTTGTCATAAAATCAGTTTCTTTTGGAAAATGCTGAGATATATAAATAGAATCATAAACTTTCTCCTGGATATAATAATCCCAGACTCTGGAAAACCAACTGTCGATAGATGGGATCTTGGGGGACTTCCAGTTAGCTGCCAAAAGGAATTTTCCGACCATTAGGAGGTCATTAATTAATTCTTTCCTAATGCTTGGGATATCTATGTTGTCCCATTGATTTAGAAAAATTAGCTTAATATCAAAGGGTATTTCATAACCTGTTATTTCTTTTATATTCTTTAAAATCTCTATCCAATAGTTTTTAACTAGGGGACAATTCCACCAGCAATGATCGAAAGAACCTATCAAATTACATCTTTTCCAACAATAAGGTGACTGAGTTTGTGAAAATAATGAGAGTCTCTTTGGTGTTAAATAACATCTGTGGATAATTTTATAAGCTTGAATTCTGTTGTTTATTATGCGAGAATCTCTTATATTAGAAGACCAAATTTTTTCCCATTGGTCTGGGGGAATTACAGATCCACAATCGGTTTGCCAGTCTAGCTGATATTTCTGAGGTTTTAATTCAAAGGTATTAAGAAGCAAATTATAAAGTTTGGATATCAAACCTTTTTGTGTCCAATCTGTTTGATTTAAGAGCTGTTCAAATTCTGTCATAGGGTTACTAAGGATTTGTTTAATTCCAATTTGATACATCATGTGAGAAAGTTGAAGATAAGTAAACCATTGCATTTTTTGTTGTAATTTATGTTCTAAGTCTTGTTTACCTAAAAAACCTGTACTTGTGGATATATCAATTAAACGAGTTAAATTCTGTTGTTGCCAGAAAGACATAAAAGAATTAGATTGGCCTGGGGGAAACCATGTTTGTCCTAAAAAGGATGAAAACCGGGATAATTTTGGCAAAATCTTTTTTTTGTATTGAGACCATATGCTCAGTATATCCACTAAAAAAGGATTATTTATCAATTTGCATAAATGATCATTTTTAACATTCCATATTAAATTCTGTATTACAAGAGGTGCATAATTAGGATGTATCGTTGTAACCCAATTCAAAGAAGTTGGGGTTCGTAAAATCTGGACTACATTCAATAACCTGGTAGCTACTTGGTAGGGAACATCCATTTCAGTGTGGAATGACAGTATAAGGTATCCTGCCCTTGTTTGTGGGGTCTTTACCAGGAGGCACTGCCAGATTTGTGGGGGTCCCTCTGCCACTTCTCGAAAGCCTAAGCCACCTGCATGCTCAACAAAACTTTGCCACGGAACAGTATGCATGCACACAGCCCAGAAAACACATTTACAGTTGACTTACTGTTATATAGAAGGATCCCAATCACAACCAGGACAGCAGCAACAGCGAATCCCAAGAAGATTCCCCCAATGAGACCTATATTGGACGCTATGGCAAAAATTGGGGAAAAGAGCAAAATAATTTTTTATGCATCTTCAAGTTAGAGGCACCTAGAGTTAACCAAGCTAAAGGAAGGTGTGAGATATCCAAGGAATAGGAAGGCCTTTCTCATCATGGGATAGTTGTTAAAAGAAGTGACCGCAGGTTTTAAAACAGGCGGACAGGCATGCTGGCCACTGCATTGTCAAGGTGAGTGACTCCCCACAGGCCTTCCCAGAACACTTCTTTGAAAATGCTTTCAGTGACTGTACCTAGTAATTCTATTTTATCGCATGCTCAGAGAGCAATAAAAACTAAATATTTTAACTATGCGTATTTGTGGAGGTAAGTCGGTTCATCCAGTCCCATGTTAGCAGCAGCATCTCTTCCAACCCCCGCCCCCATTTTCAACTCTCTGGTCGTCACCCCCCCCCCCCCATTCAACTAAGGGAAATCTGAAAGTCTTAATTGTCAGAGAGTCTGAAAAGTTCCTTTCTTTGACTCATAATTCAGAGCCCAAATTCATCCCGAGCTTCCTCGGTGGCCACATCTCACCAGAATTGTCCCAGCCCAAGTTCAAGGGCTCTGGCAGGCCATCGTGTTCCACGTTGCACTGATAGCGATCTCTGTCCTCCGGGCTGATCTTGATACTGAGCCAGGTGTGGTAGGTGCCATCCGAGCAGGGCACGACACCCCCACGAAATGTCTCCTGCTCCAAAACCTCACCATCCTTCCTCCAGGTGGCACCGATCTCCTTTGGGTAGAAGCCGTACACTTGGCAGCTGAGAGTTTCCAGGCCATCGTAGTTTACCTTCCTCATCACCTTAACTATTGGGGGCTCTGTGGAAATTTTTATTTTTTAAAGACAGCGTCGCTCCATCAGCTGGTGGGATGGATGATCTAACACAGCAGGAAAGCATCGAACACATATCTCACCCGTCATGAAATTTGGTATCCAACACCCATCAAATCCCCAAGGGATGAAAACATTTCCTTACCTTTTAGAAGATTCTCACAGCCTCCCTAAGTATCTAGCATTAAAATTAAAAAAAATTGTGGCAGGGTATGAGCTTTTGTGAGCCACAGCTCAGTTCTTCAGATACGGATTCTTCAGCTGTGGCTCAAGAAAGCTCATACCCTGCCACATATTTCATTAGTCTTATAGGCGCTACTGGACTTTTGCTCTTTTCTACTGCTACAGACTAACATGGCTGCCCAACTTGATCTATCTCCACTGGAGGATCAGGCAGACTAGTAAGCATTGATTGTTGTTCCACCCTCCCTTCATGGTTTCCGTCTTTTTACTCCCCCTTCGCTTTTCTCTTCCTCTTCCCAGCATTTCCTTTATTTCTTTTTATTCCCCTTCTGCAATTCTTTTGCAAAGTGTGGCAGCCATTTTGGGGTTGGCGCCACCTCTGTGGCAGCCATTTTGGATTAATCTCATCATCGCCCCGTCTCAAAAGCTGCCTCCAGACTCAAAAAGTTTGTGGACCTTGACTCACAGCTCAATTCCTCACCAATTCAAGAGTGAGTAGCATTTGGTGACGGCGCTGTTCTTTTAGATGTATGCGTCTTAATGTTTGTATTCTACTATGCTGAGAGGGAAGGCAGCATGGTATAGACTGGTCTTGTCAGATTTCAGAAACTAAGCAGGGTCCGTCCTTGGTTGAGAGACCGCCAAGGAAGACCCTGCGGAGAAAAGCACTCACTGGCCTTGAAAGCCCCAGCAGGGGGTTGCCGTAAGTCAGTTGTGACTTGACAGCACTTTGCACACACACATTCTACTATGCTATTAGTTTTTAATGTTTGTATTTATATTATTTTAATAGTGTATTTTAATAGCATATTTTAATAGTGTATAAATCACCTGAAGCACTAAATATGTTGAAGGGTCAGAGAGAGAGAGAGAGAGAGAGAGAGAACGAACGAACGAACGAACGAACGAACGAACGAACGAACGAACGAAAGAAAGAAAGAAAGAAAGAAAGAAAGAAAGAAAGAAAGAAAGAAAGAAAGAAAGAAAGGAAGGAAGGAAGGAAGGAAGGAAGGAAGGAAGGAAGGAAGGAAGGAAGGAAGGAAGGAAGGAGTGGGGGGTATGTATAGAACAGTCCACTTGCCCCCAAGTTCCTCCCCATCCTAGTTTGCCCTCCTCACCTTTCCGCAACAGAGCGTCCCTCCCCAAGGCCAGGAATTTCTGCAGCAACGAAAGGCATTCCTCCTCCACAAAGTGTTTCCTGCTCTGAGCGATGAGGGGCTCCGACTCCCACCTCCGCTTGGTCACCTGGGCCTTGACATGGGTGGCTGTCCAGGTGAGAGTATCCCTGTCCAGGCTGACAAAGTCCTCCCCGTCGTAGCCGTACTGGTAATGCCCTCCTTTGCTCCCGTCTTTGCGCACCTCACAGCCGATCATGCGCTGCCAGGTGTGAGCCCCTGAAAGAGAACAAGGCAGCATGGTGTAGTGGTTAGAGAGTCAGACTGGGGTTTGAGAGACCCTGGATCAAATCCCAACCCTTCCATGGATTTGATGCAAAGGGGCATCACAGAGGAAGGGCATAGATAAGAATGTGTAGGATCAATGAATAATCAAGAAGCAGCTCAGGGAGTGATCCAAAGCCAAAACAAAGGAAATAGACGGATCTTCCACATTCCTACCTGTGCATCCACCACCAGATCACTGCTAATGGTTGTTAAAAACATCACAGCTATTATGTATATTATGTATATGAGATGTTAATTTTGCCATACACAACAGGCCAATCCTAGAATTTCAGGAAAAATGGAAAGTTTTTTTTTTATCATGTAGCTGAAAATTAAAAATAAATAAGAACAACTATTAGTAAAATATTAATAACAATAACAACATTCGATTTATATACGCCCTTCAGGACAACTTAAAACCCACTCAGAGTGGTTTACAAAGTGTGTTATTATTATCCTCACGACAATCACCCTGTTATTAGATTAGTGATGAAATTTATAATGTAAAATGTTGAATATAAATGTATCTTAATATAAGCCAGTATCATTGTATCTCATAGAAAGTGTTTCAAAAATGTAATGAAGGGGATAGTGGGGTAAAATACTTTGTGTTTTACATATTCTGTTACATATAAGAGAGCAAGAGTCCAGTAGCACTTATAAGACTAAGAACATTTGTGGTAGGGTTTGAGCTTTCGTAAGTCCAGCTCACTTATATCTGAAGAAGCGAGCTGTGACTTATACCCTACCACAAATTTTGTTAGTCTTATAGGTGCTACTGGACTCTTGCTCTTTTCTACTGCTACAGACAAACACGGCTACTCATCTTGTTACATCCAACTATCTTCGATCTACATAATCATGTTATATAATCCTTTCCCCCCTTTCTGTATCCCTTCTTTCTACTATTCTGTTTTCTAACATAACAACGGTTTTTAAAATCACAGCTGAATCCCCTTGCGGCATGGCTGAGGCCACTCACTCACCTCCGCTCTGGTTGTAGTGGCTTTGCACGGCCCCCAGGTCCCCCTTCATCCTCCGCTCAGACTTCTGGAGCCTCCGGGAGGTCAGGTCCCAGAACTGGGGGTCCACTTCATCCATCTTCCTCATCCAGGGCACTAGAGGCAGGACCCTCCGGGCGTGGCTGTCGTAGTGAGCAAAGAGCTGGTTGTCCACGTATCCCACGGCCAAGAACTGGGGCGGCCCCTGGTCGAAATCTGTCGCCAGCATGTAGAAGATGTACAGGGAGTGCAAAGAACCTGGAAGGAAATTTGGGGAGGGGGGTGTCAACAGGGTTCCAGACTGATTACAGATCTCTATCCTTCCCCCGCTTGGGGAGGTGCCGCTGCTGGACCGAACATAAGCCGGCTACCTCGGTCTTCAGTGCCCACGTTCCAGGCAACACTGCAGTATAGCTCTGTACAACCGCTAGAGGGAGGTTCCACGGCTTGTCTATATGCCCACAGGTCCTCTGCTCATTCTTTTCATGATTATGGCCCTGATGGGTCAGACCAAGAGAGGTCCATCCACTCCAGCATCCAAGCCATCACCAGTCAGAAAACTTGTGAAAAGTAGGGCACAATGCCTGCTGCCCTGCCTCAATTTCCTCACCCACCCAACCCTCAATCTGGCATTGAGAGGTCTATTGAACACCAAGTACATCACATCATGCATGAAACAACCACCAAAAACTGCACATGGATACTCCTCTGAATTGCAGTGGCCCTTCAGGGACTCATATTTCCCAGCAGATGCGCTATACTGAGTCCCAGACATGCACTAGGCAGAGCTAGAGACTCAAGGTTGCCAGCTTTCTTTCTGGAAGATCTAATAAGCACATAAGAGCTGGCCTGGTTTACAGACTTTGAGCACGGCACAGAGGGGGAGAAAAGCCTGCCGAAAAATATTTCTGCAGCTTCACATATATAATATGCATCACACAATTAAAACATCAGTGTCATCTCCAAAGGGCCAAATTCCAGCCAACCAGCAGAATTTCCTTTTGGCATGCAACTTCGAAGAAGCAGAAGGCAGGGCTATGATTTTGTCTCGGCTATGCCTAGCTACTGCCAAATTCCGCTCACTGGAGCCATGAGGGTGGTGCTCTGTGCCCTGCCTGTCTGATGCCTGCAGCGCTCGGCGTCTCCTGTTGGTATCCAAGTGGCAGAGATGCTTCTGCAAGACCTGGGGGCACAAAGGAGGAAGTGACAGAAGATGTGAGCATCATTGCCACCCCTCCCCTACAGAAGGAGGGCTGCCGATGGCTTCCTTCTATTGGGAACAAATAACGAAAAAATCCAGTAGGAGGTACAGAGTTCAATGCAATGGTTATTGTTGTTAAAATGGAAATGTGGGTGGTGGTTGCATCATAAGGGTTTCAGGGTGGCGTGTCTTCAGTTTGGAGAGAAGATAATAATAAAGAAGCCAACCTCCGTTAAACAGCAAACCAACAGTGGAAACCACACTGGAGGATCCAAATCAATAATTACCACACTAAAGTAAATATTTGTTCGTATATTCTGTGCTCAGTGAACCTTGTGTACACCAACAAAAATTATTAGCCTTGTGTGAACTAGCGAATATCATGCTGCATTTCCTTAGGTTCTATACCCAATTGATGAGACTTGTGTACGTCAAGGGTGGGGATTTGAGCTATTAAAAGGATTTAATAAATATTGATGGTTGTTGTGGGTTGGCATTGTTGTGGTCTTGGCATTGTAGTTCCTGACGTTTCGCCAGCAGCTGTGGCTGGCATCTTCAGAGGTGTAGCACCAAAAGACAGAGATCACCTCAGTGTCACGTCAGGAACTACAATGCCAAGACCACGGCAATACAGCCCGGAAAACCCACAACAACCATCGTTCTCCGGCCGTGAAAGCCTTCAACAATACATCGATTTAATAAATATTCATTTTGGAGCTGTCACTGTTATAGCTGTGTTAAAATTGTCTTTGTGAAAATTATTAGGATGTGTATTATTCACTGTATGGAATGTAAATTACTGTTCTGTATTTTGGAATAGATTGTTTAATATTTATATTGAGGTTCACTGAGCACAGAATATACGAACAAATATTTAGTGTGGTGATTATTGATTTGGGCTAACCAGCAGAATTATGGCTGGCTTCATTAGAGGGGCTTCCACTCAGGGGCCAGAGTGTTAGAATCCAAACTTAGATTTTGCTCCTTGCAAAATTCTGCCCATTAGGCAGATTTTTTCCCTAATATCCCCAGAACACAAGGAGGACTAGAAACTTGTTATGCCTGCTCATATTTTCCCATCATGCACCTGTAAACAATGGTCAAGCATGCTAATTTATGGCCCATCCTGTTGCTTGCACTGACTTCCTCAATGTAATCTGTTTTGAGTCCCCAGAAGAAAGGCAGACTACAAATAATGTAAACAACAAATTAAGCTTTGCAGACGCTCGAGCCCCAGTAGCATTGACAGCCCCCCACCCTAAAGCTACTCGACATCTCCTCTTAAGGGCTCAACATGGAAAAGGACCCCCAAGCCCAGGCTGACTTTTGCAGGGACAGGGCAAGAACACCCGCAGATAAACGCTGCAGAGGTTAATGGGGACCTTACGGGCGGAAAGGCGGCCTAGAAATGTTTTAAATAAATAAATAAATGCAAACAATACTCAGTGGGGCAACAACATGCAGCAGACGCAAGCAGAGAGAGACACGTGTGTGCTTTGCAAACAGTGCAGCGTGACGTTCTCTGGGCTAACACGGGATCTGGCTCCAGGCCCGAGAAGGATCCTGCTCGACCTCAAGGGCTTTGCTAGGAGAGGTCTGAGCACCCATCCCAGAAGAGTACCCCAAACATGCCCCGCCGCGGGCTCCGCTTCTGGCTCCCGTGGAGGCAGCTTGGGCCAGGTTCGAATCCTACCCTCCGCTGCAAACAGGAAGACTCACCGCAGCAGCCCCCCAGCAGGAGGAAGGCTGCCCCCAGGCCCGAGAGGCAGCCCCCGGCCCCAGCCAGCATCGTCTCGCCTGCTTCGGGGAGGAAGGGAGCAGGATCTCGCCCCAGGCTCCGCTGGGCCGCAGCCAGCTGCCAGAGGCAGTATTCGGCCAATCGGAAAAATCGGCGCGCAGCGGTTGCTAGGCAGATCTTGCCCGGGGCAGCTCAAAAGAATCTGCCCCAGCCTCGTCCTGGAATCCTTCCCGGGCCTGGAGGGGGACACCTGCGCACGTGTGAATGTGACGCCGGCCGACTCGCGTTCGTGGCAGGCCGCCTCCGGCTAGCGCAGCCCGGGGGAGAAAGTGAAAGCGGCCAGGAAGGGGCGCCTCGGGGCGGAGTCTTGCTCCAGCCCATAATAGTAGCTGAACTTAACCCCGTAAGGGGAGGATAAAGGGGTCGGTGCGGCTTCTCGCGAGGGGGAAAAAAGAACCGCCAGGGGATCTGCAGCAGGAGTTTGTTTCAGCGTAAAAGAACAGAAAACAGACCGCAGTTTGGGTCTCCAGATGAAACTGGCGTGGAATAAAATCGGAGAAGGGAAAGACAAAATGCCTGTAAAGTTAAGCAGCACTCATGAACAACCATCCC
Organism: Eublepharis macularius; assembly: GCF_028583425.1. Taxonomy (NCBI): domain Eukaryota; kingdom Metazoa; phylum Chordata; class Lepidosauria; order Squamata; family Eublepharidae; genus Eublepharis; species Eublepharis macularius. Next base: position 181,801,525 of record NC_072793.1, read on the forward strand.
TCTGCCCTCCATACAAGAGCTCCTTCTGGAAGACATAAAGCTTCTTTACGCTGCGTCCCACTGCGGATCTATGGAGATCAGAGGTGGGGTGCTTTCACAGCCCGCTGTTTCACGTGTCGTACACACTTATCCTTTTCATTGCTGGGGACTTGAACCCGGGACCTTCTACATGCCAAGCAGATGCTCTGCCACTCGGCCACAGACCCCCTTCCTCAGGGAGGGCAATGAGATGCCTCCAGGCACCGCTCCCCAAAGACATGCAAGAAGGATCTTGCAAACGCCAGGATATCAATCAAGGGGTCCAGCGGGGCAGGAAGGCGCACAAGGCCACCAGGGGCAGAGCCCTCTCTCTGCTCTCATTTTCCGGATTCCTGGCCGAGAATTTTCTGTATGCCTTGGAAAAATCTGCAAAGCTGCAGATCTCAGCTTTGCAAGCTCTCTGGCTCTTACAATGAAGATTAACATTAAGCAAAAGCCGGCATTTAAAACCCCAGCTCAGCACAAAAACCCAGACCATAAAAACAAACCCGACTGTGTATTCCCATCCTCCATGTCTCCCTTATGAGCAAAGGAACAGCATCAATATTGCATCCTAGATTGGGGCCTCTTTGGGGCAGGGTTGAAACAGTCGCTATGCAGCCTGCTCCTTACACAGAGAGTATCACAACATGGCAATCAACAAACAAAGATACAAATCTCGAGGGCTTACTAAGAAGTGACTTAGCTACAATCAATGACCATTCAACGAAGTTTTTTGCATCAAAACAATAGATATCACCTGTATATATTGCAGTAATTTGCAAAATAGGTTATTTTGCCAATTTATATACAGGTGATATCTATTGTTTTGATACAAAAACTTTGTTGAAGGGTCATTAATTGTAGCTATGCAGACTGCTCTGGCAAAGGAAGGATCCTTTTCGGGGACAGATGCAGGGGAGAGCTTGTGGGGCCTCTGCTTTTCAGCCGCTCTCTGCCCCGTAGCTTCTGGTGCTGAAAGACATTCCAGCTTTCCCCTCGGAAGGCTGTGAGGTCCATTGGTCTTCTGGCAGGAAGAGAAAGTGAAGGTCTATTGACTAATCTGTCTGAAGAAGGGAGCTTTTGGTCTTTGAAGGTGCTATTGGATTCGAATCACACATTATCAACTGATCAGTTCCTCTGACCTGATTGCCAACAAATAGGAGGTGGTTGATTCAGAGAAATGGATTTATTCTTCCCTGTGCCGCATTCGCACAAGTTGTCTCCATCCAGTTACTGCCCAGAGCTATTGGGAAAAGGGAACTTGGTGTTTACTTTCCCTATATAAGCTGCCACCATTTATTTAAACTTGACCCGTTTGTCGTGACCGGAGTGTTTGAGTTTTGAGTGTGTCTTATTTTCCCCCCAGCCAACAACTTCACACCAGCCAGAGTTAAAACAGAATGAAGAATAACTTTTATTTATTAATTATATTTATTTATTAGATTTTTAGTCCGCCCTCCCCGCCGAGCGGGCTCAGGGCAGAGCACAACATTTTAATTTACATAAAGAACATAGGAGGGAATGATTTCAAAACACATAGATATATTGTGGTGACTATGTAACAGAACAGGGGTTAACAGCCAGCTATTGCCCAGCTTCTGCTTTTAAACAAATGTTTAAGCCAAGCCTGGAGCCTTTTTACCCAGTTGCCATCCTTGGAGGAGACCGACAATTCTGTCCCTACCTGAACTCCTGGCAGGGTCCCTTTCCTATGTGCTTTGGGAGAAGAGGTCACGTGGCATTCTCGCTTCAGTCTCTCTGGTTCTGAAGGCGCCACCAGTTGCACCTGACCAGAGTTGCAGGATGAGATTATCTGTGATGGATGGGTTGGGGGTGTGTGCCCCCTTTCACGGAGCCAACAGCTTCCCCTCTCTTCTCTTTGGTGTCTGCAGCCTGGTACCTCCTCCATGCACAAGAGAGCAGAAGGAACCCAGCCACAGCTCCCTGAAGAAGATCCATGCCCCACAAGGACTGCTGCCGGCCTCTAAGCCTGTTCGGACCGAGCATGCCCTGCCCGTTTTCCCCTGGTGGAACTGTCGGATCCTTGGTCGCTGGCTGCAAAGGAGAGAGCAGAGATGGAGTTCGGATTTGAATTCTGTGGAAGGAGACAGCCTGGCCTCTTCCCATCAGCTCCAAGTTGCTTTAGACCTTTTCAACACACCCCCAGAGGGCACGGCCATTGGCACTTGGCAGTGCACCACTGGGCTCCAAAATACAGAAAATTCTGTCCCACGGGAAGCAAAAGCCCCACATCCCAAAGAAGCTGTGTCCATTGTAACCTCAAGCTGCAGAGATTTTCTTCCCAGCGAGTGGGGAGAGCAGTCAGTGACCGCTTTGGAGGGTCATCGCCCAAGAAGGGAGAGCATCCCACAGCTAACAAGTCAGCATATGGGGGGGGGGCGGGGGCGGGGGCGGGGGCGGAAAGTGCTTGCAAACTTCTGCTTGAAAAGAAATGGGCCCATCATATAATCCCTCTACCCCAGCTGTGGTAGATTTTAAGGGCGGATGAGGGGAAGAGAGTAGGGCTCACAGGACTTGCAATCTTAAAAGGGGATTTACTTCTGAGGAGACCTGCTTAGACTACCCTGTGCAACGAGAAGATGTATACTCTGTCGAAGCCCTCCCCCTTCATCACAAAAGCACAACTTCTGAAGTGAGTGACTGGTCTTTCAGTGAGAAATGCACCCACCTCCCCGCCACCAATTCTGCAACTGAAAAGATTGGGCATGGCGTTAAAGGACCCAGTCCTGGTTGTGAAGATAGAAGAGCAAGTGCAAAGGGACAGTCAAGGGCTGAAGGAAAGCAGGGACGGTAGGCATAAAGATTGAAGGGGCGGGGGGAGAAGCTGAGGCTATGGGGGTGTTGCAAAGGAGGCCACAGCGACAGAGAGAGGGGTGTGTGATGACTGCAGGAGCATTGGTATGGGTTGGTGGCCTAGCAAATCAACTCAACCCTTGTTTCTCTCCTCTGCTGGCTTTCCCCAAAGTATTTCTTAGACTTCTTTCAAGGCATGATCTTGGCTGCAACTAAGGAGGGAGGGGGCAGCCACCTTCTGGAACTTTGGGGCCCACCAAACACCCCAGCATCCCCCTCCAACACGGCTGTCCTGTGTTAGAGCAACATTTCAGAAGAGGAGAAAGCCACTCACTTGCCGTTGCTCTGTAGCCTGCCTCCTGCTGTTGCCCTGTAGAGACCAAATCAGAAGGTCAGACATCACTGGGGGCTCCTCAGTAGACCACTCAACCCCAATCCCCACGCCAGACTGAAGCCGTGCCCTCCGGCTTTCTCCTGCTCCTTCTGTCTTCCAGGACATGAGACTCCAGTGAGAAACTCTTCCAGTTTTCCAACCCACAGATCCCAAAATCTCAGCGTTGTTTTAGCTCTGTATCATTTTTCTGCTTGTTTTAAAAAAATTCTTGCTATCAATACCCTACAAGACGCTCTGGAAAAGTCAATAATGCTAGGAAAAGTTGGAGGCAGTAGGGGAAAAGGATCCAAAATGAGATGGCGTGACCCAATAAAAGAGGCCACAGCAAGATCTGAGCGAGGCTGTTAATGATAGGACGTTTTGGAGGTCTTTCATTCATAGGGCCATTATAGGTCGGAAACAACTTGATGGCACACAACACAAACGTTGCATTGTTTATTGGATGTTCCATCTGAAGATCTTATTGACTTACACTACATAATCCACCTTGAGTCTCAGAGCAAACTATAAATAACATAAATAAATAAAATGCCATTCTGCCAAGCAGACCTCGCGGGCACTCCTGCTTTGGGGCCATCAGTCCCCTTGGCTAGAACACCCGTGGCCAAAAAAAGTTAACTTACTCAGGTAGAAGATGACTCCAGCCACCAGCAGGAAGACAGCTGTGGCCCCCAAAAGTACTCCCAAAATTACGAACCACATATGGGAGGAATCTGCAATAAGGAAGCACAGAAAGCAATTGGGTAACCAATTAGATATATGGATCTATAGGAATCGAGCTGGTATATTCCTCCAACAAGCTCAGGGTGTAGAGTTCCTTCTCCCTCTCTCATTCTATCATTTCAACCCTGTGGGGCAAGGAAGTCTGACAGAGACTGGCCCAGGGTGTCCAGCAACCTTCATGGTATAGTGGTTTGAACTCTGGCTTCCCCTGCTTGTAGTGTGACATTCTTTCACTACACTGCCCTGGCTTTCACGTTTTAGACCCTGTTAGGAATTAACAGTAGCCACAACGCCCAGATTTTTTTCCCAGTCAATGCCCTGTTTAAGTACACATAGGATATTAATTGGAGAAAAAACTTACAGGGGAAAAAAACACAAAAGTTTTGTCTTATCTGTTGGAATAGGCGACTCAGCCTGCCTTGGACACTAGGGGGTGCTGCATGTCTCTTTGAATGTAATGTGTAAGTCTAGCAATCTGCCACTCTCTTGTCTAAGGTGGGAATGCCTACTGACTCCTCCTCTCTTGCCTCTGTGCCTCTTGGGAGATTTCACACCTTCCCTCATGGTCTTCCAGAGAGAAAGGATGTAAAGCCACCATGCTCCTTATGGAGCCCTTCTTTTGTCCACAAACCTGCACCTACAACCTCGCTGCCTAGTTTCAGGCCGTGGTATTAGACTAGGGAATGTAACTCTTTAGAATAGGATCTTTCCCTTGTTATTACCAGAAGATATTGCTATGGAGAAATCTGCTACAATAAACTGCAAGTTCTATCTTTCTATGAATTTTGTCTGAGGATTAATTAATGCACGTTTGTAACGGTTTAAATGCTTCTGACTAAATTGCTCTGCTATGTTACTCTGCTAAATTACTAAACTAAATATATAAAATACCATAATCTCTAACATTATCATGCAGGAAATAGAATGCAACTCGGGGAGGAGATTTATGTCAAGAAACTGGACAAGACTTGCAATGTGAAATGCTGGAGGAACTTTGGGAATTCCTGTTTTTATACTTGAAGAAGGATTTCTATTAGGGGAATGTGACGTCTTGCCTCCCACCACTGCCCAAAATTGCTCTGCAGGGCCTTCTTTGTGGTGTCCCAGTACTTGTGAACTCCCTCCTCGTGGAGGCTCCCAACAGAGCTCAGCATGACAGGCTAATGGGAAAGGTTCTAAGCAGAGCATTTGCAAGTCACCTCACCCAAAGCAAGGACCAGAAACTGGGAGCCCGAGTAGGATTAACCCACTCACCACCTATCTTTCCCAAACTACCTTCAACCACCCTCTAAGAGCACCCACATTTTTAACACAGGTCTTATCACCCACTTTTATCCCAAAACGTGAACAGGAGCCCAGTAGACGTTGCCCTTGTAGGCTGTCAGGCAGCCTGGCTATCCCTCCCTCCTTCTTTGTATCTTCTTACCAGATGCCCCCCAGGCCAAATCCAGAGGTTCAAGCAGGCCGGCATGCTCCACGTGGCACCGGTAATGATCCCTGTCTTTGGAGTGGATATTAATGCTGAGCCAGGCATGGTAGGTCCCATCTGAATTGGGGACAACCCCTCCACGAAAAACCTCCTGCTCCCACACCTTCCCGTCCTTCTGCCAGGTAGCATCGATCTCCTTGGGGTAGAAGCCATGGGTCCGGCAGATGAGAGTTTCCAGGCCATCATAGCCTGCCTTGCGTGCCACCGTCACCGCCGGGGGCTCTGTGGGAAAAGCAGTGTTGGCCCAGACATCCCTTCAAGCGCTAGGAGGTAAGCACACCGTGTTTGACTACCCCAAGGATCCATCAGGCAGACCAACCACATACTCTGGAAGAAAGAGGCTTCAAAGTATGGTTTATCCCAGGAGAGAAGGGAGCTGTTCCTGTTGGCACCAGAAGATAAAACTCGAGGCATGGGTTTAAACTACAGGAGGGGAGGTACTGGCTGGACGTTAGGAAAAATGGCTGGATGTTAGGAAAAACTTCACGTTAAGAATAATTCAGCAGTGGAATCGACTACCTAGGGATGTGGCGGGTTCCCCCTTGTTGGCAGTCTTCAAGGAGCAGCTGGACAAATCCTTGTCGGGGATACTTTAGGCTATTACTGCATTAGGCAGGGAGCTGGACTAGATGGTCTGTAAGGCTCCTTCCAGCTCTATGGTTCTTGGATTCTATGGTTTCAAAATGTTCAATTTATTGATTTACATCATTTATACCCCACTTTTATCCCTAATAGGGATCCAAAGCAGCTTACATTATTCTCTTCCATTTTAACCTCACAACTACCCTGTGAGGTAGGTTAGGCTGAGACAGTGTGACTGGCCCAAGGTCACCCAGCAAGCTTTCGTGGCAGAGATTTGAACCTGGGTCCCAGATCCTAATCCGACACTCCTTGGGACTTTACCAGGCCCCTATGGCTGGGTTAGGCCCAATCTTTGTCAATGGAAGATCATAAATGCATCTCTGAGCAATCTTATCTGTTCCATTCAACAAGAGAGAGGCCGGAGCTGTGACTTTCTAACAGCCTAGGGTACCACAAAGCTCTTTCCACAGCATTTCTTTTTTTAAAAAATCCATGATTGAACCACAGAGCCAAATGCCCTTAACTAAATAGGTCTTTTTTTCTTTTTTGTAAAACCTCTCCTACCTCCTGACTGAGATATAAAGGTTCAGGGTTCTCCATTCCTAGTTGTGTCTGATGAAGTGAGCTGTGGTTCACGAAAGCTCATACCCTACCAAGGGGAGTAGGTTCCCCTTGCTATCAGGACCAAACACTGGGGTGAGAGTCCAAAGTCCAGGTCCTGGCAGGAAGAGCAAAAGTAGGCTGCAGTTTTGCAATTGACAAAAAATACATCCCCATCTAAAGAGATGCCCACAGGCTCCGAAATTACTGAACAGCATCACTTGGGTCAATACGGCATGGATGGGTGCGGGGGACAGGCTGTGCTGAAGAATTTCTAAGACCAACTGCTTCCCACTCACCCCCACTCACCTATCCTTAGCAGAGACTCCTTTCCATGGTCCAAGAATTGCTGCAGCCACTCAATGCATTCCTTCTCCAGGTAGACCTTCAAGTGTCTGGAATACCACCGGTTGCTGTCCAGCTTCCTCTTGAAGAAGCTCTGGCCTCAGCCGCCGTCCAGGTGAGGGTCTCCTTATCTAGGCTGATGTAGTCCTTCCCGTCATAGCCATATTGCATAAACCCTCCTTTACGCCCGTCACTGCTGAGCTCGCAGCCGTACATGCGTTGCCAAGTGTGGAGCCCTAAAAGAAAGCCCCGAGGCAGGGTAGGACTTGGACACTATTGCAATAGGTGTGTACTCCGCTCTCTAGGTATGGAAGGAAAGCGTTGGTGCCCCCCCCCCCCGGCCCATTCTCTCCCCCCACCAGGGGAAGTCATGCACGAACATGTGCAATATTGTGTTACATGCAAAAAGCATCTGTCCTGAGCATTCCCCTTTCCCTCTCCCCATCTTCTACTCTTGGAGGGAATCTTGTTGGGGGGAATGGGTTCCTCCCCTCCTCTACTCACCCCCGCTCTGGTTGTAATGCTTCTGCAGGGTGATCAAATCCCCCCTGAACCGCAGCTCGGAGTTGAGGGCTCGCTGGGTGTTCGAGTCCCAGAAGTTGGCATGATCCTTCTCCACCTCCTCAATCCAGGCCACACGTGGCTGGGCTCTCTTAGTGTCACTGTTGTAGTGAGCAAAGAGCTGGTCATCCACATACCCCACGGCAATGAACTGGGGCAGCCCCGGGCTGGGCTCTGATAACAACGTGTAGAAAAATTGCAGGGAGTGCGAAAGGGAGGAGGAGGAAGAGGAGGTACCTACAAAGGAACAGAGAGGAGGAATATTTGCACAGCACCTTCCAAACCCAGCTCAGAGCCCCCCTCCTTCCCTGTGAGCCCCCCTCCCTCCAAGTCTCCTGGATTTTCGTAAATGATGCAAAACCAAACTATTCAAAAAAGGATTTTTACTCAAATGGGGCGGTTGTATTGTAGGGATGCTTTGCTAATGAGTTGCTTTGCTCTGATGCTTTGCTAATGAGTTAGGGACCATAGACTTCACCGCTATATTGCCTTACGTATTATCTGCTGCTTTAAATATGTCCTCCTATGTACCACCAGTGCTCCATGTTGTCTAATGCTAGTCCTAGAATTGATTATGTTCTGCTTCAGTATTTTTTCTACTCTGCAGTGAATTCTTGCGAATACTATGTCTTTTAAACTTGTATCTATTTATCTTATGGTATTGTTTATGGAAATATCCTTGATACTGATTGTACTAATCTCATGCTGTGTAATCCGCCTTGAGTCTCAGTGAGAAAGGCAGACTATAAAGGATATAAATAAAATAAAATAAAATAAATAAAATTAAAAAATGCTGGTGGAAGAAAGAAGGCCTGGATTACGTTTCTCCAGGTGAAGGATCCCTTTTTTGCATTCACCTACAAGAACAGGAATAGGCCTCCCACGGGGAATTGCTTTTTTATCCTCCAAGTGCACTATATTTCTATGTCTGTAATACCATTTCTTGCATTGTTTATGTTGTGTTTAATACTTATGCCTCGTTTCAGATTTCTGCAGCCCTACTCCAACAACATTGTTTATTAGACATCTCATCCTGATTTATGCGATGTCGGCAAAAGCCTGTTAACATAACCATCATTCAAGTTTAGGCTCCAACTACAGATTATGAGGAGGAAGAAATCAAAAACTTTTATGCAAGTGTGCAAGAAGAAATTGATCGTACACCGAAACAAGATATGCAAAAGTGGGAGATAAAGCAGAATCAAAATAGTTGGAAAATTTGGACTAGGATCACAAAATGAAGCAGGGGAGCGACTCAGAATTTTGTGAAGCCAACAACCAGTTCATTGCTAAAACAACCTTCAGGTAACCAAAAACACATTTTTATACGTGGAAATCACCAGGTGACCAATACAGGAACCAAATAGATTACATAATTGGAAGCAGAAGATGGAGAAGCTCTATTATCTCTGCTAAAACAAGACCAGGAGCTGATTGCAGTACAGATCATGAGTTGCTAACATCAAAAATTAGAATAAAGCTGAAGAGAAACACTAAAAGAATCATAGTGCCAAAATACAAATATATCATATCATATCATACTACTTTATAATTGAGTAAGCGTATTTCAGACAACTCATTTTATACCCTGGTGCACCACCAGAGGGTGCTGCTGTGGAGGGAAGCCCAGGCAAGGCACCATGCCCCTCCAGAAAATGTGCCATGGCAGGAAGGCCAGGACGGGATCGGGAGGGGAACAGGTGGAAATACTAGCCCCTCGCTTTCACCCAGCTGGTATTAGGAGTGGAACAGGTAGCAATGCCAATCCCCTACCTTAACACAACTAATATGAGGAGCGGAGAAGGTGGCAATGCCCACCCACCACCTTAACCCAGCTGGTATTATGAGTGGGGCAGGTGGCAATGCCCACCCCCCTTCAGCCATCTGGGATCAGGAGTGGAGCAGGTGGTAATGCCCACCCCCCACCTTCACCCAGCTGGTATTAGGAGCGGAGACGGTGGAAATGCCCACACCCAGCAATTCCCACCCCCCACATTAACCCAGCTAATATTAGGAGCAGAGCAGGTAGCAATGCCCAGCCTCACCTTCACCCAGCTGGTATTAGGAGCAGAGCAGGTGGCAGTGCCCATCCAGTGCCCAAACCCAGCTGGTATTAGGAATGGAGCAGTTGGTAAGGCCATCCACCACCTTAACCCAGCTAGTATTAGGAGCGGGGCAGGTGGCAATGCCCCTCGCCTCACCCAGCTGGTATTAGAAACAGAGCATGTGGCAATGCCCACCTACCACCTTAACCCAGCTGGTATTAGGAGCAGAGCAGGTGGCAATGCCCACCCACCCACTTAACCCAGCTGGTATTAGAAGCGGAGCAGGTGGCAATGCCTACCCCCAGCAATTCCTACCCCTGTCTTAATCCAGCTGGTATTAGGAGAGGAGCAGATGGGAATGCCCACCCCACTTAACCCAGCTGGTATTAGGAATTGAGCAGGTGGTAATGCTCACCCCCATTCACCCAGCTGAGATCAGCAATAGCAGATGGCAATGCCTGACTCACTTCACCCGGATGGGACCAGGAGGGGAGCAGGTGGCAATGCCCACCCCCACCATCACCCAGTTGGGATCAAGCAGGTGGCAATGCCAGCCCCATGCCTTCACTTGCCTGGTATAAGGTGCAGAGGAGGAGGCAATGCCATTCTTCCCTTCACCCAGCAGGGATAAGGAGCATGTCAGTCTATGGAAGACAGGATACGTTGGCGACTTCCAACCCTTGCAACAAGAAATCCAAGCTCTCTTGAGTAAATGGGTCTTTATTGAGATATCACAGGCTTCTTGATACATATGTCCATAGGTTACACAGAAGCAATTAAAGGCCTCTGGCTGTACACAGGTCTCTTGTTAAGAATGACGCACTGAGTAGAGGATACATTATATCAACCTGATCACATGTTCCCCCACTCCTCCGGCTCTCCCAGACGAACACAATCAGTAGAGGGACAGAAGGAGCTGTCCCAAGGCCGCTGTGGCGAGCCATCCCAGATAAGGGCTCGCCCGTCCTGGAATCTGGAAAGCGACAGGGAGCAGGTGCAAGAGGCTATTGCAACATATCATACGCTGAATAACGATATGGAGGGACAGTGGGCAACAGACCTGACAGCAGAGCAGGTGGCAATACTCACTCCCTTCAACCTACTGGAATAAGGCACTGAGCAGGTAGCCATAACCACCCCCCTTCACCCATCAATAATCAGTTGTGGCACAGGAGGCAATGCTCATTTCCCCTTCACCCACCTGCAATCAGGAGCGGAGCAGGTGGCAACGCCCCCCCCTTACCTGGCCTATATCAGGTGTCAAGCAAGTAGCAAAGCCCACCACCCCATCTTCACCCTACCAGAATCAGGCACTGAGCAGGCAACAATACCCGTCCCCCTACAACCTGCCAAAATCAGGAGTAGAGCTTCTGCCAACTGGGATCAGCAGCGGAGCAGGTGGCAATGCCTGCTTCCTGCCTTCACCTAGCTGGTATTAGAAGCGGAGCAGGTGGCAATGCCCACTCCCCCTTCGGCCAGCTTGGATCAGGAGTGGAGCAGGTGGCAATGCCCATCCCCCAGCGTAACCCGATTGGGATCAGGAGTGGTGCAGATGGCAATTCCTGCCCTGCACCTTCACCTGGGTGGGATCAGGCACAGACCAGGAGGCAATGCCCTTCTTCCCTTCACCCAGCTGGGATAAGGAGCAGAGCAGGTGGCAATGCTCACTCCCTTCAACCTACTGGAATAAGGCACTGAGCAGGTGGCCATAACCACCCCCTTCACCCATTTCCCCTTCACCTACCTTCGATCAGGAGCGGAGCAGGTGGCAATGCCCCCCCTTTACCCGTCCTGTATCAGGTGTGGAGCAGGTAGCAAAGCCCACCCACCCCTTCATGTGGCCAAGATCACGTGTGGAGCAGGTAGCAATGCCCACCCCCCTCCTTCACCAGCCAGGATAAGTGACAGAGGAGGAGGGAATGCCTGCCTATCTGCCCTCCCCTTTCTAGAGCCTGTTGTATTTTTCCCACAATGGGCTTTGTTGCTACTAAGCCATAAAAGCCAAACCGCATTCCTCATGACTCACTTTTTATTCCTGCACATGTGCAGTGGAGCCTAGAACCCATGGGATGGAATTAACTGAAAGCTTTTTGAGAGTGTTTTCCGAGGGAAACAGTTGGTATCTGTAACTGTGAGAGGAGAGAGTTATTCTGTGAGTGAAGGGATGGCGGAAGAGCTCTGTTTCACTTTGGGGTGGAAATCAACCCCAGTGACAAGTTGGGAAAATTAACTATTTGTGACTGAGTCCTTTTATAAGCATTTGAAAGTCCGTACTGAGCTGGATGAACCACAATAAATGAGGGTTGCTGAGGACGGAGAAGGCAGAAGCGAGGGTGCTACTGAACACCTGCCTGCAGTAGCCTGGGAAGGGTCCCTGCTCAGTCTGTGATGCTTATTCTCCCCTACCTGAAGAAGCCTGGCTGCAATGCTGAGGGCCCTAATATACATGAACATCTTCACAAAAAACATTGTATATAAAGAAATCTTTCAACGTTGACTGTTATGTTTCATGAAATATAAAGAAAATCTTACAACAGTTTGTTAGAGCCCGTTGTATTGTTTCACACAACAGGCATAGTTTCTAGTCTAAATAATATTCCTAAAGAATTTAAAGAACAGGTAAGGAACAGATTTGCAATGCTTAAGTTTGATTGATCATGAGCCAGAAGAACTATGGGCTGAAACCAGGTGGAAACAATGTACTGAAGAACTATACAAAAGAGACAGAAGGATGACAGATAGCTTTAATCAAGAAGCTTTTGATGAAGAATCAGAAATCCTAGAAAGCGAAGTAAAAACTGCACTCAAAGCAATTGGGATAAACAAAGCACCTGGAGTGGACGGAATACCAATAGAGCTATTTCAAGCTACAGAAATGAAGTCCATTAGAATCTTAAATAAATCTGTCAATAAATATGGAAAACAAAACAATGACCCACGAACTGGAAACAGTCTACATTCCAATTCCAAAAAAGGGGATGCCAAAGAGTGCAGCAACTTTCATACTATTGTGTTAATTTCCCTTGCAAGCAAAGTGATGTTCAAAATTCTACAGCAAAGACTCTCTTACCATATATGGAAAGAGAAATGTCAGATGTTCAAGTGGGATTCAGAAAAGGAAGAGGCACCAGAGATTACATTGCAATTTTACGATGGCAAATGGAGCATACCAGGGAATTTCAGAAGAAAATCAGCCTGTGTTTTACAGATCACAACAAAGCTTTTGACCGCATCAATCATGAAAAGCTATGGAGAGTTTTAAAAGAAATGGAGGTGCCACAACATCTGATTGTTTTGATGCACAACCTGTACTCTGGACAAGAGGTTACTGTCAGAACAGAATATGGGAAAACTGAATGGTTCCCAGTTGGCAAGGGTGTCAGACAAGGATGCATATTATCTCCCTACCTGTTCAACCTCTATATCATACGGAAAGCTGGATTAGATCTAGAAGAAGGTGGAGTGAAAATTGGTGGAACATTAACAGTTTGAGATATGCAGATGACACCACGTTACTGGCAGAAAATAGTTAAGATTTGAAACAACTAATGAGGAAGGTTGAAGGAGAAAACACCAAAGCAGGATTACAGCTGAACATCAAGAAGACAAAAACGATGACTACTGAGGAATTACACAATTTTAAAGATGACAATGAGGAAATTGAAATTGTCCAAGATTTTCTATTCATTGGCTCAATCATCAACCAAAAGGGAGACTGCAATGAAGAAATCAGAAGAAGATTGAGACTTGGAAGAGCAGCTGGGAGGGAGCTAGATAAGATCCTTAAAGATAAAGATGTCTCTGGGAACCAAGATCAAGACAATCCATTACTATGTATGGATGTGAAAGTTGGACGGTGAAGAAAGCTGACAAGAAGAAAATTGATTTATTTGAAATGTGAGTTCTGTGGATACCATGGACAGCCAAAAAGACAAACAAGTGGGTACTTGACCAAGTCAAGCCTGAATTCTCCCTAGAAGCTAAAATGACAAAACCAAGGAGGCTATCGTACTTTGGTCACATCATGAGAAGACAAGATTCTCTTGAAAAGTCAATAATGCTAGGAAAAGTGGAAGGCAACAGGAAACGAGATGGCTTGACTCAATAAAAGAAGCCATGCCCCCCAGTTTGCAGGATCTGAGTATGTCTAGGACATTTTGGTGGTCTTTCATTCATAGGGTCGCTATAGGTCGGAGGTGACTTGATGGCACATAACACACACACATATCCACTCTGAGTCCTAGATAAGTAACATAAATAAATACATCCAGTGTGCATTCCCTGTTTGAATTCAGCAACACTCTGCGAATAGGTGCCCACTTTTCAGAAAGCTGCCACTGACAGTGAGGAAGTTTATGATTTCAGAGCTCAAGATGTGTTCCCGTTGTTGCCAATCTCGAGAACATACATCAACTGACTGTAAGACCCATATAAAATGCCACGAGTGCAGCAGAAAACTGCTAATCCCTTTATATTCTGCATCATCATAACTGCACAACTATGTTCATAAAAAGAAAAGCTGCAAGAAAAGCTCACTTCCTACCCAAAATCAGCTCTTCACCCAGAGTGCAAAGGGGAGCCAGGCAAGCAGCTGGCAGAAGCCTACATGGCTTTTCTTGCCAATTGATACAGCAGTCCTGTGAGGTAGGCCAGGCTGAGAAGAAGTAAGTGACAGGCCCAACTCTGAATCTCTGTATTGGATTTCTGCGGGTTTAAAATCTCTGTGATTTTGCATTTATAGTCCTTTATGCAAAGCTTACTGAAGTGTCCTTGAAATTGACTGTACTGACTCACATGGGTAATCTGCCTTGAGTCTCAGTGTGAAAGGCGAACTATAAGAAAAGTAAATAATTAAATAAATCCTAGCCGTGCTTTAACCACTACACCACACTGCCAGGAGAAATTATTCCCATAGGGGACAAGGGAGCCTGCAATTGCGGGGAGGGCGGAATATAAATCAAATTAAATAAACAAACCAGATTCCAGAAGTTGCATTGCAATTCTCTTTGGAAAGCGAAGCAAACTCATGCTGACAAATTGCACGGCAGGCCAGCCCCTGGGCGAGGTGCAAGTTCTACTCACCCTCCCGGAGGAAGGTGGCGGCAGCGGCAGCCGCCGCCCCCACCACCAAAAAGCGACCCCAGGGCAGCCCCATCGTAGACAGCCGGACTCTGGCGCTGCAAGAGCAACGGGAACTACATGACCAAGGAGGGCAGAGCTGGGATTGGCTTTGGCGGAGGAATTCAACCAATGGGAGAAAAGAGTGCCATTTGCGTTTGCTGTTGCTAGGCAAATATCACAACAGCCAAAGAAGGGAAATCATGCGGTTTCCGCGAAGTTTGCGAAGTCAGTCCACAGCAAAACGACATCCACAGCGGCGGTTACTCCAGCCGGCCGCAACCCGCTTCTGCACCCAAGCCCCCTGTGCCCCGTCGCAAATGTTTGCAATCGCCCTGCAGATGAGTCGTTTAGGAAAGCAGAAGTGAAAGCGAAACCTTTGCTTTCAACTAGTTAGGTTCAGCTAAGGAGCATGCAAGCTTCCGAGCCGCACAGAGCTCTTCTGCAGAGAACTCTGAGTTGAGAGTAGGGCTGCCAATCTCCAAGTGGGGCTTGTAGATTTCCCAGATTTACAACGGTCGTTTCCAGCTTGTTTGTCAGGTTGCCAAGCTCCAGGTGGAGCCTGGAGATCTCCCGGAATTACAACTGGTCTCCAGATGACAGAGATTAGTTCCCGTGGAGGAAATGGCTGCTTTGGAGGGTGGACTCTTTGGCACTCCACTCCACTGGGGTCCCTCTCCTCCCCAAATGGCACTCTCTGCAGGTTCAATCCCCAAATCTCCAGGAGTTTCTCAAACCGGAGCTGGCAACCTTACCCCTTTGGAGGGTGGACTTTATGGCATTATACCCCACTGAAGCCCCTCCTAAAACACTGCCCTCCCTCAAATCCCCGGGAATCTCCCAACCTGGAATTAGCAGCCCTAGCTGAGCAGAACAGTTGGGCCCAGCAGTCACACAGGGAAGGGACCTGGAAACTAAAGCCTGCTCAAGGCAAATTGAGGCACTGGCCAGACCCTTAAAGGATCTGACGAAGGGAGCTTTGACTATTGACAGCTCATACCTTGGCAATCTAGTGGGTCTTTAAGGTGCTATCGGGCCCGGATCTTGCTCTTTGACTGCAGACCAACATGGCTACCCACCAGACACTATCATAAAGGATGTTGTATCAGGTGCCCTCAGGGACCATACATGCTGGGAAGCTGCCCTGATGCCAGGGCCTGGCAGGTCATTCGAGCCCAAAGTGCCTTCACCACCACCAGTCCCCAATAACATCTTGGAATAAGAAACCTGGGGGAGGGGGGCTGCACCCCCAAATGAGGCCCCTATTCTGTCACTGAAATTCACTGTGTGACCTCGGGTCAGTGTTCCTATTTGTCCTACCTCACAGGATTGCTGGTATGAAGATAGTTTAGGTGGGTAGCTGTGCTGGTCTGCAATAGAACAGCAGGATTTGAGTCCCGTGGCACTTTAGAGACCAACAAGACTTTCAGGGTGTAAGCTTCTGAGATACAAAGCTCCTTTCTTCAGATGCCTGAAGATAGTAGTAGAAGAGGTGAAAGCAATGTTGTGTGCTACTGGGAGTCCTCATAGAGGAGAACAGCGAGGTATAAATCTGTGATAATTAAAAGAGACGTCTGTTCATTTGTAGCGGACGTAACACACAAAAAAATAAAACTAGGAGTCTCAAGTTTGGCTGCCTGCTTCAGAATCTTTGTGGGAGATGCAATGCAAAAAAAATGAGGGGGAGGGGAACACCCTGGCCTGGATAAACTGCAGAAGCCCCTCACCCCCTTCTGTTTGCAGAAGAAACAACAGTTGTTTGTTTGCAGCAGGCATAGCTCGTCGGATAATACAGTTAGGTGTCAAAAATTGGCCACCAGCTAATAATGGGACCAACAATGCAGTCAGATCTCCCCTCTATTTCATTTGCAAAGGAAGCAAAGGGCCAGGAAGGGGGAGGCAGCGCAGACTGGGAAGGTGGAAAATACCTCCTCTGTTACTAAACAAAGGAGGTTTCCTAAATTTCTTGACCTATCAGAGCCGGTCTGGTGTAATCTACAAGATTCAAATCCTGCCTCTACCACAGAAAATTGCTGTGTGACCTTGGCCATACACTCTCACGCAAACCTACCTCACAGGGTGGTTGTAATGATAAAGGAGGAGAGGCGAATGGTGTATATTTCTTTGGTTCCTCATTACAGAAAGTGGAGTACCAGATCAGATTCAAGGTTTTGGTACTACCCTATAAGGCCCTATGCAGACTGGGATCAGCGTATCTGCAGGACTGCTTCTACCCGTATATTCCCCGGAGCATGGTCCAATCAGGAGATAAACAGCTGCTGGTGGTCCCCGGCCCCAGAGAGGCCCACCTAGCCTCAACCAGAGCCAGGGCTTTTGCGGTCCTGGCTCCAACCTGGTAGAACTCTCTCTCTACTGAGACCAGGGCCCGGCAGGATTTGTTATCCTTCCACTGGGCCTGTAAAACAGAGATATTCCACCAGGCATATGGCTGAGGCTCAGCCTCTGCTGGCCTGAAGAGAGGAGTATAAAATCTAACCCTCCCTAATAAGACTGTCCACCGCTTTGGTTGTTGTGGGTTTTCCGGGCTGTATTGCCGTGGTCTTGGCATTGTAGTTCCTGACGTTTCGCCAGCAGCTGTGGCTGGCATCTTCAGAGGTGTAGCACCAAAAGACAGAGATCTCTCAGTGTCACAGTTTGGAAAAGATGTTGGCAGGTCATTTGTATCTACTCAGGAGGGTTGGGGTTGAGCTGAGTCATCCTGTAAGGGTTTCCCAGGGTGTGGAATGCTAATGGCGGGAGGCTTCACTGTATCCTGAGGAGGTTCTTTTGCATATGGATTGGTGCTTGATGTGCTAATCTTCTCTGCAGGGCTATTGTCGAGTATAGTTAGCCTGGTGTTTTTCAGAACTGGAAACCATGCTCTGTTCATTCTTAAGGTTTCTTCTTTCCTGTTGAAGTTTTCCTTATGCTTGTGAATTTCAATGGCTTCCCTGTGCAGTCTGACAAAGTAGTTGGAAGTGTTGTCCAGTATTTTGGTGTCCTGGAATAAGATACTGTGCCCTGTTTGAGTTAGGCTATGTTCAGCCACTGCTGATTTTTCAGGTTGTCCAAGTCTGCAGTGTCTTTCATGTTCTTTTATTCTTGTCTGGATGCTACGCTACGACAATACATCAATAAAGGGCTTGTTCCTGAATTCACAATTCATGTGATTTTTATGATGTACCTCCCTGCCCCATCTGCACTCTTTGTTGAGTGGTTGGACCCTAAGGTATGTTCAAAGGCAGCCCCCCATTTGGTGGTCTCATCAAGACTAGACTTGGAGGACCAGGTTCATGGGCTCAGTCGCCCCCCCCCCATTAGTTTGACACTTGAAGCAAACATCGCCGTTACAGGCGCATCTGCCTGTCAATGCTCCCCTTGGTCCCTTTGCGCTTCCCTTGTCTCTAGGAAGGGGAGCTCGGCTGGTTTCACTGCTAGAGGACCGACTTGCGATGCATCGCCTCCGCCGTAGTGAAATCCCGAACCCGGACGTCGTCCGCTCCAGGTTTTAGTCCTCGCAGCGCTTTGTCGGCTGTTTCCCTGTATTATGGCATTGAACTTGTTTTGGAAAGAGTCCAGTTAGCACCTTTAAGACTAGCCAACTTTACTGTAGCATAAGCTTTCGAGAATCACAGTTCTCTTCATCAGATGCAATTTTGGAAAGAGGGAAACACTGGAAAAAGCGAAGCGGATTTCTGCAGAGATTCGGCGCCGGGAGGAGGTGTGAATGAACGCATTGCCTGGAAGAGCGACGCCTTCTCCGGAGATCCCCCGCAGGGCTCGGGCTCTGTCTTGCGGGCGAGCTAGAAAGAAGGGGCCCCGTTTGGCTGCCTGCAGAAATGCACTCCAAGGGTTAAAGGAAGCGAGCCTGCGCGCCTAGAGTGGAAAAGGGGTGGGTGGGTGGAGGAGCCACTTCCGGCCAGAAACCCCCCAACTGTGGGAAGGTGGCCTTGCTGCAGCCTCAACAGCCCCCCGCCCCCAAGGACCGGGTGAGCTGAAGGTGCTTGGAGGGGGGAGGGGAATCCCAGGGCAGCAGTGGAGGAAGGAGAGGGGGAGGGGATGCAAGGAGGGGAAGTGGGAGCAAAAGGGGGAGAGGGGGAGTTGGGAGGGCTGAGAAGCATCCGGAGGTGGGGCTGCTTCCAAAGGCACCCCCGGGTGGTGGCCGGAGGGGTGCGCGCTGCCCCCTCTCGAGCAAGCAAGAACACCCCCCCCGCCCTGATTTGACCACTGACAGCCCCCCCCCCCCCACGTCTCTGGATCCAGCCCCAGCTTCTTGGCTCTCCCCGGGATCTTTCCTGCTGGCAAGTTGTTCCGTCTGGCTTGGAAAGGGAGAAGTGGGGCTCGTGTGCAGCTCAAGGGTGGCGCCTCATTGCAACCCCCCGGGGGGGGTCTCAGCCGGCAGTAGACGTTAAAAGGGGGGGGTCGAGACCTGAGGGGAGCCACGGCGCAAAGCCGAGCCCCGCCCCACCCACCATCACCCCCTTCGAGCACCCGCCTTCCTAGCAGGTGTGGAGCCAGGAGAAGGCAATGCCCCCCCCCCCGCCATCTGAAAGTTGATCCAGAGGGTCTCAAAAGCATTGAGAGCCATTGTCAATTGCAGGGACATCAGCTGGTGGCTGGGATGTCACATCTCCAAAGGGGCCTCTCCCAACTGGACAAATGGTATCCAGTGTATGAGAGCAGAAAGAGATGTCTGTTGAGGGGGGGAGGGGGGAATCTGGAGATCCCATTTGCACTGGTGATGAACTGGTGGGGAGCGATCAGGAAAAGGGGCTTCAGGCCAAGATGGGTAGCTCCGTGGTGGCAGCCAGAAAGGGATTATTGCACTGAGTCTCAGCAGGAAAGGTGGGCTATATAATTATGACCTAGAAAGCATTTGGAAATAAATGGTCCCTGTCATAATGTCAGTGGATCCATTTATGATATTGCCACATTTGAAACCCTGAGTGCACATCTGATGTCTCAAAAAGGATCTCAGAGCTGAAACTTATGGATGTGGGTATCGAGTATTTTTTGTCCCTCTTCAGCAGCGCCAGAACTTGATGTTACCTAATAAAGTAGAATAAGAACAGAGAGAGAGAGAGAGAGTTTCTTCGCACAACATATAATTAATGTATGGAACTCATGGCTGCAGAATGTGGTGGGAATTTCCAAGGGGGATTATGCACTTACATGGGGGGTTGGACCTATCAGTGGCTAAACAGAGCCTCCATGTTAAGGAGTAGGTTACCTGTGAAGATCAGTTATTGGGGGAGCGGGCAGCAGCAGGGTAGGCCTGTTGCCTTCTTGCCCAGTCAGTGCATTTCCGGGAGGCATCTGGTCATCTAGTTTGGAAAAGGGACACAGGATGAGACAGATCTTTGGTCTGAATCTGCAGGGCCCTTTTTAGTTCTTACCACATTACTTCCGTCTGTCGGTGTCATTGGAAACCACTTTCTCTTTTCTCTGCAGACAGAAGTCTCAGCTCCTTGCCAGCTTTCTTCTCTTCTTGCTTCATCTGCCGGGACAGGGTCACAGGTTGCTTACAGAACACCTTTTGGGACTTTGCAACCCTGCCTGGTTTTGCTGTTCTTCATCTTGACAAAGAGAGACGACGAGATCCTGGCCACCCTGTCTGTGAGATGGAAAGCTGGGTCAGGGAATGCAGGCCAGTGACCAGTTCAAAGGCGGTGGCCCCAGCAGAAGGCTTCCTCCAGAGCCAGGCAGGGACCGTGAAGCTGGAAGAGCAGGTGAGGACCCCCAAAGATGTGGGGAAGGCTGTCCTCGTGTCCCCCTCTCCCCTAGGGCGTGACTTTTCAGGAAACCATCCAAAGAAGAGTCCATTCTGGCCACTTCCCCTCGCAATCACTGGCAGTGCTACTTTCTTACCGCTGATTTTGTTCTTTTTGTGCTGTTTCAGGACTCATCAGAAGGAGCAAAAGAGGCCCCAGCAGTGCCTTGGCAGAGATTCCTCTTTGGGGAGGTCAAGCAGGAGGGCGATGGAGGTGCCTCTTCGCTGCGTAAGGAGGGTGTATTTCATGGGGGCGGGGGGCATCTGTCGGCTCAGATTCCTTCTCCCGAGTAATCCTGAAATCCGAGGACTGCTTGTATGTCCCTCTTCAGTCTGCAGAGATGGGATGCTTGCTAGAGCTTCTCTCGCAATTTAGAACGCCGCGTCAGCCATTTCACAGGCCTAATCCAGCCCTTGGAGAGAGCTTTCATAAAAGAAGCAGAATATATTTTTATTTATTTACTTATTTCCCCCCCACCTTTCTGCCCAGTGTGGACCCAAAGCAGCTTATATTGTTCTCGCCTCCATTTTATCCTCTCAGCAACCCTGTGAGGTAGGTTAGGCTGTGTGTCCGACTGGCCTAAGGTCACCCAACAAGCTTCCATGGTGGAGTGGGGATTTGAACCTGGGTCTCTGAGTTCTTAGTCTGGCACTCTGAACACTGCACCACACTCGTTGTCCCCCATATAAGAAACATGTATGAGGACTGAGGAATAATGTATACGTTTTAGAGATTCCCTCTCAGAAGCTCTTTCATGGAACACTTTCTTACTAAAAAAAAAAAAACCCTCCACACACACATACACATTCTTTTGATTGGCCTGCACAGCCCATCTGTAGACAATAGCAGTTGTTGGCATTGGGTGGCCTTGAAGAAGGAGCAGGACCTTGGAGGGTGGTGGCTCCAGAGTGAGGCAGTTTTGTTCTCCGTCATCTTGGGAGAGTTCACTCCCTTTCAACTTTTCCAAGGGGATTATCCCATCTGTCTTGGAGACGAGATGGGGCTCTGATCTTTTGCTGGTAAAGCTGACAGATTCTCTTCTGATCTTGTTTTTGAAGCCCTGTGTTGTGATTCTCGTGGCTAGCTGTGTTTTAATTACTGTGGATTTAGCATTATCTGTTTTTATCTTGGAAGGGAAGCCGTATAGAGAAGGGGAAGGTCTGATCTCCCAGGGAGGAGGTTCCACAAAGCAGGGGAAGCCATAACAAGAGAAAGCCCATTCCTTCCTAACTTAATGAGAGCTGGCCTGTCTAGATATCTTTACTGAGCGAGGGCATACATGCCGGAGAAAGAGACCTCTGAGGCATGGAAGGCCCAGGGTGGAGACGGTTTTAAAGGTGAGGGCCAGGATGTGGGGTTGGGCCAGGCAGTGAACAGGCTAAACTTCTTCCCCCTTCCTTTGTCTCCCTCTCAGGCACTGGAAGGACATCAAATGGATGTTCTGAGACTTCTCTTCAGTGGAATGGAGTACATTCTCCGTGTATGCAGCCAGATCAGGTAGGGAAGGTATCCGTGGGGTAAGGCTGCCTACAGCCAAAAGGAAAGGTGGGATATAAATATTTTCATTAACTAATTAATATAGATGGGGACATCCCTGGTGCCTCTGTCCTCTTTATATCCCTCTATGGCTGAAGGAATCTCCTTCTGTCACTTAAATAAAATTCTGCCCACAAGAATGGCTGTGAATGCTTCAGAAAAAAAGCTTTCTTTGGTTCCTGCTGGAGAACACCTGGCTCCTTGTCTTTATGGATCCTTGCTGAAGAGAAAATATTTCCTCCATCTTTCAGGTTCTGGTGACCTTTGAGGATGTGTCTGTGGATTTCTCGGAGGAGGAGTGGGCGCTGCTGGATCCGGGCCAAAAGGCTCTGCACAGGGAAGTCATGGAGGAGAATTACAGGAACCTGGCCTCTCTCGGTACGGCTCTCCCTTTCTGTTAGTCAATACATTTTTTTTGAGCTGCAGCCGTAATGATGATCCTAAAATCAGTTTAGAAATGTTTGATGGGATGTACCCAACCGTGCAATACCTCCACCAGGATAAGATTTCTGCTGGCAGGAGAGTGCCACAATTCCCACCAATTCCCCTCTCCCAGGGCACTCCCGGCTTTGCCCTCTGTGCTGTACCTGAGGGCCTGCTGACCCCCCCCCCGGAACAAAATTGGGGGCGGGGGGCTTGGTGGTCTGCCACAGGAAGGGGAAGTGGGAAAGGTCTGCACTGTGAAGTCCGAAGATGGTTACCACCCCCACCCCCAGTGCTCAGCAGGGCCTGTGCCACAGCACACTTCGTCCTCCTTTCCCCAGCTGGTGGGATTGTTGGTATTCTTCACAGAGACAGTGATGGAAGCTGCATTTGGTGGCATCAGACTTGGCTGTGGGAGGCTGGTTCTTGATTTGGGCTGCCTAAGAGAGCTTCTCTCTAGCTTGGGACTTCCCTTAAGAACACAAGAAGAGCCTTGCTGGGTCAGACTGGTAGCCCATCTGGTGCAGCATTCTGTCTTGCACAATGGCTAACCAGTAAACATGGAGTTCCAACAACAGGGCAGAGAGGCCGAGGCCTTCCCCTGATGTTGCCTCCTGGCACTGGGATACAGAGGTTAATTGTCTCTGAATAGGGAGGTTCCCTTTAGGCACTATGGCTAGTAGCCACTGATAGATCTCTCCTCGATGAATCTGTTTCCCCCCCCCCCTTTAAAGCTGCCTATTTGTGTAGCCATCTCTACTTCCTCTGGCCGCATATTCTACATTTAAACCACTTGTTGTGTAAAGAAGTATTCCCTTTGGTCTTTCCTGAATCTACGGTCCTTCACCTTTCCAGTGAGCCCAAAGCTGCTGTGGATTGCTTTTGCTCTGTGATAGCCTTTTCCCAGAGTGATTTCACAACACACTGGGCAAATTGAGGCTGTATTTCAGAATTAGGCGGATGTTTCTCCTTTTTATTTACTTACTTACTTATTTATTTATTTATTTATTTACTTACTTACTTATTTACTTATTTATTTATTTATTTCAATTTATATTTCACCCTCCCCACATCAGCAGGCTCAGGGTGGATTACAATCGGTATAACTTTAAAACCAATAAAACCCCATAAATATTTAAAACACACAGCAGCAGACTTCCCCAATAACCATCATCCAACCATCTCCAAAGTATTTAATAGGCTGGGTGGGTAGGAGGGCATGTCTTCCTCTAGTTGGCTGGTGGGGAGACCCAACCAGCATCAACCATACGCCTGGTGGAACAGCTCCGTCTTGCAGGCCTGGCAGAAGGATAACAAATCCGGTTGGGCCCTAGTCTCTTTAGACAGAGCATTCCACCAGGTTGGAGCCAGGACCGAAAAGGCCCTGGCCCTGGTTGACGCTGGCGGGCCTCCCTGGGGCCAGGGACCATTAATAGTTACCCTTGCTGCATCTTCTGTGTCCAGACATTAAAACACCTCGTTTCCACTCTTTTCCCCTGATAGAACAGAGAGACAGTGTACAAACGGAGTAGTTTGTAAGACTTGAGAAATGGTTGTAGCTGGATATTCCAGAAATAATTTGTGTGTTTTTCCTCCTCCCAATAAGGGCTTGTGATTCCCAAACCTGAGCGTGCCTCCTGGCTGGAAGAAGGGGAAGAGTCAGTTGCACAGGTCTCCGAGGAAGGAGAGAGATTGACAGGTAGCTCTTGTATTCCCCCCCACCCTGTTTTTTCTAGCTGCAAATACCAGACAGTATAAGCAAAACCAGTGGGGCTATGACTCCCCCTGGCAGTCCTCAATTTTCAGTGACTGTGTGTGAACACAAAATTGAGAGAGTTGTCAGAAGACAAGCATCCCTAGCTTCAGAGGTGAGGCAGGTGAAGGCCAGAGATGGGGCTTTTTCAGCATTGCCCTATGGAGTGCCCTCCCCCTTGATCCTCACCTGGTTCATGCCTTTCTCTTTTTTAGTGCTAGGGCAACAGGCAGACGTGGGTAAATTCTTCTCCTGGCTCAGGATGCAGGGCCAACTGAACTCCTGTCCTTAGTTTCCTCTCCTTGTTCTGGATGCCGCCTACTGACAAGATGCGGGTGTGCGGAGTGCAGCTGTGTAAGGCCTTGACCTCCTCACCCACTAGTCTTGCCAAAGGGGGGAAAAAGAGGAAAGGAAAAATAGAAGGATGGAGGGCCAGTTCTTCTTTTATGAAAGCAACACTGTCGCTCTGTCACAGAATTAAGACCCTTGGAAAGAAGTGAATGAAAGTATGACATGATCTGCTTCTCACCCTTTCTCAATCAGTTACATAAAACAAGAGTTTGTCTGGTTTGTTTGTTGAGAGATGGCTCATTTCTCCTTTGAGAGCCACTTTGGTGTAGTGGTTAAGAGCACGGGACTCTAATCTGGAGAGCCGGGTTTGATTCCCCACTCCTCCACTTGAAGCCAGCTGGGTGACCTTGGGCTAGTCACAGCTCTCTTGGAGCTCTCTAATCCTCACCCACCTCACAGGGTGTTTGTTGTGGAGATAATAATAACATACTTTGTAAACCTCTCTGAGCGGGCATTAAGTTGTCTTGAAGGGTGGTATATAAATTGAATGTTGTTGTTGTTGTTGTTGTTGGTTGATTTCTCTCTTTATTACTGCAGAAACAGAGAGCAAGACCAGTGAAGAACAGCATAGAAGGGAAACTAAAGCAAAACAAATGTGGAAGAAGAAATCTACAAACGGCCATGAAATCGTAATGCAAGAAGAAAGACACAAAGGAAAGAAAAGGATTACATTCCGTATGTGTGCAAACATCTTTCCTGACTCATCAAATCTTAGCATACAACAGAGAATGCCGGATGAGGAGGAACAGTTACAGTGGACAGAGAGCTCGAAGAATGTTAGTCTGAGCAAAAATTTTATTTTACACAAAAGATTGCATGCAGAGGAGAAGCCACACAAATGCTCAGAATGTGGAAAGAGCTTCAAGCAGAATGTCCACCTTATTGCACACCAAAGAGGGCACAATGGTAAAAAACCATATGAATGCTCTGTGTGTGGAAAGAGCTTTAATCAGAGAACAATTCTTACTTCCCATCAAAGAATCCACACAGGGGAGAAACCATACAACTGCTCTGAGTGCGGAAAGAATTTCACTCATAATTCAGGCCTTGCATCCCATCAAAGAATCCATACAGGGAAGAAACCATATAAGTGCTCCGAATGTGGGAAAAGTTTCAGTCACAGCTCAGGCCTTGTTTACCATCAAAGAATCCACACAGGGGAGAAACCATTCATGTGCTCTGAGTGTGGAAAAAGTTTCAGTAGGAAGGAGTACCTTACTTGTCACCAAAGAATGCATACAGGAGAAAAACCATATGTGTGCTCTGACTGTGGAAAGGGCTTCAGGGAGAGCAGAAAACTTGCTTCCCATAGAAGAATTCATACAGGGGAGAAGCCATATAATTGCTCAGATTGTGGGAAGGACTTCAGTCACCGCTCTGGCCTTGCTTACCACCAAAAAATTCATACAGGTGAGAAACCGTATACATGCTGTGAGTGTGGAAAGAGCTTTAGTTGCAGCTCAGCCCTTGCCTACCACCAACGAATCCACACAGGAGAGAAACCATATACATGCTATGAGTGTGGAAAGAGTTTCAGTTGCAGCTCAGGCCTTGTTTACCATCAAAGAATCCACACAGGAGAGAAGCCATATAAATGTCCCGAGTGTGGGAGGAGCTTCAGTCACAGCTCAAGCCTTACTTACCACCAAAGAATTCACACAGGTGAGAAACCATATAAATGCCCAGAATGTGAAAAGTGCTTCAGTCAGAGTGCAGGCCTTGCTTACCATCTAAAAATGCACACAGGGGAGAAACCACATAAATGCCCAGAGTGTGGGAAGAGTTTCAGTCACAGCTCAGGCCTTGCTTCCCATCAAAGAATCCACACTGGGGAAAAACCATATACATGCTCAGAGTGTGGGAAAAGCTTCAGTCAGGAACAGCACCTTACTTCCCATCACAGAATCCACACCGGAGAGAAACCATATAAATGCTCAGAGTGTGGTAAGGGCTTCAGAGAGAGTGGAAAACTTGCTTCTCATAAAAGAATCCACACAGGGGAGAAGCCATATAGCTGTTCAAAGTGTGGCAAGAGCTTTGGTCATCACTCAGGCCTTGCTTACCATCAAAGAAGCCACACAGGGGAGAAACCTTACAGCTGTTCAGAGTGTGGAAAGTGCTTCAGTCATAGCTCAGGTCTTGTTTATCATCAAAGAATCCACACAGGGGAGAAACCGTACACATGCTCTGAGTGTGGGAAAGGCTTCATTCGGAAAGAGCACCTTAATTCCCATCAAAGAATCCACACAGGTGAGAAACCATATATATGCTCTGAATGTGGAAAGGGCTTTGGGCACCGTAGAAGTCTTACTTCCCATCAAAGAATCCACACAGGAGAGAAGCCGTATAAATGCTCTGAGTGTGGAAAGAGTTTCAGTCGGAGCACATACCGCAATTCACACCAAAGAACCCACATGGCATCTGTTCAAGAAAATCCCACATGGGATGTCCTCAATGTCTGTGCAGCATTTCCTCCTGTTTGAAGGTGACTACATTCAATGATGCGTACGGCCAAAGGAAAACAATGTCATTTTGGATTTAATCTTGGAGGTAGTAACTCATGTGACTTGTTATCACCTGAACCTAGTAGGATAAAGCAGCAGGCCCATGTTCTCCATGCAGTCTCTGGCAGAATGCCTATCAATTGGGTTTGGGGACAAAGGAGAGACTGGGGGTTCTCTTAGTCTACTGCATATAGTGAGACCCATTCTTGATCTGGTAGGGGCTGTGACCTCCTTGTGGAGCATCTGCTTTGCATGTAGAATGTGCCCGTAACAGGAATGCTTCCACCTCCAACTTCGGAGAGTTGCTGCTAATCACAGTAGATAAGACTGACCATGCTGGAGCAGTAGCCTAATAGTGCATCCAACCAACTTCTTTTTCCATGTGGCCCAATTCCCCTCCTTACTTCCTGTGTTCCTTGTGGCTTTCATTCAGCCATGAGAGCCAGTTTGATGTAGCATCTAAGAGCGGCAGGACTCTGATCTGGAGAGCCTAGTATGATTCCTCTCTCCGCTTGAAGCCAGCTGGGTGACCTTCGGTCAATCACAGCTTCTTGGAGCTCTCTCAGCCCCACCCACCTCACAGGGTGATTGTTGTGGGGATAATAATAACATACTTTGTAAGCCGCTTTGAGTGTGGCATTAAGTTGTCCCGAAGGTGGTATATAAATCAAATGTTGTTGTTAGGTCTCATGATCTCCAGCATAACTGGGTGGTTTCCATGGATGGAAATGTTGATCGGATCTACCCATCTATGACGTAGCTTGGTATGTTCTTTCGGTATTCCATATGGAGGGAACCTGTCTGAGAGTGGGGTATTTATCTGTATTACCCATGCTATGCTCAGATTGTCAAATGAAGCCTCAGCAAATACCTCTGCAGGGGTGAGAAGGCCAAATAGAATGGTCCATCTCAGAGGTTCCTGGTGTCTTTGTACCTCCAGGAGTCTTCTTGGGCATTTCCAGTTGGAACGGCAAGTTCTCCCTTTCACGTCATTCATGAACCTCTGGAATGCAAAATGGACCTGGATGTACCAGAGCTTTCAGGGAAGTGCTTTCACCCTGCTCTATTTCCTTTTATTTCTCATTGAGTGCCTCAGGTGAGGCAGTATCTTCTTTGAGCATGTGTCTTCAGTGAATAATGTACATGAGACCAGATAGAAGGGGAAAGGCCATGGTCCCTCATATCTGCAGAACTGACTCTTTCCTCATGCTCTGCAATGGCAGCTTCACACATCTGAGCAGGGCCTTCTGCAGGTGTGTTACGAGCCTGGGCCTAGCGAGGCCTAGTGGCTCTGGGGAAGCCTGCACTAAAGTTACTGCAAGGCCTACATTTCCCAGGTTCCCTTTGGCCCCTGTGACTGGGTAAGAGGGGATTTGGAGGGAAAATTTGCACCATTAGGAAAATAGGGGGATGGTGCCTGAGAGAAGAGATAAAAGGCCTCATCACAGGGGGAGGGCGTTCACTTCTAGGGAGCAGAGCTGAGGAGGGGCTGGTGCAGACGGAGTGATCCCTCATCCAGAAGGGGTGAGACAGTTGGAAGACAGTCACTAGGAGACAGTAAGAACAGTCTAGCTAGACGCGTTAGGGTATTTTAGTTTTGTTTGTTCACCAACCTTTACTATTCTCTTTAATCTACAAAGTTTGAGAACCAGTTATTAATAAACCGTTTGAATAAAGTTCTTTATTATTCTTCCTGGGTCCTCATGCCTCATTTGGTCATGTAATAAGTCAAACCTACTGGGAAAGAGTCGACAAGGTGTTGGTTGGGTGCTCTGGGCCCTTCTTTAGGAAACCTGTACCAGAGTGGTGGCAGCCTACAGACAGCTTCCCTGGGCTCCAGCAGCTGTGACAAGGTGTCACCCTGCAAATGGGAAAAACCCCATAGATGATGGGGTTGATGAGGTTAGGTGGACTCCCACTCTCCTGGCTTTCTGCAAACTGTGTAAAACTGAATTATTCTGGATGGCTTTTTTATGCAGGTAAGAGGGCTGTAGTGAAAGGAAATAGTTCAGAAAGTTGCTTTGGTAAAGGGATACTATACTACAGTGTTAATATTTGTTGCTATAAGTATGATCCTATACAAAAGGGGTTTTGGCTAAACATTAGGAAGAACTTCCTGACAGTTAGAGCGGTCCCTCAGTGGAACAGGCTTCCTCGGGAGGTGGTGGGCTCTCCTTTGGAGGTTTCTAAGCAGAGGCTAGATGACTGTCAGCAATGCTAATTCTGTGAACCTGGGCAGATCATGAGAGGGAGGGCAGGAAGGGTTACATCAGTGCTTAGTTCTCGCGGCCCCTTCTTACATGCCCAGGGTAAGGCCGATCGCCGCTTTGGGGTCATTTAGCAGTTTTCCCCAGGCCAGTTTGGCTAAGGATCCTGACGGTGTTTTGCCATTTTCTGGGCATGGAGTAAGGGTCACTGGGTTTCTGTGTATTTGTGAATTTCCTGCATTGTGCAGGGGGTTAGAATAGATGGCCCTAGAAGACCCTTCCAACCCTATGATTCTATCTGCTGCATTTAATGTTTAAATGTTTAAATACGCTTATGCTTGGGTTTTGGTTCAGTTTTTAGATTTCTGCTTATTTTCAGATTTCCAATACCCAAACCCTATTGCTTTGTTCATTGGATATCCCAGCTGTTGATCTTATTTGTCTTAAACTGTGTAACCAGCCTTGAGTCTCAGTGCAAAAGGCGGACTATAGATAATGTTAATAACAATGATAAAAGTGGGACACTCATACTATGAAAAAGTAAGATTAAAGATCAGGTGAGCAATTTGGCAGTGCTCTACTGACAGATTCCCAGGCATTGGGAGTGGCATGGAGATCCTTTCTTTTCAGTCTGGGTTGATCGAGACCTTGCCATTGTCTCTCATGCCTCGATGATCTCAAGATTACACAGTTGTTGTGAGCATGATCTAGATACCAGTTGACAATGAGGGGATTCTCCAGCTGTGACTGTGCTTATGTGGGTTGTTGGCCTTCCAGCAACTAAGAAATACGACCTGCTTTAGTTTCTTCTGATTCTGCCTACTGCATCGCCTAAATTAGACTCCAGCTTTCTTGTCTGCCTTAGAAGGGGACTGCATGTTCTTATGAGGACTGTAATGGCAATTGATTCGCTGCCGGCTTCTTTTTGTTTTCTGAAAGGCAAAGATGCTTTCTTTTCTTTAAGCCTAAAAACTAGTAGATTTATGTCATAAGCTTTCATTTTTTAGTTTTTAAAATGAAGAACATAAGATGGTTATAAATATCTTGAACGAAATTAAATACACGATGATTATACTGTTTGGAGACAAAATCAATAAAGCATTTTTTGAAGATGAAATTTTTTTTTTGGATTGAGTTCCTGTTTCTAAGCTTGGATGCGTCCCGTCAGTTTTGCTATTTAGCTGCTATAAGTTGCTTTAATAAAGATATTCTCTGTGTGCGCGCACGTGCATGCACCATCAGCTCTCAGTTACTAATGACAACCCCAGCAAGGGGCTTTCAAGTCAAATGAGATGCAGAGGAGAGTTGTTATTGCCTTTCTCTGCAGTCTTCCTTGGAGCCCCCTGCCCTCCAAGTACTGGCCCTGTTTAGCTTCCGAGATCTGACGAGACTTGAATATACCATGCTGCCTTCCCTTCATATTCTCTAGATACATTCATAATGGTTATTATCAATATGTTCAAGGTTTCCGAGCTACATTACCAATGGGTTAAAAGGTATTAAATACAATTCATCTAATGATCAGTTATTTAAGACTTCCCTGTCCAAAAATATACATTTTGGGGGCAATACCACCACACAGGCATAAAACTCGCATTAATTTGGAGACACCTCCAAAAACTTCAGAAACATATACTAATAGCCAAGTGGCAAAGATCTGCGAAATCTTAGATATTAAAAAAAACCCTCCAGGGGGTTTAATAGAATTAATAATAATAAAATTAAACAAAACCAAAATTACAAAAAGAAGTGTCATTTTAACCAGATGGCCTCACTGGCTGTTGCTAGGCAACCGTAACAGTTTAGCTAGTATTCCAGGGCTGGTTGCTGTCAGTAAAAGGCAAGGAAGGGGACAGAGCCCTTTCCAGAGCTGTATTGGCCTTTGAAGGAGGACTTATTGGGGCGAGGGCCACAAGCAACCACCCGACTTGCATGACTTACCTAGGCCTGGCTGTGTACTGCCTCATGCAGCCTCATGCAGGAGCTTTGCAAAAATGCCTTTCTAGGAGTTAAGAGCTATATTGATATGATTTCATATTGTGACTGCTTTGAGAAAAGCAATGAAATGGGATAAAATGCACCAGACGACCTGTCTGCAAATCACAGTTGATTTTTTTTTTGGCTCTGCAAAGAAATAAATAATTGGCTTTGGACCTGAAATTGAACTTTGACATGATCCTCTGACTATATTGAGGGAAATATGGATTTTTAACAACGTATATTCCTCAGCATGCTGTTCTGGTCTTTGGGACTGTGACAATATATGGACTAGTGTAATATACAACTATTTGTTGATGTATTTATGAACTGTATTTATGAAATGTATTTATTGAATGTTAAGCACTAGAACTTTATTGTTACAGGAGTCATTGTAAGTGAATTTCATACTGGTTTGGAGGCTGACACGATGGTTATTTTCACTTGCTTGAAGATGTAGAAGGATGCTTCAAATGTATGTTGGAAATGTGCTAAACAAGAAGGGACATTTTATCACATGTGGTGGACATGTAAGAAAGCAAAGAGTTTCTGGTCTCAGATACAATCACTGATTCAGAAGATTTTGAAGATTAAAATCCAGTTGAAACCAGAGACTTTTTTGTTAGGAATAATGGACAGCCAGTTGGAAAGAAGCTTTGGAACTTTGTTTTTATATTTGATTACAGTAGCAAGAGTGCTCTATGCACAAAAATGGAAAACTCCAACATTGCCTACAGTGGAGGAATGGTGGATAAAAGTGTTTGCATCAAGTGAAAAACTTACTTCACTGATTAGAGAAAAGACATTAGCTACATTATTGACTGAATGGAAACCGTTTAGAGACTTTTTACATGAAATAGATAATAAGGACTTAATGACATCTGGATTTATGAATTAAGAATAATGAACAATAGAAAAAAGAGGTACCTTCTGTTTAATTTAGAATAAGTGAGACTGAAAATTATCTATATTTGTGGCGGAGAAAATCAGAACTCAATCTGTAGTTTAGATTAAGGGTTTCTTTTTCTTTTCTCACTTGCTTACGTATTGTTAGTGTGTCTTCTTTTGGGGATGTTGTTTTTTAAAATGTGTTTGTTGTCTGTAGCTTTTATATTATTGTTTATAGTTTAAAAAAAGAAAAATTCCAGTCGATGGTTATTTTCACATACGTGTATTTCTGATATATGACACGCACAACACAATTTTGAATTAAATGCTTTGTTAAAGGTTTACACATATTTAATTGGATACCTTAGAAGGTTTTCACACTTGTTTCTTCTCCAACAAAGGGAGCAGCAGTTGGCATGGTGCCATCGCCAATCACAATCCGTTCTGTGTGTTTTTACATACAGTGCAAGAAGAGGGTATGCTGTTGTCTTTCACTAGCACCAGCCAGGGCCCCCACTGTTACTAATGAAGTTCTCCAAAGATAGTGAGTCAAGGAGCACCAGGAGGAACTTCGTCTTGCTGTGAAAGCTTTCTGACTTTTCGTGCTTTTCTGATTCAAACTATTAACTCATCGTTAAATAAAGGGGAGGTAGCAGGTGTGTGCAATGCAAACACCCCCCCCCCCAAGTCTTTCCAGATCAGTATTCCCTGTGGAAGGACTGGTCAGATCAGATTTATTATTTTGGGGGCACACCAATGTTTCTTCTTCATGTCAACATAGTCCGCAAACCAACCTTTGGAGCGGTGGGAGAGCAGAACATAGAACCATTGTGGATTTCATAGTCAGTCCTAATTGCTTCATGCCCGATGATGAAGTGAGTTTGCCTCACGAAACGGGTTAAACAGAAATATTGCTTGCCTAACCCCATCGGCACCATAACGTGTTTATATGGGACTGTGAATCTCCATGAGAAGACACTCGGTTGGCTCTCCACCAAGCAGCGCTTTTCCACCTTGCTGGCACATTGCAATTTACTCCAGTAATTCGGACTGTGACTGGTTGATTGTATTTTTTGCATCTTGTACATAATGTATGGACTCACCTTTTGCATTTGAACGCTTATTCATGTATTTATTAAGTTCGATGTATTGTCGAAGGCTTTCACGGCCAGAGAACGATGGTTGTTGTGGGTTTTCCGGGCTGTATTGCCGTGGTCTTGGCATCGTAGTTCCTGACGTTTTGCCAGCAGCTGTGGCTGGCATCATCAGAGGTATAGCACCAAAAGACAGGGATCTCTCAGTGTTGGAGCAGATGGACACTGAGAGATCTCTGTCTTTTGGTGCTACACCTCTGAAGATGCCAGCCACAGCTGCTGGCGAAACGTCAGGAACTACAATGCCAAGACCATGACAATACAGCCCGGAAAACCCACAACAACCATTTATTAAGTTATTTCACTGGTACTGCATTTTTGCACTGCATTTTTGCACTTTTATAATTAAAACCAAAATTTCAATTCTGGTGGTTTTTGTAGCTTTGGGATAAGGAGCAGGGCAAGTGGCAATGCCCACCCCCTTCAATCTACAGGAATAAGTCACTGAGCAGGCGGCAATGCCCACCCCATCGTCACCCTTCCAGAATCAGGTGCCAAGCGGCAGCAATGCCCGTCCCCCTTCAACCTGCCAGAATCAGGAGCAGAGCAAGTGGCAATGCATGAACCCCCTTCACCCATCTGGTATTAGGACCGGAGTAGGTGGCAATGCCCACCCCTCACCTTAATACAGGTGGTATTAGGATTGGAGCAGATGGCAATGCACACCCCCTGCCTTAATCTAGCTGGTATAAGGAGTACAGTAGCTGGCAATGCCCACTACCCACCTTAATCCAGGTGATATTGGGAGCAGAAAAGGTGGAAATGCTCACTGCCAGCCATAACCCAGTTGGTATTAGAAGGAGAGCAGGTGGCAATGCCCACCGTCCCTTCAACCAGCTGGGATCAGGAGCACAGCAGGTGGCTATGCCCGTCCTCCCTTCAGCCAGCTGGGATCAGGAGCGGAGCAGGAGGCAGTGCCCCCTACCTTCATCCAGCTGGTATTCAGAGTGGGGCAGGTGGCAATGCCCACCCCCACCTTAACCCAGCTGGTATTAGAAGTGCAGCAGGTGGCTAATGCCCGACCCCTTAAATCATCTGGAATCAGAAGCAAAGCAGGTGGCCATACCCACCCCCTGACTTATCCCAGCTAGTATTAGGAGAGAAGCAGATGGGAATGCCCACCCCTGCTATAACCTAGCTGGTATAAAGAGCTGAGCAAGTGGCAATGCCCGCCCCCTTCACCCAGATGGGATCAGGAGCAGAGCAGATGGCTATGCCCACCCCACCTTAATCCAGCTGATATTTAGAGCGGAGATGTCGCAATGTGCACCTCTGCCGTATCCCAGTTGCTATTAGGAGTGGAGCAGGTGGCAATGCCCACCCCCTTCAATTAGCTGGGATCAGGAGCAGAGCAGGTGGCAATGCCCCCTGCCTTCACCCAG
This sequence comes from Eublepharis macularius, assembly GCF_028583425.1. NCBI lineage: Eukaryota > Metazoa > Chordata > Lepidosauria > Squamata > Eublepharidae > Eublepharis > Eublepharis macularius. The sequence continues at coordinate 181,836,163 of NC_072793.1, forward strand.
CTGGTATTCAGAGTAGAACAGGTGGCAATGCCCACCCCCACCTTAACCCAGCTGGGATAAGAGCAGAGGAGGTGGAAATGCCCACACCCACCTGAATCCAGCTGGTATTAGCAGCGGAGCAAGTTAAAATGTCTGCCCCCCCTCACCCAGGTGGAATCAGGCACAGAGCAGATGGCAATGCCCGTCCCCTTCACCTTGCTGGGATCATGAGTGGAGTAGGTGGCAGTGCCTGCCCTGGCCATCACCCACTTGGGATCAGAAGCGGAGCAGGTGGCAATGCCCACCCGACATTAACCCAGTTGGTATTAGGAGTGGAGCAGCTGGCAATGCCCAACCCCACCATAACACAGCTGGTATAATGAACTGAGCAAGTGGCAATACATGTGGCATGATTCCCAGATGGAATCAGGAGCAGAGCAGATGGCAATGCCCATCCCCCTTCACCTTGCTGGGACCAGGAGCGGAGCAGGTGGCAGTGCCTGCTGCGACCGTCACCCAGTTGGGATGAGGAGTGGGATAGGTGGTAATGACCACCCTACATTTTCACCTAGTTGGGATCAAGTGCAGAGAAGGAGGCAATTACTCTCTTCCCTTCTCCCAGCCAGGATAAGGAGCAGAGCAGGTTGCAATGCCCACACCAATCTACTGGAATAAATCACTGAGCAGGTGGCCATGCCCACCACCACCCTAAGCCAGCTGGTATTAGGAGCAGAGCAGGTTGCAATGCCCACCCACCCCCACCTTAACACAGCTGGTATTAGGAGTGGAGCAGATGGCAATGCCCACCCCACTTCCACCAGCTGGGATCAGGAGAGGAGCAGGTGCCAATGCCCACCCTGTGCCTTCACTTGGCTGGGATCAGCTGCAGACTAGGAGGCAATGTCCTTCTTCCCCTCACCCAGCTGGGGTAAAGAGCAAAGTAGGTGGCAATGCTCAGTCCCCTCAACCTACCGGAGTAAGGCACTGAGCGGGTGGCCATACCCACCCCCCTTCACCCATTTGTAATCAGGCATTGAGCAGGAGGCAATGCCCCCCCCCTTTAATCAGGCCTGTATCAGGCATGGAACAGGCAGCAAGCCCCACCCCCCTTCACATGACCAAGATCATGCGTTGAGCAGGTGGCAATGCCCATCCCCCTCGTTCGCCGGCCAGGATCAGTGATCTGCCCTCCCCTTTCTAGAGACCATTGTATTTTTTCCCAACAATGGGCTTTGTTGCTAGCTGTTAAATATTGCAAGGCAAGCCCTGCAAGTTACAAGGTCAAAGAGGGCAGCAAGGTGTGCCCCGCCCTGGATATTGAACCAATAGCTGTGATGGATATCTGGAGCGGTCTTGCAGCCATCACCTGACACACAGGATTTCTACCTCCTGAATCCTGCCACCATTTTCATTTTAATCTGAACCTACTGTATCACGGGTTGCAGTGAGAAATCAAAAAGAAAAATGTAGAGTATGTCTGAAGGCATAGGTTCTGGGCCTGAGTATAAACTCAACCAAGCCTGGGAAAAACGTCAAACACAAGAGGGTTATTTTTTAGAACGAACAAGGAAGTTTATTTACAAAAACACACAAATTGAGATGAACATTAACACTTCTATTGAGAGCCAGTGGGGTGTAGCAGTTGGACTAGAATCTGGGAAATCCAGTTTCAAATCCCAACTCTGCCATGGAAGCATGCTGGGTGACCTTGGGCCAGACACCCTCTCAGCCTAACCTACCTCACAGGGTTGTTGTGAGAATACACCGAAGGAGAGGAGAATTATGCCACAATAACCATATGGCTCAGCTACTTTAACACACTCCACATGGATCTGCCATTGAAGGCAGAAAATTCAGCGGGTACAGAATGCCGCAAGTCAACTACTATTAGCTTGAGGTCCAGAATGCACATTAAACACATCCCGCAATTGCACCATAGTCTACTGATTAATTTTCAGGCCCCATTCCAGGGGCTGCTTCTAACCAACAAATCATTTGGGGGCCCAGGCTCCACATCTCTCTATAGGACCAGCTCTCTTGCTACGCTCTGCTGCAACAGCTTCACTCATCTGAGCAAAGCCGAGGGGGGAGGTGTACAGCTGCCTATATAGAGGCAGCCTCTATTTTGGCTCCCACTTGGGACATTTACCTGTCCAGCGCAAACAGGAAGGCTCCCACAACTGTATCATCCCACCGAAGATGTTGGAATAGTTTAAGGCAACATATTCATGGGGAGCGGTGGAGGAAAGTGCTGTCAAGTCATAGCCCCCCAGTGGGGGATTTAAAAGCAAGAAACTAACAGAGGTGGTTTGCCATTGCTTGCCACTGCATGGAGACCCTAGAGTTCCTTGGAGGTCTGCCATCCAATTACTAACCAAGGCCAACCTTGCTTAGCTTCTGAGATCTGACCAGGATGGGCTTACCTGGGCTATCTAGGTCAGGGCAAAAACACAATTAGAGTCTTCTAATCAATCAATCATGAGGGAGGGAGGGAGGGGCTAGGAATATGTAAGACAGAATGGTTTAACATAGTTTATTTTATACAATGTCCTTCCACACATAAAACATTTCTATGTAAATTCTATATAAATTCTATGTAAATTCTTTGATGAAGAGCAAGGTTTCTACTCGGACTGAATTTTTTTTAATATGGTTTTTCCTCTGCGTGAATTTTTTGATGGGAAGTCAGGCTTCCACACACACTGAAGCTTTTTCCACATACGAGGCAATCATATGGTTTCACCCATGTGAATTCTGTGATGGGAAGTTTATTCATTCTTCTGTTTAAACCCTTTCCCACATTCCAGGCATTTAGATGGCTTCTCTCCTGTGTGAATTTTGCTATGGGAATTAACTTGCTCACACTGACCGAAGGTTTTGTGCAGTCCTGGAATTTTTAAGGTTTTTCGCCTGTGTGCATTCTTCGATGGTAATGAAGCCCTGCACTTTGACTGAAGCTTTTCCCACAGTCCTGGCATTTATAAGGTTTTTCCCCTGTATGTATTCTTTGATGGGCAGTAAGTCCGCCACTGTGATTGAAGCTTTTTCCACAGTCATTGCATTTAAAAGGTTTTTCCCCTGTGTGCATTCTTCGATGGGAATTAAGGTCTCCACTGCGACTGAAGCTTTTTCCACAGTCCTGGCATTTATAAGGTTTTTCCCCTGTGTGTATTCTTCTATGGGAATTAAGGTCGGCACTGCGACTGAAGCTTTTCCCGCAGTTCTGGCATTTATAAGGTTTTTCCCCCGTGTGTATTCTTCGATGGTAATTAAGGTCTCCACTGTGACTGAAGCTTTTTCTGCAATCTGGGCATTCAAAAGGTTTTTCACCTGTGTGTATTCTTCGATGGGAATTAAGGTCTCCACTGCGACTGAAGCATTTTCCGCAGTCCAGACATTTATAAGGTTTTTCCCCTGTGTGCATTCTTCGATGGGAATTAAGGGATCCACTTTGACTGAAGCTTTTCCCGCAGTCCTGGCATTTATATGGGTTTTCCCCTGTGTGCATTCTTTGATGATATTTAAGGCTTCCACTGTGACTGAAGCTTTTTCCGCAGTCCAAGCATTTATAAGGTTTTTCCCCTGTGTGCATTCTTCGATGGGAATTAAGTCCTCCACTTTGACTGAAGCTTTTCCCGCAGTCCTGGCATTTATAAGGTTTTTCTCCTGTGTGCATTCTTCGATGGGAATTAAGGGATCCACTTTGAATGAAGCTTTTCCCGCAGTCCTTGCATTTATAAGTGTTTTCTCCTGTGTGCATTCTTCGATGGTAATTAAGGCTTCCACTGTGACTGAAGCTTTTTCCGCAGTCCTGGCATTTATAAGGTTTTTCCCCTGTGTGCATTCTTCGATGGTAATTAAGGCCTCCACTCTGTCTGAAGGTTTTTCCGCAGTCCTGGCATTTATAAGGTTTCTCTCCTGTGTGTATTCTTTGATGATAATTAAGGTCTCCACTGCGACTGAAGTTTTTTCCACAGTCCTGGCATTTATAAGGTTTTTCTCCTGTGTGCATTCTTCGATGGTAATTAAAGCTTCCACTGTGACTGAAGCTTTTTCCGCAGTCCTGGCATTTATAAGGTTTTTCCCCTGTGTGCATTCTTCGATGGGAATTAAGGCTTCCACTTTGACTGAAGCTTTTTCCACAGTCTTGGCATTTATAAGGTTTTTCCCCTGTGTGCATTCTTCGATGGGAATTAAGATCTCCACTGCGACTGAAGCTTTTCCCACAATCCTGGCATTTATAAGGTTTCTCCCGTGTGTGAGTTCTTTGATGGAAATTAAGGCTTCCACTCTGACTGAATGTTTTTCCACACTCCCGGCATTTATATTTTTTCTTTCTGTTACGGCTTTTCCAATGCATGCTAATGTTTGGTTTTTCAGAAAATTTTTCTCCACGTGCTGTGCCCTCATTTCTCTTGCCTTCTATGTACTTTTTTTCAAGTAGTGGGATTTCATGAGCGTTTACACCTTGTAAAAAACCAGAATTACTTCTTCCTTTAGATGGATGTTTTCTCCCCTTCTTCCGCAGGGTATCAGAATTTTTAACCTTCCCTTTCGCATCTGAATATGTATCCTCTTTATCCATTACTGGATGTTCAGATGTTTCATTCTCTGACCTCCACGTGCCTCCTGCAGAAAGAAAGAGAAACCTTGTGTGAAGATAGGACACATTTACAAGCCATCTCTATCAGAGTTTCCTCCTTTGCTTTGTGATGATTGTGTTTGCACAGAGTTTAAGATCACAGAAGTCTGTACCCGGTTCTCCCCCTCTCTTTCTTTATTCCTTCTAAGTTCCGAGCTGAAAAAGCTGGCAGAGAAGCCATTCCTATGGTAATAAGTGTACCCCAAGACAAAAAAAAAAGAATACACAAGAGAGATCCCCCCACACTTCTCAAAGCTACTCAGTCATTTTAAGTTTTTCTTTTCCTGCCTAGGTGAATTTAGAGAGGGAGTGGTTTGGGGTTGTTCTGGTGAGAACAAGGGCACCTTTGAAGACAGGGACAGCCGGTTTGGCTTTAATGTACCGAGCTGAGGGTCTGAAGAGAGGTGTTTTTTTTACCTTTATCACTTTCTCTATGCTCAGGTGTTGTCATCTTATGCTGTTCAGCCATACAAACTTTTTGTTGTATGTCAATTGCATGGTTTATTTTTTAAGATAAAAAAATTATGTTCCTGAAATCAGAAATCAAATATGAGGGCATTAGGGGTCTGCCTGGGGCAGTCCTTCCTGCCATGGGTGGGCAGCCAGGCAGGCTCGCGGTGGTAGCTGGGTTAAGATGGGGGTGGGTATTGCCACCTGTTCCGCTCAGCTTATTTTCACAAGGGGATTTACTAGACCAAAACTCTGACTTTAAAAAGGGGACAGCCATTCTTTTGAGGGGTCTTCCAAGGTTAAATATGCCTTGAGAAGGCAGTCAGAAGCAACTGTAAATGAGAACAGAGATACACCAGCGCATGATCGGAGGAGAGATGTCAGCCAGAAGAAGAAGGGAACAGGATAGACTTTAAGCTGAACAACAAACCTGGAACCAGCAAACCAGATTTGCATCTTTCTTTAAACCCCTCACAGGGATCAGTGAAGCACGAGGAGAAAATGTGCTTTTCACATCCTTGATTGTCCTGGGCACAAACATTGTCCTCTGCGGAGTTCAATTGTTTGGTTTTGGGGGGGTATCCCCTATATGCTGTGCCTTGAAGATAAATATTTCTCATGAAGTTTTTGTACCCATCAGAAGCTTCAATTTCACATTGGAAGAAAGCAAGAATGGAGAAGAAAATTAAGAGTCAAGTTTACATTGAAAAAGAGAAGCCGGCTTCAGAAGGGACCGTTCACTCTCCAGTCACATTGGATCCCCCCCCCACAGCCCCAAGAGTGGCCGCTGTCTGTCTGTCTGTCTGTCTGTCTGGTGCTGCTATTAAAGCTATTGCCTGAAGGTGAAATTAAAAGAGGAAAAATCTTACTCAATATTCTGTCCCTGATATTTATTTATTGCCCCTATATATTTTGCCACAGAAGGGGGAATCATTTGTATCCAGTGATCACCACGTCACCTGGGCTCTCTTATTAGGTCGTTCCATATTTTCAAGTAGAGGGGTAATTAAGCGAGACGTCAATTTATTAAAGATGGGACAGTCTATAACAGGTATGGTGAACCTATGGCATGCGTGCCACAGCTGGCACGAGGAGACCTCTCTGTGGCCATGCGAGCCATGTTCCCGGATCACTAAGTCCAGGGCTCATTTGGAGGGGGAACGAGCTGCAATGAAGTTCCCCTAGTGCTGAAAAGTGATTACGTGGGTTTTGGCCCAGCCCACGTGATTCCTTTTCCTCAATGCTACCTCCTTGCTGCCAGTGTCAAAAGTGACACTGAGAGATCTCTGTCTTTTGGTGCTACACCTCGGAAGATGCCAGCCACAGCTGCTGGCGAAATGTCAGGAACTGCAATGCCAAGACCACGGCAATACAGCCCGGAAAACCCACAACAACCAAGAGAGAGAGTGCTTGCAAGACGCTGCTGGTGTAAAGAAAGGCAAACAGCTTTAATTTAACTTGCTTTATTTTCGTTCATGGCTCGTGAGTGAGTGAGAGAGAAAGAGAGAGATGTTAATTAGTTTGGACAACTGTATGAGTTGTTGAGTTGAAGGCCCCTTCAGAATCACCTACAACACTGATCTGTGCTTGGGGAAGGAGGCAGGATGCATCCATATGAGATCTGGCTGGAGTTGCTTTGGGTCATCATGTCTCTGAGGAAAAGCCCCTGCTTTGCTTGGCAGGCCCAGCTGCCCAGGATCAAGGCCTGCCACAGAGCCACTGCCTCTCAGTGTGGTCAATGGTTGGCATAAGTGAACCGGCCTGGGAGAAGGAGGTGCGTCCAGGGTCTACAAGCACCATTTCACCATTCCCAACCCAGAAAAGTTCTTGGGTGAAGAAGCTTAAACTCCAAAGAGAAAAAAACGCCACAGAAATCCACCAGCCCTTGGAAGGAAGCAAAATGAACAGATAATCCCGCAACAAATTAAAATGGATACCTGCCAATCCCTCCTCTTCATCAGACATCAGGAGAAATGGCTCTTCTTCTACTTCCAGCCTGGAAATGAGGTCAGGTTTGGCAACCTCAGGCCCTTTTGTGAGGAGAAAAAAAGAAAGATAGTGGCAGAGAAGCCAGCGAAGTTCCCTCCACAGTCAAAACTCAGTCAGGGTGAGACAAGGCCCAGCCGGCGGGAAGCCTCGCTTAGACACTCACACCTTCTACATATCAAGGCCCCTTGGCACTTCCTCTGATGCCCTCCCTTGTGGTCCGGGCACAGAGATGCAAGATGGGGGGGGGCTCCTTCTCCACAACCCCTCCCACATCTGGGGAAGGATCAAAGAGTGGCAGAGATCAGCCACTGAGCCCAGAGGAAACAGCCTGACCACATCCTCCCTCAATCAGGAGTTGCTTACAGTCACTCCTCACAGCCAGTTGAAGGCAGCCCAGGGGAAAGGGACCCTCACCCAGAGAGGCCACAGTCCCAAAATTCTCCAGCATGACTTCCTTGTACAGGGCTCTCTGCGCTGGGCTCAGCAGGCTCCACTCCCCCTGGGTGAAATGCACAGCCACCTCTTCGAAGGACACCCGACCCTGGAAGCAGGAGAAGAGAGTTTCATTATAGTGCTGGAAAGGTGGACCATGAGAAAGAAAATCCAAAAGGCTGGTGTGACATAGTGGTTAGAGTGAAGGACTAGGACCTGGGAAGACTGAGTTTGAATTCCCTCTGTGCCATATAAGCCTGCCCAGGTGCATTAGTCCCATCAAAGTCTTTCAGCCCAACCTACCTCACAAGACTGTTGTTGGGAGGGAAAAATGGAGGAGAACAGTATGAAAAGCTGTTAGGGTCTCCAACCATTGAAAAAAGGGGGATGTTATTTAAAAATAGGAATCTTACTATATAATTGAGTAAGCGTGTTTCAGGCAACTCACTTTCTACCCTGGTGCACCACCAAAGGGCACTGCTGCAGAGGAAAGCCCAGGCAACTCACCATATCGATCCAGAAAACATGCCGTGGTGGGAAGCCCAGGCTGGGAACTGGCACGAAGCAGGTGGCAATGCCCTCCCCATGCCTTAACCTGGCTGGTATTAGGTGCGGAGAAGGTGGCAATGCCCACTCCCCTTCAGCCAGCTGGCATCAGGAGTGGAACAGGTGGCAATGCCCATGCCCCCCTTAACTCAGCTGAAATTAGGAGCAGAGCAGGTTGTAATACCCGCCCCCCCACCTCAAACCAGTTGGTATTAGTAGTGGAGCAGGAGTAATGCCTGCCCTGTGCATTAACCCAGCTGATATTAGGAGCAGGAGCAGGTGGCAATACTCACATGCCAGCCAGCTGGGAGCAGGAGCGGAGCAGGTGGCAATGCCCACAGCCCCCTTAACCCAGCTGAAATTAGGAGCAGAGCAGTTTGTAATACCCGCCCCCGCCCCCCACCTCAAACCAGTTGATATTAGTAGTGGAGAAGAAGCAATGCCTGCCCCGTGCATTAACCCAGCTGATATTAGGAGCAGGAGCAGGTGGCAATACCCACATGCCAGCCAGCTGGGAGCAGGAGCGGAGCAGGTTGTAATGCCCACTCTCTGGCTTAACCTAGCTGTTATTAGGAGCAGAGCAGGTAGCAATGCTCTCCCCCTTCATCCAGCTGGGATCATAGAATCATAGAGTTGGAAGGGGCCATACAGACCATCTAGTCCAACCCCCTGCCCAGTGCAGGATCAGCCTAAAACATCTCGGACAAGTATTCATCCAGCCTCTTCTTGAAAACTGCCAGTGAGGGGGAGCTCACCACCTCCCTAGGCAGCTGATTCCACTTTTGAACTACTCTGACCGTGAAAAAGTTTTTCCTAATATCCAGCCGGTACCTTTCTGCATGTATTTTAAGCCCATTGCTTCGGGTCCTACCCTCTGCTGCCAACTGGAACAGCTCCTTGCCCTCCTCCAAATGACAGCCTTTCAAATATTTAAAGAGAGCAATCATTTCCCCCCTCAACCTCCTCTTCTCCAAACTAAACATTCCCAAGGCCCTCAGCCTTTCCTCATAGGGCTCAGTCTCCAGACCCCTGATCATTCTTGTCGCTCTCCTCTGCACCCTCTCGATTTTGTCCACATCCTTTTTGAAGTGAGGCCTCCAGAACTGCACACAATACTCCAGGTGTGGCCTGACCAAGGCAGTATAGAGAAGGGCTATGACCTCCTGCGATTTCGATGTTATGGCCCCTTTGATACAACCCAGGATTGAATTAACCTTTTTTACCACCGCATCACACTGACTGCTCATATTTAGTTTACAATCCACTCTTACCCCAAGATACCTTTCACATATCCTACTGCCCAGAAGTGTATCCCCCATCCAGTATTTGTGCTTCCCATTTTTGCAGCCCAGATGTAATACTGTGCACTTGTCTTTGTTGAATTGCCTCCTATTCACAGCTGCCCACTTCTCCAGAGTATTCAGGTCTTGTTGAATTTTAATTCTATCTTCTTGGGTGTTTGCTACCGCTCCCAATTTGGTATCATCAGCAAATTTAATGAGCAGCCCTTCCACTCCTTCATCCAGATCAGTGATAAAAATATTGAAAAGTACCGGACCCAAAACTGAGCCCTGCGGCACCCCACTGGACACCTCCCTCCAATCTGATGAAACGCTGTTGACCACCACTCTTTGAGTGCGGTCCTCCAACCAGTTCCCTATCCACCGAACTTTCTGCTCTATCAGAAGCAGAGCAAGTAATTATGCCCACTCTCCACCTTAATGCAGCCAGTAATAGGAGCGGAGCAGGTGGCAATGCCCACCCCACCTTTAACCCAGCTAGTGTTAGGAGCAGAGCAGGTGGAAATACCCGCCTCCCTTCAGCCAGGTGGTATTAGGAGCAGAGTAGTTGGCAATTACTGTCCCCCACCTTAACTCAACTGGTATTAGTTGCGGAGCAGGTGGCGATGCCTGCCCCCACCTTAACCCAGCTGGTATTAGGAGTGGAGGAGGTGGCAATGCCCATCCTCCACCTTAACACAGCAGATATTAGCAGTGGAGCAGGTGGAAATGCTCTCCCCCATCTTATTAGGAGCGGAGCAGATGGAAATGCCCACACCCCCTTCAGTCAGCTGGTATTAGGAGTGAAGCAGGTGGCAATGCCCACCTCCACCTTATCACAACTGGCATTAGGATTGGAGCAGGTGACACTGCCTGCCTCCTTAAGCCAGCTGGGATCAGGAGCAGAACAGGTGGCAATGCCAGAGCCTGCCTTAACCCAGCTGGTATTAGGAGCGAAGCAGTGGAAAATGCCCACCCCTCACCTTAACCCAGCTGGTTTTAGGAGCAAAGCAGGAGCCAACATCCACACACACCCCTTCACCCAGCCAGGATCAGGAGCAGAGCAGTTGGCTATGTCTACTCTCTGTCTTAACCCAGCTGGTATTAGGAGCGGAGCAGGGGGCCATGGCCTCCTCCATCCAGGTGGGATCAGGAGTGGAGCAGTTGCCATTGCCCACCCAGCATCTTCACCTGCGTGGGATCACGCACAGAGAAGGAGGCATTTCCCTTCTTCCTTTTACTCAGCCAGGATAAGAAGTGGAGCAGGTGGCAATGCTTTCCCCCTTTAGCCTCCTGGAATAAGGCACTAAGCAGGCGGCAATGCCCACCCCATCTTCACCCTGTCGGAATCAGGCGCCAAGGAGGTAGCAATCTCCGCCCCCCCTTCGACCTCCCAGAATCAGGAGCAGAGAAGGTGGCAATATTTTTTTTATTTGTTTGTTTATTTTATTTCAAATTTGTATTCCGCCCTCCCCGCAAGCGGGCTCAGGGCGGATAACAACATATTAAAATACAATTAAAATACAGTTAAAAATTCATACCCGCACCCCCTTCACTTAGCTAGGACCAGGCAGCAATGCCTGCCTCACTTCACCCAGCCGTAATCAGGCACAGAGCAGAAGGCAATGCCCGTTTTCCCTTCATGCGGCTAGGATCAGGAGCTGAGCAGGTGGCCATGCCCAGCCCCTTCCTTCACTGGCCAGGATCAGTGATGGAGGAGGAGGGAATTCATGCCTGCCCAGTCACCCCTTTATAGAGCCCGTTGTATTTTCCCCCCACAACGGGATTTGTTTCTAGTAGTAAATAATTAAGAAACTTCCTTTATCTATTCAAAGTGACAATACTCAATCAGTGCTCACAGTTATTACACTCATTCTATTTATAAGTATATATCAGTAAACATACAATTCAAATGCAAATACAAAAGAATAGTCCAAGAGGGACAAAATACTCCCCTTCTGTGTCTTCACAGGATAACAACTCTGAGTTCAAAATGCAAGATGAGTGTCAGTAGTTTTGAGTCCTTTTTAGATGTTCTAATTTTCTCTCTTTTTTCTTTTTGCAGATGTCTCCAGCTTATTTGCAGAACCAGGGATCCACAGAGATGAATGCCTGAGCTGAGGCCAGCTAGAAGGTCAGATTTCGTCTCACGGACTTCCTCACGGGCAACCACGGATCACTGCAATAGCCAACATACCATCATGCCAACAATGCCAATGATGTACTGATAAAGAATTATTACCAAGTTTAAACAAATCTCCATGCTTACCCATACAAGCCTTCAATTCTTTCTTTGAACCCAGAGGGTGATGCTGACACGATAATCCAGCGTGAACCCTCCTGGTTCTGACTCACTTATATAGTAACTCTATCCTGACCATTTCGCTGAAATTAAAGATGCAGTAGCCTATACTGGTACGCATCCCCAAAAGCAGTTTAGCAGAAGTACACGATTAAGCCCCTGTGGCTTCAAAGTTTTCAGAAAGAAAATCCACTGGGCTTCCCATCTAAGTAATTCTTTGGGAGTACATTGACCAGAGCCTCTACGTGCCACAAATAAAACTGCTACCTTCATATCCTGTGCCTTGTGATGTTTCTCCCTAAAATGCTGAGTCAGAGGGGCTTCCTGAACATTATTTCTGATTCTTGATACATGCTCAAGGACCCGAACCCGCAATGGTCTACTGGTATTTCCCACATACAATTTGGGGCATGGGCCTATAATGAGGTAAATTACCCCAGCAGTCTGGCATGTTGAGAAATGTTTGATGGGCACTTGTTTGCCCATAGGTGGCACATCAACACAACTCCCTTCCAAAATCAAGGGGGATGCAGCGCAATGCCCACATTTGTAATCCCCCGTTGGCATATCTGCCATAGCCTGTGTCCTTGCCAAATCTGAACAGACTAAAGTGTCCCTGATGTATCTAGTTCGCCTATAGCCTATAGTAGGTGGCCATTCACATCCTTTTATATCTGACGCCAAAGGCCAGTGACGGCGAACAATAGCAATACAGACGTTTGGATAGGGGAGTATAATCCATTGCCCATCGCAGTCTATCTGACTTCATCCTAATGTTGGTTTCAAACAACCTCTCCCTAGGTACCCGAGGCTCTGTAAGATGCTTCTTGTAAAATGCATCTGGGGTTACCTAGGGAGAGGTTGTTTGAAACCAACATTAGGATGAAGTCAGATAGACTGCGATGGGCAATGGATTATACTCACCTATCCAAACGCCTGTATGCTATTGTTCGCCGTCACTGGCCTTTGGTGTCAGATATAAAAGGATGAGATTTTGGAAGGGACTTGTGTTGATGTGCCCTCTGGGTTCAAAGAAAGAATTGAAGGCTTGTATGGGTAAGCATGGAGATTTGTTTAAACTTGGTAATAATTCTTTATCAGTACATCATTGGCATTGTTGGCATGATGGTATGTTGGCTATTGCAGTGATCCGTGGTTGCCCCTGAGGAAGTCCGTGAGACGAAACCTGACATTCTAGCTGGCCTCAGCTCGGGCGTTCATCTCTGGGGATCCCTGGTTCGGCAAATAAGCTGGAGACACCTGCAAAAAGAAAACAGAGAGAAAAATAGAACATCTAAAAAGGACACAAAACTACTGACACTCGCCTTGCATTTTGAACTCAGAGTTGTTACCCTGTGAAGACACAGAAGGGGAGTATTTTGTCCCTCTTGGACTATTCTTTTGTATTTGCATTTGAATTGTATGTTGACTGATATATACTTATGAGTGGAATGAGTCTAATAACTGTGAGCACTGATTGAGCATTGACACTTTGAATAGATAAAGGAAGTTTCTTAATTATTTACTATTCTCGGGTGGTTTTCCACTTTCTGGTAGAGCAATTGTGCCGGGAATTGCCTCTCTGGTTTGTTGGTATTAGGAGCGGAGCGGATGGAAGTCTCTTGGGGACATCTTAAGGCCTGCAGTCTCCCTTGGGGACATCTCGGGGGCCCTCATTTTGCAGGTGGGCTATAAGCCTTGTGGAGAAACGGCCAGAGATGTCCATGAAGAGGAGCAAATCCCTTGCGAAGGGAAATTTAGGACAACACATGGCGTGAACCGCCCCCCCCCCCCCACTTACCTGAGCTGGCTGCATGGCTGGTCTTTTCCCTTCACCACACTGAGGAGACAGCGGAGAAATAGCCGAGGGGGGCTTTCTTTGGCCACCTGGGAGGGAGAGAAAGAAAGGTGGAGGGCAACGCTTTTTGCTGCACTCAAATTTCTTTGCCCTTCAGCAGAGCTCTCTCTGGATTTGCTGTGAGGCGCAATTCAAGATCTTGGATCAAGAATCCTTGGCCCAGTATCTCTCCCCACATGCAGCCATTCTTTACAGGGGAAGGGCCCACCTTGCTAATCCATTCATCCCCTTCTACTTCTGGCCATTTTTTCCACCCAAGCTTCACCCAATCGTTTCCTGAGTGCTGAGTGGTCCCTGGCCCTGAAAGCCACTCTGGTCCCTCCTCTCCTCTCAGGGGAGACGAGACCCTCCAGCCTGCCCCACACAAGTAGGGGGAGGTGCTGGGAATGAGGTGCCCGGAAGTGACGGGATGTGAGACTGCAGGTGGGAGAAGCCAGCTAGGAATTGAAATCTGCCCACGCGGAGAAAACCAGCCCTGCCCGTGAAACATTTCTGCCCTTTGTCTTTGCCTGTCATTGTGCTTTTCTGTGACAGGAAGATTTTAGCAGAGGGAAGCCTCCCAAAATGGGTTCTTCCTTGTGCAGTCTGAAGAGAAGCCCCCTTGAATGTATGTGCGGAGAAAGTGGGGGGGGCAGTGTCTGAAATTGCCCTCCACCACCTCAGGCCTCTGCCAGCTCTTCCTCCTGGCTGTGAGGACCAGATCTGTGCCAGGCAGGGGCTGTTTCTCTTGCCTGCTGACTCCAAAGGCACTCAGCCCCCTGTGGTTGATAATCTATGGGAGCTTGGAGGGAGAAGCCCCCTTCGCACAGAGGAAGAGAAAAGCAGTCAAAAGCTAGGACGTCAAAGCAGAGTGAGGGAGGGGGAGTAGTGAGCCATCTAAGGCGTTTTCCACCAGGGGAACAACCTTTACTGCCAGTGGAAGAGGCAAGACAAGGCAGTGGCAATGGGGCATCCACATGGCAGGCTGCCCGCATCTCCCCTGCCCCATCTTCCATTACTGTCCACCGCCTGTATGCCTTCCATGTCACAGATTTCCCCTCTCACACACACTTGTTTTAAAAGCTGGGAACTGAACTGGAATAGGTCTCTGCTAACTCTTCCTCCTTGCTGTGAGGACCGGGTCTGAGAGCGGGACCACAAGTGACGCCTGTCACAGGTTGGACACTTGTCAGCTTCCCTCAAGGTTTGATGGGAAATGTAGGCGTCCTGGTCTCACAGCTTGGCTCTCTGACTGCTGTCCAACGGACTTTTCAACTGTCACTTGTCCAACATTCCGCCAAGCTGCCTACATTTCCCATAAAAACTTGAGGGAAGCTGGCAAGTGTCCAACCTGTGTTGATACGTGTGCCAGGCAGGGGCAGTTTCTCTTGCCTGTTGACCCAAAAGAGATCCTGCCCCCATGGTTGATAATTTATGGGAGCTTTGAGGGAGAATCCCCCTTTGCACATGCACAGAGGATGAGAAAAGCAGCCAAAAAGTTACAGGAGACCGACTAGGACGGCAAAACAGAGTGAGAGAGGATGGGGGGGGGGTCTGAGGTATTTCCCCCAGGGGAACAGGCTTGTTGCTGCTGTAGGAGCATTTGCCATTGGGCTTCCACATGGCAGGTTTCCCATATTTTCGGTGCCTGGTCTTCCAATATTGCCCATCACCCCCTTACCCTGCCATCTCACAGGGGTTCCCCCTCCCCAGTTACTTTTGAAAGCAGGGATGTGAACTAGTATAGCTACACTGACATAACGTCGTACCTGTATGTGACACAGCTCTTTGAATTTGGTGTTTTCTTTTTTTAACAAGTAAATCTCCAGCCCCCTCTGCTGTGAAAATAACAGGAGCAAGGCAGATTTCCGCAATGAACGGGGCCAGAGAGGCGCTTTTCCAAAAATGCTTTTTGCACACGGGGAAATGGCTGCCAGGGAGACAGCTGGGTGGGAGGGAGGAGATCCAAACTTTCCCGTCCTCAAGGTAGAAATCGAGGTTGGCAAGGCGGGGGGGGGGGCAGGTCTTCCATCACTAGCGGCCTGCGCCCCCCAATCCCCCCCACCCCGGCTGCATTCTGCTGCAGGGGCCTCCGGGCTTTGCAGCGAGGAGGAAATTGCAGGACGGCGGTGCGGGGGGGGGGAGGAAGCCCAAAGGCCCTTTTCTCTAGCCCGCCTCCCTTTGGGGTAAAGGGGGGGGGCTGTTCCCCTTCTCTCCCCCCCACCCCAATTCCTCCACGCGGTTGTAACTCACCCAGCGCGCCTGGGACGGAGCAGAGGCTGCCCTGGGACTGACAAAAGCCCCCTTCCTCGGGAGGGAGGGGGCAAAGCAGGAAGTGACCTCACCAGCCCCCCCCAAACCCGCCGGCACATCTAGGAGACTCTCTCGCTTTAACCCACTGGTCGACAGTCCCCCCCCCCCAGCCTTGCCCGGGGAACTGGGGGGCCCGGGGGCGGCCCGGCTGCTGCGCGCCCCTCCGGCTTCTCCTGGGCTAAGGCGGCGCCGGCGTGGGGTGCCTCGTTGCAAGGGGAGGGGAAAGGGGGGCTCCCTTCTGCTCCTGCTCCGGGGAGGGTCTCGGCCTGAGCGTCACGGGGGAGCCCGGAGAGAAAGGCGGCGGCCAGGGGTTGCCTTCGGGGCCTCCTCCCGGACTTGGTGAGTCCTTTGGGCTCTGACCTTTGGGCTTTCCTCCCCCCTGCAATGATGGGTTGGCAGGCTGAGAGACTGCAACACGCCATCCTTTAAAGGGGGAGCGGATAGGCTCACGGAGCAGAGGTCGAGCACGCTCCTTGGCGGAGAAATGGAGCCTCCCTTGCCCGAGGCAGTATACCCCTGAAGACCCACTGTTGTGTGGTACCAACAGTGGAGGATCTGCTGTTGCCTTCTTATCCTGCTTGTGGTGTCTGGTTGGGCTCCCAGAAAGAGGGCGCTGGCCAAAATGGACCTTTGCTCTGATCCAAACGAGCTCTGCTGAGGTTCCCACCTCACCCTGTGACTTTCGAACTACGGCAGGGTTTGGTCTGTGGACCTCAGTTGAAGCAAGTCTCTCATTCATTTATTTATTAGGAAGTTTTCTATTCTGCCTCTCCAATGAGTGTAAGCAACAAAAAACAGAGGATCCACTCGGCAAAGAGCTATACCCATCAGTGGAAACCACAAGAGTGGGTGGCAATGAAAATTATGTGCATTTATAACAAAATAAATAGTGTGGTACACACAAACATAATATACATTAAATTCATACAAAGGAATAAGGCACAGGTGCATATATTAATTCATCAATCAGATAATGTACAAATCCAAGAACTCAGAAGATACAGAGACTCAAATCCAAAAGTCCAAAGTACGCCCACTGTGGAGCAACCAAAAGGCTTGCTTGAAAGCAAAACATAAACGCCCGACACGCAGCACTGGTTTGTTCCGCTGTTTCGTCTTCTTGACCTCTTCGGGGGCGTATTTATCACACGTTCTGTAAATAACAAATCACAGGGAAGATACACCACCTAAACGTTCTCATATAAAATCAAAATAAAGGGTTTGAACTTACCCAGTACTAAACAATTCAAAAAGATGCACCAGAGATACAATGTTACAGATGTAGCTCAAGACTCAAGTATCTTCTGAGTTCTTGGATTTGTACATTATCTGATTGATGGATTAATATATGCACCTGTGCCTTATTCCTTTGTATGAATTTAATGTATATAATGATTGTGTGTACCACACTATTTACGTTGTTATAAATGCACTTAATTTTCATTGCCACCCACTCTTGTGGTTTCCACTGATGGTTATATCTCCAATGAGTGTGCCTGAGGTGGCTTACAAAATGAAATCTCCGAGAAGTTATTATGGACCCCCATTCATATCTGGTCTGACAGAATCTGCCTTGGTGGCCTGGTGGATCATATAAGGTTCGCCCAAAAGTGGACAGAGGGAGTGCGACTCCGTGGATTCTCCTGGATCTCTCTGTGGCTTTGAGTAGCATTAATTATGGTTGCTTTCTGGACCGCCTCTCTGTCCTGGGATTGGGAGGCACCGTTCCATGCTGGTTCCAGTCCTACAAAAACCACTGGTGATAAGGACACCTGGAGATTTCGGCTGAGTTGTCACCAATATGCAGGTGACACTCGGCCCCTTTTCACACTTCCGCTTGATCCCACTGTGGCAGAAATCCTGGTTACATCTTGGGGGTGTGAGGAGGGGAGGTACTTGTGCATTTCTTGCATTGTGCAGGGGGTTGGGCTAGATGGCCCTAGAGGTCCCTTCCAACTCTATGATTCTCTGCTTTTCTCAAGCTTAGATTACTGCAATGCACTTTAAGAGGAACTGTTCAGAAAGTTCAATGTGGCACCCAGGATGTTAACTAGAGGGGGTCACAGGGACCATATCACTCCATCTACCTTGGCTTCCGATTTGTTTCCAGGCACAATTCAAGGTGACCTTCAAAGCCCTATAAGGTTTAGCCCCAACATACTTGGAGGACCGCCTACTCCCTTACGGACCCTCCTGACCACTGCAGCCATCTTCTGAGGCCCTGCTTCCGGTGCCCCCCACCTTCCAAGATCTGCTAGGTGGCCACCCCGGAGAGGTCCTTCTCCACAGTGACTGTGTGACTCAGTAGTGACGGGGAGATTCTGGAATTCTCTCTCCACGGAGGGTCACCTGTCCCCTTCTGTCGCCATTTTCCTCCCTCCGTTAGCATACCTTTAGTGATCTTTCCTCCCTCTCCAGTGTTTTAACGGTTGTTTTTATCCTTTGTATTTATTTTAAGCTCTTGTTTTAAATTGTTTTAATTATGTATTTGTGTCTTGGTTTTAAGGATATGATTTTTCTTTCTATGTGTTATTTTGTTAGCTGCCGTGGTGATCATATGAGGCTAGAAAAGTGAGGAAAAAGCCACGTCCTACTATATAGTTGAGTGTGTTTCAGACAACTCACTTTATACCCTGGTATACCCTGGTGTTCAAACTGGAACACATCAACGAAAAGCAAGATTTCTTTGAAAAATCAAACACTGAGTGACGGAATGGTGAGGGGCCAATCAGGATTGCCACAGATGGGACGTCCCTTGCAGGGATCTCTCCCTCTCCAAATGCCCCCTCCTTTCCCCCTGCCCCCCTTCAAGCCGGGAGCAGGCAAGTGTCATAATTGAGCACCTTGGGCTCTCCTTCTTTGGAGATTTTTAAGCAGAGGCTAGATGGCCTTCTGACAGCAATGCTGATTCTGTGAACCTGGGCAGATCAGGAGAGGGAGGTCAGAATGGGTTACATCACTGCTAAGTTCTCATGACCCTTCTGACATGCCCAGGGTAATGCCGATCGACGGCATGGGATCAGGCAGCAATATTCCCGAGGCCAGTTTAGCTAGGGATCTTGGGGGTGTTTTGCCATCTTCTGCGCATGGAGCAGGGGTCACTGGGGCAGTCAGAGGGGCGGTAGTTGTGAATTTCCTGCATTATGGAAGAGTTTGGACTAGATGACCCTAGAGTTCCCTTCTAATCCTATGATTTTATGACTGCCACCACTCTGGTTCTAAGGTTTTACTTGAGAGGGCCCAGGGCACTGTTCTTGCCCCCCCCCAAACCCCTCTCTAGTCTGCCTTCCTGCCTCTCCTTCCTGCCTTGTTTTTATCCTTTGTGTTTATTTTAAGCTCCGGTTTTAAATTGTTTTAATTATGTATTTGTGTCTTGGTTTTAAGGATATGATTTTTTTCTATATTTTATTTTGTTAGCTGCTGTGGTAATCATATGAGGCTAGAAAAGTGAGGAAAAAGGTTCATCCTACTATATAATTGAGTAAGTGTGTTTCAGACAAATCACTTTATACCCTGGTGCACCACCAGAGGGCACTCGAGAAAACATGCCATGGCAGGAAGGCCAGACAGGGATCGGGAGGGGAACAGGTAGCAATACCAGCCCCCCGCTTTGACCCAATAACCAAGAAGCCTTGTGAAAACTAACTAAGGAAACAAGAAGTAAGCAAAATAATATACTACAATTAAATAACAACAATAATAAAGTGCAATGTATAAAGATATTCAATGTGTAATTCACTGTATAAACAAGCACGCACAAAAGGACACCCCGGCAAGATGAAACAGAAATAGTTCATAAACCTGGACTATAGAGACTCAAATAAAGTGCTAAGTGCCCAAGCCTATAACCATACAATTCAAAAAACCATTAATAGCTGGTGCAATGAATAATGCACAACAGACATACACTGAAAGTACTAGGTGCTTAAGCAAAATAACTGTTCATATCATCGGCATATAAGTCCATGAGTAGTCTGTTGTCAGGTCTACATGATGTAGCAGCAAGGAGGAGGGGTCCAATTCACACAAAGCCATCTGACAGATGGACTGGTTCCTGTGCAAGAAGCCATTTTGAATCTTTCTCAAAGATGGCAAGACGTAGCAAGTACTGACGCTGGTCCCATTCAAAGTCTGCATTGGTAATAAACATCCACTAATGACTACTATTATACAAACATCAATGTTATGTTACAATTTGAAACAATACTTACATATCAATTCCACGATGTAACAAACGCATCACACCCACTCCTTCCAATGATGGTAATGCAGTGCGTGTGACACAATTAAGGAACAACCATTTTATACAAACACTGAGTAATCACAAGTTAAAGAGATATACCGGCCAGGAATGGGCTCCGTTAGAGAAAACAGGAATAATCATTATTGGTGTTCAGACTCCCAGCGATAAGGGTTTGTAATTTATAAATCCAGAATGCTTCTTTCCTATGGATGTCAACAACAATAGCTTCCAGGGACCTCACTTCAGATGTATAAAGGACCGTGTACCTAAAATCATTCTCATTGTGTCCAGCCTACAGAAAATGATTAACAAGGGGTGCCTCCACTGTACCATTACGAATACGAGATTGATGTTCAAGAATTCTCTGCTTTACACGGCGTGGGGTGCTGCCAACATAAAGAAGTGAACATTTGCATCTGATCAAATACACTACATTTTGTGTGTTACAGTTTGTAAACCCCCTGGATGTTCTTATCCCCAGTTCTAGGAATTCTTGTTCTTTCAATACCAATGGGCAAGCTTTGCAAGTACCGCAGCTATAATGACCCCTGGGTAAACCACTCTGTACTGTCTGAGGTAAAGAGACAAATTCAGATCTAATTAAAAGGTCCCTGATGTTTCTAGTCCTGCGGAAGGCTACAGTAGGTGGTTCTTTGCAGGCCAGGATATCCTCAACCATGCTCCAACATTTATAAATTGCCTTTCTTATATCAAGAGTATAAGGGGTATAATCCAATAGACATTTTATTCCAGATGTTCCTCTCCTTTTTTGGGAGGTCAAAAGATCCTCGCGCTTGACAAATTCTGCCCGTTGTGGGGCGCTAGTACTGACATTGGTTGGATAACCCCTTGATTTAAAGTGCTGAGTTAGTAATTTGCTATGCTTCCCAAAATCAGCTGGTGAAGTAGAATTTCTTTTTACCCGGAGGAACTGTCCGAAAGGGATATTGTTCCTAAAATAATGGGGATGAAAGGATCGGTAGTGTAAATAAGACACCCGGTCAGTGGATTTCCTATAGGGGCATATGGCCAAGTGGTTGGATTCATCTCTGAAGATGGTAAGATCCAAGAAATTAATTTCATGTTGGCTGTATTGCCAGCTGAAATGTATGTGAGGGTTTACTCCATCCATTCATTTACAGAACGTTTCGGCTTGATCAACATTTGCTTAAATAATCAGTAAATCAATATAGCACCGAAACAAAATAATGTGATCAAAATATGGATTGTACATGGGATTGCAAAAAAACTTTTGTTCCAGATCATGCATGAACAAATTGGCCACACTAGGTACAGCTGCGCACCCCATTGCCACCCCCTTGGTCTGTAAAAAATAAAGATTGTCACATTTGAAATAAGTTTTCCACCAAAATTAGTTCCAACAGAGGGACGAGGAAATGAGTGGGTGATGAAAGATCCGAACGTAGATTTAAAGTATCCTCCATGACCATTCTAGCTTCGTCGTGTGGTATATTCATGTACAATAAGGCTACATCCATGGTTATTAGTGCAGCCCGACTGGGAAGGAGTAGACCCTCAAGTTTGTTAATTACATCTCTAGAATCCTGTAGGAAAGTAGGCATTTTTCTAACGAAGGGTTGCAGGAAGTAATCAAGATATTTAGAAAGCGGTTCAAGAACCGAGTTAGATCCCGAGACTGTAGGGCGTCCAGAGGAGGGGGGAAAGCCTTGTTTATAAATTTTAGGAAGCAGGTAGAACACAGGTGTTCTGGGCCGCAAATTGATGAGGGCGCTATGTGTTTGTTCATTGATATATCCCAACATCAAACCCTCATCAACTGTAATCTTAAAAAGATTTGCAATGTGCTTTGTGGAATCTTCAGTTATCGGCATATACCTGTCAAAATCTGACAACTGTCTCATACCTTCCTGTACATAATCAGATTTACTGAGGGCCACAATGCACCCCTCTTATCTGCCTCCTTAAATATAATCTCTGCGTCCATGGCTAAACGTTCTAACGCCACTCTCTCCTCATGGGTAATATTATGCCATTTAGGGACCACAGAAGATTCGATTTTGTTAATTTCTTTAAGCACCATACTTTTGAAGGTCACAATATTGGGATTATTAATGTTTGGCACAAAAGTAGACTTAGTTTTAATGGCCGGAGCTACATAAGGTACAGTCTCCTCACCAAAAAACAAACGCCACTTAAGTTGGCGTATCAATTTGTACAAATCAATCCGTGTTTGAAAACCCTTATAGAGGGGGGTCGGAATGAACCCCAATCCCTTATTTAGCGCTCTCACCTCCAACCCCGAGAGGGGGCGGGATGACAAATTAACTACTAGGTCTGCCTCCCTCTGCGCTGTTGTCCAACCCGTAAAAAATGACCACTGCTATGAACCCTTTCCTTGGATTTAGTGCCTCTCACCTGCGAGCGGCTAGTGCTATAATCACCCTCCAAGGCAGTATCTGTATCCTCTCCCTCTGTTGTATCCAACTCTGAAGTTGACTCAACCGTGTCCAACCAAGTAACCCACTTCTTGGGGTTAGTATTATCAGATTTCCAAATATAAACTCTCCCCAAGGAATAGTCCTTGCAGTCTCGGTGGTATTTCTTAATTTTGATTTCTTTGGTCTTGGTTCCAAAATCCCTGACCTGGGATTCTAAGTCTTCCAATCTTTTCTTATAAGGGTCCGAGAGTACTTTTTGTTCCAAATTATTCTGGAGGGTGTCAATATCAGTAGTCACAGTAGTGATTTCCTTACGTGCCGTATCAATAACAAGCAACATGAGGTCGGTAGAGCACTTGTTGAGTATAGAAGCCCAATGATTCTTAAGGTCCTCATTGCTGCGAAACAGCCCAGGTGGCTTATTAATCCAGAGGCCCCTAGGAACCTTATTGGACTTAATATAGTCCGTTAGAGAGGTAGCATGCCAATGAAGTCTAGCTTTCTTTTTCTTCAAGAAAAGCAAGTCACCCTAATTAGTGTCAGCATGGTCCTCTCCATTACCCAGCACGGATGGCATCCTGGCCAATATTCTGCTCTTATTTTCCTCTGTAAAAGCAAATAATTCCTCACAATTAGACGTAGCTCTCAAGCAAGAGTAACCAAGAGGCGAGAGTATCACAAACAAAGCCAGTAACCAAGAATCCTTGTGAAAATTAACTAAGGATACAAGAAGTTAACACAATAATATACTACAATTAAACAATAATAATAAATTTTTCAGCTGTGACCATTAGGAATTGCTGTCATCTGAGGATATTCCACACAGATATTTATAGTTTTCAAGCTCCACACAGATATTAACAGCTTTGAAATAGAACAAGAACTAAGAATATACAGTTTACAACTCTGGCATTTGGAATTCAAAGTGGACTGGAAGGATTGGATGCTTGATGAATATTTCATAGAATCATAGAGTTGGAAGGGGCCATACAGACCATCTAGTCCAACCCCCTGCCCAGTGCAGGATCAGCCTAAAGCATCTCTGACAAGTGTTCATCCAGCCTCTTCTTGAAGACTGCCAGTGAGGGGGAGCTCACCACCTCCCTAGGCAGCTGATTCCACTTTTGAACTACTCTGACTGTGAAAAAGTTTTTCCTAATATCCAGCCGGTACCTTTGTGCATGTAGTTTAAGCCCATTGCTTCGCATCCTACCCTCTGCTGCCAACTGGAACAGCTCCTTGCCCTCCTCCAAATGACAGCCTTTCAAATATTTAAAGAGAGCAATCATGTCCCCCCTCAACCTCCTCTTCTCCAAACTAAACATTCCCAAAGCCCTCAGCCTTTCCTCATATGGCTCAGTCTCCAGACCCCTGATCATCCTCTTCGCTCTCCTCTGCACCCTCTCAATTTTGTCCACCGAGTGGACTTCTGCCTGTGGATCTCAGGGCTGGACATCAGGAGAGGACTGGTAGGAGATATTTTTTATTTAGGGGAGAGATGGGAGGAAGCGAAGGCAGAGAGTTTGTTTAAATTGATGCTGGGCCACTCTGTTGGCCTCTGCTTAAAAATGCTTCACTGTGACACTGGATTTGCCTGCAGAGTGGGCCTTGGTCTTCTTAAGGCTTGGATTATTGTTCCGTTTTATCTTTTGGTGCCAACCAGGGAACCCAAAGGGAGCATTTTTACCGGGGGGGGGGTTGCCTCACTGCTGCATGTTTGCTCTCTTTAACTCTGTGACCTGGCTCTGCACTGTGGCTCTGGGCCTGGCCAGGCCAAAACCATGCCTGGGCCTTAATGTTTGGGGGTAGTGCAGTTTATGGATCTCTGCTAACCTCCCAACTTTCTGTTCCTGGCCTAGAGAGGTGAGACACTCTCGCCACTTTGGCGGCTTGCCGGGCATCATCTCGCCTGCAGCTGAGAAGGAAAGGACTTCTTGCCCGCCTGTCTGTCTGACCATCGCTGGACTGCAGGACTGGTGAGTCTGTGACTCCCCGGGTTTAACCTTTGGGTGGGCATAGGGGCGGGCTTCTGCTTGCCTGGGTGGGGGGAGGTACATTTTCAGAACACCACATCCACACCCCACACAGACACACTACAGAAAAGTTTTCCCCATTAAATAGTGTCTTAGGAAGGTAGGCCAGTTAGTAGGTGATCAGGGGCTACTTGCCCTCAACTTAATTGACAGGGAACCAAGCGTAGCTTGTTTAACGAAGTAAATAGGGATCATCAGGACAAGCAGCAGTTAGAGTTAGGTTATATTTGATTTATATTCATATATATATACATATTGGTGTAGTTGTAAATAGGCTTCCCATTAGTGCTCCCTTAACGAGGGTTTCACTGCCCATCTCTGGCACCCGGGATGGAGCCAGGCCGGCCCGGGCATACTAGTCTTGTTAGTGTCTAAGGCTTTCCCTTGTTATTGGGGTTTAGGGCCAGCTCTATTCCTGAGGAATTCAGCTGTTTGGCAGGTTCAGGTCCCCCAACGTAAATAGGGTTGTCTAAAAAGACATTTGATTGAACATCTCCGAGTGACAGAGCCACAAGAAGAACAGATTTAGAAGTAGGTAGATAGTGCTTGAAAACAACATTCAGCTCTGTTTTCCTTTTGTTTCTGAATAGTCAGCGTAGCTTCCGGGAGGGGAAAGGATGGCAGAAAGGAAAGTTGAGAGGGGCCCTGGGGGAAAGGCCAGGGAGAAAACTAGAGGGGGGAGGGGAGGGGGAGGGGGACTGCTGCGACAGCCCCCCCATCTGAGCGGAGGAGGCCCTCCCCTGCACTACTGCCATTCCCCAGCCTGGTTTCTGGTGACAGGAAGAGGGTTCGCAAGACTCTCTTTCCTGAGGCAGCTGCTGGAGGGCCACCCCGAACCCAGGTGTCTCAGGCAGGGGCTGGCACTGGGCGGGGGCCTGCTGCTGAGGCTCCACCTCCTCCAGTGGTTGCAAGCCAGCTGCTGGAGGAGGTGCAGCATGTGGTGTCTCCTGGGATGAGCGCGGGGCACATGACTTTCCCTGCGCTCCCGCTCACCCCAGGAACCCGGAGGATGTTGGAGGAACTGCCGGTGGGACCCCCTGTGGGGCGGTCTAACCCTGTTCCCTCTGAAGCCAGCAGCAGGCCTCTCGCGGCTGTGCAGGAGGAGAGGGTGTGGGAGGAAGAGGAAGAGACTGTGGTGAAAGAGCCCACATCTCTGCCCCTTTGGCCTCATCCATCCCCAACTGCCCAGCCAAGAGTGGGACACGGTGTGTCCGGCCAGAGCACCTCACAGGAGGTATCTCAGGGTGGGCCCGTGAGTGCTTCCCCTGTAAAGCGTGGGCAACCCTTCAGCTCCGGAATCTGGAATCACTTCCAGAGAACGGAGGACCCCCGAGTTGCCCAGTGCCTGCACTGTAGGCAGAGCGTCAGCCATGGCAGAGATGTCATCCATCTCTCCACGTCTGGGATGAGGACCCACATGAAGAGGCATCACCAGGCAGTGCTTCTTCGGTAGGAGAGTTCGAGTGGCGCCAAACGGCCACCAGCTAGCCAGAAGGAGGCAGGCTCCTCTGGTGCTCTCCCCACAAGGGTCCCTGTAGGGCAGGGACGCCAAGCCTCTCTGATGGAGATGCTTGGTAAGCAAGGCCCTAGTGTGCCCAGAAAGGGGATCCAGAAGGTGAGCCGGTGCCTCACGTGCCACATTGTCAATATGGTAGCTGTGGATGGAAGACCGTTCTCCATAGTTGAAGACTTCGGTTTCTCAGGGCTGCTCCACGATTTCTTTCTCTGGTACGCCATCCCTGCTCGCACAACGTTGAGCAGATCGGTGGTGCCCTCGTTTTACAAGGCTGCCAGGGACCATGTGAAGGCACAGCTGTCCTGGGTTACCGGGAGAACTGTGCACTTCACATCCGACATCTGGACCTGCCCGAGTGTTCAGCAAGCGTACCTGTCACTTACTGCTCACTGGTGGGAAACTGAGGAGGTTCTGAGTTTGTGTGGAGGGGGGTGTCTGCAGCTAGGCAGGGATGGATGGGAGACCACCAGGCTGACTACCACAAGGCCTTGCTCCACGCCAAGTTTCTCGACGTGTCGCACATGGCGGAGAACATTGCTGCCACCTTAAGGAGACAGTTGGGGGATTGGATAGGCCAGGGACCCGCCACCGTGGGATGCATGGTGACAGATGGTGGCAGCAACATGAGGGCAGCGGTGCATCTAGTGAGCCAAGAGCGCATTTACTTTGCGGCCCACAAGCTTCACCTAGTGGTGAGAGATGCGCTTGGGGCGGGCTCCTCGAAGGAACCCCGTGATCCCTGGACTCGTGACTTCCAGTTACTGCTCCAGAAATGTCAGAGGCTCACAAGTCACTTCTCGCGCAGCGTGACAGCCACTCACAAACTGCACCAGAAGCAGGTCAAGACAGGTGTGCCGGAGCACGTACTGTTCGCTGACATCAGCACTCACTGGAATACCACCTGTGCCATGCTTGAGTGCTTGGTGGAGCAGCAGGCTGCACTCCACGCGTGGCTCTCCGAGAGTGGCGGTGCGAGTCAGGTGGGTGAGTTCAGCAGGGAGGATTGGCTCACCATCACCCAGACAGTGGAGGTCCTCAAGCCCTTCAAGGACTTCACTGTGGCAGTCTCATCAGACACGGTGACCCTGGGTCTGGTCATTCCCCTGGTGCACATGCTCCAGAGGAATCTGGCCACCCTTTCAGACCGGGTCGCGGCTCGTGCTGACATCGTTCCAGCAGTGCGCGCGCTGGTGGGAAGGCTGCAGCACGGCATAGCTGCCAGGCTAACTCCTCTCACTCAGAACATGTCATATATGATGGCAACCATGTGCGCCCCATGCATCAAGGGTACTTTCGCCAAGTGGGTGGGAACCTCACACAAGCCAGAGACGGCCTCTGTACTTGGGTGAGGTGCAGGCAGGCCGCAAGGGGACACCTGTTGACAGAGGGGACAGGAGAGGGGCCCTGCCGTGTTGGTCCCTCTCATGCCCCCTCTGAGTGGGCTCCCCCTGTGGCCACCACCGGAGTGTCCATGGAGATGGAGATGCTCCGGTGGGTCCCCGGCCCCTCTGGGATTGTGAGGCATGTGAGAGAGGATGAGGCAGAGGCAGTGGTCAGGGACTACCTTGCGGAGCCCTGCGAGTTGCTCTCCACTGATCCGCTCAGCTACTGAACCAAGAAGGAGTCGGTCTGTCCGGACCTCTCCCTCAAGGCGCAGCGGCTGCTCTCAGGCCCTCCAACGAGCGTGGAGAGTGAGCGCATCTTTTCTCATGCGGGCGACATTATCAGCCCACATCGCTCTCGCCTTCTCCCATGGAGAGTTGAGCAGTTGACCTTCCTGAAGTTCAACTCTCTCCTCTTCGATTTCTCAGGACTGGACTTCCAGAGTGAATGAGGTGAGCCCACCTTGTGGCCTGCATCCTCTGCGAGTCCAGTCCTTTGGAATCGTGCTCTCCCTGCATAAAACCCTGTAGACGCAGTTAAAACCGGCCAGCAGAAGGAGGGTGGGTAGGAACCAGTGGCAAAGGGAATCCACCCTGCAATTTGAACACCCCCACCCCCAAAAGGGACTTTAAAAAACTCCCAAAACTGTGACAGACCCTGTGGGACCAAATTTATACTGAAAAATAAGGACATGCCCCAGAAATGTTGATTGCCGCTGGAGGGAGAAATAGGTTCGAAGAGATAGGGACTGCTTAGGTTAGGGATGCTTCTGGTTATTGTTAAAATGTTAACTGTTTATTGAATGTTTTTACTGTTGTTTTAAGTGTTATACTGTTGTGATGTTACCGTTGAGTGTGCTTGGTGGGGTTGGGGGACAGTTGGGGGACAGTTGGGGATGTTGCAGGTGGCCAGCTGATGATGAAGGAAACATTTGTGTCTCACAGATGTTTCCAGGTAGAGGCTGAGGCTGGTAGGGGGGGGGGGGGGGAACCTCAGCAAAAATGCTCCGGAAATGCCATTCTGTGGTGCCCGTGGCTGTGCTCGGTTCTGCTTTGTGTTGTTTCCCCACTGGCAGAACTGAAAGCACAGCTGCAGGAAATGACAATGGTTCTGCTGGACCGTGTTGCAATGGTATCCCCCTATCAATTTGGTTTGGGAGGGATGGGTGATTGCGCTCATGGCCTCACGTGCCAAGAAATAAAGTGATTTTTAAAAAACCTGTGTGTGTGTGCGTGGTTTTTATTATTCTGTCCTTGTTTTCTGCAATGGAGGATGTGTTGCCTAAAGCAGTTAAGGAAATGAAGTTCTTTTGAGAGGAATTGTGTTTTTTGCTTCTTTGGTGTGTAGTGAGTTGTGTTATTTTTGGGTTGGGATAATGCTGGCATGCTCTTTGGTGTGCCCTCCTGATGTGTAAGCTAAATCAATTCAAGAAATAAAGTGTTTTTGACAGGAATTGTGTTTTTAGTGGTGCTGTAATCTGAAGTGAGTTGTGTTATTTTTGTGTGGTGAACTGCTTTCATGCCCTATTGTGCCCTCCTGATGTGTGACCTAAAGCTGTTCAAGAAATAGTGTTTTTTAAAAGGAATTGTGGTTTTGGTGATTCTCTGAAGTGAGTTGTGTTATTTTTGTGCAGTACACTGCTTTCATGCTCTGTTGTGCCCTCCTACTATGTAACCTTAAGCTGTTCAAAAAATAAAGTGTTTTTGACAGGAGTTGTGTGTTTTTGTGATTCTGTAATGCAAATTGAATTGTGTTATTTGTGTGTGTGGGAGACTGCTGGTGTAATGTGTCATAATGCTTTGCCTGCTTGTAATTTGAAAGTGAAGAAATAAATTTTTAAAAACTTTATTCAGGGGGGGCGTGGCGTCGCTGACTCCGGGATGGACGTGTGCTGAAGACCTCCGCTCCTCCCAACCCCCAATTCTCCAAATAAAGCTACACAACTTTACATTTGATCGTTATATTATGAAAAATAATAACGCTAAGAAGAAAAAGAACATAGTGAAAGCAGCTAAAAACTTACAGCCGCTTTTTTCGGCGCCTAAGGAGAGAACGCAGAACGAAGGAACAAAAATGGAGAGATCCAAAATGGCGGATGGACTATCTCCTCATGCGATAGAAAAGGTACATAACTCAGATATCACCCTAGACCCTCAGCTCGATAAACTAAAGAATGAAATCCTAGACCAAATCGCTAAACTGATTGCCCCACTAACGGCACAACTGGCTGAAATAAAAGTGGACTTGCAAGCAACTAATCTAAAAGCAGATAAAGCCCTAGACGCAAGTTCCTCGGCACAGAGAGAAGTGGGCTTACTGCATGAGGCTTTTGAAAACCAGCAAGAAAGATTAATCAACCTAGAAGTCAATATGAGAAAGAATCACTTGAAGCTGAGGGGGATCGATGAACTTTTAATACCAAAGGAAGATTTAATGCCTGTAATCACAAGATGGCTTGCAAAGCATCTGGAATTAGAAGAAGGGGTAAACACCCTGATTACAAAAGCCTACCGTATTGGAACTCCTAAGCAATACAAGAACAGACCTGTGCCAAGAGACATAATCATAGAGATACCTGATCAAAAAATAAAGATGAAAATTATTGAAACAGCTAAAATATCAGGCTCAATACTGTTCAATGGAACTCCAGTGCAAATATATACTGACTTACTGAGAGAAGCATTATTAATAAGGAAAGAACTGAAACCCATTACAGACGCGCTGAGAAATGCCAACGTCAGATATAAATGGATAAATCATGTCAAGATATTAGTGATTCTGAACGGGAAACATCATGTTGCTACAAATTTAAGGAACGGAACAGAACTCTTGAATAACATCGGCGTGGAGATACCCATGGAAACAAGCAAGCAAAATCAGAAGAGAAAATCGACGGACATGCTTTCTCCACAGAAGGGAAGTAAGATCCCGATAAGAAATCCCTAGCAGACTCTGGAGGATAAGAACTTTTAATTGAATTAATCAGCTATCGTTGTGCCTAATATATTATAATTAATACAAATGGAGATTGGGGGTGGGGGGGGAGAGTGAAGGCTTCAACACAGCTCCGTGGTATTAGAACTTTTCATTTGGAATTTTACCTACCAAAACTGTGGCGTGAAGTTAACGACACAGTTTGAAAGTTCTAAGAAATAGCTGGTAGCACGTAAATTGATTGTTAAATTGTTATTTAGTTAAGAGTGCTTATAAAGATATTTGATATCTTAAGGGTAAAGGGAGGGGAGGGAGGGGGAGAAATTAGGGGTTTAAGATTATTAATAATACAAGTTCTAAGAACTAGGGGAAGGAAGGGAAGGGTTGTATAGTTTTGTGTAGCATAGAAGGTAACAAGTTTATAAGGAAGCATATCAAAGTTCATATATTTACTTAGTTAATTATATTATATTTGTAATAAAAAAAAATTAAAAATTAATTGAAAAAAAAATAAGGAAAATTATAAGTGAAAACTCCCTCTGGGGGGGGGAATACAAAAATACAAAAATAAAAACAAAAAACAACAACAAAAAAACAAAAAACAAAAAACAAACAAAAAACCCCCCATAGATAGGATATAGAGATTAGCTATAAGTTTTTGTGAAAGAAGAGAGTGGAATTAAAATAGAGCACCAAATTGTATATTCTTTACTGTTTGATATTATTGTAGTAGATTGAAACTTTTGTAATATAAGTGAAGCAGAATTATATATTTTAAATCATGGCTTCTAAATTTAAAATGACATCTCTGAATGTAAGAGGTTTGGGAAATCCTATAAAGCGGAGAAGAGTGATTTCATTGTTGGCCAAAACTAAATCTCAGGTAATTTTTCTACAGGAAACTCATGCTAAAAATAATGATACAGATATTCTAAAGGCAAACTGGATTCATTCACAATACTATGCAGCAGGTAATTCAAAATCGAGGGGGGTGGCAATACTATTCACAAAAGATCTTCTATTTCAACATAAAAAAACCCTCAAAGATCCTAAAGGAAGATTCATCTTTGTTAAAGGTTTAATTCAAGAACAAGACTACACCTTCGCATCCATCTATGCCCCTAATAATCAACAATTAAATTTTATAGAAGAAACACTAGGAAAACTGGAGAAATTTCAGGAAGGTCATCTCATAGTAGGGGGGGACCTAAACTACATAATGGATTACAAATGGGATAGAACACACTTTGAGGAAAAAACCGCTCAAAAAAATAGGAAGACAAAGTTACCACCCATCTTAAAAAGACATAACCTTATTGACATATGGAGACATCTACACGTAGGGGAAAAGGATTATACTTATTACTCTCAAAGGCACAACTCATATACTAGGATTGACTTTATTTTAGTTTCTGAATCACTGCTTGAGCAAGCGATTGATTCCCAAATTGGATCGTGCTTAATTTCTGATCACTCCTGGGTCAATGTTTTAATAGCATCAGAAACACAAAAACAGAGCTCCAAACAATGGTGTTTGCCGAAACACTTACTCTACAATCATCAAGCAGCTAAAGAAATAGAAAAAATCCTAGAAAGAGCCATAGCCGATAATAACTCTGAAGAAATAAAGGCCAATATACTCTGGGATACGATTAAGACAGTATCAAGAGGACATATTATAGCGCTTTCAGCGAAAATAAACAAAGAAAAATTAAAATATAGACAGGACTTAGCAGAGTCCATTAAAATTTTGGAGGAAGAACACAAATTGACAGGATGCAAAAAAACGTACCAAATGTTAATTGCCCGACGTAAAACTTTAGAAACGCTCGATAGTAACAGTGTACATAGAAGTTTAATTAAGTCTAAGTAAAGATATTGGTTTAATACCCCCAAAGCCTTAAGAACTCTATCAAATAAAATAAAACAGAAGAATTTGAAAAATAATATTCACCTACTTCAAGATGAAAATAAAGTAAATTGCCATGATTCCAAATCAATTTTGCAAGTATTTAGAGAATTTTATACGAATTTGTACTCATCAACAAACCCCAAACAAACTAAGATTATGGATTTTCTATATTCACTTAAAAATGTAAAGAAATTGGAAGAGAAGCACAGATTAATTTTAGAGAAACCAATCTCCCTACAGGAAACCCTAGAAGCAATTAAGTTAGCCAAAAATAACAAAGCCACGGGACCTGATGGATACCCATCAGAGTTCTATAAAAAATATGCAACATTGCTAGCTCAACATCTAACTAATACCTGCAATCTGGTTTTGGATGAATGTAAATTGCCCCCTACTTGGAATATGGCTGATATTGTAGTTATACATAAACAAGGAAAAGACCCAACAAAAGCAGATTCATACAGACCAATATCACTTCTCAATCATGATTATAAATTATTTACATCAATTCTGGTTCGACGTTTAAACTCATTTATAAACAACTATATCCATAACAATCAGGCAGGTTTTATACCCAAAAGAGAAATTACAGACAATATTTATAAAACTTTAAATTTGATTGAGTTTTGCAATAACAACAGGACGGAAGCATTGTTCTTATCTTTAGATATCCAAAAAGCATTTGATTCGGTTGAGAAACATTACTTATGTAACACCCTTCAATTCCTAGGCTTTGGTGAGAAGTTCCTAAATACTATTGGAGCTATATATTCGCAACCTACAGCTAACATTAGACTTAATGGTTTACGTTCAGAAAAAATAGTAATCAATAGAGGCACTAGACAGGGCTGTCCGTTATCTCCCATGCTTTTTGCTATAGCTTTGGAACCCTTCGCAATAGCTCTAAGGGAAAATGAAAATATACTTGGAATCCCTATCAAAGATAGCTCTTTTAAAATCTCACTTTTCGCTGATGACATGCTAATTTACTTAACTAACCCAACAACCTCAATGACACATCTCCACCCCCTGTTATCTGAATTTGGTGCTATATCTGGCCTGATTGTTAATCAATCAAAATCACAAATTCTTCCTATCAATCTCTCTAAAAGTACTGAAAATCTAATTAGTAAACATTACAAATATCAATGGGCCTCAAATCATCTAACTTATCTCGGCATTAATATCACCTCTAATTTAAACAATCTCATCAAATTGAATCACCAAAGAATAGCAAACCAAATTAAAGCTGAAATTATCAATTGGAATAAACTAAAACTTAGCTGGTTCGATAGATTTCACTTAATAAAATCATTTATTTTACCTAAATTTCTTTTCATTTTTAGAGCAATCCCAGTAACAATTCCCATAACGCTAATTACTCAATGGCAAACAATGATCAATAGTTTCTTATGGCAAAATAAACATCCAAGAATTTCATATTCCACGTTGAGACGAAAATCTAGAGATGGAGGTTTTAATTATCCAGATCTTAACCTATATCAAGCAGCAATCAGACTTCTAAACTTACTTCAACTCATCTCCGTGGAATTTACAGCAGAATGGATCACCCTTTCCAATACTCAATTGGACAAATTCTCCTTCAATGATTTAATATGGAACAAACAAATAAACAGACCCAAAAGCATTAACAAAAATACGTTTTTATTAGCAATTTTGCAGATATGGGACAAATTTAAAGCTAAACTAATTCCAGAAAAATCCAGATTTTCTTCATTTGTTAATCAATCTTGGTTTCCTCCAGGTCAAGAATCAGATTTCATAAATATATTTCAACAAGCTAAGATGACAAAATTAACTGACATCGCTACAAATTCAGGCCTGATGGAGAAATCAGAAATAGAAAACAAAGCAAAAAATGTCATGGTTTAGATACTTACAGATTAAAAATATGATGGAACAAATCGGCATAAAATCAATAATGAAAACTCCCCTGACGGAGTTTGAAATGATATTACGATCTTATACAGCTCAAAAAAAAAGGAATGATCTCCATACTTTACACTACATTACTGAACACACTGAACAAAAAGCAAATCCTTTGTCAATCCAGCTGGGCTAAAGATTGCAATGTAGATCGATCTCTTGAAACATGGAATAAGATTTGGACTTCAGCCATATTTAAATCAAATATCACTCTAACTAAGCTGCAAACATTCAAGATTATTCATAGGTGGTATCTCACGCCTAAGAGATTATCCTATATATACCCATCTGCTTCCCCACAATGCTGGAAAAATTGTGGAGAGACAGGTACATTTGCCCATTGTTGGTGGGGTTGCCCTTCTATAAAAAGTTATTGGGGAAAAGTGATTGAATCAATCAGAACAATTACAGGATATGAAGTCCCTTTAGATCCCCAAATCATTTTTTTAGACCAGTGGGAAGACTTAGCAATACCTAAGATTAGAAGAGAATTGATTGCAACTCTTTTTGTAGTCGCAAAAAATGAGATAGCATTGGTTTGGAAGAAAGATCATGCACCCTCTGTAGATTCATGGTTAGAAAAAGTATGGAATCATTTCATAATGGAAAAAACCCATAACGATCTCTATATAGCTGAACAGTTTCCTGCAGTTTCTAAGTTCATGGAAAAATGGCTTCCATTTTTTGAATATGTTGATAAAAATAATATCCAGCCTAGATCAAAGATACTCCAAACAATTACTCTCTCTAGAAGCTTTACATTATAGCTTATAAGTTTTGTTGAACTATATAGCTTTTAACTGTATATACTCAACTCTCTCCTGTATCACAATAATTTTGTACTGGTTAATGTTTCAAGTTATATGTGTATGTTACTATGTTGTAATGGTTTAACTGCAATAAAAGTTTAATAAAAAAAAAACTTTATTCAGTATGTGTTTGTGGTTTATTTTTTGTTGTGAAGTTGGTTCTCATCATAGGGAACAATGGGGCTGGCTGGCCAGCCATCTCTGTAGGTGGTGGGGGTGTCAGCACAGGGACAAGCTGGCACACTGTCTACTACTGTAGAACCTCTGGGCTGTGCATTCTTGCCCTGGGAAAGAGAGTTTAAAATTTCCCATCATGGGGAACAATGGGGGACGGCTGGCCAGCTTGCTCCTGGGGTTCTTGCAGGTGTGGGGCAGTTGGGGGGTGGATTTGGGTCTTTGTGGGGCAGATGGGGGTAGAGTTGGGTCTGTGTGGGGCTGTTGGCGGTGGATTTGGGTCTATGTGGGGCTTTGGGGTCTGTGTGGGGCTGTTGGGGGTGTATTTGGGGGGCTGAGAGCTCCTTCTTTGGGAGGCCATAAAATGGCCCCCCAAAGTGGGAGCAGGTTGAGCATTGTTGGAGGGTGGGAGGACAGGTGGTAGATGGGCCCCTGAAGGTTGGGGGCATTTTGCTTTCAAAATGCCACTCCTAATCAGACAAGCCTCTCCTTCCCCCCCCATAGGTAAAAATGGGAAAAAGGAGGGGGGCTGAGAGCTCCTTCTTTGGGAGGCCATAAAATGGCCCCCCAAAGTGGGAGCAGGTTGAGCCTTGGTGGGGGGTGAGAGGACACCCCAGGCCACCTAGAAAGAGGATGAATTGTTTTTCCCCAGAGAACAATGGAGAGTGTAGTAGGATGGGGGTACTTCTTTGGGGGGGGCATAACATGGCCCCCCAAGTCAAATCTTTCTGAAACTTGGGGGGTAGTTAGAGGAGAGTTAGGAAGAGGTCCCCACCAAGTTTGGCTTGATTCGGTGAGGAAATGCCCCCCAGGCTTCCAGAAAGCCTGGAGAGGGTTTTCCCGTTGAAATCTATTACCGAAACAAGCTGAAATACCGAAACGATTACCGAATCGCAAATACCGAAATGGCTTGCCATTTTGGAATTCTCTGATTACCGAAACGGTTTCCTGATTCGGTTAAAACCAAAACAGGTTTACCGAATCGGTCAGGCCTTGCACACCCCTACTTAGGACCCTTTCCTGTGAAAAAGGTAATCAATGAGGTAACTGTAGAAGTAGAACTGCCAAAGAATCTAAAACAAGTCCACTGAACGTTTCACTTCAGCCTATTAAAGAAAGCTCCTGCCCCCGACGAATGGCATCCAGAAAGGGGAGCTCCTCATCATACCCTGGTGGATGGTCAAGTGCACTACAAGGTGGAAGAAATCCTGGACTCTAAAATCAGGAATAATAAACTTTATTATTTGACTAGCAACAAAGCCCGTTGTAGGGAAAAATACAACAGGCTCTAGAAAGGGGAGGGAGGATAGGAAGGTATTCCCTCCTCCTCTGTCACTGATCCTGGCTGATGATAGAGGGGGGCGGGCACCTGATTCACGCATGATCTCGGCCACGATGCTCCATGGCTGATACAGGTTAGGTAAAGGGGGGACGGGCATTGTGAGCTGCTCCGCTCCTGATCACAGATGGGTGAAGGGGAAACGGACATTGCCTCCTGCTCCACGCCTGATTACAGATGGGTGAAGGAGGGCCTGCTCAGTGCCTTATTCCAGTAGGTTGGAGTGAGTATTGCCACCTACTCCACTCCTTATCCCGGCTGGGGTGAAGGGAAGAAGGGCATTACCTCCTGGTCAGCGCCTGATCCCAGCTACCTGCTCCACTCCTAATCCCAACTGGGTTATGGCAGGCGGGCGGGCTTTGCCACCTGCTCCGCTCCTAATACCAGCTGGGTAAGGCAGGGGTGGGCATTGCCACCTGCTCTGCTCCTGATCCAAACTGGCTGAAGGGGGTGGGCATTGCCACCTGCTCTGCTCCTAATAACAGCTGGGTGAAGACAGTGGGCGGGCATTGCCACCTGCTCTGGTCCTGATCCCAGATGGCTGAAGGGGGGGGGGGCAGGTACCTGCCCTGTTCCTTATACCAGCTGGGTTAAGGTGGGGGTGTGTATTACCACTTGCTCCGCTCCTAATATCAGCTGGGTTAAGGCATTGGATGGGCATTGCGACCTGATCTCCTAATACCAGCTGGGTTATGGCTGGGTTATGGTGGGGGTGGGCATTGCCACCTGCTCCGCTTCTAATAGCCTTTGGCTCGACTTACCACCACTTACATTCTGGATACTAGAGCCTTTATCAAGGAGACTGAGAACTTTGTAATCCCAGGGAACGCGGTCATGCTTACCATGGATGTGACTGCGCTCTACACCTCCATTCCACACGAGGAGGCAAGAGCTGCAGTAGAGGAAGCCTTAGCTAATAATAACATCAGGTCAAGACCCTTCTTGATGGATTTATTAGATATCATATTGGAATACAATTATTTCTGATTCAACACTGATTATTTTTTGCAGGTCTGAGGGGTCACTAAGGGGCGTGCCGCGTCTCCGAGTATTCCAAATATTTTCATGATTACACAAGAGAGAGAGTTGATCCTTAATCGGGATGCAAATCCATTTTTTTCTAAAATTTTGCTTTTGAAACGGTATATTGATGATCTTTACCTTGTTTATTCGGATGCTACTTCTGCACTGGGGCACTGGTTAAACGAGGCCAACCCTAACATACAATACTCTTGGCAATATAATAGAGACAGCGTCAATTTTCTAGATGTAATCGCCTATAAAGATGCCCAGAATCGCATTTGTGTTAGACCATTCCACAAAACAACTGACAAGAACCTTCATTATGACTCTTTCCATCCCCCACATTTGAAGCAGAACCTTCCAGTGGGTCAATTTTTACGATTGAGTAGGAATGCCTCTGATAGGGATGAGTACATTGGAACTAGGGACAAATTAGGACATGAGCTCTTTAATAGAGGTTATCCTAGAGAGGTAATTACAGCTGCAGCTAAAAGAGTTGTATGCACAGCCAGGGAGATGCTGTTCGTTCCTAAGGAGAAACCTGAACAGGCAGGACTTCACTGGTCTTTGGAGTACACCTCCCTTGTGAACAGGATAGGGAAGATCGTTAGACAGCATTGAAATTTCGTCAGTGACATTCTTGGCTGCGAGAAGGCACCTTTCATAAGGTTCAGACGCACTAGGAACCTGCGTGACACACTGGTTAGATATGATTTTCACAGTCAGGCAGTCCACAAGACTCAACCAGTGGGACATTAGAAGTGCAGGAGATGTAACATATATGACCTAACCAGTGAAGGGGATTCCTTTTGCGTTAGCGATAACAGACTATTCAGCTTCGGAATTTTTCTACCTGTAACACAGCTTGTGTTATTTATGTTATAGCTTTTTCTTGCCCCTTGGTATATGTGGGCAGTACCAGCTGACCGGTCAAGATCCGAATAAAGGAACACGTATCCTGCATTAAGAACAGGGTGGTAGAAGCCCCCCTAGTACCACATTTCCTGGAGCACCATAGAAGTCCACGTGAATTTAGGTATTCTGTGCTGGAGGTGGTGAAATCTTCTGGTATGGGAGATATGCAGAAGGAGCTTTAGAGAAGGGATTCTTTTTGGACCTTTCAGTTGGGGTCATTGGCTCTGCATGGACTTAATCAAATACTGGACTGGTCTTGTTATTTATGATTATAATTGGTTAACATTGTCTGTACTGTAATTACGTTAACACAATGTCTGTATTGTATTTAATTCGTATTGCCTGTAAGTCATATCTATAGTGAGCTGTCAATTGTGCTGTTCCCCTTTAATGTATGTGATCTCCTTAAGTAGGCTGGGTATTTATAATGACGTGTCTACTCTCACTACGCGTTTGATAAGGATTTGCCATAAGGGATGAGAGAAGGAAGCCTTGATTTCAAATTTGTAAGTTGCTCTTGTTTACTTGATGGTATATACCTAGGGTACTGTAACTTGATAATTTGTACGTGTTGTACATCTGATTATTTTATTAGAGATGATTGCTGCTTGCCTGCAGTCCTGACAAAGATCCCGAAACAGGAGTTTAGCTGCCCTGTTGAGCGCCCGGTGGCTGCTATCCTGTGGCAAGTACCACCAGTCCGTCCGTGGACCCTTCCGCCGGGGAGGAGGTCTTCTACAACCATTTGAGGAGACCACTGCAGCATAAGAAGAGGAAAGTGATATACAGACTAAAAGACTTTAGACTTGGACAGTGGGACCCTTGCCTGATTTATGATTATATAAGCACCTGGCACCTTAAGGTCACGATATTTCTGTTATGAATTGCTGAAAATAATGTATTGCCTTCTGGTGCTCATTAAGGTTTGGTGGTCTTGTAGACCTATTTGAATTGTAGGTTTTTCTTTGGTTATCCCTATTACTACACAGTGTGCCCTTTGTTTCCGCTTCTAATATTAGCTGGGTTAATGTGGGGGTGGGTATTGCCACCTGTTCTGCTCCTAATATCAGCTGGGTTAAGGCACTGGACAGGCATTGCCACCTGCCCTGCTCCTAATATCAGCTGGGTTAAGGCACTGGACAGGCATTGCCACCTGTTCTGCTCCTAATACCAGCTGGGTTAAGTTGGGGGTGGGCATTGCCACCTGCTCCTCTCCTAATATCAGCTGGGTTAAGGCAGGGGGTGAGAATTGCCAGGGGTCAGCATTGCCACCTGCTCCGCTTCTATACCAGCTGAGTTAAGGCAGGGGTGGGCATTGCCACCTGCTCCGCTCCTAATATTAGCTGGGTTAAGATGGGGGGCTGAGTATTGCCACCTGCTCTGCTCCTAATATCAGCTGGGTTAAGGCATTGGATGGGCATTGCCACATGCTATGCTCCTAATACCAGCTGGGGAAGGTGGGGGGCAGGCATTGCCCCCTGCTCCATTCCTGATTCGAACTGGCTGAAGGGGGGTGGGCATTGCCACCTGCTATGCTCCTAATACCAGCTGGGTGAAGACAGTGTGCGGGCATTGCCGCCTGCTCCACTCCTGATCCCAGATGGCTGAAGGGGGGGCGGGTATTGCTATTTGCCCTGCTCCTACAGCTACAGTCCACCTGCACCCAAACTGCCAAATACCACACACCCCCTCCCCAAAACCTAACCTCCCCTGTCCTGTGGCCAGCCACTTTCTATTGATTCCTGTTATGGGAAAATCTCCCACAGCAGGAACCCACAGAATGTGGCATCTATGGCCACAGGCACAGTCCCCCTTTTAAATCCACCCCCACAGCCCCACACTGACCCAAAGACACCCTCCCCAACATTCCCACACTGGCCACTACCCCAGGAGCAGGCTGGCCAGCCGTCCCCCACACAACTCACTTCACTGTTTTTGACAGCAATTGTGTTTTGGGTGATTCTCTGATGTGAAGTGAGTTGTGTTATTTTTGTGTAGGAGACTGCTTTCATGCCCTGTTGTGCCCTCTTACTGTGCAACCTAAAGC
Source organism: Eublepharis macularius (assembly GCF_028583425.1). NCBI lineage: Eukaryota > Metazoa > Chordata > Lepidosauria > Squamata > Eublepharidae > Eublepharis > Eublepharis macularius. The sequence continues at coordinate 181,876,628 of NC_072793.1, forward strand.
AGTTAAAGAAATAAAGTGTTTTTGACAGGAATTGTGTTTTTGTGATTCTTTAATGTGAAGTGAGTTGTGTTATTTTTGTGCAAGATACTGCTGGCATGCCATTTGGTGTGCACCCCTGCTGTGCATCCTAAAGCTGTTCGAGAAATAAAGTGTTTTGACAGGAATTGTGTTTTTGTCATTCTTTAATGTGAAGTAAGTTGTGTTATTTTTGTGTAGGGGAATGCTGGAATGCCCTTTGGTGTGCCCCCCTGCTGTGTAACCTACAGCTGTTAAAGAAATAAAGTGTTTTTCACAGGAATTGTGTTTTTGTGATTCTCTGATGTTAAGTGAGTTGTGTTATTTTTCTGTGTGGGGGACTGCTGGTGTAATGTGTCACAATGCTTTGCCTACTTGTACTTTGAAAGTGAGAAAATCATTTTTAAAAAACTTTATTCAGTGTGTGTTTGTGTTTTATTCCTTGTTGTGCAGTTGGTTCCCATCGTAGGGAATAATGTAGGTGGTGGGGGAATTTGGGGGAGGGTGTCTGTGGTTCAGGTACTCTTTCACAGGGACAAGCTCGCACTCAGGAGTGTGCCCACCATTGTGCCACCCCTGGACTGTGCATAATTGCCCTGGGAAAGAGAGTTTAAAAGTTCCCATCACAGGGAACAATGGGGGCCGGCTGGCCAGCCTGCTCCTGGGGTAGTGGCTGGTGTGGGAATGTTGGGGAGGGTTTCTTTGGGTCAGTGTGGGGCTGTGGGGGGTGAATTTAAAAGGGGGACTGTGCCTGTGGCCACAGATGCCACATTCTGTTGGTTCCTGCTGTGGGAGATTTTCCCATAACAGGAATCAATAGAAAGTGGCTGGCCACAGGACAGGGGAGGTTAGGTTTTGGGGAGGGTGTGTGTGGTATTTGGCAGTTTGGGTGCAGGTGGACTGTGGCTATGGGCATTGGCAGCCCAATCCCATGTGTTTCTGTGGTGTGGAAGTCTTCCCCACAGTAGAAAGACAAAGTGGTGTGGCAGTGTGGCAGGAGAACCACCTTTGGGGGGCCATAAAATGGCCCCTCAAAGTGGGATCTGGTTGAGCCTTGGTAGAGGGTGGGAGGACAGGTAGGAGATGGGCCCCTGAAGGTTGGGGGCATTTTGCATGCAAAATGCCACCCCTAGTCAGACAAGCCTCTCTTATTTCCCCCATAGGAAATAATGGAGAAAGGGGAGGCTAAGAGCAGCATCTTTGGGAGGCCCTAAAACGGCCTCCCAAAGTGGGATCTGCTTGAGCCTTGGTGGAGGGAGGAAGGACAGGTAGGAGGAGGTCCCCTGACAAACCCCTAGCCAGGTAGGAGATGGGCCCATAAAACGGACCCCCAAAGTGGGATTGGCTTGGGCCTTGGTGGAGGGTGGGAGGACAGGTGGGAGATGACCCCCTAAAGTTTGGGGGCATTTGCATGCAAAATGCCACCCCTAGCCAGACAAGCCTCTCTTATTTCTATCCAGGTCAGGGCAAAAATACAGTTAGCGTCTTCTAATCAATCATGACAGAGGGAGGGAGGGGCAAGGAATATGTAAGACAGAATGGTTTAAGGTAAAGGTAAAGGTGCAAGCACCGAGTCATTATTGTGTTGAACAGCGTGTTCAGCGTGACTGCACCAGCTTTAGGAGAATCCAGAAAGAGTCCACACCTTGCTTGTTTGGTAAAGGTGTATAATACAATTTATTTACAGGTGGATAAAGAGCAATATACAAGTTATAGTCCAGAGAGACAAAGTGCTTCGCCTACATCTGGACTTGAAAGAAGCCACACCATAATGTACACAGTAGCAATTTATACATATAGACAACCAATCAGATGCATGAGTGAGTTTAGCTGAGTCATTCCCTCATGGTCTCCTGACTTTGGAACTTGACCACCTGACTCTTAGTCACCTGATGCGTCTAACTGTCATACAGATCATTTTGATCTAGAGCCTCTGCACACTGGCTTTTGACATTTAGATTACAACACTCCTCCAAGCCAATATGAGAGCAGTTTAAAGCATCACATAATCATTCGAATTGTACAATATACAGACTTTTAGTAAACATGTCTGCTATATTGTCACCAGATGTACATCTTAACAATTTTATGAAACCTTGTTCTACAGCATATTTTACATTTAAATACCTGATTAGAATGTGTTTACTTCGTGATTTAGCCCCACCATCTTGGGCTAAATGCTGTGCTGCTGTATTATCCCCATAAACATCAATAGGTACAGCACAATGCATTTTCATGTCAGACCTGAGCTGTTGTATTACTTCTAGCTCTAAAATACCTTGGCTTATGGCTGCGAACTCAGCTTCACAAGATGAATGAGCTAACAAAGATTGCTTTGGTGTCTTATGTGCAATGAGAGCACCTCCAACAAAAATAACTAGTCCTGTGGTTGATTTTCCGTCAGGGCGATCTGCCCAACTAGCATCACCAAACATAGTGACTTGCATAGGTTCAGTAACCTTCAGAACCAAAGAGAAATTGAGAGTAGCCTTAAGATACCTTAATACACGTCTTGCTGCTATCCAATCCCTATGGAAAGGCTTAGCACACCTTTGACATAACATGTTTACTGCTTGTGTTATATCTGGATGGCCCCAACATGAGAGATACAAAAGACTGCCCACCAATGACCGATATCTCTGTACATCTTCCAGGGGAATGTCATCTGGCTCTTTGATATACCCTGTCGTCATAGGAGTAGACACACCATGTGCTTCAGTTAATTTATGCTCTGTGAGCAACTTTACAATTTTATCCCTCTGATTCAGTTGGAAAAATCTGTCCTGGGTTTTTGACACTTGCACTCCCAAATAGTTGGATATAGGACCTAAATGTTTCACTTTGCAAATATCCTTTGCTATTTGTTTAAAACAGCATAATTGTTCGTCTGTCTCATATATGCACAATATATCATCTACAAAAATAAGGAGTTGGACTTCTGAACCTCCTACCATTTTTGTAATTATGCAGGCATCACCTTTGCCCTGTTCAAAGCCTGCTGTTTTTAGTGATTGTGACAGGTATTGAAACCAAGCTCGTGCTGATTGACGTAGCCCATACAAAGCCCGGTTTAATTTGAGCACCATATGTTTATTTGACACCTCAAATCCTGGTATTTGCTCCATGTATAAACATTCCTGTAAAGGAGCATGGAGGTAAGCCGTACAGATGTCAAAATGATCTATGTTTTTGTGTTGCACCCCTGCCTTGCATAAGGCTAACTTTACTGTTTCAGGCCTAACGGTAGGAGAAAATACCTGGTCATAATCCTGGAATTGTACCTGAGAAAAACCACGGGCTACCAAACACGCTTTCCTCTGCATATCTCCTGAGGGAAGTTGCTTTACCTTATACAGCCACCTACAGCCAATGATATTGGTGTCTTTTGGCTTAGGTACAACTGTAAAAACTTCATGGTCAGTTAGAGACTGATATTCGGCCTTCATGGCCTCGAGCCAAGCCTTTTTCTCTTCCCCCTCATAAGTGAGAAGTTCTGAATAGCTAGCTGGCTCTTTAACCAGTACACAGTTTGCTGCAGCTTCAAAACCAAACCTTTGAGGTGGGACACCTTTATTAGGACGACTGGACACACGTATTGGAGGACTAGACCTCTGTGTGTCCTGTGTTACCTGCCTGGCTGGAGAACTAGTCTCCTGCTTCACACTCACGTCTCCCTCTGGACTTATTTCAGGCACTTCATTGGTAACTGGCAATGCAATCTGGTTTTCACTCTCATACCCGTGAAGCCTTCTCCAATTGGAATGTTCGCATACACTGGCCGATCGGCTATATGATATCTTTTTGTTTTCATTGGTAAACCTGTAGGCCTTCATGCCACTCTGGTATCCAACGAATATCAGCTTAGAAGCTTTTGGGCCCCCTTTTCTGCGCTGCCTTAAAGGGATGTGCACCCAAGAATTCATGCCAAACACCCTTAGTAACCTTAGATTAGGATCCCTGTTGAAAAGTAACCTAAAAGGTATTTCATTCACAGCACGGGACCACAGATGATTTACCACATAACAGGCACATATAATTGCCTCAGCCCAGAAAGTTTTTGGCAAACCGGCATCAGTTAACATAGCAGCCATTTTTTCTTGTATGATGGCACCATGCCTTTCTGCCAGACCATTTTCTTGCGGCACACTTGTATTTGCTACCCTGTGCAAGACACCATTTTGATCACACCAGCGAGAGAAATTTACAGACATGAACTCCCCTCCCTGGTCAGACTGGATGGTCTTAATTTCCAACCCCAACTGTTTTTGTACCCTTTTTGCCCAAACCTTAAACAAATCAAAAGTTTGAGACTTGTGTTTCATAACATAAAGCCATGAGTACCGGCTAAAATCGTCCGTTAGGACCAGGACATAACAATTTTGAGAATGGCTTTTGGGGAACGGACCAATCAGATCCATGTGGATCTACTCGAGTGGTTTTGTAGACACCCGACCACTTTTCTTAGCTACAGGGAATGCCTTTGTTTTGACTGCTTTACAAACAGTGCAGTCTAGGAACTCTGAGTAGCTTGACACCTTTTCTCCCTTCAGAAGTGTTAGAGTTTTGCATATAACCCCAAAGCTAGCATGCCCTAAGCGCCGGTGCAATAAATGTACACAATTGTCATGGCTACATTTGTTAGTAACCGTGTCAGCCTTTGCCTGTCAATTTTCTACAATATAAACATTGTTTTTCAGCTCCCCATTTGCTAGAACCTTGCCAGCTTTGCTTATTAAACATTTGTCCCCTATAAACCGTACCTCAAATCCCTTCTGGGCCAACTTACTTACAGATAACAGATTATGGTCCAAAGAGGGAACACAATACACAGGTGCAAAGTCCTCCTCCAGAGCTGTAAACCGCAAAGTTCCCATAGCACTCACTGAAGATTCTCTCCCATCTGCCAACAAAACGGACTGCACATTGCTTTGTTGTAAATTACACAGCACCTCCTCCGACCGTGAAAAAGATTCTGAGGCGCCGCTATCTAAAATCCATTGGGAACGCGTATCTGCAGTAGATGCAGTGACCAGCCTCGCATGTTCATCCAGAATTCGAGGCTCCTGCACACGTCCTTGCTTCTGCTTCTGTTGTTTTCTTCTCCTGTCCGGGCAAAAGCGACGAAGGTGAGAAGTGGAGCCGCAACTGTAACATCTTCTCACAGCTGCTGCTGTCAGCTGGGTGATCTCTCGCTGTTTGCTGGCAACTCCTCCGCCGTCAGTGGCAGAAACCCCTCGATGGGCCCCTCCGTCCAATCGCTGCTCCGTCCTTGAATGCCAGCTCCCGTATGTTGAAACACAAGCTTCTTCCTCAAGAAGACGACACCCAACATATGAATAAGTGAGTTTATCCGGCTCAAGGCTCTCAAGACTTGCAATAAGAGGAAAATATACATCAGGCACACTTGATAACAGAATGTATGCCTTATCAGAGTCTTCCGTGGGCTTCCCACGAGCAGCCAGTTGCTGGAAACATTCAGTTAAACTGTTTATGTGCGTCTGCATGCTCTCCCCCAGCTTGAGAGCAAGTCTGTAGAGGCGACGTGTCAGCATGATTAATGACCCTGCAGATGTTCTGGCATGGACCAGCTTTAAATCTTCCCAGGCCTTTGAACTGGTAGCTGAGTCCCTGATGTGAAGCAATTGGTCATCCCCCACAGCCAGCACGATATGAGCTAAAGCACGCTCATCTGCAATCTTCTCAGCATCAGTGGGGTCCGCAGGGGGATTGCTGACACTTTTCCACAGCCCCTCTCTTTTTAGAAAATGCTCCATACGTAACGACCAAGTGGAGTAATTTGCAGAGGTCAGCTTCTCCACCAACACGACCGTGCTCTGTGCCATACCTGTTGCACTGGCCTGAGGGCCTCCTCCTCCTCCTGGTCACCGGCACTTTTACACAGCCAATAAATCCTCCTCCGAGGGACTTTGGCCGTCAGGTGCCAACATCCACCACCGACTCTGCTGCCTCTCGACACACTTCAGTAGAGCCTCCTCAGCTTGACGCAGTCTATCTGGGCCCATAACCCTGTTGAACAGCGTGTTCAGCGTGACTGCACCAGCTTTAGGAGAATCCAGAAAGAGTCCACACCTTGCTTGTTTGGTAAAGGTGTATAATACAATTTATTTACAGTTGGATAAAGAGCAATATACAAGTTATAGTCCAGAGAGATAAAGTGCTTCGCCTACATCTGGACTTGAAAGAAGCCACACCATAATGTACACAGTAGCAATTTATACATATAGACAACCAATCAGATGCATGAGTGAGTTTAGCTGAGTCATTCCCTCATGGTCTCCTGACTTTGGAACTTGTCCACCTGACTCTCAGTCACCTGATGTGTCTAACTGTCATACAGATCATTTTGATCTAGAGCCTCTGCACACTGGCTTTTGACATTTAGATTACAACATACTGACCCATTGGGGGACGTCGCATTACGACTTTTTCTTGGCAGACATTTTTGGCGTCGTTTGCCATTGCCTTCCCCAGTCATCTACACTTTACCCCCAGGAAACTGGGTACTCATTTTACCGACCTCGGAAGGATGGAAGGCTGAGTCAACCTTGAGCTGGCAACCTGAACCTGGCTTCCGCTGGGATTGAACTCAGGTTGTGAGCAGAGCTTGGGCTGCAGTACTGCAGCTTACCACTCTCTTTCCACACACAAAACATTTCTATGGCTCCTCCCGATGTGAATTCTTTGACGAAGAGCAAGGTTTCTACTTGGACTGAATTTTTTTTAATATGGTTTTTCCTCTGTGTGAATTTTTTGATGGGAAGCAAGGCTTCCACACACACTGAAGTTTTTTCCACATACAAGGCAATCATCATATGGTTTCACCCGTGTGAATTCTGTGATGGGAAATTCATTCATTCTTCTGCTTAAACCCTTTCCCACATACCAGGCATTTAGATAGCTTCTCCCTTGTGTGAATTTTGCTATGAGAATTAAGTTGCTCACACGGACTGAACGTTTCATGCAGTCCTGAAATTGTTAAGGTTTTCCCCCTGTGTGTATTCTTTGATAGGAATTAAGGCTTCCATTTGACTGAAGCTTTCCCTGCAGTTCTGGAATTTATATGGTTTTTCCCCTGTGTGCATTCTTCGATGGGAATTAAGGTTTCCACTGCGACTGAAGCTTTTGTCACAGTCCTGGCATTTATATGGTTGTTAGATGTGTGCGTTCTTCGATGGGAACTAAGGCTTCCTCGGTGACTGAAACTTTTTCCACAGTCCTGGCATTTATAAGGTTTTTCCCCTGTGTGTATTCTTCGATGGGAATTTAGGTCTCCACTGCGACTGAAGCTTTTTCCGCAGTCCTGGCATTTATAAGGTTTTTCCCCTGTGTGCATTCTTCGATGGGAATTAAAGTGTCCACTCTGACTGAAGCTTTTCCCGCAGTCCTGGCATTTATAAGGTTTTTCCCCTGTGTGCATTCTTTGATGGGAATTAAGGCCCCAACTGCGACTGAAGCTTTTTCCACAGTCCTGGCATTTATAAGGTTTTTCCCCTGTGTGCATTCTTTGATGGGAATTAAGGCTTCCACTGTGACTGAAGCTTTTTCCGCAGTCCTGGCATTCATAAGGTTTTTCACCTCTGTGCATTCTTCGATGGAAATTAAGGCCTCCACTCTGACTGAAGCTTTTTCTGTAGTTCTGGCATTCATAAGGTTTTTCCCCTGTGTGCATTCTTTGATGGGAATTAAGGTTTCCACTTTGACTGAAGCTTTTTCCGCAGTCCTGGCATTTATAAGGTTTTTCCCCAGTATGCATTCTTCGATGGGAATTAAGGCTTCCACTTTGACTGAATCTTTTTCCGCAGTCCTGGCATTTATAAGGTTTTTCCCCTGTGTGTATTCTTTGATGGTAATTAAGGCTTCCACTTTGACTGAAGCTTTTTCCGCAGTCCTGGCATTCATAACGTTTTTCACCTGTGTGCATTCTTCGATGGGAATTAAGGCCTCCACTCTGACTGAAGCTTTTTCCACAGTCCTGGCATTTATAAGGTTTTTCCCCAGTATGCATTCTTCGATGGGAATTAAGGCCTCCACTGTGACTGAAGCTTTTTCCGCAGTCTTGGCATTTATAAGGTTTTTCCCCTGTGTGCATTCTTTGATGGGAATTAAGGCTTCCACTGCGACTGAAGCTTTTTCCACAGTCCTCGCATTTATAAGGTTTTTCTCCTGTGTGTATTCTTCGATGGGAATTAAAACCTCTGCTGTGACTGAAGCTTTTTCCGCAGTCCTGGCATTTATAAGGTTTTTCCCCTGTGTGCAAACTTTGATGAGAATTAAGGACATGTCTCTGACTAAAACTTTTTCCGCAGTCCTGGCATTTATAAGGTTTTTCTCCTGTGTGTATTCTTCTATGGGAATTAAGGTTTCCTCTGTGACTGAAGCTTTTTCCACAGTCCTGGCATTTATAAGGTTTTTCACCTGTGTGCATTCTTCGATGGGAATTAAGGTCTCTACATTGACTGAAGCTTTTTCCACAGTCCTGGCATTCATAAGGTTTTTCCCCTGTGTGCATTCTTCGATGGTAATTAAGACCTCCACTCTGATTGAAGCTTTTCCCGCAGTCTTGGCATTTATAAGGTTTTTCCCCTGTGTGCATTCTTCGATGGTAATTAAGGCCTCCACTCTGATTGAAGCTTTTCCCGCAGTCTTGGCATTTATAAGGTTTTTCCCCTGTGTGTATTCTTCGATGGGAATTAAAGACTCCACTTTGACTGAAGCTTTTTCCGCAGTCCTGGCATTTATAAGGTTTTTCCCCTGTGTGCATTCTTCGATGGTAAATAAGAACTTGTCTGTGACTAAAGCTTTTTCCACAGTTCTGGCATTTATAAGGTTTTTCTCCTGTGTGTATTCTTCGATGGGAATTAAGGCTTCCACTTTGACTGAAGCTTTTTCCACAGTCTTGGCATTTATACGGTTTTTCCCCTGTGTGAATTCTCTGATGGGAATTAAAGTTTCCACTATGACTGAAGGTTTTTCCACACTCCCGGCATTTATATTTTTTCTTTGTGTTATGGTTTTTCCAATGCATGCTAATATTTGGTTTTTCAGAAAATTTTTCTCCATGTGCTGTATCCTCATTTCTATTGCTTTCTATGTGCATTTTTTCAAGTAGTGGGATTTCATGAGCGTATTCATCTTGTAAATGATCAGAATTACTTCTTCCTTTAGATGGATGTTTTCTCCCCTCCATCCGCAGTGTATCAGAATTTTCAACCTTCCCTTTCGCATCTGAATATGTATCCCCTTTATCCATCACTGGATGGTCAGATGTTTCATTCTCTGACTTCCACGTGCCTCCTGCAGAAAGAAAGAGAAACCTGGGGTGAGGATAGGACACATTTACAACCCATCTTTATCAGAGTTTTCTCCTTTGCTTTGTGATTATTGTGTTTGCACAGAGGTTAAGATCACACAGTCTGTACCTGGTTCTCCCCCTCTTTCTTTATTTCTTCTAAGTTCTGAGCTGGCAAAGCTGGCAGAGAAGCCATTTCTATGGTAATAAGTGTAGCCCAAGACAAGAAAACAGAATACACAAGAGTGATCCCCCACACACTTCTCAAAGCGACTCAGTCATTTTAAGTTTTTCTTTTCCTGCCTAGGTGAATTTAGAGTGGGAGTGGTTTGGGGTTGTTCTGGGGAGAATAAGGGCATCTTTTAAGACAGGGACAGCCAGTTTGGCTTTAATGTACCGAGCTGAGGGTTTGAAGAGAGGTGCTATTTTACCTTTTTCACTTTCTCTATGCTCAGGTGTTGTCATCTTCTGCTGTTCAGCCGTATATATTTTTACTGTGTGTCAATTGCATGGTTTATTTTTTAAGATAAAAAATTATGTTCCTGAAATCAGAAATCAAATAGGAGGGAATTAGGGGTCTGCCTGGGGCAGTCCTTCCTGCCATGGGTGGGCAGTCAGGCAGGGTAGCGGTGGTAGCTGGTAAGCTGGGGTTGAGGGAATGGACCTGACTGGGGCCCTTCCACTGGCACCCGGGGCAACTGCCCGGGGCTGCCAGTGGCTAAGGGCAAGACCTGCCCTGCATTGCCAGCTGACAGTCTGCAATTCTAATTCTAGCACAACGGAGGCAGCAGAGAGCAAACCCCAATTGCTTAAGAGCAGGAGAGGGGAGAGGCCTGAAAGAGAAGAACTCCTCCTTGTGATGTAGTAACTGAAGCCCACAATCAACAGAGTGAATCTCTCATTCCCAGTGGTAAAAGCAAAGACCGGTCGGGAGGGGTTTTTACCATACCTAGCTCAACCACGTAGAAAAAAATGGAGCATGGAACTGAGGAATGAACCAAATGATCCAATGTTGAGATGGTAATAATGGCTGTTTCCGTAAGACGAATGCTTTTGGGAACTGGGCTTCATTCCTGCTTGCCCACAGCATCTCGGCACATTTCCGCACCTCCCAGAGCTCCCCTTGCTATTCGGCTATCTCTCTCAAACCGGCCCTTCTCCAAGTTTTTGGGAAAGATGGTAGTAAAACCGAGATGGCTGCTTTTTCTAGTGGAAAGTTTGGGTTTGCCAGCGCTCATTTCCACGGACCCCACAGCAGTCAATTCCTCCTCCTGCCATTGGGGGAACTTTTCATTTTAAAAATACTAGTAATAAATTATCATCTCTATACAACTGGTGTATCAGATTCTTTGACTTTTCAACTTGTTTTTTTCAGTCAGTCTCTAGCTCCTTCCCTTCAAAATATATCAGGGAAAAGGCATACCTTCATATAGGAAATGGTTACAGAGGTACTTTTTCAAAAAACGGACAGCTGGGAATTCAGAGAACCTGTTATGCTTGTTGTTACAATCATCTACCAACATGAAAATATTCTTCAAATAAAATAGCAAAAGCCCTGGTGGTCTAGGAGAGGGGGTGGCCACTTCTGGAGAACTGGGGAAGGGAAACCTGCCATGTGGACGCCCCATTGCTGCCGTGCTTTATCTGCAGCTGTACCAACAAGGGGGAAACTACAGAATCCGCTCCTCGTGCGGAAGCCACCAATACCGGGGTTTGGTGCCTGGATACACTTTCCAACATCTTGTTTTTGCGTATGGTCCCGTGACCAACTAGATCGTATTAGCCAATCCATGTGTGTGTAATGTGCCATCAAGTTGCTTCTGACTTAAGGTGACCCTATCTATGAAGACTTCCAAAATGCCCTATCAATATAAGCCCTGATCACGTCCTGCGAACAGAAGGCCAGGGCTTCCTTTATCGATTCAAGCCATCCTCTTTTCCGGCTGCCTTGACTTTCCCAGCTTTGCTGTATTTTCCAGCAAGTCTTGTCTTCTCATGGTGAGGCCAAAGCATGTTTAAGATTTTAACTCCTAGGGAGAATTCAAGACTGATTGAATCTAGAACCCACTCCCCGATCTGTAGCTTGAGGCAATTAAATGAAGAACAGCACTTCACTGGGACGGTGAGTGGCAGATAGATAAGGGAGAGAGAGAGCTCTCTAGCCTGGTCATGTAAGCAATGGAGAACCCAGTGGCGTTTCTGTCTCGGCTTCTTTTCGGAAGGGGATTTACTAGACCAAAACACTGACTTTAAGAAGGGGGCAGCCACTCTTTAGAGGGGTCTTCCAAGGTTAGATATGCTCTGAGAAGGCAGTCAGTAGCGACCATCAATGAGAACATTGATACACCAGCGCATGATCAAAGAAGACATATCAGACAGAGAAGAATGGAACAGGATTGATTTTAATCCGATATTCAATTATTGCCCCTATATATTTTGCCACAGAAAGGGAATCATTTGTATCCAATGATCACCACGTCACCTGGGCTCTCTTATTAGGTCGTTCCATATTTTTAAGCAGAGGGGTAATTAAGCGAGCCGTCAATTCATTAAGGATGGGACAGTCTATATCCACGTGTTCGATGGTTTCAACTTTATCGTCAATCTTGCGTGACCTCCGAGGGGAAAAGCACTCCTGCCCCCCACCAGAGCCCCCTGTTCACCCAGAGCCTGTGCGGCATCCAAGTCAGCCCTGGTCCAGCCTGGCTGCCCTTGCAACACCATCAGCCACCGCTCTGTCCCACCCCCTTTCCCTCTGCCCGGGTCTCTGTGGAGCAGCCCTTCCCCTGCTAAACCACTTTCGCACAGTGTGTGGGGAACTAAATCAGCCTCCGGAGGGGCTGCTTCAGACAACAGGCCATCGGTTGTTAATTGGAAGAGTTTAATCCTGACTAGAGTGGAAAACAGGCTGGGAAAGCCAGGATTTCGGCTGCAAGGGGATGAATGTTGCAAAGCGATACCATCCTACTGGCCCCTCTCTTTTGTTTTGGCTTGGATTCCATGTTTTGGACATACCTCTGTGGGCCAGGTCCCTGCAGAGTCACCTACAACAACAGTGTGCTTGGGGGAGGAGGCTGGTTGTGTCCAGGTGAGACCTGGCTGGAGTTGCTTTGGGTCATCATGTCTCTGAGGAAAAGCCCCTGCTTTGCTTGGCAGGCCCAGCTGCCCAGGATCAAGGCCTGCCACAGAGCCCGTGCCGCTCAATGTGGACAACGGTTGGCATAACTCATCCGGCCTGGGAGAAGGAAGTGTGTCCAGGGGCTAGAAGCACCATTTCACCATCCCAACCCAGCCAAGCTCTTGTGTGAAGAAGCTCAAACTCCAAAGAGAAAAAAGGCCACAGAAATCCAGCAGCCCTCAGAAGGAAGCAAAAGAAACAGACAATCCCACAACAAATTAAAATGGATACCTGCCAATCCCTCTTCTTCATTAGACATCAAGAAAAACGGCTCTTCTTCTCCTTCGAGCCTGGAAATGAGGTCAGGTTTGGCAACCTCGGGCCCTTTTGTGAGGAGAAAAGAAGAAAGACAAAATTGTGACTCTTCGGTGTATTCATAGACTGGGCTATTTCATGCCGGGGTGCCGGCCCCTCCAGAAATACACAACAGATAAGGAGTAGGGGAAGGGTGGTACGGAGCCATATCTGGCACTGGCAGTTCTGTGCCAGCTGAGAACTCACTCAGGGGCAGAGAAGCCAGCCAAGTTCCCTCCACAGCCAAAACTCAACTAGGGTAAGGCAAGGCCCAGCTGGGGGGGGGACGGGGACGGGAGAAGCCCCACTTAGACACTCCCACCCTCTACATATCCAGCCCCCTTGGCACCTCCTCTGAGGCCTTCCCTTGTGGTCCAGGCACAGAGATGCCAGATTGGGGGGGGGTCCTTCTCCACAACCCCTCCCACATCTGGGGGAGGATCACAGAGTGGCAGAGATCAGCCCCTGGGCCCAGGGCAGACAGCCTGACTATGTCCTCCCTCGATCAGGAGGTCCTTACAGTCACTCCTCTCAGCCAGAAGGAGGCAGCCCAGGGGAAAGGGACCCTCACCCAGAGAGGCCACAGTCCCAAAATTCTCCAGCATGACTTCCTTGTACAGGGCTCTCTCCGCTGGGCTCAGCAGGCTCCACTCCCCCTTGGAGAAATGCACAGCCACCTCTTCGAAGGACACCCGGCGGCCCTGGAAGAAGGAGAAGAGAGTTTCATTATAGTGCTGGAATGGTGGACCATGAGAAAGAAAATCCAAAAGGCTGGTATGATGTAGTGGTTAGAGCGAAGGACTAGAACCTGGGAGGACTGAGTTTGAATTCCCTCTGTGCCACATAAGCTTGCCCAGGTGTGTTGGTCCTGTCAAAGTCTTTCAGCCCAACCTACCTCACAAGACTGTTGTTGGGAGGGTTAAGTGGAGGAGAACAGTTTGAAAAGCTGTGTAGGGTCCCCAACCATTGAAAAAAGGGGCATGTTATTTAAAAATAGGAATCCTACTATATAATTGAGTAAGCGTGTTTCAGACAACTCACTTTATACCCTGGTGCATCACCAGAGGGCGCTGCTGTGGGGGGGAAGTCTAGGCAAGGCACCATGTCCCTAAAGAAAACGTGCCATGGCAGGAAGGCCAGGTCGGGATCAGGAGGGGAACAGGTGGCAATACCAGCCCTCTGCTTTTAAGCAGCTGGTATTGGGAGTGGAACAGGTGGCAATACTCACCCCCCCCCCCATTAACTGAGGTAATATTAGGAGCGAAGCAGGTGGCAATGCCCACCGCCGCCTTAACCCAGCTGGTGTTAGGAGGGGAGTAGGTGGCAATGCCTGTCCAATGCCTTAGCCCAGCTGGTATTATTAGTGGCAACAAACAGAGAATCCTCACGGGAGGGAAAGAACCAATAAGTACAATTGAATCACACTAAATGAGCATTGCTGTACCTCGATGGTTGTTGTGGGTTTTCCGGGCTGTATTGCCGTGGTCTTGGCATTGTAGTTCCTGACGTTTCGCCAGCAGCTGTGGCTGGCATCTTCAGAGGTGTAGCACCAAAAGACTGGTAGGAGGGGAGTAGGTGGCAATGCCTGGAACGTCAGGAACTACAATGCCAAGACCACGGCAATACAGCCCGGAAAACCCACAACAACCATCGTTCTCCGGCCATGAAAGCCTTCGACAATACATTGCTGTACCTCATTTCAATGTAATTTCTAAACACAGAGTATAACCAAGAAATATCAAAGACGTTTTATGACTCATGCAATATAAAGGTTCTAATGTACAGAACAATGTAAATAAAGTCCGGAAAAGTCCAAACGTAAAAGTCTCATGTGTCTTCTTTCACACGTTTATGCTGTGCGTATGTGGTTCTTCCTTGAGATTTTATGTATATCATACATGGATGAAAGCACCCAGCAGCTACATGCTCTATCTGTGGCCGGCTGATGGCTCAGATTTCATAATAATCTTCATCAGGAGCGTGGCTTGTTCATAACCATGTAGTATACAGAAATACTTATAAACAGAAATGTTGGCAACAGAACCCAGACTGCGGCGGCCGTATCTTCTCTGGCAATATCCACACCCCGCCTTAGCACAGCTGGTATTGGGAGCAGAGGAGATGGTAATGCTTACTCCCACTTCTTCCAGCTGGGATCAGGAGCGGAACAGGGGGCAATGCCTGCCCCCCTACCATAACGCAATTGGGATTAGGAGTGGCTGGCACTTGGCTGGCATCTGGTGCAGACCCGGAGGTAATGCCCTTCTTCCCTTCACCCAGCCGAGATAAGAGCGGAGGAGGAATAAGGCACTGAGCAGGCAGCCATACCCACCCCCTTCACCCATCTGTAGTCAAGCGTGAAGCAGAAGGCAATGCCTGTCTCCCCTTCAACTGTCTGCGATCCGGAGCAAAGCATGTAGCAACGCCACTCCTCTTTACCTGGCAGTATCAGGCGTGGAGCAAGTAGCAAAGCCCTTCACGTGACCGAGTTCAGGCGTGGACGAGGAATCAATACCCGTTCCCCCTTCACCCAGCTCAAATCAGAACAGGCCTCAATGCCCACCACCCCCTTTGCCCAGCCTGTTTCAGGCATGGAGTAGAGCAGGTGTGAATGCCCACTCCCTCCTTCACCGGCGAGGATCAGTGACAGAGGAGGCGGGAATTCATGCCTATCTGCCTATCTAACCCTAACCCTCCCCTTTCTAGAGCCTGTTGTATTTTTCCTCCACAACAGGCTTTGTTTCTAGTCCTACTAAATAACTGAGTAAGTGTATTCGAGATGACTCACTTCATACCCTGGTCCAGCACCAGAGGGCGCTGCCACGGAGGGAAGTCCAGGCAAGGCACCAGGTCCCTCCAGAAAACTTGCCATGGCGGGAAGCGCAGAAGGGGAGCAGGAGGGGAGCAGGTGGCAATGCCCACCCCCACCTTCACCCAGCTGATATTAGGAGTGGAGCAGGTTGTAATGCCCATTGTCTGCCTTCACCCAGCTGGTCTTAGGAGGAGCAGAGCAGGGGGAAGTCTCTTGGGGACATCTTAAGGCCTGCAGTCTCCCTTGGGGACATCTCAGGGCCCCTCATTTTGCAGGTGGCTATAAGCCTTGTGGGGGAGCAGCCAGAGACGTCCATGGAGAGGAGCAAATCCCTTGCGAAGGAAAATTCAGGACAACACATGGCGTGAACCGCCCCCCCCTTACCTGAGCTGGCTGCATGGCTGGTCTTTTCCCTTCACCACACTGAGGAGACAGCGGAGAAACAGCTGAGGGGGGCTTTCTTTGGCTACCTGGGAGGGAGAGAAAGAAAGATGGAGGGCAACGCTTTTTGCTGCAGTCAGATTTCTTTGCCCTTCAGCAGAGCTCACTCTGGATTTGCTGTGAGGCGCAATTCAGGATCTTGGATACAGAGTCTTTGGCCTGGTATCTCCCCATCTAGCCATTCTTTACAGGGGAAGGGCCCACCTTTATAGGGGAACGTTTCTGCCCTTTGCCTTTGCCTGTCATTGTGCCTCTCTGTGACAGGAAGAGTCTAGCAGAGGGAAGCCTCCCAAAATGGGTTCTTCCTTGTGCAGTCTGAAGAGAAGCCATCTTGAATGTATGTGCGGAGAAAGCGGGAGGAAGTGTCTGAAATTGCCCTCCACCACCTCAGGCCTCTGCCAGCCCTTCCTCCTGGCTGTGAGGACCAGATCTGAGACTCTGGTTGAGTCCCTGTGTCAGGCAGGGGCTGTTTCTCTTGCCTGCCGACTCTGCCCCCAGTGGTTGATAATCTATGGGAGGCAGGAGGGAGAAGCCCCCTTTGCACATGCCCAGAGGATTAGAAAAGCAGCCAAGAAGTTACAGGAGACTGAACAGGATAACAAAATGGACTGAGAGGGAAGGGGGGGGGCATCTGAGATATTTCCCCCAGGGGAACAGGCCTGTTGTTGCTGAAAATAACAGGAGGAGCAAGGCAGAT
Source organism: Eublepharis macularius (assembly GCF_028583425.1). Lineage (NCBI taxonomy): Eukaryota > Metazoa > Chordata > Lepidosauria > Squamata > Eublepharidae > Eublepharis > Eublepharis macularius. The sequence goes on from NC_072793.1 coordinate 181,893,375, forward strand.
TTCCGCAATGAACGGGGCCAGAGAGGCGCTTTTCCAAAAATGCTTTTGCAGACGAGGAAATGGCTGCCTGGGAGGCAGCTGGGTGGGAGGGAGGAGATCCAAACTTTTCCGTCCTCAAGGTAGAAATCGAGGCGGGGGGGGGGGCAGGTCTTCCATCACTAGCGGCCTGCGCCCCCCAATCCCCCCCACCCCGGCTGCATTCTGCTGCAGGGGCCTCCGGGCTTTGCAGCGAGGAGGAAATTGCAAGACGGCGATGCGGGGGGGGGGGGAGGACGCGCAAAGGCCCTTTTCTCTAGCCCGCCTCCCTTTGGGGTAAAGGGGGGGCTGTTCCCCTTCTCTCCCCCCCCCCCAATTCCTCCACGCGGTTGTAACTCACCCGTCGCGCCTGGGACGGAGCAGAGGCTGCCCTGGGGTTGCCAAAGGGGCCACCTGCCTCTGGAGGGAGGGAGGGGGCAAAGCAGGAAGTGACCTCACCAGCCTCTCCCCCCCCCATCCGACTGCACGTCTAGGAGTCGGGACTCTCTCGCTTTAACCCCGTGGTCGACCGACACACGCGCGCTCAGTCCCCAGCCTTGCCCGGGGAACTGGGGGGCCCGGGGGCAGCCCGGCTGCTGCGCGCCCCTCCGGCTTCTCCTGGGCTAAGGCGCCGCCGGCGTGGGGTGCCTCGTTGCAAGGGGAGGGGAAGGGGGGGCTCCCTTCTGCTCCTGCTCCGGGGAGGGTCTCGGCCCGAGCGTCACGGGGGAGCCCGGAGAGAAAGGCGGCGGCCAGGGGTTGCCTTCGGGGGCCCCTCCCGGACTTGGTGAGTCCGGTTGTGACCTTTGGGCTTTCCTCCCCCCTGCAATGATGGGTTGGCAGGCTGAGAGACTGCAACACGCCATCCGTTAAAGGGGGAGCGGATAGGCTCACGGAGCAGAGGTCGAGCACGCTCCTGGGCGGAGAAATGGAGCCTCCCTGGCCCGAGGCAGTATACCCCTGAAGACCCACTGCTGTGTGGTTCTCACAGCGGAGGATCTGCTGTTGCCTTCTTATCCTGCTTGTGGTGTCTGGTTGGGCGCCCAGAAAGAGGGCGCTGGCCAAAATGGACCTTTGCTCTGATCCAAACGAGCTCTGCTGAGGTTCCCACCTCACCCTGTGACTTTCAAATTACGGAAGGCTTTGGTCTGTGGACCTCAGTTGAAGCAAGTCTCTCATTCATTTATTTATTAGGAAGTTTTCTGCCTCTCCAATGAGCGTGCCTGAGGAGGCTTACAAAATGAAATCTCCGAGAAGTTATTAAGGACCCCCATTCATATCTGGTCTGACAGAATCCGCCTTGGGGGCCTGGTGGATCATATAAGATACGCCCAGAGATGGACAGCGGGAGTGCGACTCCGTGTATTCTTCTAGACCTCTCTGTGGCTTTCAGTAGCATTAATTAGGGTGGCTTTCTGGACCACCTCTCCGTCCTGGGATTGGGAGGCACCGTTCCATGCTGGTTCCAGTCCTACAAAAACCACCGGGTGATGAGGACACCTGGAGATTTGGGCTAAGTTGTCACAATATGCAGGTGACACTCTGCCCTTTTTCACACTTCCACTTGATCCCACTGTGGCAGAAATCCTAGTTACATCTTGGAGGTGTGAGGAGGGGAGGTACTTGTGAATTTCCTACATTGTGCAGGGGGTTGGACGAGATGAGCCTAGAGGTCCCTTCCAACTCTATGATTCTCTGATTTTTTCAAGCTTGGATTACTGCAATGCACTTTAAGAGGAACTGCTCAGAAAGTTCAATGTGGCACCCAGGATGTTAATTAGAGGGGGTCGCAGGGACCATATCACACCAATCGCACGTCTACCTTGGCTTCCGATTTGTTTCCAGGCACAATTCAAGGTGCTGGTGTTGACCTTCAAAGCCCTATAAGGTTTAGCCCCAACATACTTGGAGGACCGCCTATTCCCTTACGGACCCTCCTGACCACTGCAGGCATCTTCTGAGGTCCTGCTTCCGGTGCCTCCACCTTCCAAGATCTGCCAGGTGGCTACCCAGAGAGGTCCTTCTCCACAGTGACTCTGGGACTCAGTGCGGAACTACAAGTGACAAAAGGCACAGATTGGACACTTGTCAGCGTCCCTCACATTTTGATGGGAAATGTAGGCAGCTTGGCGGAATGTTGGATAAGTGACAGTTGAAAAGTCCATTGGACAGCAGTCAGAGAGCCAAGCTTCAAGACTAGGATGCCTACATTTCCCATCAAAACTTGAGGGAAGCTGACAAGTGTCCAATCTGTGCCTTTTGTCACTTGTAGCTTGGCCATCAGTAGTGATGGAGATTCTGGAATTCTCTCTCCATGGAGGTTCACCTCTCCCCTTCGGAAGCCATTTTCCTCCCTCAGTTGGCATACCTTTAGTGATCTTTCCTCCCTCTCTAATTGTAACGGTTGTTTTTATCCTTTGTATTTTTTTAAGGCCCGATTTTAAATTGTTTTAATTATGTATTGGTTTGTTGGTTTTAAGGATACCATTTTTCTGTTTTGTTTTGTTAGCTGCCTTGGTGATCCTATGAGGATAGAAAGGTGGGGCAAAAGTCTTGCTAATAAATAAAAACCAACAATAATAGTTGCCTACAGAGAGAAGTCTCCAGTGCTGGCCAGATTCATTGAGTTGGCTGCTGGGAGGCCATCATCATTTACGCACAGAACATATTGCTGGCTTGGCAGGAATTTATAGCTCTGCAATTAAGGACATTGGTGGCCCCTGAAAGAGGAAAAATATTTCTTCCTAAGACATCATGTCTTTCTATTGCTGAGCTCCAGGGCCCAAGATGGAATCCCACAGACAGTGAGTTGATCAAACTGGAACATATCAACGAAGAGCAAGATTTCTTTGAAAATGTCAAACACTGTGTGACGGAACGGTGGCGAGCAAATCAGGATTGCCACAGATGGGACGTCCCTTGCAGGGATCTCTCCCTCTCCAAACACCCCCTCCTTTTCCCTGCCCCCCTTCAAGCTGGGAGCAGGCAAGTATCATAACTGAGCACCTCGGGCTCTCTCTTTGGAAGTTTTTAAGCAGAGGCTAGATGGCCCTCTGACAGCGATGTTGATTCTGTGAACCTGGGCACGAGAGGGAGGTCAGAATGGGTTACATCACTGCTAAGTTCTTATGACCCTTCTGACATGCCCAGGGTAATGCCGATCGACGCCGTGGGATCAGGCAGCAATATTGCCGAGGCCAGTTTAGCTAGGGATCTTGGGGGTGTTTGGCCATCTTCTGCGCATGGAGCAGGGGTCACTGGGGCAGTCAGAGGGGCGGTAGTTGTGAATTTCCTGCATTATGCAGGAGTTTGGACTAGATGACCTTAGAGCTCCCTTCCAATCCTATGATTCTATGACTGTCACCACTCTGGTTCTAAGGTTTTACTTGGGAGGGCCCAGGGCACCGTTCTTGCCCCCCCCAACCCCTCTCTAGTCTGCCATCCTGCCTCTCCTATGTTTTAACGGTTGTTTTTATCCTTTGTATTTATTTTAAGCTCCAGTTTTAAATTGTTTTAATTATGTATTTGTGTCTTGGTTTTAAGGATCCAATTTTTCTTTCTGTGTTTTATTTTGTTAGCTGCCTTGGTGATCATTTGAGCTAGAAAGGTGAAGAAAAAGCCTTGCCCTACTATTTAACTGAGTAAGCGCGTTTCAGACAACTCACTTTATACCCTGGTGCACCACCAGAGGGCACTGCCACAGAGGGAAGACCAGGCGAGGCACCATGTCCCTCGAGGAAACGTGCCATGGCAGGAAGGCCAGGCCGGGATCGGGAGGAGAACAGGTAGCAATACCAGTTAATATTAGGAACGAAGCAGGTGGCAATGCTCACCGCCACCTTAACCTAGCTGGTATTAGGAGCAGAGCAGGTAGCAATGCCTGTCCAATGCCTTAACCCACTTGATATTAGGAGCGGAGCAGGTGGTAATGCCCACCCCCACCTTAACCCAGCAGGTATTAGGAGCGTGGCAGGTAGCAATACCCGCCCCCCTTCAGCCATTTGGGATCAGAAGCGGAGCAAGTAGCAATGCCCACTCCCCCTTCAGCCATCTGGGATCAGGAGTGGAGCAGGGGGCAATGCCTGCCCCCTGCCTTCACCCAGGTGGTATTAGGAGCAGAGCAGATGGCAATGGCCACCCCTCTTCAGCCAGCTGGGATCAGGAACTGAGAAGGTGGCAATGCCTGCCCCCCGCCTTACCCAACTGGTATTAGAAGCAGAACTGGTGGCACCCACCCTGGCAATTCCCATCCCCTGCCTTAACCCAGCTGATATTAGGAGAGGACCGGATGGGAATGCCCACCCCCTGCTTTAACCCAGGTGATATTAGCAGTGGAGAAGTTGTCAATGCCCACTCCCACTTCTGCCAGCTGGGATCAGGAGCAGAGCAGGTGGCAATGCCCCCCCCACCATAACCCAGTTGGGATTAGGAGTGGAGCAGGTAGCTGGGATCAGGCACAGACTAGGGGCAGGTGGCAATACTCACTCCCTTCATCCTACTGGAATAAGGCTCTGAGCAGGCAGCTATACCCACCCCCTTCACCCATCTGTGATCAGGTGTGGAGCAAGATGTAATGCCCATTTCCCCTTCACCCCTCTGTGATCAGGAATTAAGCAGGTGGCTGTGCCAAGCCTCTTTACCCAGCCTGTATCAGGCATGGAGCAGGTAGTAAAGCCCCCCCCACTCGTTCACATGACCGAGATCAGGCGTGGAGCAGGAAGCAATGCCCATTTCCCCTTTACTCAGCTGGAATCAGGTGCGGAGCAGGTCGCAATGCCCGCCCCCCTTTACCTAACCGATATCAGGCATGGAGCAGTTACTAAAGCTCACCTGCCTTCACGTGGTCGAGCTCATGCGTGGAGCAGGTGCCCCCCCTCCCTCCTTCACCGGCCAGGATCAGTGACTAAGGAGGAGCAAATGCCTTCCTATCCATCCTCCTCTTTCTAGAACCCATTGTATTTTCCCCCGGAACAGGCTTTGTTTCTAATTAACAAATAATAAACAAGAATAATAGTTGCCTACAGGGAGAAGTCTCCAGTGCTGGCCAGATTCATTCAATTTGGCTTGCCTGCTAAGAGGCCGTCATCATTTACCAAGATAACATATTGTTGGCATGGCAAGAATTTATAGCTCTGCAATTAAGGATATTGGTGGTCCTTGAAAGAGGAAAATATTTCTTCTCAAGGCACCGTGTCTTTCTATTGCTGAGCTCCAGGGCACAAGACGGAATCCCACAGACAGTGAATTGATGAAAATGGAACTCATCAACTAATAGCAAAAAAACATATCTTTAAAAATTCTGATGCTGCATGACGGAATGGTGCGGGGCCAACCAGGGTCGCAACAGATGGGACGTCCCTTGCAGGGACCTTTCCATCTCAAAAGACCCCCTACTTTCCACTGCCCCCGTCAGGCCTGGGTCACGCAGGGGTCATAACTGACTTCCACACTCTGGTTCTAAAGGTTTACTTGGGAGGTCCCAGGGAACCGCCCTGCCCCTCCCAGCAGCCCCCTTGTTGCCAAGTAGGCCCCCTCTCCTGCTTTAAGGCCTGCCATGAACTGTGTTAAAGTTTCCTGCATTACTGTTTTACTGCTGCACCAAAGACTGCCTTGCACGTGTGCACTCTAGATACACGTGTCAGTTTCCTGCCTGCGTGTCAATTACCTTGCTGCTGCAATAGACTGTGTAGTTCACTGACTCCATGCCTGGTTAACTGCACAAAGGACTCTTTTCCTGGGCAGCCCTGCCCTGACCTGTATCTGGACTTCCCAGTGTATCTTTGGACTTTAGTACAAGTGTGCCCCGTGCCTGCATTGCCATCTGCCACGGACCGTGCCTGTTCCCTGCTTTGGACTGTGTTTTAAGTGCTGTTTCCCCTGCCTCCATGGAAGCCTGCCTCATATGGGCCCAAGCCGCTGCTAGCAGCCGGGCGCCTGCCGGGGAAAACTCCAGCAAGCCTGGCTAGGCGCTCCCTGGTCAGTTCCCGCCTGGAGCCTCCCGCGGGTCAGCCCCCAAGCTTGCCCTCACTACCGGGCAGCCTGCTATCCAACCCCAGCTATGCCCAGCCGGCATCCATGTTCTCAGGCAGCCAGAAGACCCAGGGAAGAAGACTGCTTTGGGAAGCCATTTCGGCGAAGCGGGCACACCACGTCCGCAGCGAGAGCACCTCGCCCCGCTCTGCATATCTTAGGAGCCGCCCCGGGAGAAGGAACTAAGTGCCGACCATCCCATGCACTTAGAGAATGCATCTCAAAGAAACCTCCGCATTCCAGAGCTGATGACATCAGGACAAGCCCTGTCCGCTGGAACATCCTTTCAGCCCACTCGGATTTCCCCCTCCCTCTTTTGTCCCCTCTTCCTGAGGTGTCACTTATCATAATCTGATTGCTAAAGTGGCCCATCCAAGCCATTCAGTAGCCCATTAGAGTCTTTGTTTTAATCTGTGAGAACCACCAAGTACAGCACCAGCCCCAGGGTACGTTTTGGGGTATTTAAGCTGGTCTCCCAGACCACTCGGTGCCTCGGCCATTCCTATCCAGACTTCCTTGCTGTCCGTCCGTGGTCCCATTGCTGGCATTGGGCCACCACCCCCGCTGTTGTGTCTCTGCTTCGCTACAGGATTGTATTTCCCTTACCATCGTTGGGAACCCGCTAATGCGAAAGTCTCTATATTTCTGACTCTGTATTTCTTAGATCTTGTATGTTTTCTTGTATGTGCAAGTTCAGGCTTACGCCACACTGCTAGTAAATACACGTGATTGAACCTATTTGTAGTCTGCCTCTTTATCACTAGAGTGTCTGGAATCAGGACCTCCGTAAACATAGGTTAAGATCCGCGCTAATTTTAGTTACAGACTGCTAAAGCTAATTTCCCCTTATAATAAAGAGCAGTTCTGGTAACACCCTCTCCAGTCAGCCTCCCCTCCCTCCACCCAGCTCTTCTCTGCCTCTCCTGCTCCCTCCCTTCCACCCATTCTTGCCCAAGATCTCTTTATGATATCTTAAACTCATTGTTCCTGCAGACACACAAAACCCCAAATCTCCATCCTTCCAGGGGAAAAGAAAAACAGAATCCATCGGATCTCCCCCCAAAAGGGAAAAAGAGACATGCCTTCTTCCAATCTAAGCTATCCTGCCCTTGCTAGGGGGAAAAACCCCCACCCACAGCTGCAAAATCCGGGGCAGGCCCATTCTGGACTTAAAGGGAAAGGGGCAAGTACTTGTGCAACCACCGAGTCATTACTGCCCCATGGGGGGACATCACATCATGTTTTCTTGGCAGACTTTTTACACGGTGGTTTGCCATTGCCTTCCCCGGTCATCTACACTTTACCCCCAGGAAACTGGGTACTCATTTTACCGACCTCGGAAGCATGGAAGGCTGAGTCTACCTTGAGCCGGCCATATGAACCTGGCTTCCACCGGGATCGAACTCTGGTCGTGAGCAGAGCTTGGGCTGCAGTACTTGTTGCCGGGGACCCCCCTCCTCCTGTTATGGGGCCTGCCATGAACTGTGCCAATTTCCTGTGTTGCTGTCTTAAGGCTCCACCAAATACTCTGTTTAAGGGCAGCATTGCCCATGCCTGTATCCGGTTCTCTCTGCTGCCATGGACTGTGCCACCTATGCCTGTTTCCTGCCTCCTTGGGCACCGATCTCACCTGGGCCCAGAGCCATGCCACTAGCAGCACAGCGTCAGCCGGAGGGAAGTTTACTCCAAGGCTGCCATTTCGTGGAAGCGTGCCGGTCACGTCCACAGCAGCCAGCCTCGCCCTGCTATGCATATCTTGGAAGCCGCCCCGGAATGGAGGCTACGTGCTGGCTGTTCGGAACATCTGAGGGACGCATCTCAATGCAACCGCCGCATTCCAGAGCTGATGCTATCAAGACAACTCCAGCTTCCTGGCCAATTCAATCAACCTGCCCGGCATTCCCCTGCCCTCCTTTGCCCCCTCTTCCCAAGGTGTCACAATCATACATTCAGACCCTAGAGTGGCCCATTAAGGATAGTTGTAGACCCATTAAGCCTTTGTTCCCCTTTTGAGAACCACCTGGAAGGCACTAGCCCCAGGGTACATTTTGGGGTACTTAAGCAGGCTTCCCCTGCCATGAGGTGTGCATGCCATTCCTATCCTGAATCTCTACCTTCCCTCTGCGTGTCTAGTGCAGGCATTAGATATTGCCACGCTTTGCTGCTACATCTTTATTCCCCACCGTGACCAGGTGAGTATACCCAGTTCCTTCGATCTCAAGTGGGCATCCTGCTAATGCAAACAGCTCTATTTTTCCTACTCTTTACATCGTAGTTTCTTGTATGTACCTTGTTTGTGTGTGTTACTATAGGCATACACAACACTATTAGTAAAACATGTTTTACCTTTATTAGTCTTGCCTCTTTCTTGCACGAGTAATCTGGAAGAGGGACTCTGGTATAGCTGGTTAGGATCCGCAATGATTAAAATCCAGACTGCAAGCCAATTTCCCCCATAAAAGAGCAGTTCTAGTAACATACTGCATCTTACCCCTCTGCGCCACGGGACTCTTGCAGGGGCAATTCTGGACTTGAAGGGGCAATAATGCCTGCCTAGCACCCGCTTTATTTTCTTTTAGGTGCCAGGTCAGAACACATCATTTCACTGAGGCTTTTAATTATGGGTTTTTATCTCACGACCTTTTTAATGGTCTGCTTCAGTTTGGTGGATACTTTTTATTTTTACGCTTTTTCTGTCCAAAGGATTTTTAAAATGGTTTGTGGTGGGGTGTGGGGGTGACAGTTGGGGGTGGGGTATCCCGAAGTGTGACATCATAAGGGGAAGGCTCACTTGAAGGTTCTGGGTCCGAGTATAAACTCAACCAAGCCTGGAAAACTGTCAGGCACAAGAGGGTTATTTTTTAGAATAAACAAGAAAGTTTATTTACAAAAAACACACGAATTGAGATGGACATTAACACTTCTATTGAGAGCCAGTGGGGTGCAGCAGCTGAACTAGAATCTGGGAAAGGCAGGTTCAAATCCTAACTACGCCATGGAAGCTCACTGGGTGACCTTGGGCCAGACACCCTCTCAGCCTAACCTACGTCACAGGGTTGTTGTGAGAATACACTGAAGGAGAGGAGAATTATGCCACAATAACCACGTGGCTCAGCTACTTTAACACACTCCACACGGATCTGCCATTGAAGGCAGAAAATCCAGCGGGTAGAGAATGCCGCAAGTCGATTCGTTTTCGTTTTCGCGGCCATGTCGGACGTGTCAGGGCTTGCCGCCGCTGCCGCTAGGCGTGGCACTGGGCGGTCTGCTCCTGACGTCACAGGGGGGCCAGGGATTCTGCAGGACCCTGCTCTGTGGAAGGAGGGGCGGTATACCTCACCCAGACTCCCTCTCAGTCCACTCGCTGGCCTGCTCAACCTGGCCTGCTTACCCTCTGCGTCCTCCTTCATCTCCTCCTTCCAGAACTCTCCTCCAAACCTCCACCCTTGCATCTTACTGCTCTCACTCCACATCATCACTCCTCACTCACACCCACCACCACAGGGCTCTTCCCAGCCAGCTTTTATAGGGCTTCCTTCTACTGCCCCACCCCTCTTCCAGCCTGGCCTTGGGCTGCACCAAGCAGTTGCAGCTGGGGTAGCTGATCTGGCCCCACTGACCAGCACCAGCTGTGCCTTGTTCTCTGGCTGCCCAGCCTCCCTGCCTTGGCTGATTGCTGAAGGCATGTCCAGCTGCAGTCCCCTGGCTAGCAGCCCAGCCTCCCTGGCAGAGCTGATGGCTGAAGGTGGGTCCAGCTGCGGCTCCTTGGCTGGTTGCCCAGGGCTTCCTGCAGAGTGCCTCCAATAGCCCCACCTGGAGTGGCTTGGCTTTTGGCAACTCCTGGGCCAGGCTACTATTTTCTAGCTGGGGCATGGCTTTGGGTTGTTGGGGCTGCTGCTGCTTCTCCTCCTCAGGTAAGGTCTTTGGGTGGGTGACTGCTGGGCTCCCAATCCCTCTGCTCTTGCCCCCTTCCGCCTTGCCTAGCCCCCTTTCCCTCCCTAGGGGAGTGGGACTCGCTGGCCTCTCTCTGTCTCCCCCTGCCTCCTGAGGCCCTGGGCTTTTGCTCCTTGCCCCTGGCACCGGCAGGTTCTGGCTCCATTTGCCTGTGGGAGGGGTTGACCTGCTGTCCCCCAGCTGCCCCCTCTGCCTGCCAGTCAGACCGGTTGACCTGCTGTCAGCTGGCTGACCAGTTGACCTGCTGTCTGCTGGCTGCCCCCTCTGTTTGCCCGTCAGCCCGGCTGACCCGCTGTTCCCTCCTACCAAGTCTGGGGGCTGGGACCCAGACCCCGGACACACACCCCCGCTTAGCTTTGAGTTGTGGGGGTCAGGGTCAGACTCAAACATGCGAGACATGAAGTCCGCATCCACATGCTGCGCCCCCTTGCGGTACTTGATGGTGAACCGGAAGGGGAGGAGGGAGAGGTACCACCGCAGCACACGGGGGTTGTGTGCCTTCATGTGGTGGAGCCACTGCAGGGGCGCATGGTCCGTTAGTAGGACAAAGGGATTATTGGCCAGGTAGTATTGCAGGGCCCCCACTGCCCACTTGACCGCTAGGGCCTCCCGCTCCACTGTTGCATAGCGCCTCTCTGCGGGCTGCAGCTTCCGACTCAGGAAGAGGATGGGGACGTCGGTTCCGTCACGTTCCTGAGTCAGGACTGCCCCAAGGCCGGTGTCAGAAGCGTCTGTGGCCAGCGTAAAGGGTCGGTCAAAGTCCGGGTTCCACAGGGCTGTGGTATTAGAGAGGGCTGACCGCAGGTCCTTGAAAGCTGCTTCTAGTGCTGGGGTCCACCGGACTTGGTTGGGCAGCCCCTTCTTTAAGCAGTCTGTCAGGGGGGCGGCTCGGGAGGCAAAGTGGGGGATGAACCGCCCGTAATACCCCAGTAGTCCCAGGAAACGTCGGACCTGCTTCTTGGTCCGGGGCTGGGGGGCATCAGCTATTGAGGCCACCTTGTCTGGTGGTGGGCGAACTCGGCCTCCCCCGACCACAAAGCCCAGGTACTGGAGTTCCTGGAACCCCAGGTGGCTCTTCTTTGGGTTAGCCCGTAGTCCGGCTCGCTGGAGGGCCCTCATGACAGCTTCCAAGTGTTGGAGGTGGGTGGGCCAGTCCGGGCTGAAGATGATGATGTCATCTATGTACGCCATTGCATACGCCCGGCACTCTCCCAGCACTTGGTCCACCAGCCGCTGAAACGTGGCAGCTGCCCCGTGTAGACCAAACGGCATCTTCTTGAACTGGAAGAGGCCTCGTGGGGTGGCAAAGGCTGTCTTCTCCCGGTCCGCTGGCCGCACGGGCACTTGCCAGTAGCCCTTCGTCAAGTCTAGGGCCGACAGGTAGCGGGCGGACCCTAGGTGGTCTACCAACACATCTGCTCGGGGCATGGGGTATGCATCGAACTGGGCCACCTTATTCAGTTCGCGATAGTCGATGCAGAATCGGGTGGTCCCATCCGGCTTGGGCACCAAGACTATCGGGCTCCTCCAAGCGCTTCGCGAGGGCTCGATTACCCCAAGCCTGAGCATCTCGTCGGTCTCCTTCTCCACTGCCTCCCACCGCTTCCTGGGGATGGGGCGCCAGGTAGCCCGGGCTGTCTGCCCCGGGTCCTTTGGAATGGCATGTTGGATCAGGCTCGTGCTGCCCGGCCTGCGGGAGAAGACCCCGGGAATCCGAGCCCAGAGGTCTTGTAGCTGGGCCCTCTGAGCTGGGTTGAGCTGAGGGTCCACCTTGGGCTCCTCAAACTCCGGGGCATCAGTGGTCCAAGGCAGCACACTATCAGGGAGCTCTAGCGGGTCCTCAGCCACGCCGCACTCCTCTTTTGGGCGCTCGTGCCACTGCTTTAGGAGGTTCACATGCAGGGTCTTCCGCCGACGCCGGCCGACCCCACACTGGACTTCGTAGGTGGTGGGGCCCAGCACCCTTCGAATCTGGTAGGGACCCCTCCATGGGTCCCCTTCCTCTCTTGGGAACACCGAGTGGTGCACGAGGACCTTCTCTCCGGCCTGGAAAGTCCTCATCCGCGCACCCCGGTCATAGGCGGCCTTTTGCTTTGACTGGGTGCGAGTCAGTCTGCGATTTGCCTCCGCTTGGGACTGTTGCACCCGGTCACGGAGCCGGCTCACGTACTCCTGTATGGGAGGCGCGGGGCTGCTGGCCCGGGGCCCCCAGCGTTCCGTCAGCCGGGAGAGCATCCCCCTTGGCTTGCGCCCATATAGCAGCTCGAATGGGCTGAAGCCAGTGGAGGCCTGCGTGGTCTCCCGGAGGGCGAACATGAGCGGGTCGATGTACAAGTCCCACTGGTGAGGCTTGTCCCGCGTCATCTTCTTCAGAGCCTCCTTGACGGTCTGGTTCAGCCGCTCTGCCAACCCGTCTGTTTGAGGGTGGTACGCCGAGGTGAACACCTGCCGGATCCCCAAATTCCGGCAGAGCTGACGCATGGCTGTGGCACGGAACGGGCCCCCCCGATCCGTCAAAATTTCATCTGGCAGCCCCACCATCGCGAAAAACTTGGACAGGGCCCGTACCATCCCCGGGGTCTGCATGGTCTTCAGCGGGATGACCTCGGGGAACCGCGTGGCATAGTCCACAATCACCAGGGCAAAGCGATGGCCCCGGGGTGTGCGTGGCAGCGGTCCGATGAAGTCCATTGCGATGCGTTGGAAGGGCGTCTCCATGACGGGCAGCGGGGAGAGGGGGGCCTTCGGCGGGCGGCGGGCTGCCACCCGCTGGCAGGTGGGACACGAGCGGCAGTGGGCCTTCACGTCTGCATTCACGGAGGGCCAGAAGAATTGCTCAAGAACCTTCCTCAGGGTCTTGTGGTGCCCGAGGTGCCCGGCCCAAGCATGCTCATGGGCCGTGCGGAGGACTTCCGCCCGATAGGCTGCTGGCACAAGTAGTTGGCGGACCTCCCCCTGGCCATTTGGGGCACGAGCTATGCGAACCCAGACCCCTCCTTGCTTCTCGATGCGAGGGAGCCGTTGGGACCTCCGTTCATCCCGCACTTGCTCCTCCTCACGAGCGGCTGTCTCTCGCAAGCGCTGCAAGGACTCATCTGCCCCTTGGGCATCACGGAATGGGCGGTCTGCAAGGGTTCCAGCTGGGCCTCCAGCCCGTGGTTCTGCCCCTGGCCTGGTGGAGGGACCCTCTCCCGGGTCGTTGGCCTCCTCCACTTGCAGAGCGGTGGCAACTTGTGGGTCTGTCACTTCCCCTGCCGCCTTCAGCCGAGACCCGGCAGTCCCTGGGGTGTCTCTTCCCAATTTCTTCGCTGCCTGCTGGAGGAGCCTGAAGAACCCTGGGGCATCTCTTCCCAGCAGTATTGGTACGGGTAGGTGAGCTAACTGGGCAACTTCCATTTGGTGGCGGACCCCTAGGTACTCTATCGTGATTAGGGCCGTAGGGTACGGCTGGGTGCGGCCCATCACATCTGTCACTGGGATCCAGCGGTACACTGGGGTGGCAGCTGGGAGGAGCTGGGGCCGAATTGCTGAGACTGCACTCCCAGAGTCCAACAGGGCTTGTAGGATCAGCCGGCCTATCTTCACAGTGGCACATAGACTCTGCACCTGCTTGCCAGGCGGTGGGTTATTTTCCCAAACGAGGGCGCAAACCCTTGGCAAGGCCTCAGTGAGCACGCCGGCTTGCCTCTGCAGCTCCGCTGTCTGTGCTAGTTCTACTGGAGCAGCTGGGTAGGCTGCCTCCAGCTTTCCCCACATCCTATCCTGGCGTTCCTCCAGCCACGGTCCAAGCTCCGCTGGGGCGGCGGCCTTGGGAGGCCGCCCCTTGACTGGTGCCTGCGTTGGAACATCTCTCCCCGTACGGGCCACCAACTTGTCAGGGCTTGCCGCCGCTGCCGCTAGGCGTGGCACTGGGCGGTCTGCTCCTGACGTCACAGGGGGGCCAGGGATTCTGCAGGACCCTGCTCTGTGGAAGGAGGGGCGGTATACCTCACCCAGACTCCCTCTCAGTCCACTCGCTGGCCTGCTCAACCTGGCCTGCTTGCCCTCTGCGTCCTCCTTCATCTCCTCCTTCCAGAACTCTCCTCCAAACCTCCACCCTTGCATCTTACTGCTCTCACTCCACATCATCACTCCTCACTCACACCCACCACCACAGGGCTCTTCCCAGCCAGCTTTTATAGGGCTTCCTTCTACTGCCCCACCCCTCTTCCAGCCTGGCCTTGGGCTGCACCAAGCAGTTGCAGCTGGGGTAGCTGATCTGGCCCCACTGACCAGCACCAGCTGTGCCTTGTTCTCTGGCTGCCCAGCCTCCCTGCCTTGGCTGATTGCTGAAGGCATGTCCAGCTGCAGTCCCCTGGCTAGCAGCCCAGCCTCCCTGGCAGAGCTGATGGCTGAAGGTGGGTCCAGCTGTGGCTCCTTGGCTGGTTGCCCAGGGCTTCCTGCAGAGTGCCTCCAATAGCCCCACCTGGAGTGGCTTGGCTTTTGGCAACTCCTGGGCCAGGCTACTATTTTCTAGCTGGGGCATGGCTTTGGGTTGTTGGGGCTGCTGCTGCTTCTCCTCCTCAGGTAAGGTCTTTGGGTGGGTGACTGCTGGGCTCCCAATCCCTCTGCCCTTGCCCCCTTCCGCCTTGCCTAGCCCCCTTTCCCTCCCTAGGGGAGTGGGACTCGCTGGCCTCTCTCTGTCTCCCCCTGCCTCCTGAGGCCCTGGGCTTTTGCTCCTTGCCCCTGGCACCGGCAGGTTCTGGCTCCATTTGCCTGTGGGAGGGGTTGACCTGCTGTCCCCCAGCTGCCCCCTCTGCCTGCCAGTCAGACCGGTTGACCTGCTGTCAGCTGGCTGACCAGTTGACCTGCTGTCTGCTGGCTGCCCCCTCTGTTTGCCCGTCAGCCCGGCTGACCCGCTGTTCCCTCCTACCAAGTCTGGGGGCTGGGACCCAGACCCCGGACAGGACGCTCCTCTCGGCAGGTCCGAGAAGAAGCGGCCGAGCACCCTGACCGGGCGGCTGATCTGCAAAGGTTAGCCCCCAGGGCTCCCAGGGAGGGAGTCTGGGTCCAGGACGCAACGGGAAGAGCCCTCTGGCAGATCAAGGCAGAGGGTAAATTGCCCGTTTGTCCCTATGGAGGCCGGCAGACGTGCGCGGCACCTCGTGTGCTGCCGGGCCATGGAAAACGGCAAAGAACAGGACTAGGCGGAAGCCTGAAAGTAAGCGAATCCCTTCTGTTATTACAAGCGCATGTGAAGGAGTGGTGGGATCTGAAGCTTAGAAGATTCGGATTTTCCCCCCTCGCAGAGTCTCGGAAGACTGGCGGTCCCCCCCACCTAAAATGGCAGCAAAAAAGCAGAGTCCTGCTCTGGGCAAGTCAGTTACGGCTGCCCTTCAGGGAAGAGGCGAGTCACTGGAGGAACTGGTGAAAAGATCGGTTACTGAAGCCATAAAACCCTTTGTTGACAAGCTGAATGAAACAGATCAAAGGGTGGGCTTAATTGAGAGCGATGTGAAAGCCATCAAGGAAGTAGCGGGGGGGGGCAGAGAAGTCTGTTCGGGAAAATGCGTCACTTATAAGAGCAACGAACAAGGAGCTAAAGTTGATGGAAAACCAGCTGATTGGGCTGCAAGTGGAGCGAACACAGACCATTTTGCGTCTCCAGAATGTCAAAGAGGAGGAAAACGAGGATTTAAGGGATCTTGTCTCGGAACTTTTAGTGTCACCCACGAGGGCAACTAAAGAAGAAGTAAAAAGCGCCATTTTGGGAGTCCGTCGGGCATCTTCAAAATATGCAATGGAGCGGCAGCTGCCTCGCGAGATCGTTATTGAGTTCTCATCCAGGAGGGTCCGGGACAATATCCTATATAATTCATATAATGCGGAGTTGGACTTTCTGGGAAACAAAGTCAAGATACTGAAGGACGTTCCATTTTTAGTTCGGAAGAGAAGATTTAAGTATAAAGAGCTGGCTGCTCTTTTGAGGGAACGTGACATAAAGTACAAATGGCTATTTCCGGAAGGAATCGGGTTTAGTTATAAAGATCAAGCTTACAAGATTAATTCGGAAGATCAGCTAAGGGATTTTGTGGACAAAAATCCAGAATTTGGACCAGACATCAAGCAAAAAGAAGAAGATTCAAAACCTGAAGGGAGGGGGGGGGAGGCAACGAGCGCTGCGGCTGTAGCTGCTCAGAGAGAATTGCGTCCGAGGCCCAGGGGGGGAAAAAGATTTAATTTGAATTGTAATTTGTATTTTGTAAAATCAACCATTCCATCATTACTTTATTAAGCTATTTTTTCATTATGGCAGTAAGAAGGGAAAGCATTGAAGTGTAGTGTTTAGTTTTTGTAAGTTGCCTTCGCCCTTTTTCCACCCCCTCCTCCCCCTTTTCTTATTCTCCCTTTTTTCCCTTCCCTGGTACTATTGTAGTTTTTTATAGTTACTGTTTTAGATGTTAAAAATAATAATAATAAAAAAAAGAGAATGCCGCAAGTCAACTACTAGGTCCGGAAAGCACATTAAACACATTCTGCAATTGCTCCAAAGCCTACTGATTAATTTTCAGGTGCTGCTTCTAACCCACAAATCATTTTGGAGCCCAGGCGCCACATCTTTCTATAGGACCTGCTCTCTCGCTACGCTCTGCTGCAACAGCTTCGCACATTTGAGCCAAGCTAAGGGAGGGGGTGTACAGTGGCTCATGTAGAGGCAGTCTCTTATGGCTCCCACGTGGCAGACTTGCCGGCCTGGTATCATACCACAGCAGATGTCAGAATGGTTTCAGGCAACATGTTCAAGGGGAATGATGGTGGAAAGTGCGGTATTTAAAAGCAAGAAACTAACACAAGTGGTTTGCCATTGCCTGCCACTGCATACCAACCCTGGTCTTTCTGGGAGGTCCCCCCACCCAATTATTACCCAAAGCCAACCCTGCTTAGCCTCTGAGATCTGACCAGAAGGGGCTTGCCTGTGCTATCCAGGTCCCAATTAACCTCATCTGATCCATCTTGAGGGAGGGGCAAGGAATGTGTAAGACAGAATGGTTTAACAAAATTTATTTTATGCAATGTCCTTCCACATCAAAACATTTCTATGGCTCATCCACTGTGTGAATTCTTTGATTGAGAGAAATGTTTCCACTGCAACTGAAGCTCTTTTTATTATGCTTTTTTCCTCTGTGTGCATTCTTCAATGGGAATTGAGGAATCCACTCAGTCTGAACCTTTTTCCACATTCAAGGCATGCATCTGGTTTCTCCTGTGTGGATTCGGTGATGGGAATTAATCTCCATTCAGACTGAAGCTTTTTCCATACTCTAGGCATTTATTTCTTACCTGTGAATTCTCTGGTGGGAAGAAAGGTGTGCACTCTGACTGAAGCTTTTCCAACACTCCAGGAATCTATATGGCTTGTCACCTGAATGAATTGTTAAAATAATAACTAAAGTGTCCATACTGTCTGAAGCCTTTTCCAGAGTCCTAGAATTTATAAGGTTTTTCCCGTGTGCATTCTTCGATGTGAATTAAGTCCCCCACTCTGACTGAAGCTTTTCTCGCAGTCCTGGCATTCATAAGGTTTTTCCCCTGTGTGCATTCTTCGATGGGAATTAAAGTGTCCACTCTGACTGAAGCTTTTCCCGCAGTCTTGGCATTTATATGGTTTTCCCCTGTGTTCAATCTTTGATGGGAATTAAGGTCTCCACGGCGACTGAATCTTTTTCCGCAGTCCTGGCATTTATAAGGTTTTTCACCTGTGTGTATTCTTCGATGGGAATTAAAGTGTCCTTTCTGAGTGAAGCTTTTTCCGCAGTCCTGGCATTTATAAGGTTTTTCCCCTGTATGCATTCTTTGATGCTGAATAAGGACTTTTCTGTAACTAAAGCTTTTTCCGCAGTCCTGGCATTTATAAGGTTTTTCACCTGTATGCAATCTTCGATGGGAATTAAGGTCTCCACTGCGACTGAATCTTTTTCCGCAGTCCTGGCATTTATAAGGTTTTTCACCTGTGTGTATTCTTCGATGGGAATTAAAGTGTTCGCTGCGACTGAAGCTTTTCCCACACTCCTGGCATTTATAAGGTTTTTCCCCTGTATGCATTCTTTGATGCTGAATGAGGACTTTTCTGTAACTAAAGCTTTTTCCGCAGTCCTGGCATTTATAAGGTTTTTCACCTGTATGCAATCTTCGATGGGAATTAAGGTCTCCACTGCGACTGAATCTTTTCCCACAGTCCTGGCATTTATAAGGTTTTTCCCCTGTGTGCATTCTTCGATGGGAATTAAGGTCTCCACTGCGACTGAAGCTTTTTCCACAGTCCTGGCATTTATAAGGCTTTTCGCCTGTGTGTATTCTTCGATGGGAATTAAAGCGTACGCTGTGACTGAAGCTTTTTCCACAGTCCTGGCATTTAAAAGGTTTTTCCCCTGTGTGCATTCTTTGATGGGAATTAAAGTGTCCTTTCTGAGTGAAGCTTTTCCCGCACTCCTGGCATTTATAAGGTTTTTCCCCTGTGTGTGTTCTTCGATGGGAATTAAGGACATGACTGTGACTGAAGCTTTTTCCACAGTCCTGGCATTCATAAGGTTTTTCACCTGTGTGCGTTCTTTGATGGGAATTAAGGCTTCCACTCTGACTGAAGCTTTTCCCACAGTCTTGGCATTTATGAGGTTTTTCTCCTGTGTGTATTCTTCGATGGGAATTAAAGTTTGCACTCTGACTGAAGCTTTTCCCGCAGTCTTGGCATTTATAAGGTTTTTCTCCTGTGTGCATTCTTTGATGGGAATTAAAGTGTCCTTTCTGAGTGAAGCTTTTTCCGCAGTCCTGGCATTTATAAGGTTTTTCCCCTGTATGCATTCTTTGATGCTGAATAAGGACTTTTCTGTAACTAAAGCTTTTTCCGCAGTCCTGGCATTCATAAGGTTTTTCACCTGTATGCAATCTTCGATGGGAATTAAGATCTCCACTGCGACTGAATCTTTTTCCGCAGTCCTGGCATTTATAAGGTTTTTCACCTGTGTGTATTCTTCGATGGGAATTAAAGTGTTCGCTGCGACTGAAGCTTTTCCCACACTCCTGGCATTTATAAGGTTTTTCCCCTGTATGCATTCTTTGATGCTGAATGAGGACTTTTCTGTAACTAAAGCTTTTTCCGCAGTCCTGGCATTTATAAGGTTTTTCACCTGTATGCAATCTTCGATGGGAATTAAGGTCTCCACTGCGACTGAATCTTTTCCCACAGTCCTGGCATTTATAAGGTTTTTCCCCTGTGTGTGTTCTTCGATGGGAATTAAGGACATGACTGTGACTGAAGCTTTTTCCACAGTCCTGGCATTTATAAGGCTTTTCGCCTGTGTGTATTCTTCGATGGGAATTAAAGCGTACGCTGTGACTGAAGCTTTTTCCACAGTCCTGGCATTTAAAAGGTTTTTCCCCTGTGTGCATTCTTTGATGGGAATTAAAGTGTCCTTTCTGAGTGAAGCTTTTCCCGCACTCCTGGCATTTATAAGGTTTTTCCCCTGTGTGTGTTCTTCGATGGGAATTAAGGACATGACTGTGACTGAAGCTTTTTCCACAGTCCTGGCATTCATAAGGTTTTTCACCTGTGTGTATTCTTCGATGGGACTTAAGGCTTCCACTCTGACTGAAGCTTTTCCCGCAGTCTTGGCATTTATGAGGTTTTTCTCCTGTGTGTATTCTTCGATGGGAATTAAAGTTTGCACTCTGACTGAAGCTTTTCCCGCAGTCTTGGCATTTATAAGGTTTTTCACCTGTGTGCATTCTTCGATGGGAATTAAAGTTTGCACTCTGACTGAAGCTTTTCCCACAGTCTTGGCATTTATAAGGTTTTTCACCTGTGTGCATTCTTCGATGGGAATTAAGGCTTCCACTCTGACTGAAGCTTTTCCCGCAGTCTTGGCATTTATGAGGTTTTTCACCTGTGTGCATTCTTCGATGGGAATTAAGGTCTCCACGGCGACAGAAGCTTTTTCCGCAGTCCTGGCATTTATATGGTTTTTCCCCTGTGTGCATTCTACGATGGGAATTAAGGTCTCCACGGCGACAGAAGCTTTTTCCGCAGTCCTGGCATTTATATGGTTTTTCCCCTGTGTGTATTCTTCGATGGGAATTAAAGTGTTCGCTGCGACTGAAGCTTTTCCCACACTCCAGGCATTTATATTTTTTCTTTGTGTTATGGCTTTTCCAATCCATGCTAATGTTTGATCTTTCGGACAAAGAATTCCCACTTGCACTGCCCTCATTTCTATTGCCTTCTATGTACTTTTTTTCAAGTAGTGGGATTTCATGAGCGTATTCACCTTGTAAGAGACCGGAATCACTCCTTCCTTTAGATGGATGCTTTCTCTCCTCCTTCCTCAGGGTATCAGAATGTTTAGCCCCTTTCAGATCTGAATAGGTGTCCCCTTTATCCATCACTGGATGCTCAGATGTTTCATTCGGTGACCACCACATGCCTCCTGCAGAAAGAAAGAGAAACCTTGTGTGAGGATAGGACACCTTTACAAGCCATCTTTAGAAGAGTTTCCTCCTTTGCTTTGTGTTGATTGTGTTTGCCCAGAGGTTAAGATCACACAGACTATACCCGGTTCATCTTCTCTTTCTCCATTCCTTCTGAGTTCCAAACTGGCAAAGAAGCCATTCCTATGGTAATAAGTGTGACCCAAGACAAGAAAAGAGAATACACAATAGAGATTCCCCCCATACTTCTCAAAATGACTTCTCAGTCATTTTAAGTTTTTCTTTTCCTGCCTGGGTAAATTTAGAGAGGGAGTGGTTTGGGGTTGTTCTGGGGAGAACAAGGGCATCTTTTAAGACAGGGATAGCCAGTTTGGCTTTAATGTACCGAGCTGAGGGTCTGAAGATAGGTGCTTTTTCACCTTCTTCACTTTCTCTATGCTCAGGTGTTGTCATCTTACGCTGTTCAGCCGTATGTATTATTACTGTGTGTCAATTGCATGGTTTATTTTTTAAGATAAAAAAATTATGTTCCTGAAATCAGAAATCAAATAGGAGGGAATTAGGGGTCTGTCTGCGGAAGTCCTTCCTGCCACGGGTGGGCAGTCAGGCAGGGTA
Organism: Eublepharis macularius; assembly: GCF_028583425.1. Taxonomy (NCBI): domain Eukaryota; kingdom Metazoa; phylum Chordata; class Lepidosauria; order Squamata; family Eublepharidae; genus Eublepharis; species Eublepharis macularius. Next base: position 181,914,447 of record NC_072793.1, read on the forward strand.
GCGGTGGTAGCTGGTAAGCTGGGGTTGAGGGAATGGAGCTGACTGGGGCCCTTCCACTGGCTCCCGGGGCAACTGCCTAGGGCTGCCAGTGGCTGAGGGCCAGACCTCCCTGTAAAGAGTGGGCAAACCCTCTGGGCCTGGTTCTGGTGCTGATAACAGCCACACAGTACCCCAGAAGCTCTCCCAGAGTAGTATGCCCCGCCTGTTTATACCAGACTCACCGGTTTCAGGGTTCTTAGCTGGAAGCCCTTGTGCACAGCAGGCAGACACTCAAGACACAGGAAGGATAATTATTTATTAGCTCAAGAGAACAGTCAAATTAACAATACTCACTCTTGAGGCAAAGCAATGGCAATAAAAAAAAGAGCTTGACCTAATCTTAGCTAAAACAAAGCCGACTAGACAAATAGGTACCCAACCTCCATGCTCCTGTGATTCAGCCTCTTCCTCCTTTCTTTTTGATCCACCCCGCCTTTTCTTAAGCCTGGGGGAGGAGCCGCCTAATCAAGGACAACCACCAGGTGCACTTAATTAGCCACTTATCCACTGTTCTAGACATCCCCCCCAATTCTCCAACAGGGTTGTTAGAGCATGGTGGAGAATTCAAACCAATTAGGCAAGACAGCCTCCAAACATATAACTGCAGCATACAAGTGAGCAGACAACATAGGTTATCAATACAAAGGGCAGCAAATTAAAATACACAATTAAAATATGGCAGGAATACAACTGATTACAAACTGCAAATTACAAATAACTGGATTGTTCAGGATGGATACATGCAATCATATTACAGCTTCACTCAATATCATCATGACCTCTCAACTGGGCATCAGCTAGGACATTATCATTCCCCTTAACGCAATAACATCAAAGGAGAAGTTCTGAAGGCTTAAAGCCCACCTCATGACTCTGGGATTTGTCTTCTTCATCCTATGAATAAATATAGGGGATTGTAATCTACTTCAAGATGGAAATGAGTCCCCTTTAAGTATGTTTCAAGTTTATTTATTCCCCAAATCAAAGCTAGTGCTTTTATTTCATACAAATTATACCTCTTCTCTCTAGGCCAAAGTTTACGACTGAGGCACACTATTGGACAGAGACAATTATCTAGGCCTTCCTGAAACAACAACACCTTTATCCCACATTTTGAAGCATTTATTCTCACCACAAAGGGTTTAATGCAATTAGATGGTTTCAACTCAGGGGGACGTGCTAGATGTTGCTTAGTGTGAGGCGGCAAAATGCCCTTAACAGGCTCTTGGGTGTTATAATTATTGTCCTCACAGAAAAAAAGTTCCCTTTTACTTTCTGCAGCAGCTTGAGTTTCCTCCCCCCCTTGCTTCCACAACTGAAGCTGGGGTGATGGACATTTCTGAGGTGGGGGCTGCTTGACTCTCAGCTTGCTGGCTGCTGTTTCCAGGTTGCTCTACAGCAATCTCTTGCAACGTCTTTGCCTTGCTTCTGGTAATAACTGGAAACTCTTTAACAGCTGTTTGCAAAAACTTAGTTCTTTTTCTTGGTATTGGAAACTGCTGGTGGCAATTTTGTTCTTTAATTTCTGCCAATTCCTTCTCCACTCGGCAGTCAACATGCTTCTGACTCAGGTCCACTGGGGCACTTCCCCTCGACCCAGCATCCGAACAGTTCTCATATTAATCCTATTTCTCCCTTCTCGTGAGGCAACTTGGGGCAGGCTCTGGTCCCTTCTAGACTGACGAACTTGGGCTGGCCACTTCCCTTCCAAAGACACACATCTACTCACGAGTTGAGGCTGGAGTATCTCTCCAAAAGAAGCAACAGAATCAGGAGTACCTGCTTCTTCTCTTTGTTGTTGTAAATCCCAATCTTCTTCAGGTACATAGTCCCGTGAATGTGCAGTTGTTTGAATTCCACTAGAAATAAAATGCATTCTCGGCTGCCACAGTCGCGACTTAAGCTGCAAATCAGGACAGTGGGAGCGCACATGTCCTGACCGACCACAACCAAAACACACAGTTTCTTTCTGTCTTGACTTCTGCCCTTCCCCACACTTTGGCTCCCTCCTTCCTACTTCAGACACAGGCAAAGGTCGGGGCTTCAGTGTTGGAGGAGTAGGGGCCGCTTGCTTGGAAATTGAATGCCAGCACTCCACAGAAACCTGACTGGCAGCTACAATTTCGTCCAGTAGCTGAGCCAACTCTGTCACAGTCCTCGGTCTCTGGGCTCTAGCAAGCATAGCATATTCTGCTGGAACAACTTTATACATCTGCTCCTTCAGCATCAGGTCAAACAACCCATCAAAAGTGTGGACATTAGCAGACTCTACCCACTTAACAGCCATCCTCTGCAATCGACTTGCAAACAGGCCATACGTCTCTCCATGCTGGGGAGTAACATTCCTGAAGTCTTTCCGCAGCTGTTCACTGGACCTGCCGAAATGCTGTAAGGCAAAGGTCCTAAAGTAACAATAGTCTCTAGACTGTTGGACTGTTAAGCCCGCCATCAATTCCAATATTTCTCCATGCAAGGAACGTCTAAGGACTCCCATGTATTGGTCCTCAGACAAGCCCACATCTTGAGCTACTGCCTCAAAGTGATGAAAAAAAGCACTAATATCTTCCCCTTTCTGATATTCTGGGAATCTCATACGTGCCCAACAGTTCTGCTGTCCTGCAGTGACTTGAGTCTGAAGCAGTGCCATTTGTTGGGCATTCTGTGCCAACACCTGAGTCATCAGGGCACAAAGCTGCTGCTGCACTGAGTCCTGCCCATTCCCTGGAGTTCTAGCCTGATCTTGTCCCCTCAGGGTCTCACCTGCTGATGCTCTGCCTTGGGCTGTTCCATGCAGGCTGGAGAATGGCTGAGTACTTCCAGATGTCCAGCTGCCCTCCTGAGCCGTTGAAAAGTGTCTAAGCGGGGAGCATTCCAGCATCCCTCCAGTTCCTGTCGTTTGATCCTGCCACAAGGGATCTCTTCCCAAATGTAAAACTTCTCCATTATAAACACTTACTGAAGCCAGTAAACTGTAATCCACAGGAGCACCTCCTTCTGCTCCGACAATATTCTCAGGAAGCAAGTCAGTTCTAAGAACTTTCTCTCCAGACGAGGGCTGGTCTCCAGTTTCCGCTTCCAACGAGGACTCCACAGCCCGGTCAAGGTCTCTGTCCTGACTCATCTTATCTAACCAAAATAACAAACCTGCCAATTGCTATGCAGCAACTATAGTCTTGGAAAGAGTACTGCTGCTGTGCCACACCTTGTCCAGCTTCCCTTTTTCGCTGCCACCATGTAAAGAGTGGGCAAACCCTCTGGGCCTGGTTCTGGTGCTGATAACAGCCACACAGTACCCCAGAAGCTCTCCCAGAGTAGTATGCCCCGCCTGTTTATACCAGACTCACCGGTTTCAGGGTCCTTAGCTGGAAGCCCTTGTGCACAGCAGGCAGACACTCAAGACACAGGAAGGATAATTATTTATTAGCTCAAGAGAACAGTCAAATTAACAATACTCACTCTTGAGGCAAAGCAATGGCAATTAAAAAAAGAGCTTGACCTAATCTTAGCTAAAACAAAGCCGACTAGACAAATAGGTACCCAACCTCCATGCTCCTGTGATTCAGCCTCTTCCTCCTTTCTTTTTGATCCACCCCGCCTTTTCTTAAGCCTGGGGGAGGAGCCGCCTAATCAAGGACAACCAACAGGTGCACTTAATTAGCCACTTATCCACTGTTCTAGACACTCCCCTGCATTGCCAGCTGACAGTCTGCAATTCTAATTCTAGCACAACGGAGGCAGCAGAGAGCAAACCCCAATTGCTTAAGAGAAGGAGAGGGGAGAGGCCTGAAAGAGAAGAACTCCTCCTTGTGATGTAGTAACTGAAGCCCACAATCAACAGAGTGAATCTCTCATTCCCAGTGGTAAAAGCAAAGACTGGTGGGGTGGGTTTTTACCATACCTGGCTCAACCACAGAGAAAAAAATGGAGCATGGAACTGAGGAATGAACCAAATGATCCACTGTTGAGATGATAATAATGGCCGTTTCCGTAAGACGAATGCTTTTGGGAACTGGGCTTCATTCCTGCTTGCCCACAGCATCCCGGCACGTTTCCGCACCTCCCAGAGCTCCCCTTGCTATTCGGCTATCTCTCTCAAACCGGCTCTTCTCCAAGTTTCTGGGAAAGATGGTAGTAAAACCGAGATGGCTGCTTTTTCAAGTGGAAAGTTTGGGTTTGCCAGCCCACGTGGCGCTCATTTCCACGGACCCCACAGCAGTCAATTCCTCCTCCTGCCACTGGGGGAACTTTTTATTTTAAAAATACTAGTAATAAATTATCATCTCTATACAACTGGTGTATCAGATTCTTTGACTTTTCAACTTTTTTTTTCCAGTCAGTTTCGAGCTCCTTCCCTTATAAATATATAAGGGGGAAAAGCATACCTTCATATAGGAAATGGTTACAGAGGTACTTTTTCAAAAAAAAAAAATGACAGCTGGGAATTCAGAGAACCTGTTGTGCCTGTTGTTACAATCGTCTACCAATATGAAAATATTCTTCAAATAAAATAGCAAAAGCCCTGGTGGTCTAGGAGAGGGGGTGGCCACTTCTGGAGAACTGGGGAAGGGAAACCTGCCATGTGGACGCCCCATTGCTGCCGTGCTTTATCTGCAGCTGTACCAACAAGGGGGAAACTACAGAATCCGCTCCTCGTGTGGAAGCCACCAATACCGGGGTTTGCTGCCGGGATACACTTTCCAACATCTTGTTTTTGCGTATGGTCCCGTGACCAACTAGATCGTATTAGCCAATCCATGTGCGTGTAATGTGCCATCAAGTTGCTTCTGACTTAAGACCTATGAAGACTTCCAAAATGCCCTATCAATATAAGCCCTGATCATGTCCTGCGAACAGAAGGCCAGGGCTTCCTTTATTGATTCAAGCCATCCTCTTTTCCAGCTGCCTTGATTTTCCCAGCTTTGCTGTGTTTTCCAGCAAGACTTCTCTTCTCATGGGGAGGCCAAAGTTTAAGTCATTTTGACCCCTAGAGAGAATTCAAGACTGAATCTAGAATCCACTCCCCAATCTGTAGCTTGAGGCAATTAAATGAAGAAAAGCATTTTACTGGGACGGTTACTGGCAGATAGATAAGGGAGAGAGAGAGCACTCTGGCCTGGTCATGTAAGCAATGGAGACCCCAGTGGCGTTTCTGTCCCGGCTTCTTTTCACAAGGGGATTTACTAGACCAAAACACTGACTTTAAGAAGGGGGCAGCCACTCTTTAGAGGGGTCTTCCAAGGTTAGATATGCTCTGAGAAGGCGGTCAGTAGGAACCATCAAAGAGAACATTGATACACCAGCGCATGATCAAAGAAGAGATATCAGACAGAGAAGAATGGAACAGGATTGATTTTAATCTGATATTCAATTATTGCCCCTATATATTTTGCCACAGAAAGGGAATCATTTGTATCCAATGATCACCACGTCACCTGGGCTCTCTTATTAGGTCGTTCCATATTTTTAAGCAGAGGGGTAATTAAGCGAGCTGTCAGTTCATTACAGACGGGACGGTCTACAACCATGTGTTCGGTGGTTTCAACTTCATCATCAATCTTGCATCACCTCCGAGGGGAAAAGCACTCCTGCCCCCCACCAGAGCCCCCTGTTCACCCAGAGCCTGTGCGGCATCCGAGTCAGACCTGGTCCAGCCTGGCTGCCCTTGCTACACCATCAGCCACCGCTCTGTCCCACCCCCTTTCTCTCTGCCAGGGTCTCTGTGGAGCAGCCCTTCCCCTGCTAAACCACTTCCGCACATTGTGTGGGGAACTAAATCAGCCTCCGGACGGGCTGCTTCAGACAACAGGCCATTGGCTGTCAATTGGAAGAGTTTAATCCTGGCTAGGGTGGAAAACAGGCTGGGAAAGCCAGGATTTCTGCTGCAAGGGGATGAATGTTGCAAAGCGATACCATCCTGCTGGCCCCCCTCTTTTGTTTTGGCTTGGATTACATGTTTTGGACACACCCCTGTGGGCCAGGCCCCTGCAGAGTCACCTACAACAACAGTGTGCTTGGGGGAGGAGGCAGGATGTGTCCAGGGGAGACCTGGCTGGAGTTGCTTTGGGTCATCATGTCTCTGAGGAAAAGCCCCTGCTTTGCTTGGCAGGCCCAGCTGCCCAGCATCAAGGCCTGCCACAGAGCCCGTGCCACTCAATGTGGACAATGGTGGGAATAAATCATCCGGCCTGGGAGAAGGAAGCGTGTCCAGGGTCTACAAGCACCATTTCACCATTCCCAACCCAGCCAAGCTCTTGGGTGAAGAAGCACAAACTCCAAAGAGGAAAAGGCCACAGAAATCCAGCAGCCCTTGGAAGGAAGCAAAAGAAACAGACAATCCCACAACAAATTAAAATGGATACCTGCCAATCCCTCCTCTTCATCAGACATCAAGAGAAATGGCTCTTCTTCTCCTTCCAGCCTGGAAATGAGGTCAGGTTTCGCAACCTCGGGCCCTTTTTTGAGGAGAAAAGAAAGACAAAATTGTGACTCTTCCTGTGTTCATAAACTGGGCAATTCCATGCCGGGGTGCCGGCCCCTCCAGAAATACACAACAGACAAGGAGTAGGGGAAGGGTGGTACGGAGCCATATCTGGCATTGGCAGTTCTGTGCCAGCTGAGAACTCACTCAGGGGCAGAGAAGCCAGCCAAGTTCCCTCCACAGTCAAAACTCAGCCAGGCTAAGGCAAGGCCCAGCCGGGGGGGGGGGGAGGGGAAGCCCCACTTAGACACTCCCATGCTTTCCATTTGAAGGCCCCTTGGCACTTCCTCTGAGGCCTTCCCTTGTGGTCCAGGCACAGAGATGCCAGATTGGGCGGGGGGCTCCTTCTCCACAACCCCTCCCACATCTGGGGAAGGATCACAGAGTGGCAGAGATCAGCCCCTGGGCCCAGGGCAGACAGCCTGACCACGTCCTCCCTCGATCAGGAGGTCCTTACAGTCACTCCTCTCAGCCAGAAGGAGGCAGCCCAGGGGAAAAGGACCCTCACCCAGAGAGGCCACGGTCCCAAAATTCTCCAGCATGACTTCCTTGTACAGGGCTCTCTCCGCTGGGCTCAGCAGGCTCCACTCCCCCTTGGAGAAATGCACAGCCACCTCTTCGAAGGACACCTGGTGGCCCTGGAAGCAGGAGAAGAGAGTTTCATTATAGTGCTGGAATGGTGGACCATGAGAAAGAAAATCCAAAAGGCTGGTATGATGTAGTGGTTAGAGCGAAGGACTAGAACCTGGGAGGACTGAGTTCGAATTCCCTCTGTGCCACATAAGCTTGCCCAGGTGTGTTGGTCCTGTCAAAGTCTTTCAGCCCAACCTACCTCACAAGACTGTTGTTGGGAGGGTTAAGTGGAGGAGAACAGTTTGAAAAGCTGTGTAGGGTCCCCAACCATTGAAAAAAGGGGCATGTTATTTAAAAATAGGAATCCTACTATATAATTGAGTAAGTGTGTTTCAGACAACTCACTTTATACCCTGGTGCATCACCAGAGGGCACTGCTGTGGGGGGAAGTCTAGGCAAGGCACCATGTCCCTAAAGAAAACGTGCCATGGCAGGAAGGCCAGGCCGGGATCAGGAGGGGAACAGGTGGCAATACCAGCCCTCTGCTTTTAACCAGCTGGTATTGGGAGTGGAACAGGTGGCAATACTCACCCCCCCCCCATTAACTGAGGTAATATTAGGAGCGAAGCAGGTGGCAATGCCCACCGCCGCCTTAACCCAGCTGGTGTTAGGAGGGGAGTAGGTGGCAATGCCTGTGCAGCGCCTTAACCCAGCTGGTATTATTAATGGCAACAAACAGAGAATCCTCATGGAAAGGAAAGAACCAATAAGTACAATTGAATCACACTAAATGAGCATTGCTGTACATCATTTCAATGTAATTTCTAAACACAGAGTATAACCAAGAATTATCAAAGACATTTTATGCTGACACTCATGCAATATAAAGGTTCAGATGTACAGAGCAATGTAAATAAAGTCCGGAAAAGTCCAAACGTAAAAGTCTCATGTGTCTTCTTTCACACGTTTATGCTGTGCGTATGTGCTTCTTCCTCGAGATTTTATGTATATCATACATGGATGAAAGCATCCAGCAGCTACATGCTCAATCTGTGACCGGCTGATGGCTCAGATTTCATAATTTCATCAGGAGCGTGGCTTGTTCATAACCATGTAGTATACAGAAATACTTATAAACAGACATCTCAGGGCCCCTCATTTTGCAGGTGGGCTATAAGCCTTGTGGGGGAGCAGCCAGAGATGTCCATGGAGGAGCAAATCCCTTGCGAAGGGAAATTCAGGACAACACATGGTGTGAACCGCCCCCCCCCACTTACCTGCGCTGGCTGCATGGCTGGTCTTTTCCCTTCACCACACTGAGGAGACAGCGGAGAAACAGCCGAGGGGGGCTTTCTTTGGCCACCTCGGAGGGAGAGAAAGAAAGATGGAGGGCAACGCTTTTTGCTGCAGTCAGATTTCTTTGCCCTTCAGCAGAGCTCACTCTGGATTTGCTGTGAGACGCAATTCAAGATCTTGGATACAGAGTCTTTGGCCTGGTATCTCCCCATCTAGCCATTCTTTACAGGGGAAGGGCCCACCTTGCTAATCCGTTCATCCCCTTCTCCTTCCGGCCATGTTTCCACCCAAGCTTCACCCAATCGTTTCCTGAGTGCTGAGGGGTCCCTGGCCCTGGACGCCACTCTGGTCCCTCCTCTCCTCTGCGGGGAGACGAGACCCTCCGGCCTGCCCCACACAACTAGGGGGAGGTGCTGGGAATGAGGTGCCCGGAAGTGAGACTGCAGGTGGGAGAAGCCAGCTAGGAATTGAAATCTGCCCACGCGGAGAAAACCAGCCCTGCCCGCGAAACGTTTCTGCCCTTTGTCTTTGGCTGTCATTGCGCCTCTCTGTGACAGGAAGAGTTTAGCAGAGGGAAGCCTCCCAAAATGGGTCCTTCCTTGCGCGGTCTGAAGAGAAGCCACCTTGAATGTATGTGCGGAGAAAGTGTGTGTGGGGGGGGCAGTGTCTGAAATTGCCCTCCACCACCTCAGGCCTCTGCCAGCCCTTCCTCCTGGCTGTGAGGACCAGATCTGAGACTCTGGTTGAGTCCCTGTGTCAGGCAGGGGCTGTTTCTCTTGCCTGCCGACTCTGCCCCCAGTGGTTGATAATCTATGGGAGGCAGGAGGGAGAAGCCCCCTTTGCACATGCCCAGAGGATGAGAAAAGCAGCCAAGACGTTATAGGAGACTGAACAGGATAACAAAATGTACTGAGGGGGGGGGCATCTGAGATATTTCCCCCAGGGGAAGAAGCTTGTTGTTGCTGCTGTGAAAATAACAGGAGAAAGGCAGATTTCCGCAATGAACGGGGCCAGAGAACGCTTTTTGCACATGGGGAAATGGCTGCCAGGGAGGCAGGGGGCGTGGATGCAGCGCGGGTGGGGGAGGACGGAAACCCAAACTTCCCCGTCCTCAAGGTGGACACCGAGTTTGGCAAGGCAGGGAGGGGGGGATCAGGTCTTCCATCAGCCGCTGGCCAGAGCCCCCCCCCTCCCCCCCTCCCCGGCTGAATTCTGCTCCGGGGCCTCCGGGCTTTGCAGCGAGGAGGAAACTGCAGGATGGTGGGGAGGCGGCAGGGGGGGGAGAGAGGAAGCCCAAAGGCCCCTTTCTCTAGCCCGCCTCCCTTTGGGGTCAAGGGGGGGGGGCTGTTCCCCTTCTCCCCCCCCCCCCATTCCTCCACGCGGTTGTAACTCACCCGTCGCGCCTGGGACGGAGCAGAGGCTGCCCTGGGGTTGCCAAAGGGGCCACCTGCCTCTGGAGGGAGGGAGGGGGCAAAGCAGGAAGTGACCTCACCAGCCTCTCCCCCCCCCCATCCGACTGCACGTCTAGGAGTCGGGACTCTCTCGCTTTAACCCCGTGGTCGACCGACACGCGCGCGCTCAGCCCCCAGCCTTGCCCGGGGAACTGGGGGGCCCGGGGGCAGCCCGGCTGCTGCGCGCCCCTCCGGCTTCTCCTGGGCTAAGGCGCCGCCGGCGTGGGGTGCCTCGTTGCAAGGGGAGGGGAAGGGGGGGCTCCCTTCTGCTCCTGCTCCGGGGAGGGTCTCGGCCCGAGCGTCACGGGGGAGCCCGGAGAGAAAGGCGGCGGCCAGGGGTTGCCTTCGGGGGCCCCTCCCGGACTTGGTGAGTCCGGTTGTGACCTTTGGGCTTTCCTCCCCCCTGCAATGATGGGTTGGCAGGCTGAGAGACTGCAACACGCCATCCGTTAAAGGGGGAGCGGATAGGCTCACGGAGCAGAGGTCGAGCACGCTCCTGGGCGGAGAAATGGAGCCTCCCTGGCCCGAGGCAGTATACCCCTGAAGACCCACTGCTGTGTGGTTCTCACAGCGGAGGATCTGCTGTTGCCTTCTTATCCTGCTTGTGGTGTCTGGTTGGGCGCCCAGAAAGAGGGCGCTGGCCAAAATGGACCTTTGCTCTGATCCAAACGAGCTCTGCTGAGGTTCCCACCTCACCCTGTGACTTTCAAATTACGGAAGGCTTTGGTCTGTGGACCTCAGTTGAAGCAAGTCTCTCATTCATTTATTTATTAGGAAGTTTTCTATTCTGCTTCTCCAATGAATGTGCCTGAGTTGGCTTACAAAATGAAATCTCCGAGAAGTTATTATGGACCCCCATTCACATCTGGCCTGACAAAATCCGCCTTGGTGGCCTGGTGGATCAGATAAGGTTTGCCCGGAAATGGACAGAGGGAGTGCAACTCCGTGGATTCTCCTGGATCTCTCTGTGGCTTTGAGTAGCATTAATTAAGGGGGCTTTCTGGACCGCCTCTCTGTCCTGGGATTGGGAGGCAACGTTCTATGTTGGTTCCAGTCCTGAGAAGTATCCAGTGCTGTCCAGATTCACTGAGTTGCCTGCCAGGAGACCATCATAATTTACGCACAGAACATATTGTTGGCTTGGCAGGAATTTATAGCTCTGCAATTAAGGACATTGGTGGCCCCTGAAAGAGGAAAATATTTCTTCCTAAGGCATCGTGTCTTTCTATTGCTGAGCTTCAGGGCCCAAGATGGAATCCCACAGTGAATTGATCAAACCGGAACATATCAACGAAAAGCAAGATTTCTTTGAAAAATCAAACACTGTGTGACGGAATGGTGAGGTGCCAATCAGGTTTACCACAGATGGGACGTCCCTTGCAGGGATCTCTCCCTCTCCAAACACCCCCTCCTTTTCCCTGCCCCCCTTCAAGCCAGGAGCAGGCAAGTGTCATAACTGAGCACCTCGGGCTCTCTTTCTTTGGAGATTTTTAAGCAGAGGCTAGATGGCCATCTGACAGCAATGCTGATTCTGTGAACCTGAGCAGATCATGAGAGGGAGGTCAGAATGGGTTACATCACTGCTAAGTTCTCATGACCCTTCTGACATGCCCAAGGTAATGCTGATCGACGCCGCGGGATCAGGCAGCAATATTCCCGAGGCCAGTTTAGCTAGGGATCTTGGGGGTGTTTGGCCATCTTCTGCGCATGGAGCAGGGGTCACTGGGGCAGTCAGAGGGGTGGTAGTTGTGAATTTCCTGCATTATGCAGGAGTTTGGACTAGATGACCCTAGAGTTTCCTTCCAACTCTATGATTCTATGACTGCCACCACTCTGGTTCTTTGACTTGTGAGGGCTCAAGGCACCACCCTTGCCCCCCCCCAACCCCTCTCTAGTCTGCCGTCCTGCCTATCCTGTGTTTTAATGGCTGTTTTTTTCTTTGTATTTATTTTTAGCTCCTGTTTTAAATTGTTTTAATTATGGATTTGTGCCTTGGTGATCACATGAGGCTAGAAAGGTGAGGGAAAAGCCTTGTCCTACTATTTAATTGAGTAAGCATGTTTCAGACAACTCACTTTATACCCTGGTGTACCACCAGAGGGTGCTGCCGCAGAGGGACGACCAGGTGAGGCACCATGTCCCTTGAGAAATTGTGCCACGGCAGGAAGGCCAGGCCAGGATCGGGAGGGGAACAGGTAGCAATACCAGCCCCCCACTTCGACCCAGCTGGTGTTAGGAGTGGAACCCGTGGCAATACTCCTCCCTCCACCTTAAACCAGCTAATATTAGGAGCGAAGCAGGTTGCAATGCTCATCCCCGCCTTAACCCAGCTGGTATTAGGATTGGCGAAGGTAGAAAATGCTCTTGGTAAAGACCCGAAGCAGGAGTTAAGCTGCCCTGTCGAGTGTCGGGTGGCGGCTTTCCGTGGCAAGTTCAGCAGCTCCAATACGTTCCTCCCACCATTGCAGGTGGTCTCCAGCACGTTCGGACGGGGATCACTTCAGGAGCAGCAGGAAGGAGTACTGATTGACATTTAAGAATTTTTTGCCACTGGACTTTTGCCTAGGGTGGTGTTCTATCAATTTTCTAATATCTTCGCACTTGGCACTTTAATGTATTGATAATTGTTATATAAACTGTTACTAATCTTTGGTGCTAAGTGACACGTTCATATATTCTTGGTCTATTAGACCTATCTGCTGTAGGTTCACTATTGACATTTTGTTACTACGTGGGGTGCCTTTCCTTGTTCTTGGTATTAGGAGCGGCACAGGTAGCAATACCCACCCCCCTTCAGCCATCTGGGATCACGAGACTCTTGCAGTGGCAATGCCTGCCTAGCACCTGCTTTATTTTCTTTCTTTCTTAAAAAAAAATTATTGAGTTTTTATAGTAAATGGGGGGCGGGGGGTTACAACAAGACACAAATGTTTAGCAGATTCATATACAAGACATATATCCATCAAGCCAAATACAAAAAGCCACTAAATAGGTAGTTAATGTCCCAAGTACCTTCAAGTTTCCCTTTAAGTTCTATAATCATTATTTAATTTCCATACTTTTTACCACACAATCCTAAATGGAGTTGCTCCAGTCTAAGCCCATTGATTTCAATGGGTTTAGACTGGAGTAACTCTGTTTAGGATTGCACTGTTAATCCACTTACTCTGCTCCTTATATCGTTTCTAATAATTCTTTCTTTTGTATACATTATGTGTGAATCACATTTTCCGTCTTTTGCATTTTAGCCAGAAATATTAATCCCTTAGTCATTCCAGGAGTAGGAGATAGAAATAGCAGAACACACACAAAAAATATCAGCAAAACAGTAAAATACATCAGTATAAAAAGGGAAGATTTTTATACTAGTTTTCCCTCTTTCTCACGTCTGCTCTGGCCACGCCATCTAAACTTATATACTTGGATTTTCATAATGGCAGGGGTGGGAAGAAAATCAATATTTGGTTTAAAGGCAATTTTATATTCTATAAGAAATATCTCTTTCATCTATTTTGTCCCAGCCAAACTTATGTGCTTGGATTTTCATATTAATGAGGCAGGGATGATCGCATAAATATATGGCTAAGGCACAGTTTTACATTTTAGAAAGAGTAGCTCCATCATCTATTTTATCCAAACCATCTGCACTTGTTTATTTGGATTTTCATAATCGTGAGGTTGAAAAGAGCAGATAATCATTTAGCTTAACCATTAATTTATATTCTAGAGAGAAAAGCTAAGGTCTAAGAATAATTAATAAACTTCAAGAGCCCAGTTGTCACACTATCGCTATCGCTTTGAGAGTAGATATACACGATCTATTATATTATAGAGCATCTAAATGCCAAGACCACGGCAATACAGCCCGGAAAACCCACAACAACCATCGTTCTCTGG